>NC_081368.1:52608066-53232233 GCF_030684315.1 Stegostoma tigrinum
TAGAGCAACTGGCGGCTCTCTCCCAGAAAATACAGTCAGCTCAACTAGCAAGAACTGCAGAGCCAGAATTAGTATAGTGTGGAGCTGGAGGAACCCAGCAGGTCTGGCAGCATCAGTAGAACAGGAGAGCAGCTCCTCTGATGCTGCCTGACCCTAGGTGTTCTTCCAGCTTAACTAGTGGTCAGGCTCTGAAACTGCGTGTTTGCTCAGGCCCAAGGGACCTATCCAAGACACACTGTCGAACAAAAGTAAGTACTGCCCAGGGCTGCAAATGTAACACAGTACCCCATCCCCACAACAAAATGAGACGTTTGGAGATTTGTGGATTCAACCAAAGGTTTGTCCCAAAATTCATCGCAGCCATACCGTTGCCAAACCAACTAAGAAAATAAAAATGTACACAAAGCAAAATGGATGAGAAATGCTAGGCAGTTTTTGAAAAGTTGAAGACCATTTTGATAAGCAAGGCTGTTCTCGGAGTTGCAAGCTTTTACCGAGCAGTTAAAGTGCACATTGATTTGAGTAACATCAGGGTAAGGGCTGCACTCCTTCAGGAAACTAAGTCCAGAATAGACAAATCAGCTGGTACTTCTCCAACAAAATTAAATAAGCATCATACACAGTAATTCCACAGTAAAGAAGAGTACCCTCAATTTATTACTGACTCCGAAGCACTTTGAGATATATGTCAAAAATGAATACTGATATGACAATTTATATTGACAATAACTTATAGTGATGTCTAAGGCCCAGAACACTGGGTCGTTCTTTCAGAGTCTCTTCCTTTAACCACACATGTTAAAAAAAGTCACCTACATTGCTGGGTAATCAAATGTGATTGTGGACACTTACCCCTGAGCTGAGACAGACTGGTTAGAACCTCAGGGGAATGGGTGACCAAAGCTAGAGGAATGAATGCGTGCACGAAGGCATCTGACTTTTTACGTCTATTTTTAATTTTATTTCATTTTTATCCTTTTTGTAATAAAATGTGAATGAGTCTCTTTTTTAGTTATTCATGGGTGGTGTCTACTTAACAGAATCTAGCAAAAAAACCAGTCCAACCTGTCTCTGCCTCCCTAACCTGTTCTTCCTCTCACCCAGCCCTTCCTCCCACCCCAATCCGCACCTCCATCTCCTACCTACTAACCTCATCCCATCTCCTTGACCTGTCCGTCTTCCCTGGAATGACCTATCCCCTCCCTACCTCCCCACCTATACTCTTTCCACCTATCTTCTTTTCTCTCCGTCTTCGGTCCGCCTCCCCCTCTCTCCCTATTTATTCCAGAACTCTCACCCCATCCCCTTCTCTGATGAAGGGTCTAGGCCCGAAACGTCAGCTTTTGTGCTCCTGAGATGCTGCTGGGCCTGCTGTGTTCATCCAGCCTCACATTTTATTATCTTGGATTCTCCAGCATCTGCAGTTCCCATTATCACTAGCAAATTTAGTTTCCTTTTAAAACTTAAATTCATTAGGTCTGAGAGAAAGCTGTTTACAAGAGATGAATCCTTTGTAAAGTAACATTGTTGTTAATGGATGATAATTATAGGAGACCAGAATCTCTTCTTAGTTATATACATCATAAAACAAGCAGTTTTGTTTAATTCAATGTCTCATGGATTTTTTTAGCATTGAAGGAATCACTTCATATATTTCTTTATTCTTGAAATATTTTTGATTTTTCATTATTTGTAATTTTTTCCTCTGATTTGTAACATGATGTTTTATTTACAAAGATCAGAATCAGCTGTGATGGAACAACCTTTATCATATTTGATAATGGTCTAATAGTTAATCATTCATCAGGGATTGATTAACTCTGTGGTTTGTTTATTTAAAACAATGACACACTTTATAAGTTATGAAGCTGACAGGGCAGAACACCAATTGGTTTCTGTGTGTGCTGTCTGCAGATTTACAGCAGTCAAAGTGGCAGGCAGGGTCAGATTATGTATGCACACAGCATACAAAGTCTTTAAAGGTGATCTTTCTTAAAGTTAACATACACGTACAGCAATCTCAGTTGCTGAATTTACAACAGCAATAGAAATTCCAAATTCCTATTGTTATGGTCCAAAGAAATATACGAATATTGTAAATTCTGGGTCCCCATTAGAAAGACAGGTTATGTGCGGAAGCCTCCTAAAAGAATGTTTAACAATCATTGGTTTTATGAGTTCATAATTGCACTTTATTCTGAATTAATTTTAAAAAATATGTTTGTGAGATTAGATTTTGTCATCAGTATATTTTGGGCATTGACCCATTTAAAATTAGAATTAAAATAAAGAGGGTAAATACAGCATTGAGATAACATAAAAATGATCGTTAAACTGTTATTAACATGACTCACTCATCTGAATAGAAAAATAAAATGGTTGACAAAAAGTGTGAAGAAATGATTAGCATTTCAATGTGTGGTTGGGATGTGAGCTACACTGGTGATAAGGCTATATTTATTGTTGATCCCTTGTTGCCTTGAGAAAGTGCTGCATGACCTTTGCCATGAACGGTTGCATTCCTTAGCACATTTAGAATGAACAATTTCCAGAACACTGAATGATATGTTATTAACATGACTCTGAATGGGTATTTGATTCTGTGGTCAGTGGCAACTTTGAAAACAATTGAGGACGCATAAATAATTCAACTGAAGGAGAAACATTGCAAATTTCTTTCCTCCTAAATTCTGTTGATTCTCTGTCAATAAAATGTTTCTAAATTTAGACTGGTTTATTTTAATTATTTCATTTGGTGAAGCCATTGCATATTAGGGAAGGGAGCTGTTGGAAAGTTGGGATAAGCCAGAATTTAATTGAATGTTGTATTAGCTTGAGGGGCTGGACGACTTACTCCAGTTTTTATGTGCCTTTGGACAGTTTTCTCTGCTGGTTACTCATTTCTCATTACTTCCGAGGATGTTGGAAAGGCTAAATGTTGCTATTCTGTTGTGTTTACGATTATTCAATTAGTTATTTGTGAGTAAACAAACAGCTAAGTAGCTATTTGAACTCGTCTTGGTTCAGGCTCCATCCTAGGAGCTTCCCTGAGAAGTGACTTATCTAACACAACATTTCCATAAATGCTACAACGAAAGGTGTAACTTGATGCTCTTGTTAGTTACAAGACTTTAATAATATAAATTTATTCATCACTTTGCTTTCGTATAGAGTCATAAAGTCCTAGAGGTACACAGTTTGAATGGGAGATAAATATTTTTGAAGCATCCAAATTTGTTGCAATCACATATGTTGCTAAATACACAGTTCAATTAAAACAAAATGGCAAATGTACTCTTTTTTTTAACCACCAAATGCTGGAAAAAAATCATCTTTATGGAAAATATACTTTTAATAAATGCTGTAAAAATCTTTTTGTGCAGGCTAAGGTCACATGCAAAGTCCAATAAATGATCTGACAATATTTATCAAAGTGTGTAAAGTGTCAGAAATTGGCCTGTATGACACCAGCAGCCTCCTAGTTCTCAAACATAGGGTATGTGCAGACTTCTGACCAGTAATATAAAGGCATCATTTTGGTAAATAGTGATTTTTTCATTTGCGATCACCTGACACTCTGAGAATACACAGTACAGGCAGATAATAATATCAAACAGTATGCAAGACTAAACTAATGCTTGGGTTGCTGTTTTCCATCAACACTCCCAAGCTTACATCCAATTTTAACTTGGCACAATTGAGCACAATGTCAAAAAAGATGAAGGACCAACTTCTTCGCTCCCCCAACCCCCACTCGGGTTGGGGGCTAGTCAAAAGAGCTTTCGCAAATTACTAGGACCTTTGCTAAGCTTTTCATTCAACTGCTGTTGCAATACAAGATAACAAAGTGTGAAGCTGGATGAACACAGCAGGCCAAGCAGCATTTCAGGAGCACAAAAGCTGACGTTTCGGGCCTAGACCCTTCATCAGAGCGGGGGATGGGGAGTGGGACCGAAGATGGATAGAGGAGAAGATAGGTGGAGAGGAGAGTACAGGTGCGGAGGTAGGGAAGGGATAGCTCAGTCCAGGGAGGACGGACAGGTCAAGGAGGCGGGATGAGTTGGGGATACCAAGCGGAGGCTTGGGGACCGCTTTGCAGAACACCTCCGCTCGGTTCACAATAAACAACAGCACCTCCAGTTGCAAACCATTTTAACACCCCTTCCCATTCCTTAGACGACGTGTCCATCATGGGCCTCCTGCAGTGCCACAATGATGCCACCCGAAGGTTGCAGGAACAGCAACTCATATTCGTCTTGGGAACCCTGCAGCCTAATGGTATCAATGTAGACTTCACAAGCTTCAAAATCTCCCCTTCCCCCACCGCATCCCAAAACCAGCCCAGCTTGTCCCCGCCTCCCTAACCTGTTCTTCCTCTCACCTATCCCCTCCTCCCACCTCAAGCTGCACCTCCATTTCCTCCCTACTAACCTCATCCTGCCTCCTTGACCTGTCCGTCCTCCCCGGACTGACCTATCCCCTCCCTACCTCCCCACTTATACTCTCCTCTCCATCTATCTTCTCCTCTATCCGTCTTCGGTCCGCCTCCCCCTCTCTATTTATTTCAGAACCCTCTCCCTATCTCCCTCTCTGATGCAGGGTCTAGGCCCGAAACGTCAGCTTTTGTGCTCCTGAGATGCTGCTGGGCCTGCTGTGTTCATCCAGCTCCACATTTTATTATCTTGGATTCTCCAACATCTGCAGTTCACATTATGTCTGTTGCAATACACTCAATTTTGTAGATTGTCTATAAGTTTAAAAAGTGTGAGGAGGCGCCTGGGTAGTGCTGACACACATTTATAAATTTAAAAGTTTGTGCTGATGCAACTTGCTTCTCCACACTGCTAGTCTGGGGTGGGTGTATGGAAAGGGTATTAGGCCTTTTTCTTGAAATTGAGCATGACTTGGAGAATGCATAGTGATCGCCCTGAACATGACAAACTACTGGAAAGACAAGGAGATGGGAAGAAGGGCTCTCAATTGGAGTTTACATCTATTGATGCTTTTTTTGGGAAAATTCTTGGGGTCCAGCTTCAGTGAGGAGAAATGCTTGAGATGCATTCGTTGCAAAAATGTTGCTATTATTGTCAATCTCAATGCAGGGAAATAAAAGAATTGCTTATGGTTATCAACTCTTATCCTTTATGTATCTGGGCCCTTTCAGGATCACGTGCGCTATATACCGCTGCATAAAAAATGTAATTGAAGCTCTTTATGCAGAGATTAAAACAAACTTCAGCTCATTCCTTTTTATCAGAGTTAAGTGGGTGAAGTGAGCATGAATGTTCATCTGGATTGTGGGCTTCCCCAGCTTGATGCATCTGTGTGCCGACTTGTATATGGGTTTCCGTTCACTTCATATGGAATCAGCAATTTTTGTGAACCATATAAAATCGTACCTCATCTGTGTGTAGAGATTGGCAACTACAGGAGTCTAAGATGTAGGTGAACACTTGTTATCCTGGTAATGGTCGTGATTTCTTCACACTGCGGTTGGCCTATATGCTAGTTTCTTCTGATCCACCACAGAAAATCAAGAACTGCCTGCCTACCGGTGACTCGTCAGTGGCTCAGTAATATGTACACGTGATGGCGTGCAGTTTTAAAAAGAGTCGGCAGTGTCACAAGGATCTTTGTAGAATATACTTTAGGTATACTATTCACTGCCTAGACAGAGCTGCAGGAATCCTACAAAACTCAACTGAAAAAAACGACAAGAACTGTGGCAATCTACAATGTGCTGTATAGCTTCACAATTGTGAAGAAACAGCCCCTCCCACCACCCCTATCAGACAAGAAAATGAGGACCAAGATCAGGACTGTTTTGGGGACAAGGAGAAGAAAGAGGATGAAGTGGAAAGTGGAGGAATATCAAAACATAGAAAGGTATTAAGTACATAAACAAGCCAAAGATTCAAGAGAAGCCATAGAGGAATTTATTTGGGCAGAAGGCAAAAAAATCAGCTTCCTGATGAACTGTTAAGGTTTTACAGTTAAATTCTCAGAATCTTTCAGGTGCTTTGACTCCCCTGGTCTTCATGTTTGGGAACATGTTTCTCATCCATTTACATGTTGTTATGTTCAACGTTCCCAGATGTTCACTCTCTAGTCCCAGCACTGCGCTAGTCACAACATCAATTTAAATGCTTTAACTTTTTTTTTAATTTTAATTTTAATTGTGGTTAATTACATATTTTATCTTTTTATAGCTCTAATATAAAATATGTCACCAACTAGTTTCTTTAATAAATGACAAAATTAGTGATTTAGTATAAAATAAAACTGATTTGACAAAATTGCAAATTGGATTAACACACACTTTGAAGAAAGAAAATATAAATATTTGCCCTTCTAAGTGAACCCATAAACACATGTAGTTGCAAGCCAATTAAAAAAAAGAAAAAAAATTCCTAAATGTGAAAAAGAACTTTGGCCAATAATTATTTGTTTTTGAAAATAAAATGTATTATAGAATAAATATACAACACAGTTTTTTGTCTGCATTCTGATACAGGTAGGTAGGTGTCAATAAACATAGGAAATTGTCACTGGGACCTTTGCAGATACAATGCATTCAAGCATCGTTGAAAGTTCAGTTGTATTATGATCCCAGCTGATTGGAATGCTGAACAAGTCAGATCATAGAGTGGGGCCCAGTTCATCCCCTCCCCCCACTGCACCACACAACCAGCCCAGCTCTTCCCCCCCACCCACTGCATCCCAAAACCAGTCCAACCTGTCTCTGCCTCCCTAACCGGTTCTTCCTCTCACCCATCCCTTCCTCCCACCCCCAGCCGCACCCCCAGCTACCTACTAACCTCATCCCACCTCCTTGACCTGTCCGTCTTCCCTGGACTGACCTATCCCCTCCCTACCTCCCCACCTACACCCTCTCCACCTATCTTCTTTGCTCTCCATCTTCGGTCCGCCTCCCCCTCTCTCCCTATTTATTCCAGTTCCCTCCCCCCATCCCCCTCTCTGATGAAGGGTCTAGGCCCGAAACGTCAGCTTTTGTGCTCCTGAGATGCTGCTTGGCCTGCTGTGTTCATCCAGCCTCACATTTTATTATCTTGGAATCTCCAGCATCTGCAGTTCCCATTATCTCTCATAGAGTGGGGCCTGGTTTGATATACTTCTTGTTCTTTCTGTTTACTGTTGTGATGACCAGTCACTGAACATATTTACAAGGGGCTGCCAATGTACTTTTAACAAATAAACGGAAGAGTTTATTCGCAAAGAGAAAGAGAAAGAGAAAACACAATGTTACATTTTCCAAGAATTATTTTGAAACAGTCTCATTTTAATTGTCAGGAAGAAAGATGCACCACTTTAACCCAACAATAATCTTATATGCACAACACAAACAACACAAATAAAGTTGCTGGAAAAGCTCAGCAGGTCAGGCAGCATCTGTGAAGAAAAAATCATAGTTAACGTTTTGGGTCTGGTGACCCTTCCTCAGGATACAGGGAGAAACAATAATTGAAGAGACTAAATCTAAGGGAATGCACAGAACTTTGGTTCTGAGGAAGGGTCACCGAATCCGATGGAACGATAACTCTGTTTTTTGCTTCGCAGATGCTGCCAGATCTGCTGAGCCTTTCTAGCAACTTTGCATTTGTTCCTGATTTACAGCATGCGCAGTTCTTTCGATTTTAATAATCTTACATGCACTCAAATCTCAGTGAATGGCCACCAATACATCCATGCTACAGAGCTTTGTTCAGATGGCATGGCTGTAATTGGTTTCTTTTTTTGCCAAAGTTCTGTGCATTCACTTAATCCCATTCTCTTCAATTGTTGTCTCTCCCTGACATCTTTAAGTAAGCTGGTAAGTCAGCTCGCTGTCAGACAGGGGTTTCTTAAACTCACGTCTTCAAGGGCAAACTTTGGAGCTTTGGAGATTGCAAAATAAACAGCACTTCTGCTGTTCCTGCAACCAAGAAATGGAGAGAAGGTCCTGAGGCCTGTGTCAGTGAACAGCAAGAGGGACAGTGGAGTGGCCATCCAGCTGCTCCCAACCCAGGAGGACACTGCGGACAACACAGAATATTACTGTCCCCATTCTCTGTGTCTGAGCTGTGAGACGTTAGAAATACCGTCTAATGGTAAGGTACAATCTGGCTCCTGTTTACTCGTAACTTGTCCGGCTACAACCAAAAGTATTTGCAAAAAGTGGGATTGGAAGTTAAATGAGAAAGATTTGTGGTTACCAACCTTCCCTTTTGCTGATACACTCCTGCTTCCATTGTCTAACAAATAAGTCTGCAAAATGCTGATGTGAGATGAAGATTAAGGTTCTCGATCTGTTTCTGTCCTTTGGAGTGTCAAGTGGCATTCATCCATTGTAAGCAGTTTTGTTTCTTTAAATCAAGCTGTAATTTTGAATATACTCACCTGTTTAGTGGAATAAAGTGGAATAGAGGATCACTGAGCTGGAATCTTTAGGAATTCCATGTGCATTTTCAATTTAATAATACATTTTTAAAAATTCTGAATACTCCAAACCATTTACACTGAATCTAGTGCAGTTAATATAAGGCTAATTGAAATCCCTTTTTATTCCTTTACTTTCTGTGATTTTTATAATCTGTCTATAAATTTGCTCTTCTAACCGTCTCTAGCACACATATTGTATAGAGCCAGCAGTATGATTACCCCATTGTTCTTCTGTAATACAAACTATATAGATTTGCTTTACATGCTGGAAAAAAAAATTGCTGTAAGAACTCTAAGAGAACAAAGTGTGGAGCTGGATGAACACAGCAGGCCAAGAAGCATCTCAGGAGCACAAAAGCTGACGTTTTGGGCCTAGACCCTTCCAGCATCTGCAGTTCCCATTATCACTGCTGGAAGAACTCTGCTGGTTTGACAGCATCTGTGAAGAGGATTAACGTTTCAGGTCCAGAGACGTTTCTTCAAAATCAGTTCTGAACGTTAGATCGGAAAGTTAACTCTGATTTTTTCTTTACAGATGCTGCCAGGCCTGCTGAGCTTTTCCAGCAACTTCTGTTTTTGTTATAAACAGCCCTGTTTAGCCTGGCACGTACTGGTCAAATAATTCCACAGTGATAACAGTGACCACAACCAAATTTTCTCATTCACAACAAGTCCACCCTTCAATTTAGGACCTTTTTAAAACTAAATGTAGTCATTGTAATATTTATACAAAAATAAGGTAATCACCCTTTTATAATGCCTGATTGGTTCTTCCATGTGTCATTAACTCTCCTAGTATTCCTGTGAGGTTCTCCTTTGTGCCTGCAGCATGGTGATGTGTATTGCTAAACTTCATGTCAGGAAGGTGCAGATAGCCTCAGAGGGTGAGCACAAACAGCTCTGGGCCTAAAAGGTCCAGACTCAATCTACAACATCTGGGTTCTGGGCTGTAGCATTTAGTGTTGGCTGGCTGACGGACAACAGCAGGTCAATTGACAGAGAGAAAGCGGCAGGAGCCGGAGTGCTGCCATTCCGAGGGCAGGTCTCTGCTCCAAAGAGCCACGGCCACTCTCGCAGAGTGGTGTGTCAACGCTTTTAATGATTTTTTGCTGTTCTCCACAGCCACAACGGCAGTTGCATTGCAGCACCCAGATCACTGGTAGAAGATGCTCATGTTGCAACTGTTGTTAATGGCTGTCACTTCCTACCC
The DNA here is from genome assembly GCF_030684315.1 of Stegostoma tigrinum. Lineage (NCBI taxonomy): Eukaryota > Metazoa > Chordata > Chondrichthyes > Orectolobiformes > Stegostomatidae > Stegostoma > Stegostoma tigrinum. Next base: position 52,617,716 of record NC_081368.1, read on the forward strand.
CATGGTGTGTCCCACAGTAAGGTCAATGCAAAGATAATTTCTTTCACATTGGAAAAGAAAGACTCCTAAGCTCTGTATAAAAACCTGTGACAAATTGGTGCTGGAATCCTCCAGCAGTGAATGCAGGCTTTTTGGCAGATTTTCAGTCTATCTGTTGTACCAAGATGCAGTGCAGTTTCTGAAAGCATTGGCACACGTTCTGTTGTGGTGAACAAATGTTCCAATAATCTCAACCCTGATTGCCAATAGGAAACAATTCCATGCTTTCCTGTGACTGCTAAGCACTGTCACCTTGAAGAGATGCAGACTGCTTTTAAGCATTACATGTGGCGTGGAACCCCTGCTGACATTGCGGTCATTCAGCAATGCAGGCAGTTTTAGGGGCTCACAAAAATAAATAATGCAGCACCAATAAAGCTTGCAGCCTGCAACACAATGAAATAGTGTGAGTCGCCTACTTATCTCAATCTTAATACCTGTTTTCAGCATCTAGCTAGTTTGTTTCTTATATATTTATTTACTGATGGGGAATTGACTTTTGGAATCAAGTTGGTAAATCCACGTGATCTTCAAACTGATCCATATTTCTGTGAAATATCTGGTATAGCAGGAAGAAATCTAGCTCGCAGCCACGAAGAGAATTGAATGCAGTCTATGATCTGATCAGCATGGAACTGCAAACAAATGCTGAAAATTCAAAGGCAGATCATCAGGGATTCATAATCATTCTCAGTGAGATTACTATTAGGTATTTGCAGTGTAAACACATATCCTGCTGGATAGCAGTTCCCATATAGGAATTCTTATCCCATTGATCTACTGCCAGTAATCTGTGTATCTCTGGAGTTAATGGGAGGTTGCTACCTAGTCAGTACAACACCACTGGGATATTAAGGAGAACAAAAATGCCGATGAAAATGGCAATTTCAAGACTGGACAAAGCATCCAACATCAAACAGGTTAAATTTAAAAGAAAAGAATTACATGATTTTTTAAAGTGATGTAAACTCATGAAAATGACGCATTTAACAGCATTGTCATTAAAATGCAGAGCACATCTAATTCTGTACCATCTCACAAGGCCACCATTCATTTTTCTCCATTGGATTTTTAATTCAGTCATGAGATTATCCCCAGCATGAAGTTTTATTATAATGTTTTTATCATGAGTGCAGGTTTTCTCTTGCAAACATGATTCCTGTTTCAACTAAATCCAAATTTGTTGTGTTCAAGTGGTTTCTGAAGTTTTCTTTGTTGTGGTCTCTACATGGTTTGAGATGCGAAAAGTCAAAAGCAATTCCTACACTTGCCAGTAGATGGCAATCTTAACTGATAGTTCAGTGGTGTCACAGTTACCCTTTTGGGAAAGCTTTCCTGCTTTTTTTCATTGTTTAACCAGTTTCAGTATGCGCAACGCCAATTAAAAAGAAATCTATCAATATTAGGTTTTAAATTCAACACTGGATGATTGAGGTTTAAGTGAAAAATCCAAGTGTGTGTATAAATCGGAATGCATTGAAAAACCTAAGTCAGGTTGGCAAACTGACTTTCAGGGCTTATGTATTGTATTTCACTCTGACTCATCGTCTCCTACCCTGGAGATTCTGCGTGATACCCATTAGAATCACAACCCAACAGTGAACTTATTTCAGTTTGAGTTATTTTCAATTATTTGTTGTTCAGAAAAAAAAACGGGATTACATCATGGACATCAACGTCTCTTTTCCTTAAAATAGAAATCAGTCTTTGCATATATTGGCACTGAGATCTGGTTGTTCCAATTGACTGACTCCATTATTCACACAGGGTCAGGGAGCACGCATTGAACACAGTCAGTATTTGCTATTGTTTCTGTCACTAAGCAGTTGAGCAAAACTCCTATTTGTGGTCTGAGTGTTTCTTGCAGTTCAGCCAAAATTGAGACAAAAAAAAGAAAGCTTAAGATACATTTCCTTTCAAATATTCTGGATGGATAACCTGAATCTGACGCGGGGAAAGAGAATCTCTATTTACAAAGCTATCTTTTCAACATTATAATGCAATAGAAACAGGTAGAAGCAGCGGGTAGTGGCTTTCAAAAAAATACTTTTTAAATTGATGCTTAGTTCTAAATTGAAAATCTTAATTCACGGATTATCCTCAATTTACATTCGCCTGATCTAGTTTAGGTTGAAGATTTAAAGATTCCTCCTACTTTCTGATCCTGTTTCTCTTCAAGCTAATGACGTAGTTTTGATATTCTAGCTTGATAATGACGTTGAGCTTTGTCGTGCTCCATTCCCGCTCTGTCCTCTCCTTACCCCTGTGAGACAGAGAGGCATACTTCCCCATAACATTACATTCTGTTTAAGTTGGAAGGACTGGGCAGTTGATGCTGTTTTGTGGTTGTTGCTGGTGTGATCGCGTGACACATCAACAGGTAGCAGGGAGTCCGATTCAAGAGGGGGATCTTGGCTATTGCTCCACTCACAAATAAGACCCAGAAAATTAGATAAAGAGGTTTTTAAAACATCCACAAATTGCATTAATAAAGCAACCAAACATCTTAATGCACTTGCAGCTGATGAGGTTCTTCTCAAGTGTAGCTGCTTTCTCTTTGAAGGAAACACAGCAGCTAATTTATTCAGAACAAGCTTCCACTAAAAGCAATGTGATAATGACCAGATAATATTGTCTTATTTTATGATGTTGATCGAGGGGATGAATATTGACGAAGACATTTGGATAACTCCTCTGTCAAAGTATGGGAATTTTACATCCACTTGAGTGAACACCTCGGGTCTCAGTTTTAACATCTCTTTTGATAGACAGCTCCTGAGACCGTGCTACGCTGCCTCATTATTGAACTGCAGGGCCATCATTCCTATGCTCATGTTTTGAAATGGGATTGGGACTTAGAACCTTGTGAGGTAAACGGGAAAATGCAAGCAAAAAAAACCAGACAGTTGCAGATGCTGGAAGCCTGAAACTAAATCGGAAAATGCTGGAAAAGCTCAGCAGGTGTGGCAGCATCTTTGGAGAGAAAGCAGGGTTATGTTTCAAAGTCTTTCTTCAGTGCTGATAGCAGTCAGGAAAAGGTGGTATTTACGCTGATGGCAATGGGTGAGTGGAGAAAGAGTGAGCAGAGACAAGCAGATGGTGCCCAGAGAGAGACAAAGAAGGCTAGGGAGACAAAGGGATGCTTGATAGTTAGACAGGGAAAAGAAGAAAAGCTGACAAATCTAAAACAAAGAATTGTGGATGCTGAAGATCTGAAACAAAAAGGAAAATTGCTGGAGAAACTCTCCCAGGTCTGGCGGCATCTGTGGAGAGAAAGCAGAGTTAATATTACAGGTCAGGTGGCCTTTCCTTTTGAGAATACAATCAACTGAACCATGATTAACATCAGAACTCATTCTGGTCTTCCAGTTCTGGTGTGCCTACCATTGAACAATGATTTACTCCTTCCTCTGCATCTTTTGGAATCTCTCATATCAGATATGGTTCAGAAGCAAGATTTAAATCAGTGAGCCTGTAAGTTCTATTTGACATATGCATATTTATTTTCAAGGAAATCACATGCATCTTGCATGTACCTATATATATTTAACACAAGTGAAAATAAGATTACTTTACCTGAAAAATAAGCCTTTCTACAAGCTGAAATTATTAAAATAATCAATAATTATTACATTTTAGTATGAGTTTAATTAATAGTTGTCTTTGCTTTCAATATATAGATGCTCTTAGAGCACAGCAGACAAGTCCAAACTACAGTAAAACTTACCTAGTCATAACTTTGCTTAAATCTTCAAAGAACTTGGATCAGACAATTCAAAACTTTTAAAAAAGACTTGTTCATACTAACCATATACATATGCAAACAGTTTGACAGTGGTACATTAATGTGTCATGCTATTGTAGGGGTACTGTGTGGTTTTTTAATGTAGATTAGATTCCCTACTGTGTGGAAACAGGCCCTTCGGCCCAACAAGTCCACACCGCCCCTTGGAGCATCCCATCCCCCTATAACCCACAGAGCCCTGAGCACTACAGGCAATTTAGCATGGCCAATCCACCTAGTCTGCACATCTTTGGACTGTGGGAGGAAACCGGAGCACCCAGGGGAAACCCACACAGACACGGGGAGGATGTGCAAACCCCGTACAGACAGTTACCTGAGGCTGGAATCAAACCCAGGTCCCTGGTGCTGTGAGGCTGCAGTGCTAACCACTGAGCCACTGTGCCACCTTAATGATGGCTTCCTTTATAGTGACTCCCCCAGTTCAACACAGCCACGAAGAGAGATGCTGAGCAAATGTTCAATGAATGAAGATCCATCTAAATTCATTCTTGTGTATTTTCAGCAACTGGTGTTGTAGCATTAACACAGCAGAGCTTGGAACAAACCTTTGAGTGGAATCTTACAGCGACCTAAACAATGCAGGTAGTGATGAGAAATGTGCCAGAATTGTACAAAAATTCCTGTGAGGCTTGTATCGAAGTTGGGAACAAATTGCTGCATCTTTCAACTTATTGCCAGGCTGTGAGGGGGACTTTCTCAAGAGGCAGCAATAACCTGCCTATTAAGAAGGTTTATTGCTTGTCGTTGACTTTATTAACTTCATGCCGTGGTGAGAAAACTCAAGATCTCATGGACAAGACCTCTCCGTGAGACATGACAGAAATGACATTTGGCCGAAAAATGTTAAGTTCCAGCTGATTGACCTGCTCACCAAGTGAAATTTAACTTATTGCTCTGGGGAACAGGAAGTAAACACAAATATATTGTGATAAATATACAAATGTCTCTGGAGATTAACCCAAGGAATTCTCTTTAAAACTGAGTTTTTACGTGAAATGAACACTGGAAATAATTATCAATGTGCTTACAGAATTGACTAAGTAGCCATGCACTTCTCTGTGGCTAAGCCTTGTCCTAAACAGCATTGAAAAACTATGTAAACAAGATTGTGATTCTTCAAATAATACGAAGTGTTGAAACATTCCATTGTGCATGTATTGTCAGCCCAAAGTTTGACTGTCACTACAACAGCTAATAATGCTTCCGCTGGTAACTAAGCAGTATGGATGAGCTCTGAACTTTAACATGATATTTGATCAAATAAAGTTGCAACATGTAATTAGGCTCCAAAATCGTATACATTATTTTAGCATGTTCCAGGAATAATTCAAAATGAGAATGATCTTCAGCACGATTGCCTTGGTATTTGAACCATGGAAATTTTCCTTTGGGCAATCAGAAAAGCAAAACAAGCACATCAAACTGAGGGAAACACATTTTAATCTTAACTTAACGCCATTTTATGCTTATAAATGCCCATAGGCCTTCTGTTATCCCATGTAACCTTCCCAACCAATTAATATAGCATTCCCTTGCCAAATGCATCCAGTGGGCAGCCTATCAACAAATCTCCAGTAAAGATGTTCCTGCTCCTTGGGGGACTTACAACAGTTACCTAGGGTGATTTAATTCTTTTCCTGAAAGGTTTCCGTCTTAGCTTTATGCCAATAGAACACTACTTTGTGTCGACAAGCTCCACAAGGATTGAACTGGACATCAAGTAATTTAATTCAAAATAATGCACTCTGATTGTTAGGATTTTAAAACTTTCATATTTATTATCTTCCTAAATGGCTTGATGAACTTTCACATGAGTAATAATTTCACTGCTTCATTTTGTGATTGTTTGCCTAACTACTATTTTAACCTTCATGCATTAGGCAGATAGCCCATACAAAATTGCCCATATTTCCCAGGGATGTGCAAGTTAGGTGGGTCAGCCACTGGAGATGCATGGTTATAGGGATAGAATTAGCAGGTGGATCTGGGTGGAATGATCTTTGGAGGTCTGGTATGAATTCAATGGGCCGAATGGCCTGCTACCTACTCTAGATGTTCTTCAATTCTATGACATCTGTAATTATAGGTTCATAAAGAATAAAAGAATGAATTTTCTGAGGACGGGTCACCCGATCCGAAACGCCAGCTCTGTTTTTTCCTCCACAGATGCTGCCAGAACTGCTGAGCTTTTCCAACAACTTTGTTTTTGTTCCTGATTTACAGCATCCACAGTTCTTTTGATTTTTAAAAGAATGAATATTCCTATTTTTTCATTACAATGGGAGTACAAACTATGATGACAGCAAAGATACAGATTAACAGAGAAGCTGCTTGCTTTAAACGCTGAACATTTGTCTTGACGATTTCTATTTCTTCCAGTGTTTAACCTAGGTTTTTCACAGATTGTAAATTCTTGCTCACATTTATTGTATGTTGCTATTTGCACCTTCTAAGTATACTCTTTATGCTTTATGGGATCCAGTATGTACGTGAGGGTAGGCACATGCTACTCTGACAAGAAGAGTCTTGTGGATTAAATGAAACACTGTTTATTGTTTCTTTGCATTTATTTACAGGCTCTACATTACTACAAAGGGTGTTGTTAGGAGCAGAAGAAGGCCATTCTGCTCATCAAGCCTGTTCCTTCTGATCTATCCATGTTATGTCTCTCTTAAGATCGTACTGTGGTCTCTCAGTAAACTCTCTTGACATCATCACACTTGATAGTGCTTAATGAACTCAATCTGGTATTAACACTTTTGGACCCATACACAACAATGATTGGTGCATATAACAAGACAAAAGGGGAATCCAACTGACTAACACAAGTTGTCAGTCAATTTATATCAGCAAAGCCGCTTCAAATTCACACTGTTTAAAGCAGCTATGTAATTTTTCCAACATTCAAAATTTGCAATCACAAAATATTTTCAAAGCATCAATTGCTCTTTTGATTCTGAAGACATATAAAACCTTTTTGCTTCTCTGGCATTGATCCTAACAAATTATAACAATACAACTGTTTTACCCTTAAATTTGGAGCAATTACTCTCAAATACAGAGACAAACAGTGTTCATAATTGGATAATTATGAACTTCACATGTGATAATAAGAGAATTATAAATTGATGTGCATGATGCATACTCCAAGCTGGATTTATGTGCACAGTCCATTTATTTGGTCCAGTAAATGCTTCAGATAACACCTACATTCTTTGTGCTCCTATTTCTTAAAAAAAACTTATTCTGTCTGCAACATTCAAGTCAGCAAGCTTTCATCAGTAATTTATGTGCTAGGAAGGCTTCCAAATTCTATGGGTAAAGCTCAGCACATCCCACATATCTGAGTTTGATGCCAAGGTGATGGAAAACTCCAGCATTTGCCTTATTCACTAATGACAGCACTGTCATTCTCCCACTGCCAGAAGGTTCAGAAATACAAGTACATCAGTAAATATTTAATCAGTATTATACATTATAGTAGGTTTTCACAACAGCTTTGTTGTTAATTACGGTAAACTCTTTCTAACCAAACACTGTTCAGCAAAGGTATATGAAAATGCATTTATTTTTGCCCTTCTATTACAATCACTGGGATTAATGCATGTCTGTAAAAATTGGCTCATATATTTGACTAAGCTAATGAACCCACTAAGTGCTTATTGGTCAAGATGTTAGGCAACATCAGCAATAACTTGTATTCATATGGAGCCTTTAATTTCATAACTGAACACCCCAACACACTTCAATGAAGCATTATAGCACTAAATGTAAGCTGTAGAATTATAGATTCATGGAACAGTTAAAGCATGAGACCATTTGGCCCATTATACCTGCGTCATCCCTTTTAAATAGCAACTCAGCTACCTCCTTCCCCAAGTTTTGCTCCATACTTCAGGTGTTTATTTCCATGACTCATGGTACAGCAATGTGATTGACTCTGAAATGGCTGAGCAAGCCACTCAAGGCCAATTAGGAATGGGCAAAACTTGCTGGCCTCAACAGGACTGGTCACATTCCATTCAAGAATAGTTAAGAAAAACTCATAGATTATATCCACACCCTCCACTAAAACTTTCATGTCTGCGACAAATTATTAGCTTAATGATCAAAAGCTTGGTGTAGAGATAGGTTTTCCTTGAAATGTTAGAGGTTGAGAGACAAAGAAGTTTATTGAGAGAATTTTGTTCTAATGCACTTGTTGAAGATCAGAAAGCAGAGAAGGATGACACACCCAGTCAAATGACAGCAGCCTGACCAGCTACACCTCACCTATGTGGTTAATATCTAAGTCTCAATAGTGAGTCTGAGGCAGCTGGCTGGTCCAGCATTTATTGCTTTTCCCAATGCAGTTCCATAACATAGGAGTGAGATAGCTGAAGCATGGTCAAGCTGTCATCGGTGGAGCAGTGAAAATTAGGAATGCCCGAAGTTTCAGAACAGTTTCTCGGGCAGCTACAGAAGGTTTAAAAGATACAGATGTGTGAAGCCATAGAAGGATTTGACAAAAAAAAAGAAATGAGAATTTTCAACTTGAAGCACTGCTTAAATTTGAATCAGTATTGTGGGCTTAAGAGCGATCTGTGAGCTAGAGTTGCTGCAAACTGCAGTTCTGGCAGTAAAGTTTTGCATGACTTTGTTGCCTGTTGCTTTCTGTGGACCAACACAAGTGGACTCAAGAATTTCATCCTGCACTGTTACTGCAATCTACTTCTTTATTTGTCAGTCAGTGAGTTTAACACTATAGCACAAAATTGCATCAGGTTACAACCCAAAGCTGCCACAGACTCCCTATTGAGGCTTAGATATTAGCCGCACAGGTGAGGTATAGCTGCTCAGGCTGCTGTCATTTAGCTGGGAGTGTGCTTCTTCGCTGTATTCTGATCTCCGGGTCCTGCTTCTGAATGATGTTTCCTAGCTACACTACCGTTGCCTTCAAAACACATTCTTCGATATGTTTTTCTCTTGGTCTTCTACACAGTTCAATTCCCACCCAAGGTCCCTATGACTTTGAGATCATTGATCCAAGCATCACAATGCGTCTGTTTTGTTGCTTTCTTCTTTAACTTAATAGCCTGGGTAAGCAGGAAGGTCGAGCAGCCTTTATCACCAGGTTCCTGCTTCATGTGCAGTGTGTGGATCTGCCTTGCATAGTCGGCTTTTGTTCACATGCAGCTTGCATCGTTTTCTCATCAACCTGATAGAGACTTGCTTGTTAAACATTTTGGTACTGCGTAGAAATTAAGATTTAGCTATACAGTTACGACTTTCAGTTTACAAAGAGTACAATTTAGGAATCCGACCCTAAATGTGAAGGCACTAAGAACATGGCAACAGGTTCGGCACTCTAAGAGCAGCACTAGGAATAAACTTGGGCAATGTTACAGAAGTGGAAATAGGCAGTATTAATAATGGGCAAATAGGACACCAAAAGTAGATACTAATTGCTGATGCATTACCATGGAGAAAGCACTGGGGAACAGTCAACCCAAAGCTTTTGTTTGAATTCAAAATCAGCAAATCCCCTCTGATTGTCAAGATGTGCCACGGGCGATGCAGTTGGCAGTAGTGTCCTTGAAGATTTTGTTCAACTGAAGCAGTACAATAGCTGGACAAGTTTCTTTTGCCTGCAGAGGACAAGGTTCTACATCTAAAAATGGCAAAACCTCAACCTGAATCCACTTGCAAACAATTAGCAAAATTTCTCATGCTGTATAAATTATAATTCCTTTTGAATTTGGTATTCTTGAGTATATCCTGATGAGGGCAAGTCTAAAGGCTTTGACAGTGTATTTTTTTTATCAACAATACCCAGTGGGAGGCTGTTTAAAGAACACTGGGAAACTTGAAGCAGAACCTTTTGGCAGCAGTGGATGTCCACGAGCTGAACAGACCTTATGACCCCTCATTGTCTCTTTGAGAACATTCACTGCATCTTGTGGCACTCAGGCACTCAACTGGGCAGCAATGAACCAAGGACCCCAGGAAGAGAGGTCTCACACATCGAGAGCTACCAGTCAATCAAGGGCTGACAGCTCTTTTGTACTCAGTGATGCCACGAGGAAGGTGGTGGCTTCAGCATCTAATACACTCACCCATAGCATCAGATCCAAATGTAGATGAATAATGATGGGAAAGTTGCGAATTGAGGGCTGTGAACAATGGGGAGAAGGATCAAAAGCAAGTATAGCTGGGTGATTTTCAGCATACCACTCATCCTTTCCTGATGCTGGTCTCTCAGCGAGGCACTGAGTTCCTTGTATGAGGGATCCTTCCACCCAGCCCTGAGCCCTAATGTTTTCTGCAGGGTGAGATTTCCACCTGCCACTAGGTTAATCCCAATAGTGATAGGATGATCCCCTTAAGCCTTAAGCGACGTTTGTTACTCACTTAAGGGCTTCAATTGACAACTGAATGGGTAAATGATTCAAGGGCTTTCCCACCATGGACTTAATTGTGGGAGAGGGGAGCAGGTCGTGGGACTCCCAGTCTTCATCCTGAATAAATGCCCTCCCACTGCCAAACTCACTATGAGGGAGAGCACAAAATCCCAACTTTAATGTGGTCTCATTGAAAAGCTGTGAAGACTGCATGTGTAGTATAAAGATGTATCATTAGGCACATTCATTTGTGTTAGCTGGTCAATAGATAAGTTTCTTTTTCTCCTCTTGGTTTTGTTATGGTAGACTAACAACACTCAACAAACAACAATGTTGATCTTGTCATAACTAAAGGCTTAAAACAGAAAGTCTTGTACTTCGGTCATTTGTACTGTTTGTTGGGGATTTCATTTCTTAATCAAAGTTAGCATTCTCTTCTGGGATCGCGGCAATGTGGAAACTGATGCAATTTCAAATGATGTCAATGAGAGGCAACGGAAAGATAGGAGCTGGCGTGGGGAGGGATTGTGGGACATGATTAAGTCCTCAGGAAGTGACTGTGTGGAGGAATTGGAAAAGAAGGCTTTGGTGGCATTTTTCTGGCTACAGTTAGATAGATAAGACAATCACAATCATAAACTATATGACAGTGAAGAAGCAAAAGAAAAGCCTGAGCGGATGAGCTGTTTTCAAGAATGCAGACAAGTCAAGGAGAATGAGAAGGAATCATTTTCTTTAGTTGTATAGGATATCAGTTACAAGTTTGCTAGAAGCTTTATGGTCCTTTGGCATGAATAGATATCTGATCAGAGAGCGTCACACATCAAATTTCAGGAAAGATAGGTGCAAAATGTAAGTGCCAAGATGCCTTACAGAATTTTGGAGAGGCAATGACAGTTAGAGAGTGGGTGGTAGTTTGCAAGGACAGAACGGTCAAGAGTTTTGCTGATAAGAGTGATGATGGTAGAGTGAAAAATGTCATTGAACCCGAGGAGAGAGAACCATCAGCAATGTCATTTAGCATGGGAACCAGAAAGGGAAGTTGTGTGATCAGACCTTTAGAGGAAATTTGCGGGAGGATGAAGGTAAACTCATTGTTGAGTCCTGAAGATTGTAAAGTTCCCAAGCAGACTGGCAGAGGTAGCTGATTAATGCATTGTTACTTTTTTGCCTGTTCTGCTGATCCAGCGCTTTAATCTTTATGATTATGATTGTTTCATGGCTGTTAAAATGGGTCAATGATTAAAAACGTTCCTGAAGCAAGCCATGATAGAATCATCATTGTTCATAGAGCTGCTGGAACAGGAGATGCTTTGTTGCACACACGGCTGAAGCTGAGTCTGATATGTTGATCACTCACTTCCTGGTACAGAGGGGCAACGTCACATTGTGAGAAATATGGAAATTGATGTGTTTTCAGATGATTTCACTGAGAGGGAACATGTAGTGTTACAGAACGGAGATTGACACCTTACTAATAATTAAAACTGAAACACTTAGGGAAGCTCACCTTGTCTCATAATCTGTAAAAGGAAGTGTGAAAAGTGGTATAATATGCCCCTGTTATAACACTCAATCTGTTATAAAGGAGTGGTTGAATGAAAGAAACCCCCGATGCTTATTTTATAAGCAACAAGTAGCAATTTATTCATCTAACAGTGAACAGAATAACAGAACTACCAAAAAACTGAACAATTCTCCTCTTAACTACTAACCAGACCAAAATAAAACAAAATTCTAATAGTATGCTGTTCTAATAAATTTAAGTCCTACTTATACAAACCAAAGTAATGAGGAAAAAAAAATAAAACTTCATCTTTCAAAATCACAGCCAAGATAAGTCTTCTGGAACGTTCTTTACCTTCTCCACTGTTTTCCACTCAGGAACACCTTCCTCTGTCGAATTCTTCTCTCAGGAACATTAGCTAGGAGGGCTGTAATACTGTTATTTTAGACGATGCTTACTCTGTGAGCCTAGAGATTTCAGTGAGAGCGAGTGATTTTTTCATTTATAGCTGAGAGCTGTTCTCTTGGTAGATGACATTTGGTAGATCTATTTTGAAATTCCCTCATTGTTTGCACCCTTGATGACCTATTAATTTCTTACAATAGGATTGGTAAAAAGTTGTCAAAACCATCAGATGTAAATTTAATTCGGCTTTGATATTTAGGGCCCTGTTTAAATTAATCGGCTAAATTCAAAACCTGTTTAGATTCCCTACAGTGTGGAAACAGGCCCTTCAGCCCAACAAGTCCACACCGCCCCTTGAAGCATCCCACCCAGGCCCATCCCCCTATAACCCACACACCCCTGAACACTACGGGCAATTTAGCATGGCCGATCCACCTAGCCTGCACTTCACTGGACTGTGGGATGAAACCAGAGCACTGGAGGAAACCCACGCAGGCACAGGGAGAATCTGCAAACTCCGCACAGACAGTTATCTGAGGCTGGAATTGAACCCAGGTCCCTGCTGCTGTGAGGCTATGCTGTGCTGTGCTAACCACTGAGCCACCATGCTGCCCCTGGGCCGATTTGTTTTGGTAAAAATGCCCCTTTGCCTGCCAACAGTAAAGACTTTTTATACAATGTTTCAATTTCAAGACCTCTCTATGCATCTGCTGCTGCCTACAGACTTTTATTAAAATCTCCAAGCCTAAAAAAAATCTTTTAAAGGGACCACACATCTGCAACCCCCTCCATCACTTTACAAATTCTAATGTCCTGTCTTCCAGTCTACAAGTATCATACCAACTTCACAACAGTAGATACCAAAAAGGCGCAGAGTGTGGGGGGATAAATCCTCAGGAGGTGTTAAAAGCAACTGTCCAGATCAATTGGTTTGGATTGTTTCAGCATAGACATGGCACAAATAAAAAAGACAGAATGGCTTCTTCCTTCGCCTCAGTCAATTCTATGGGGTAAAGTGCTACAATCAGTGTTTTATGCTTGGTGTAACTACTTATGTTTACAGCTTGTGGTGAATGCCCCTCATTTTGACGAATGGTCGTCAAGAGCTACTGCAAGGCCTTGGTGTAGTAACAAGGCCCAATCATGTTGTCTTTGGTTGATGGGAATTACAACGTTCCAGCGGATTATGGTATAGTAAGGGTTGCATGTGTTGATCCTCACCCAGTCTTATCAGCTACCCGAAACTTCTTAGGTAGCTTAAGATATGTAGGGTCCAATTTAGAAGAAGAAACAGGTTACAGTTGCATAGTGTTTTATTTATTGCTAAAGGGAGCTGACAAACTAATTGCCTTTGTATGCTTAACCCGACCACTTGTCACAAAGAAAGAAAAGCTGAGAAAATTGCAGTTGTGCCATTGAAGTGTCATAGGGCAGCTGATAGCATGTCTTTTTGATCTCCACTTATAAATGGAAGAGGACAGGTTTTGGTATGAGCAGATTTATCCAGGAAAGCTTGGAGGTTAAGGGTAATTTCATTATATATGGCATTAGGGAAGATTCACCCACTGGTATTAATTAACCTTCCAACTTAAAGAATCACATGTCCTACATGACCATTTCATGCAGACTCTCTAATCGTGGAAAATGTGGAGAGGCTGTGGAATAATTAAAGAAATCATTTATTCAGTTACAAATTAGCATAATTTATCACCGAAGAAAATTATGAAAATTACTTTGCTTAATTGCAAGTGTATGTTAGCTTTAAAAGCTTCTTTTTAACTGTAGTGAGTGAAACGCAGAGTTTGCTTTGTTCAGTCTGAAACTGATGGAATTTTAATCATGATTTGTGAACTTTTCTTAACTGTGAAACTAGGCACAAGCATGAAAAGCAAGAAATGATTGAAAATGTTTTGAAAATAATGAGCCCTAATTTAACGTGAGAATGAAGGGTGAACGTGAGGTGGGAACTGTGAGTGTGAGACTCAGTATTGGGATAAGATCTTAGTCATTTTTACTTCCAGGGTTCATTTAAATAAAGCAAACCAAATTTCTACTTGAAACCAGCATTTAAGGTGTCAGGCCAATAGGTGTGTGTGGCAGGACGCCATTTTTGTTCCTGGCAATCAGGTAAATGGTGATGTGGGTGGGAAAGTGTGCTCTGTTGGTAGACAAAGTTCCATACTTTCTTCTTGATTCCAAAGGACCACTTCTGTGCAGGCTGATCTTGAAAGTACATCTGACGTTTCACCGCTTTTCTTGACGGATGGCACAGTGGTTAGCACTGCAGCCTCACAGCTCCAAGAGCCCAGGTTCAATTCCGCCCTCGGGCAACCCTATGTGGAGCCTGCACATTCTCCCCGTGTCTGTGTGGGTTTCCTCCGGGTGCTCCGTTTTCCTCCCACAGTCTAGTGATGTGCAGGCTAGGTGGATCGGCCATGCTAAAATTGCCTATAGTGTTCAGGGGTGTCTAGATTAGGGGGATGGGTCTGAGTGGGCTGCTTCAAGGGGCAGTGTGGATTTGCTGGGCCAAAGGGCCTGTTCCCACACTGTAGGGAATCTAATCTAATCAAAAAACCTATTGTGTCTTCTCATGAGGTTCCCATGACAACAACAGTCAGGCAGTGACTTTACAATATAAATTTGCATCCCAAATTTGCATGTTAATGGATCCTCACCAGCTGAACATCATGAGTCATCATATCAGCCATTATGCTCTGATGCCAAGCTTTAGGAATAGGATGAAACTTCTCTTTTAACACTTGCAACAACCATTCTCATCAAACAGGGGATGTAAAGAGCCAAAATCGTCCCTTTTTTCAACACTACTTTGTTGCAATATGTCTCACATTTAGTATGTTTGCATGCCTTAAAGTAATATACTCATGATATCATCACTGCATCACAGCATGTGACCTGACGATATTAGGATCTCATACACCATCGTACCTTGGATCACTTGAAACAAAACACCTCACTGGAAGCAGAGATAATAGGAACTGCAAATGCAGGAGGATCCAAGATAACAAGGTGTAGAGCTAGATCAATATAGCAGGCCAGACAGCATCATAGGAGCAGGACCTGCTCCTATGAAGCTGCTTGGCCTACAGTGTTCATCCAGCTCTACACCTTGATATCTTACTGGAAGCATCTTCTTTTGTTGTAATTAATAGCATTAGATTAAACCAGACACCTATGTGCTCAAAGAATGGAATGTTTGTTTAAATTAACAAAGTGTGAAGCTGGATGAACATAGCAGGCCAAGCAGCATCTCAGGAGCACAAAAACTCTCTGATGAAGGGTCTAGGCCCGAAATGTCAGCTTTTATGCTCCTGAGATGCTGCTTGGCCTGCTGTGTTCATCCAGCTTCACGCTTTGTTATCTTGGATTCTCCAGCATCTGCAGTTCCCATTATCTCTGTTGTTTAAATTAGTTGGTTGTATTTAGAGTCTGTTGGATTCTTCAATATCCACACACAATTTCTTAAGTTGCAAGAGGCAAGATAAGCATTGCTCTTTCAAGTAAACCATCCTGTTAGAGGTAAACTCACATTGCATTTCTGTAAGGTATTCTTGTGGTCACTACAATGCAGTGAATACCTTACAGTATGAAAATTGTACTCACATTATATCTCTACCGGTTCTGAGTTACTTTTCACAAATATAATATTGCATATGATGAATATATGTTAAGTTGGAACAGAATCCTGGAATTTCCCCCCTAAGTGCATTGTGAACCTACCTACAGCACAGGGACTGTGGCAGTTTAAGAAGGCAGCTCACCACAACCTTCTCAAGGGTAACTAGGGATGGGCAATAAATGCTGGCCCATCCATTGACACCTCCAACCCACAAATGAATAAAAATAGTTTAAAAATTGCTTAAAATGAACACAGTGCAAAATAAAATTGGCAACTCTGATCAAGAAACAATGTAATCACTTGTAGGTATATTCTAATTATTCAGAAATTTATATCAAATTTACGTAAATAAATTTGCTTGGATCATGTCACAGATGTACAATTAACATTGCGGATAATTTAGAAAGTACATTTTTAATCCTTTAAATAATACAATGAAACAATAGAATATCAGTCTAGGTCTGTTATAATAATTGTTTCTCCCATGTCAATGTAAACATTTTTGTTAAAGTTTTGTTAATGTAAAAATTATAAAATTTATATATTTATAAAATCATGCAGGTGCTATTTCTTCACTAAGCAATATAAACTAATATGATTTTTTGCCTTGGTAAGCTTATAGACAAGTAACTTTTGAGTATGGGCAGACAGTGTGTAGGAAAATTGTTGGTTCTGACTTAGAACACATTACTTGTGCATCAGTAGCAAAGCCAGTGGATCCAGCGGTTCGATAAACATGCAGGATTTAGAGAGACACGAATCTTCGAATCTTTAGAATTGAGCTTCCTTTTGATGGCGGGAGAGCAGCAAGTTTTGGTTCTTATCAGTTTTAGAACTTTACTCCACCTTGTGGTCCACACGAGTGATGCCATTCAGTATGTCTTTACCAAAGCATTGAAGTTATAACAGCTAGAAGAAATTTGTTTGTCGCTGAGAAGAAAATCCATTCTTCACCACATCAGCAGGAACACGTGCCAAATTGGGATACAATCCGCTTTTTAATACTCATTGCATATTGATTATTAACTCGCAAAGAAGGGGTCATCAGGAGAATTGTTGTCAGTGAACACATTTAAATGTAGCTTCCACTATTTGGAGGTAGGGTGGACTTTGGTGGATCTGACTTATCTTTGTTCACTTACATGGAAAGCAGACATGCTGGAGCAAAGATCCCAAAACTTCACTAGGTACCACAAGTAGTGGGGTAGGTGATGACCTGGTGGTATTAGCATCAGACTGTTAATCTGGAGACCCAGGTGCAGTCATGCGAACCCAGGTTCAAATTCTGCCGTGGCAGATGGTGCAATTTGAATCCAAAAAAAAATCTCAGGTTAAGAATCCAATGTGACATGAAACTGTTGCCGAGTGTCAGGAGAAAATTCTGTCTGGTTCACTAATGTCCTTTCGGGAAGGAAATCTGCTATCCTTACCCAGTCTGACCCTCATATGACTCCAGACCCACAGCAATGTAGTTGACTTGCAACTGCCCTGTGGGCAATAAATATTGGCCTAGCCAGCGACATCTGCAATCTATGAATGAATTTATTTTTAAGACAAACTTCATTTTGCCATCTGAAATGTTTATAGACATGTCAAATATCAGGGCAAATTGAATACACCATCCCAAACTCATAGCCACTGCACAGTATGCCAGACCTGCTGATCTTTTCCAGCAATTTTTGTTTTGTTTCTGATTTACAACATCAGCAGTTCTTTTGGTTTTTATTTAGCATTTATTAAGCTCCTTGAAATTGTGTGTGAGGCAGTCCAGCTTCTCCCCAAAGTAGTGATTTTATTCAGGCATAAAGTGGCTCTCATGGGACCGAGGGTCAGTGTCACAGAATGCTGTCCGCGAAATACTGCTATAAATTTTAGAATCCTATACACTACACTAGTATTTGAATTATTCAAATACCAAAACCTTGAGAAGTATCCTAATATTTGCCCCTTAGCTTCAGAATGGCCTGCTCTTGATGTCAAGAATCAAAATTAATATGTTCTCAAGAGGTAACATAGTATCTAAACTAAGCCAAGTACTTAATCTCAATGGAACATTTTTAATTTGCCAATGCTGCTTATAAGATTGTTACTATCACTGACAGTCCAGCAACTGAAATAAAGTGACAAACATTTTGTTGTTCTGTATAATAAGTCCAGGAGGACAACATTAATCTAGTGATGGAATTGGAAAGCAAAGCGGGTTGAGTGAATTCCTTGGAGTGACAGAATTCGGTTTGTGATCGGCTAAGAACATAACCTATCTCCACTTCCCTAAACTATCATAATAACTGCAAAGCAGAGCCCTGTCGCCTGTTTCACAGATATCTATGCTGCTCCATTTTTATTTTAAGTGGAGCATTTCATGTAGGGGATGAGAATGGGCTGAAGGTTCAAATTTATTTTGCTAATGCTGAAGATTGTAATGACCTTGCTTTAAAAGGGCAACACATATATTCGACTTTACTGTGGCAACATCTCATGGAAGAATTTGGCAACCATTTGAGAATTCCAAAAGCATTCAGTCATAGTAAAGTATTGACAGAAACTACTGGAAAATCTCAAGTGGCTGGGTAGCAATTGTGGACTGAATGAATTGGAGGCGGTTGTCAGAGTTTTACTGACAAATGGGAAATCCTAAAATTGGGATGGAATCTATGACACAAGCCCTGTGCTATTGGACACCAGGGTTGCAAAACTAATGGCCAATTAAGTTTAATGGTCTGCCTGTCGGAACTGGTCAGCTCTGTGTTGCCAGTGGTGCCACTGATGGAGGTGAATGCTGCAGCAAGAAGGAAAAGGGTTCTTCCACGCTAAAGAACCATTGAAAAGGTAGTGTCAATGTTTTTAAGTATGCATGGTCCTGCCTGCAAAACTCCAGTGATAGGATGGAAGGCAGGAATGTGTAAGGGCAGAAGGGATGATGATGCAAAGGACAAAGTACAGGCACAAGAAAAAAAATGCATTGAGAGAGATCAAGACTAAATGGCAACAATTGGCTCATGTCAAACATGTGACTTCTAAAAGATTGGGAGCAATGGTAGTAAGCTAAAAAGTTATTGAACTTTTTAGGTTATGATGTCGAGATTTGTCTCCTCCATGGTGTGACTTAAGTAATGGTGAGACAAGTATGAAAATATGTTAGCATTGAAAATATATGTCAAGAAAAATTTTCTCAACTATTCCTCAAGCTGTAAATGATTAACTCAAAATATGTTATTCAGCATCAACTACCTTATTTCCATGTATTTGTGTCTCATTAAACCCCCAACTCAGCTTCTTTGTTGGCTATGTCCAACTCTCCTCCCCTTCACTGAGAAAGTAGATGGTGCAAATTTCCAATATTAAAATCTGAAGGGATACCTGGCAGCTGCAGCTCCTTGAATTTGTGCCCCCAATCACATGACTACTGTCCAGACAATGTTTTCCTTGACCCTTCATTCACATAAGTTAGCATCAGCCTCAGCACATGACCATTCCCACTCTCTGATTCACTCACACATCAAGTTGAATCCTATACTTTTTGACTAAGTGCCTGTTACATCGTTAACTTTTGGATGATTTTTCACACTGAGGCTTCTTAGCATTCTCACTGCATCTTACCAAACGTACCTCATTCTTGTCCTATTCTATCATCATCTTACCATATGCAATCCCTGGAACAGCTTACCATTTGGCTGATCTCTGTCAGAAGACCAACATCTCCAGCATCTGTGCTATGTTTAAAACACGACTTTGTACCTGGAGGAACATTGACATTCCAAAACTGCCCTGCTTGGTAATGGACATATACTGTGAGGGTATCAGGGAAGGGTAAGATGGTACTGTGTTCTCCCATAAAGACTACAATGTGCTGGTTGATGGCATGGCACAAAGGAGGACCTCCGCATCCTGGAGGACAAGCAGAGGATGCCACAACACCACACTCTGGCAGCCTGGTC
The DNA here is from genome assembly GCF_030684315.1 of Stegostoma tigrinum. Taxonomy (NCBI): domain Eukaryota; kingdom Metazoa; phylum Chordata; class Chondrichthyes; order Orectolobiformes; family Stegostomatidae; genus Stegostoma; species Stegostoma tigrinum. The sequence continues at coordinate 52,637,427 of NC_081368.1, forward strand.
ACTGCTGCATGTGGACATCAGCTGTGCCACAAAAAGGTCAATGATTTTCACCACTCCAAGTGCCACATTTTTCTCTCAGCTACCTCACACACATATCTCTGCTAATATACCTACCCCTTGCCAAGGCTTATTCTCTGCCACTCTCGACTGTGTGCACACTCACAGTAACCACTGTAGCATTTACTTTCATCTCACTCAATCCCTTCCTTTCTGTCATTCCAGGAGAGGGCAGACCACAGTGGGACACAAAGGACCCAGATAGGCGAAGAGCTGCACACCATCTAACTCTTCACTCCCTATGTGGAAGGAATCCTGTCACTCACAGGAGAAGTCTGGGACTGTTCGAGGGGCTGCTGAGGCACAAATGCCCTGCCAACCAAGTAGCACCCTTCATTCCATTGCACCTCCCACAGTCGCCCCACCATCAGTCTCATTCAGTGCACACCACTTCTAACCATAGGCCATTGTGTCTTCCCTCTCTTGTGCCTTGCAGCTATTAGTGGGATGTTCTGACCTCAGCCAACTTAGCTGATTGTTTGCCTTGACCTCTTGGCCTCTGACGGCAAGAATACAAAGGTCTCAGGGGGAGAAATGACAAGGCTGCCTCCTGCACCACCCACCAGCTCAGTTACTGATACGTTGTTGGGAATGTTAGACCTGGAACATTTGAGAGCACAATCTGGTGAGTGCCTCACTACAACAGGAAGAAATGCTCCAGGCCTGTTGTAAACCAAGCACCTGCTCATACCAGGCAGGAGAGGAGCCTGTGATGTCAGCAACACATTCACAGGGAGGAACAGCAGTGGACAGGAATGTGAGAAGGACAGGGTCCTAATTTCCCAGATGCTACAGGACTACAGCTACAGTCTGGGGACATGCCCTTCCCAACCATTAAATCATCTGGTTGCCACAATGGACAAGTTAGTGGCTGCCCTGGAGAGTCAGATCCAGAATCTCAAGATTTTGCTAGAGGAATGCATAAACCTGCACTCCATAGCCCCAGCCATTGGTCTTCAGTACTGACTGAATGGCAGAGCAGACTCGAGTGGCAAAACGGTCCCATCCTGCACCTATATCTTATGGTCTTATGCTCCTAAATCTACAGCCCTTCAATGGCAGGAATTAATTGGTAGTTGTGTCTTAGCAATGCTGTGAATGCAGTGAGAAGTTATTTCTAGTGCCCACATTACACTCCTTGAAGTGTAATCATACAAAGTGTTATAGATAGAGAATCACCTAGCAAGGCAGATCTGTCAGTCCATCTTGCCTGTGCCACTTCATTGAAAAAACTACCCAATTAGTTGATTCAGAGATAGTAGGAACTGCCGATGCTGGAGAATCTGAGATAACAAGGTGTAGAGCTGGATGAACACAACAGGCCAAGCGATATCAGAGGAGCAGGAAGGCTGATGTTTCGAGTCTGGACCCTTCTTCAGAAAATGAAGAAGGGTCCAGACCCAAAGCATCAGCTTTCCTGTATTCAGTGCTCTGACTGATGCTAAATGCCTTCTTCAGCATCCTGTCTACCTGTGATGCCACTTTCAAGGAACTGTATGCCTGAACTCTTAGGTCTCTCTGTTTGGCAACACTCTCGAGGGGTCTACCATTAACTGCATAAGTCCTGCTCTAGTCTGCCTTACCAAAATGCAACATCTCACATTTATCTAAATTAGACTCCAGCTGCCATTCTTTGGCCCACCGGCCCAGTTGATCAAGATCCCACTGTACTCTTAGATAATCTTTCACTGTCCACTATACCACCAATTCTTGTGTCATCCACAAACTTACTAGCCATGTGTCCTATATCCTCATTCAAATCATTTATATAAATGACGAACAACAGTAGACCCGGTATTGAACCTTACGGCACACTGCTGGTCACAGGCCTCCATTCTGAACAGCAACCCTGTACGACCACCCTCTGTCTCCTATCAATGAGCCAATTTTGTATCCAATTGGCTAGTTTTATCTGGATCCCAAGTGGTTTAACCTTACTAACCAGTCTACCTTGTGGAACCTTGTCAAAGACTTTGCTGATGTCCATATATACATCTACTTCATCTATTTCCTTGGTCACTTCTTATTAGTTCAAAATTGATGGATGACTGCAAGTAAATGAAATCGTTATAAACTGGTAAGCAGTATAATAGTAAATATAATTGCCCAAAATTACTCAGTAGTGCTGAAGCAATAGCTCGTGAAATACTTTTAAAAGTTCTAGCTGTAACCAGGACAACTGCAATATTGTGCACAAAATGAGATACAAAATGTCTTCAAACATTTTTTGACAGTCTACTTAATGCAGTTCAAGTGAAAAAGACACAGCATCATTAAGCTTCTTACAAGACCATGCTAAGTCAGTTTACTACTGTCATAACTTCACTATCTGTCAATGAAACTTAAAGCTTAGGGACAGTAGTGTCATCACTGGCAGAGTGATATTCACATCTGCTCACATTATAATAACTTGTGCATTGGAGAGGTACATCTCTTGAATTTTTCACAATACCTTTGCAGATGATAATATCTTGTATTCAAACTCGTACCTGAGCAAGGAGTACTGACCGTACCTTCAGAATGCAAAGTTTTTGTCATAATATTTCACCAGAGTAAAGCAAACTTAAACAGAGAAAAATTAATGGCAGCTTAAGCTCCTCCTCCACACACTGCTAGTTTTTTAGCATTCACAAGATGATAACTCCCTCGTGGGTGTGTGTTCTTGTGAGAGAGCAAGCGTGTGTGTGTGTGTGTGTGTGTGTGTGTGTGTGTCCTGGTGAGAGATCAAGCGTGTGTGTGTGTGTGTGTGTGTGTGTGTGTGAGTGTGTGTGTGTGTGTCCTTGTGAGAGAGCGAGCGTGTGTGTGTGTGTGTGTGTGTCCTTGTGAAAGAGCGAGCACGTGTGTGTGTGTGTGTGTGTGTGTGTGTGTGTGTGTGTGTGTGTGTGTGTGTGTGTGTGTGTGTGTGAGAGAGAGAGAGAGAGAGAGAGTCGATAGTGTGGTGAGTTCACCTGTAGTGTGACATGAACCCAAGACTGAGGCCATCCTCATGGGTACCGAACTTGGCTTTCAGCCTCTGCTCAGCGACTCTGCGTTGTTGTGTATCCTGATGTCCACCTTGGAGGACATTTACCCAAAAATCCGAGGCTGAATTCCTTGACCGCTGATGTGTTCCCCCACTGGGAGGGAACATCCCTGTCTAGTGATTGTTGCGCGGGGTCCATTCATCTATTGTCATAGCATCTGCATGGTTTCACCAATATACCGTACCTCGGGGCATCCGTGCCTGCAGCGTATGAGATCGACAACATTGGCCCAGTCACATGAGTATCTGCCGTGCACGTGGTGGGTGGTGTTCCGTCATGCGATGGTAGTGTCCATATCGATGATCTGGCATGTCTTGTAGAGGTTACCATGACAGAGTTATATGACGTTGTGGTTGATGTTGTCCTGAAGGCTGGGTAGTTCGCTGCAAACAATGGTCTGTCTAAGGTTTGGCAGTTGTTTGAAGGTGAAGAGTGGAGGCGTGGGGAAGATCTTGACAAGGTGCTCATCATCATCGATAATATGTTGAAGTCTATGAAAAACTTGGCGTAATTTCTCTGCTCCTGGGAAGTACTGGATGAAGAAGAGTACCCTATCGGATGTATTCTGTGTCTGCCTTCTGAGGAAATTATTACAGTTTTTTGCTTTGGCACATCGGAACTGGTGATCGATGAATTGAGCATCGTATCCTGTTCCTATGCGGATGTCCTTCAACACCCTCAGGTGTCCGTCGCGTTCCTCCTCATCCAAACAGATCCTGCGTATGCATAGGGCATGTCCATAGGGGATGGCTGTTTTAATATGTTTAGGATGGAAGCTAGAGAAATGCAGCATTGTGAGGTTATCCGTGGGGTTGTGGTAGGTTGAGGACTTTGGGATACACAACAATGCAGAGTCACCAAGCAGATACACTCTCTACCCCCTCCCCCCACGACCCCCCCCCCACCCCACACACACACACACACACACACACACACACACACACACACACACACACAAATCCATTGGGGAGTTTGTATTTGCAGATACATTCTATTTTGTTCAAAAAGCACACACTTTATTGATAGTCAGTTAACATGACCTTTTAGAAATTCCTATTTAGAAATAGAACCTGTCTGACTCCAAACCAAAACACAGATTCTAAACAAGGCTTCATTGTTTGACCTAAAATGTCGCCCCTTCTTTACACTGATAAACCCTTTAGGTCTCTCATTACAGTGATTTCAAAGGAATTCAGGGATTTACCTGTACATATTACTCAATTAAACCTTTCTAACTGATTAGAGATTGAATAGATTGTAACAAATTTAACAGTTTGTTGAGTACATCCACATCAGCGGTATAACCCTTGGTATTTTACTTATAAATCTGTGTCTGATACTATTTCTCTCACCACCCCATGAAGAAGGAGTAAGACTCTGAAGGCTTGTGTTTTGAAATAAACGGTTGGACTATTAGCTGGTGTTTTGTGGCTTCTGACCTTGTCCACCCCAGCCCAACACCGGCACCTTCACATCATTAATGATAAGGGAAAATAATAATGCACCTGATAAGGTTCACAAAGACGCAGATATGAAGGGGCATTTGAGGGAATTTTAGATAAGCACATGAATGTGCAAGGAATGGTGGGATATGGACTAAGGGCAGGCAGAAGGGATTAGTTTAATTTGGCATTATGCTCAGCATAACATTATGGGTTGAAGGGCCCTTTCCTGTGCTGAACTGTTTCATATTGTATTTTCTACTAACTTAATATTCTCTGTTTTCATATTATTTGTTTTGTGCACCCTGGTATTAACACAGTCTTCCGTTTCCCATATCCCACGCTGAGTTATTTTGTTGACCTGTCAAAAGCATTAGAGAAAAAAACCTAGCATGAGTGGCTCTGGTCAGGTGCAAACTGCCCAGCTTGTAGAAGTGAAGATAATAAAATGTGAGGCTGGATGAACACAGCAGGCCAAGCAGCATCTCAGGAGCACAAAAGCTGACGTTTCGGGCCTAGACCCTCCATCAGAGAGGGGTTTGGGGAGAGGGAACTGGAATAAATAGGGAGAGGGGGGAGGCGGACCGAAGATGGAGAATAAAGAAGATAGGTGGAGAGAGTATAGGTGGGGAGGTAGGGAGGGGATAGGTCAGTCCAGGGAAGACAGACATGTCAAGGAGGTGGGATGAGGTTAGTAGGTAGCTGGGGGTGCAGCTTGGGGTGGGAGGAAGGGATGGGTGAGAGGAAGAACCGGTTAGGGAGGCAGAGACAGGTTGGACTGGTTTTGGGATGCAGTGGGTGGGGGGGAAGAGCTGGGCTGGTTGTGTGGTGCAGTGGGGGGAGGGGACGAACTAGGCTGGTTTAGGGATGCAGTAGGGGAAGGGGAGATTTTGAAACTGGTGAAGTCCACATTGATACCATATGGCTGCAGGGTTCCCAGGCGGAATATGAGTTGCTGTTCCTGCAACCTTCGGGTGGCATCATTGTGGCAGTGCAGGAGGCCCATGATGGACATGTCATCTAGAGAATGGGAGGGGGAGTGGAAATGGTTTGCGACTGGGAGGTGCAGTTGTTTGTTGCGAACTGAGCGGAGGTGTTCTGCAAAGCGGTCCCCAAGTCTCCGCTTGGTTTCCCCAATGTAGAGAAAGCCGCACCGGGTACAGAGGATGCAGTATACCACTTTGGCAGATGTGCAGGTGAACCTCTGCTTAATGTGGAATGTCATCTTGGGGCCTGGGATAGTGGTGAGGGAGGAGGTGTGGGGACAAGTGTAGCATTTCCTGCGGTTGCAGGGGAAGGTGCCGGGTGTGGTGGGGTTGGAGGGCAGTGTGGAGCGAACAAGGGAGTCACGGAGAGAGTGGTGGGGATGGAAAAATGTCTTGGGTGGTGGGGTCGGATTGTAAATGGCGGAAGTGTCGGAGGATGATGCGTTGTATCCGGAGGTTGGTAGGGTGGTGTGTGAGAACGAGGGGGATCCTCTTAGGGCGGTTGTGGCGGGGGCGGGGTGTGAGGGATGTGTTGCAGGAAATACGGGAGACGCGGTCAAGGGCGTTCTCGATCACTGTGGGGGGAAAGTTGCGGTCCTTAAAGAACTTGGACATCTGGGATGTGTGGGAGTGGAATGTCTTATCGTGCTTATCAGCTTGTAGAAGTACTAGCTCCCCAGAGCCAGTCCATAAGACCATAAGACCATAAGACATAGGACTGATGGGCATCATGGCTGATGGGCATTTCAACTCCACTTCCCTGCACTCTCCCCGTAGCCCTTGATTCCTTCTGAGATCAAGAATTTGTCGATCTCTGCCTTGAAGGCATCCAACGTCCTGGCCTCCACTGCACTCCGTGACAATGAATTCCACAAGCCCACCACTCTCTGGCTGAAGAAATGTCGTGTCATTTCAGTTTTAAATTTACCCCCTCTAATTTTAAGGCTGTGCCCACGGGTCCTAGTCTCCCCGCCTAATGGAAACAACTTCCTAGCGTCCACCCCTTCTAAGCCATACATTATCTTGTAAGTTTCTATTAGATCTCCCCTCAACCTTCTAAACTCTAATGAGTTCAGTCCCAGGATCTTTAGCCGCTCATTATACATTAAACCTACCGTTCCAGGGATCATCCGTGTGAATCTCCGCTGGACACGCTTCAGGGCTAGTATGTCCTTTCTGAGGTGTGGGGCCCAAAATTGGATACAGTATTCTAAATTGGGCCAGACTACAGCTTTATGAAGCCTCAGAAGCACATTGCTGCTTTTATATTACAACCCTCTTGAGATAAAGGACAACACTACATTGGCTTTCTTACTCACGGACTCTATCTGCAAGTTAACCTTTAGAGAATACTGGACAAACACTCCCAGATCCCTTTGTACTTCTGCTTTACGAATTTTCTCACCATTTAGAAAATAGTCCATGCCTGTACTCTTTTTCCCAAAGTGCAAAACCTCACATTTACTCACATTGAATTTCATCAGCCATTTCCTGGACCACTTTCCTAAACTGTCTAAATCTTTCTGCAGCTCCCCCACCTCCTCAGTACTACCTGCCTGCCCACCTATCTTTGTATCATCGGCAAACTTCACCTGAATGCCCCTGGTCCCTTCATCCAGATCATTAATGTATAAGGTGAACAGCTGCAGCCCCAACACTGAACCCTGTGGGACACCACTTGTCACCGGTTGCCATTCCGAAAAACAGCCTTTTAACCCAACTCTCTGCCTCCTTTCAGACAACCAATCCTTAATCCAAGCCAGTCGCTCACCTCGAACACCATGGGCCCTCACCTTGCTCAGCAGCCTCCCGTGAGGCACCGTATCAAAGGCCTTTTGGAAGCCTAGATAGATAACATCTACTGGGATTCCCTGATCAAACATACTTGTTACCTTTTCAAAGAATTCTAACAGGTTTGTCAGGCACGACCTCCCCTTACAAAATCCTTGCTGACTTGTTCTAATCTGACCCTGCACTTCCAGGAATTTAGAAATCTCATCCTTGACAATGGATTCAAGAATTTTACCAACTACCGAGGTTAGGCTAATCGGCCTATAATTTTTCATCTTTTGCCTTGATCCTTTCTTAAACAAGGGGGTTATTAATTTCTCTGAAGTCTCCCTTCAGCTTCCATTGTTCTAGAGAAAACAACACCAGTTTTTCTAGCCTCTCCTTATAAGTCACTTCCCCTAATCCAGGCACCTTTCTGATAGATCTCATCTGCACCATCTCCAAAGCCTTCACATCCTTCCTGTAATGTATCAATCAGAGCTGAATGTCAAACTTTAAGTGTGGCATAACTAAAGTCTTATCAAACTTCGACATGACATTCAGACACTTTTGCTCAGTTCCCTGACCAATAAAGATAAGCATGCCATACGTCTTCTAATAGAGTTGAAGAAAGTAAGGAAAAACTTGACTCTAAATCAGGGTCACACTTCTTGTATGAGAATTCATGGACAGAATTAAATAAAATTGATTAGTGGCAAATACAGATTGCCAAGTGGAAGTGAGATGTTGTGATTATAACAGAGACTTGACACAAGGAAAAGCAGGTCTCGTGTTAACATACTCCTGGTTACAAAGTGTTCAGCAAAGACAGGAAAGCCAAAAAGGAGATGGCATGGCCGGAATGGCCAATGCAGTACAGCAGAAAGAGAAAGCCCCAGAGAGTTTGAGGACAGAGAGGATTTGGCAAGAACGAAGGAACAAAAAGTATTCAATTACAATTATTGATATAGTTTAGAGACCATACAGAGGAACAAGTCTGGAAGGAAATTATAGAGAGGTACAAAGATAATCAAGTAGTTATATAGGTGGACTTCGATAAATCAAAAAGAAAAATATAAAAGTGGACAAATTTGAGAAAATGTCAGTGGGGGAGGGGCATTTAGGGAACAATGATTGTTATATCGTTGTTATGATTGTTATGTTGAGCTTGGGTAAGGACAAGGGACCATTCAGATTATAACTGGGGTCCATTAACTTGAATGGGCTAAAGTAATGCTGGGTCAGATAGACTGGAACTAAAAGTTGATGAGAAAAGCTGTAGCTGAATAATAAGCCATCTTCAAAGAAGAGATATTTTGGGCACAATTAATTCTATTTAAGATACAGTGTCATGCATACTTGTGAAGTGTGTTTGCAGTTGAAGCAAAAACAAAAAGTATTGGTCTGAGCCGAACATCTTATTTGTTTATTTTTCTACATTGTTCCTAAGATTTTGTACCTAGGTGCCTTCCTTCCTAAGATGGCACTGGGAATGCAACTTTATTCGCTTTTCACTGTACTCCTGTATCCCTGTTCTCAGGTACATCTGACAATAAAGCCTAATTCTAGTTCTAGTAAGATGCCTTCAAAAATATTATTTTGTCAAAAGTGCTTTTCGTTTGTTTGTCACAATGAAAGTCTTATAACATAAAATTTTGATGTTCAAATGGAAAATTCAATGTTTTTTTTAAACTTTCAGCCCCTCCAGGGATCAGTAAAATCTCAATTTAAGTTATAATGACTGAATGTACATATATATTAATTTTATGACAATGGTAACACCTGAATTGACTACATCAATGTTGACCCTTGGGATATGCCATGCTTTTCCTCAAGAGGCAGCATGCTTTTGTGAAGAGTAGGTTGTGCCTTACAAAACTTATTAAGTTCTTTGAGAAGGTGACCAAACAAGTAGATGAGAATAAATCGGTTGATGTGGTGCATATGGATTCCAGCAAGGCGTTCGATAAGGTTCTTCACAGTAGGCTTTTGTACAAAATGCGGAGGAATGGGATTGTGGGAGATACAGCAGTTTGGATCAGAAATTGGCTTGCTGAAAGAAGACAGAGGGTTGTGGTTGATGGGAAATGTTCATCCTGGAGACCAGTTACTCGTGGTGTACCGCAAGGGTCGGTGTTGGGTCCACTGCTATTCGTCATTTTTATAAATGACCTGGATGAGGCGTAGAAGGATGGGTTAGTAAATTTGCAGACGACACGAAGGTCAGTGGAGTTGTGGATAGTGATGAAGGATGTTGTAGGTTACAGAGAGACATAGATAAGCTGCAGAGCTGGGCTGAGAGGTGGCAAATGGAGTTTAATGCAGACAAGTGTGAGGTAATGCACTTTGGTAGGAGTAACCAGAATGCAAAGTACTGGGCTAATGTTAAGATTCTTGGTGGTGTAGATGAGCAGAGAGATCTCGGTGACCACGTACACAGATCCTTGAAAGTTTCCACCCAGGTTGACAGGGCTGTTAAGAAGGCATACAGTGTTTTAGCTTTTATTAATAGAGGGATCGAGTTCCGAAACCAAGAGGTTATGCTGCAGCTGTACAAAACTCTGGTGCGGCCGCATTTGGAGTATTGTGTACAGTTCTGGTCACCGCATTATAAGAAGGATGTGGAAGCTTTGGAAAGGGAGCAGAGGAGATTTACTCGGATGTTGCCTGGTATGGAGGGAAAGTCTTATGAGGAAAGGCTGAGGGACTTGAGGCTGTTTTCGTTAGAGAGAAGAAGGTTGAGAGGTGACTTAATTGAGACATATAAAATAATCAGAGGGTTAGATAGGGCGGATAGGGAGAGCCTTTTTCCTAGGATGATGAAGGCGAGCACGAGGGGGCACAGCTTTAAATTGAGGAGTGAAAGATATCAGACAGATGTCAGAAGTAGCTTCTTTACTCAGAGAGTAGTAAGGCTTTGGAACGCTTTGCCTACAACGGTAGTAGATTCGCCAAATTTTAGTACATTTAAGTCATCATTGGACACACATATGGATGTACATGGAATAGTGTAGGTTAGATGGGCTTCAGATTGGCATGACAGGTCAGCACAACCGAAGGGCCTGTACTGTGCTGTAATGTTCTATGTTCTGAGGGTTCTGAAAGGGACAGATCTATTTTTACAAGAAGGAGTCTTTGTGTTGATAACTGGATAGCCACTTGTCTGAAGCACAACATGAATTCACACAGAAGACCCATTGTTGGCCTTTCTGGGTGGAATGCTTTAGGAGATTATTTCTGTAAGATGAGACTTGTAGGGATGCAAAATGAACTAACTGCATATGAGCACAAGCACAAGCCTTGCAAAAACAAGCAGATCACCCAACTACAGGATCCAAAGATTGTGTTATTTTGATATTGACAAGAATACTCAGTGTCATCAGAAGGAGCAAAACCATAACATCTCAGCTGAGATGTCAGAAAGGAAGATCCCAGTGGATTAGGTCAAACAAGGTAAGCAAAGAGCAGTAGAGAATAAACAGGTGTCAGACTGCAAGCAACATCCTACACTGCCTCATTACAGTTCAAGTTTGGGATGATGGAAAAGGTAAAAAGAGACATATTCTCTGGGGTTTGTGACTGCAGCCAAGTGAACACGGTGTTAGCCTGGCCGGCTGCATTCAATGTCTGGTAAATGTTTGCAGGTGATTATGTCAATTTCTTTTTAAGGCAACCCTGATGAGGCATTGTGTTGCAATTTAATAGTGGAATTTCTGTATTGCATGGCTTGTTAAATAAATCCAACAACTGATTAAACAGAATAACCTGGATCTTTGACATTTTTGCTCCTCTGTGGTTCCCAGACCCAATCCTAAATTGAGAAGTGGAATTTCCCAAGTGAAGTGTCTTGAGACATTTTTCAAGATAAAATGCATGACTAAGTTATTCTTAACTGGAAAAATCTGTTGAGCTGCACGAGGCTCCTGTCACGTGTCTGTTGAAGCAAAACTACCAACAAAATGAATTTACACCTTCAATCTGTTCTGCTAATGGACCAAAGCTCCATACAAGATGAAAATTAAACCTAGACAGTGTGTGCATGGACAATCTCTGGCAACAGAAGACTGGAAACAGAGCCTCACCTCAGTCATTAGGAAAATTTTAGAGTCCATCATTAAGGATGAGATTGCAGAATACTCGGAAATACAGGCAAAATAGAGTTGAGGTCAGCATGGCTTTGTCAAAGGGATTTCATGCCTGAGAAATCGGTTAGAATTCTTTGACGCTGTAATGAGCAAGTTAACCAAAGGAGAGCCAGTGTATATGATCCATTTAGATTTCTAGAAGGCCTTTGACAAGATGCCGCACATAAAGCTGCTAAATAACATAAGAGTCCATGGTGTTAGGGGCAGGTACTGGCATGGTTGACTAGCAAAAAGCAGAGAGTAGGGATGAAGAGGACATTTTCAGGACGGCAGTTGGTGACTAGTGGAGTTCTGCAGGGGTCAGTTTTGGGACCTCAACTATTTACATTATCCAAAAACAACATTGATGAAGGAAATGGGGATATTATTGTTAAGATGGCAGATGCTACAAAGATAGGTGGAGCGATAGATAGTGCTGAGGAAGCAGGGAGGCTGCAGAAAGACTTGGACAGGGTAGGAGAGTGGACAAAGAAGAGCCAGATGGAATACAATGTAGGAAAGTGTGAGGTTAGGCACTTTGATAGGAAAAATAGAAGGGTAGGTCATTTCTTAAATGGGGAAAGATTTTAGAAATTGGAAACGTTAAGGGAGTTGGGAGTCCTAGTTCAGGATTCTCCTAAGGTTATCCTACAGGTTCACTTGGCAGTTTGGAAGGCAAATGCAATATTAGCATTCATTTCAAGATGACTAGAATACAAGGCCAGCGATGTACCTCTGAATCTGTGTAAGGCTCTGGTCAGACCACATTTGCAATATGCTGAGGAGTTTTGGGCCCTATATTTATAGAAGGATGCAATGACTTTGGAGGGAACCAGAGGAGGTTTACAAGAGTCATTCTGAGAATGAAAGGTTGGCCATATGATGGACAATTGAGGACTTGGGGGCTGTCCTCGATGTTGCTTAGAAGGATGAGGGAGGATTTGATTTAAACAGAATACTTGCAGACTTGATGGGTTGAATGGCCGAATTCTGTTCCTATATGTTGTAGTCTTATGTGCTGTCTTAGTTCAGAAAATTGTATTATGTGCCATTTTTGCTGTGCATGTTTACAGGACAGAAAATAAAGATAGTTAAAAGGTAGGAAGAGACATATGTTGATCCACATCAAGTGAAGGAATCAGAATAATATGGGAAACCCCTTCATTTGCATTATGGTCTGATTTTGCATCAGGACTAACAGGGAATTGATCAGTCCTCAAGTTATTGAATAAGTTGGACAACAACTTCCTCAGTCCACATACAAACAATGAGACATGGAAATTAGGAATTAACTATGTGAATTGTGCTGCTCCTCTACAAGCAGGCCTACGCAGATACCAAGCCATGTGCCTCAGAATAGAAGCCGAAAGAACTGTGGATGCTGTGTCCTGAGGAAGGGTCACTGCGCCTGAAATGTTAACTCCTTTTTTCATCCATTACAAATGCTGCCAGACCAGTTGAGCTTTTCTAGCAGAGACAATGGGAACTGCAGATGCTGGAGAATCTGAGATAACGAAGTGTGGAGCTGGATGAACACGACAGGCCAAGCCGCATCTTTGGAACACAAAAATTGACGTTTCAGGTCTAGACCCTTCAGCAACTTGTTTTCGTGCCTCAAAATAAAGTTGTGGCACTTACCCACTAGGTATCCGCTAAAACAACTTCAGCTGCTTCTTAAGTGCCCTACTAATAAAAAAATCCGAAAGAACCGTGGAGGCCGGAAATCAGAAACAAAACTAGAAATTGCTATAAAAGTTCTGCCGTTCTGGCAGCATCTGTGGAGAAAAGTCAGAGTTAATATTTTGGGCCTATGGCTCTTCTATGAGCTAGACCTGCTGAGATTTTCCAACAATTTGTTCAGAAATGCCCTACTCTTCAATTTATGTCAGAAAGAGGGATGTATGCTGATGATTGTACACTGTTCGGCACCATTCATGACTTCTTAGATATTGATGCAGTTTGTATTCATTTGCAGCAAAATCTGGACAATATCGAGTCTTGGACTGATCAGCTTCAAGCAATAATCATATCAGACAAAGCACCAGCATTTCCGACAAGAGAAATTTTAATCATCTCTCTTTCATATTTAATAGCATTACCATCAATGAATCCCCACTATCAAACTTCTGTGGGTTACCACTGACCCAAAACTGAACATGATCAGTCATATAAATTCCAAATAAATCTGCAGCAATTAATTCCTGATTTCGTAAAGCCAGCCCACCATTTACAATTAAGGCATAAGTCGGGAGCATAATGGAATACTCTCCACTTGCCTGGATGATTGCAGCTGTAGAAGCTCAGCACCATCCGTGACAAAGTAGCACACTTGATTTGCACTCAGTCTATCACCTTCATTGTTCATTGCCTTCAGCACCACCAACAATGGCAACAGCATATACCATCTATGAGATGCAACGGAGCAATTCACCATGGCTCCTTTGAGAGCATCTTCTCAACCTGCAACCTCTACCAACTGGGAGGACAAAGGCAACTGATGCATGGGAGCAAAGGACCTGCAAATTCCCCCTCCAAAGCATGCACCATGACTTGGAACCATCCTGGATAATGTCCCATTGTTGGATCAATCTCCTGGAACTCTCTTCCTAATAGCACTGTGGGTGTACATCCCACTTATTGGCTACAGTGGTTTAAGAATGAAGTTTATTCCTGCCTTCTCAAGAGCAATTAAGGATGGATAATGAATGCTGACCTAACCAGTGATGTCCACTTCTTATGTACGCATAAACAAAAAATAGTCAGAAAATGTTAGGGCTTGTCAACTCAAGAGCAAGTGAATTTTCAACTGTGTGAGGAATCTGAATTACTACTAAATAACCACAGCATCACTGAAAATGTAATTTTACAAGGGTAGAATTTTATTCAGCCAGATTTTAATTATTTGTAGCAATTTCAAAAATGCACTTTTCTTTGTTCTGTCTCTTTGATTTATGTTGATTTTTTTTCAAATGATTACACATCAAATGAAATACTTTAGCTTACACTTATTGGTTGAAACTCTGCAAGTGGGAAATTAAGGTGATTTGTACCTTGTTCCTGTGTGACGCCAGTGTCCTTGGAGTTCCAAAACAGATTCTACAGAGGTATGTACATCTTTGGGGAAAATTGTGCCTGATGCCATAATGTTGGAAGGTTACAGCACAGGTAGTGATCATCAGCATTGTCATTTGGAGCCAAACACACCAGCTAACACACTTTATTAACTTTGCGAGGTTAAACACACATCTAGCAATATGAAAGAATCCTCTTACCAGCATTATTTAAGGGCATTATTATAAAATTTCAAGTTAATTGCTGTTTGATCTTGTTGTTATTCTCCACATTTGGTGCTTTCTGAAGTGGTTTGCAGTTTCAGAATTCTATAGGACGATGTTTTGCAGGTACAGAATGTGTTTTTGCCGACTTCAGAGGTTCTGCACATGAGTCCCATATGTATAGGAATCTCTCTTGGAGTGTTGCAAGACTGAAGGATAGATAGGGCAAGCTGCTGGGAGAGGGAGGTAGAGAAGAGGGGGAAAGGATTCAGCAAGCAGAAATATTTGCCAAAGGTGTTCAAGGAGTAATTTTCCTGCCCGACATCAGTAAGGAACACCGTGTGCTTAAGAGACCATGTCATCACTGACATCTGCTAACTGTTGCAGCCACAGCTTCAACACAGAGCAGGGGAAGCTTACTATTGCCTTTGGCTGTGAAGTTCACTGTGGCAATGTGCTTTAATGTGACTGTCATCTTCTAAGCCTCAATTGTAGGCATTTACAACATCTCACAATTTGTCAATCACTGTTTTGCAAGGAAGTTCAATGAAAGCTGTCTATACAATGAGAGCAAACTACTTTTAAGTGACACTTTACAAAGAAATGCTGCGATTAGTCCCTCGGTGACATTGCCCAATCTGTTACCTTTCTAGATGGGATACCTCAAACTGTTAGGGTCCTGAATGAAAAGAGGTGAAGTGGCTCTCCTTGGTGATTTGCTGCCTTGTAGTTGGTCTGAACAAAGTGAATTTTAAAAGGTAGCCTGCCAGAAAAAAACAAATTATGAAGGTATACATGTCATTCTCCAAGTTGTTTGCGTGTGCATTAAATGTTGTGCTCATTGCAGTTGTTTACACCGGTGGCTTTGATATTGGTAGTTGAACAGGTGAGTTTAAAGATTCTTGTCTTTGTAGATTGACTGAATTCTTTTCTCCTGGCTCCTCTTGGCAGTGGCTGGCTTGCAGCAACAGCAGCCCCCTGAGGCAGCACGCACCTTTTCTATTTCTTTTTAACCTGCAGATCAAAGGTGGTTATAAGCGGCAGTTCTCAGAGCCGTGACCCTCACTGTAGGCTAGTCTGCATACTAGGACGTCAGGCCATCAATACACACGCAGACTGGTGTTGCAACCAGTTTTAAACCCTTTTGGCTTATTCCCAGAAAGCCAAAACGTACGATTCTGCAAGAGGTGTCTTTTTGCTGAGAGTAAGGGTGAGAGTCAGCCCCTTTTATATGTGGCCCCCAGTTGATGTTTTCATAACATTCCACAGAAGCTGACTCGTTTCACCCATTCCGCACTGTATTTTATCACACACTGACGGAATGTAGACGCAGCTACTTGTTTGGCTACAGAAGGCTTCTTTCAGAAAACAAGTCTTTTCACGTCCAAGGTACTTTGTGGTTTTGATCCTTTGTCAAGGTAAAAGAATCAGGTGGAACAGTGCTCAATGTCAAGGGGATTTCAGACTTCACCATAGTACAAGGTAACATTGAATGCCATTGATGGATTTGCATACACACCAAGTTAGCTCTGTCTTATCTTTGTTAATCAAACAGATTGATGCCCAATTTCCTGGGAGCAGGGATGATGCAGTCATTTTCTGGAAGATTTTTCTTAGACCTTGGAGTTTTGTTGTATAGCTCTGGGCACCACATTTTAGGAAGGATGTGACCGCATTGGAGAGCGTGTAGAAGCAGTTTACCAGAATGGTTCCAAGGATAAAGAAGGTTCATGTGGATAGACTGAAGAAGCTAACATTTTTCTCCTTGGAGAGAAGAAGGTTAAAATGAGATTTGATAGATGTTTTAAAAATCATGAGTGAGCTGGGCAGAGCAGGTAGGAAGAAATATTTATTGCTTATAAAAGGAGCAACAACAAGCAATCATAGATTTAAAGTGATCTGCAAAACAATTAAGGGTGAAGCAAGGAAAACCTTTTCGCCCAGTGAGAAGTTAGGATATGGAAATGCTGTGGAGGCAAGTTCAGTTGAAGCATTCAAGTCCGTATTGGATGATTATTTGTGTAAACATAGCCTGCAAGGACATGGGGGAAATGCTGGGCGTTGTCTCTAGGTAATGCCCATTTGAAGACCCTTTGCAAGCATGATGGGCCAAATGACCTCCTTCTGTGCTGGAACACCTCAATGATTATGTGACTCTGTGATAAAATGCCAACTGCATAAGAGATACTGCAGCAACTAAGAACTCTCTACTGATGACCCAGTTGATGACCAGAGTGCACAACTCATGCATATGTATGTAGTGCACATACAATGAGAGCCATGGTGCCACACAAATATGATCGAACTGTTTTTCCAAACAATGCTTTCATTGCCAGGGCCACTATGGAGAAGCCCTGCAGCAACCATTCAACTCCACACCAAAATGTATGCATAAACTCATGTCATTTTGTGAACAAAATGTAACTAGTCATGCTTGTACATTCCATTTGCACCTTTTTTCTGTTATAGAGGTCTGATGCAGTTCTGTCCCTATGACTGTAGAATGGCTAGTGGAAGGCAGCCATCTTTCTCCAGCCATAATGCATCTCAACTTTAAAAGGTTAAAGTTAGCTTTAAGCAGTATAGAATATCATTAAGTGGTGATAACTATCAAGATATTAACCCCACTGGTATTTCCAACTAACCACCAACATGGTTAGTACTGGATGCTAAAATCATTGCAATGATCAGGTTGAGATTTTCACGCTCACTTTCAGATGCTACTTAATTTAGCTGCATGCCTTCATAAGGATTCATCAACCTTTTGTGTTAAAAAAAATGAAACATTGCTTGCTTTGTCAAGCAGGACCAAGACATTCTGTAAGAGGTACTGCACATTTTTGGTTCGCTAATTACTCCTGTACAATCATGATTAACTTCAAATGTACTTCATTGGCTGCAAAGTGCTTTTAGACATCTGGTGGCCATGAAAAGCACAAAATAGATCCAGCGTTTTCACTGCAAGTTGCAGTCACTGAACAGTTTACTGCAGTTGACAGAAAGTTTATGGTCAAGTGGATGTTTCCTGCTTGATGAGTGGTTCTTACTTACCATTCACTACAATATCAAAATCATTTTCTTTTTACCTTTGAGAATGCTATGTGGACAATTTAAACAGCTGTGTATGTATTTTAGCTTCGTATTTGGCAAATGAGTATCATTGAATAATGCAATTGCAGTATTTGTCAACTTTTCACGGAATTGTTATTGTGAAATTGCCTGTAATATCATTTTGCAAAAAAAATTCTTTTGTTCAGCTATTTGATATTGAGACTCTTTAAGTCCACCAAGTCTAATTGGTGCTAAGTACACAAAATTTCCAATCAATTGCAGAATAATCCCTCTGTGAGAGAACTGAGGTCAGAGTTTAATTGGTCTCCAGGATGTAAATCAGAACAGATGAAATATCTGGTTTTCTTCCTTTTATATGTGCAATCGCTGAGGTTATTTTTAATTCATAGGCCACATGCATTTCCAATCATAGTTCTGTAAGTTATGTTCGGTTCAGGGGGGAGCTGTCTCTGAGAATTCCACATCACCAGTTCCTTTTCTTCATGTTTGTTTGAGAAGATTTGCATACAAGTCAGGCAGCTGCAAGAAATTTGCCTAGAATAAATGTTTTAACTAAATGTGACCGAGTTAAGCTACAGTAAATAGGATATGAAAGATGAGAAGTACATGAATGGGAGCCATTTTTTATTGCATTATATAATTTATTCTTTACTATTCCTCTTTACTGTAGCTTGATTCTTTTCCCCCTTTTTATCATTCTCAAATTCTTTTTTTTTATTTTGGAAACTCTCAATTGAACATGATCTATAATCATATGGCACAGATGTGTGATCTTCTCTCAGCTGTGTGTAGTTGCTGCCTGTAATATGGCCACTGGGATGTACGTATCATTGGCAGAGGATAACGTGTCTACTGATTTCTCATTCTCATTGTTCTTAATTCTGCCCCACTGTGAGGAATTGCTAATGAGAAAAATAAATCTAATTGGCTGTCTTTTCACTTAGAACTGTATAGACTTGGAGAGCTGAAGCACTAATGCAATGAGTTCCATTAAAAAAATTCAGACAATGCCCACCTTCAGGAGCAGCTAAACCTTCTTATAAAAACATTGTTATATTAAAAACTCATTTGAAATAGAAGTCAGGTTGTTAACGTTTCCTGCTGCTTTATCTCAATTAAAACAAACTGATGTATTCCTTTTTTTTAACTTTGTTAGTGGATTGTTTCCTACATGCTGACAAATCAAGAAGCAATCAATTTGAATAACTAGGACATCTCTGCATTGAACAAACTAAAGAATCTGTTAACAGATTCAATACTATACACAGGTTTCTCTTTATCATTCAGTTTAGAACAAAATCACATTTCCTCAGAAATATTGCATCCTCCCATGCAAAATAAACTAGCAACAGCAATGATGTTCTTCAAATCAAAATCAACATGACAACAAATGTGAAACCTGTAATACTCCCCAGACATACTTTCTGTGATTTTTCAAGTTTATATTAACATGTTATTTAGGCCAGATTTAATTTTGATGGAAATGTGAAATGTAGCTTGTAACTAGAAGAATTGGCAAGTTCATCTTGTGGTTTTACAGATATATATCATGGTCAGAAATGCACTGCATGGACTATTGGTTTTATGGTAATGGTTATGAAACTATGATAAATATCACAATGCAACAATGGTGTCAGCAATTGTGTTGTCACTTTATTGGTAAAATACAGACTGGTAATTTCAACTTCCATCATTTGATTTTAATATCTGTGACCTTTTATGGACTAACATGATTTTCATGGGACTAACAGTGACCTCAAATGGCTGCAGTGATAATCTGACCACAGATTGGTGCAAGTTAAAGGAGCCAGTATGAATTAAACCAAACTATTTGAGCTAAAACTACCATTGTGGGCAGATGATGGCTCAGTGGCTAGCACTGCTGCCTGACAGCGCCAGGGACCTGGGTTCAATTCCACCCTCAGATGACTGAGTTAGTGGAGTTTGCACATTCCCATGGTGTCTACATGTGTTTCTGGGTGCCCCGGTTTCCTCCAAAAGTCCAAAGATGTTCCGGGTAGGTGGATTGGCCATGCTAAATTGCCTGTAGTGTCCAGGGTTGTTTGGGTTAGACATGGGGAAATACAGGGAAAGGGGAATGAGTCAGGGTGGGATGTTCTTTGAAGGGGTGGTGTGGACTTGTTGTGCTGAATGGCTTGTTTCCACACTTGTGGGATTCTATGATGATGATTTATCTGAAGACAGTAAAACAAGTTGACTTATCAGAGGGACAATGCATTCAGACTTGGCAACTCACAAAATAAACCCTAGTTCAATAGAGATAATGGGAACTGCAGATGCTGGAGAATCCAAGATAACAAAGTGTGAAGCTGGATGAACACAGCAGGTCAAGCAGCATCTCAGGAGCACAAACGCATTTGTGCTCCTAAGATGCCGCTTGGCCTGCTGTGTTCATCCAGCTTCACACTTTGGTATCCTAATTCAACAGCTGCTTTTGAGTAGCATAGAAGAGAAGGAAAAAAAGCATGAATTTGTATCAAAAGCTGGAAGTAAATTCCTCCCTCCCCCACCCTCTCTCTTCTCCAACCAACCAAACTAACTCAATCCCCACTGCTCCCTGCCACCCACAGAAGACAGCACCCTGCAAAATAAACAAATTGTGAAACAACCATTCTCTGAGAACTCAATGATAGCTGAAAGATTTAATTATGCTGAGGATAAGAGGGGCAGCATGGCGGCTCAGTGGTTAGCACTGCTGTCTCACATTGCCAGGGTCCTAGGTCAAATTTCATTCTCATCCAGCTTTCTGTGTAGAGTTTGCACGTTCTCCCCGTGACTGCATAGGTTTCCTCTGGGTGCTTCGGTTTTACTCCCACACTCCAAAGATGTACAGGTTAAGGAGATTGGCCATGCTATATTGTCTATGGTATGTAGGCTAGATGGATTAGCCATGGGAAATGCAAGGTTACAGGGATATGGGTGGGATGCCTTTCACAGGGTCGGTGTGGAGACTTGACAGAGTGAATGGCCCGCTTCCACACTGTAGGGATTCAGTGAAGTACTTAACTGTGGTGGCAGTTAAAGATATAACATCTCAAGGATGCAAAAGAATTTTAGATTATGTACTTCTATTCTTCCTATCTATTCTAGACATTCTTTTCCTTTTAAAAGCATCACCTATACTTCAATATGTGATTGATGTTGTATTTTATATATTTTTTGGAGGTAATATAATCTACTTTCATTCCACTCAAAAAAAGTCTTGGAATTTGCTCTTCCCTTTATATCATTAGTTAATATGTGATGAAGCTGCATTCTAAAACTAAATATCACCCCTTCTCACCAGATTGTAATAATGTATACACGCCTGAGAAAAGAGAGGAAATAATCTGTAAAAGAGAGAAATGTATTTAAATAGAATATACTATAATGTAACTGAAGATATTGTGAAGAAAAGTTCTGTAATAATTGCATATATCTTAGTCACTCATATGTAGAGGGTAAACTTCCCCACCCAGAACAGGACACAGATTACCCAAAAAGGGATCTAAATAGAATTCAAGGTGGAACCAAACCATTGTGGTGCTACACAATTGTAAATGGTTTCCTGCATTATCAATCAAGTTTGCCCTCATATTAAATCTAAGCATCCAAGATCAGCAAATGAACAAAATTTTTAAAAAATGCTGCCTGTCCTGATATTTTAAAAAAGCTTAGAAAATACTAGGAATTTCAGCAATACAACGAGATCTGTGAAGTGATTATCAAGGTTTATGTTTCGGGTTAATGATCTTCTATCAGAGACAAAAAGGTGTTAAAAATTTAGTGGGTTCAAAGCAAGCAGGATGCAGTGAAATGGGCCCGGGAGGAAACAATAAAAGAGAACACTTCTAAATTGTGGAAAGCGACAGGGAATCAATGAACAGAGTCTAATTGTACAGGTCAGTAACTGATTGAAATGGGGCAAATAAAGAAACATGACAGATTGAGAGTACTTATAAAGGAAAATCATTACAAACATTTGGGACAGTAGTTGTGGTCCTTCTGGACTCTATACTAAGCTTAGCATTTTCAAATCTGATTGTGAATTGGATATTAATTTAAAGATTAGCTTAAAGAATTAGAAAGTGGAGGTTTCAAGATGCAAAATGGATGAACTGAAATAGAGGCAGTCAGTTGTGCTAATTGTGGTACTGATGTGAATTAATCTTCCAAATCATATTATCGTTCTGAATTAGATACTCCTGTAGGGGATAGGGACTGGTGAATATATATTTTTGGTGCGCTTCAAACAGTTACACATGACTACTTATAGAAAAGAGATGAAGAAACTTGCATTTATTTCACAACTTTCATGATGTCAGGCTGTTCCTAAATGTTTCAGTATGAAGTTAGAAAAAAATGGCAGGTAATGTTTCTACAAGTAAGATCCTATCATCAATAGTGTGATAAATGACCAGGTATTCCATCTTAGTTGGAAGTGGTAATATGAATTTTCTTGAAATTAACTGAAAGTGTGTAGATAGGACATTGATTAAAATCTCATGTCATTTTCCCCGTTCCTTATGTCCTCCACTGTGCGCAGGAGTACTATTACAATGTGGTTAAGTGACATGCTCAAATCTGAAACACAGCTTGATTCCTCGACTTTCTAACTCAGAGGGGAGCTAAGTACATAATATTCAATCTTGACAAAGTACAATTTTCTTAGCTAACACTTTTAATCTATAAACCAAGTACGTCTATAATGCATCTGTAGGCTATGACCAAATAACGAATCACTTCAAGAATATGCACAGACAAGAGGACATTGCAATTTAGTTTAGTTTTATCAAATTCTCTTGAGGAATTCAGACTGTACATCGACTTAAAAAGAGTTGATAATAAGCAAATTTTCAGCATTTTTGCCACATTATCTTTATTTTTTCTGTGAAGTTGATCAGGAAATGGATAACAAGATGTGCAGTTCAAGTAGGTTCTTTATTTATTGCATGTTTGAAAATGCAGAATTTGGACCTTTTTTTTGTATTTAACTGTAGACCAAAGTCTTTCTACAATTTCCATGCATGGAGAAACAGGTCAAATAAATAAATCTCCACCTCAGAACATTTCACTGGAGCTGGCAATTGTGAAGAAAACCTCTAGTTTCATTAAGAAGTAAAATCAAACAGAACAAAATCTGCCATATCAGTATAATGCAATTCTTCAATAGTTACTTATGATGAGGGAAAATGATACATTGCATCATGGCACCCTATGAAACTTCATATGCACTGCATGTAGCATGACTTGCTGCTTGATTACTCAATTCCACGTCAAAATAATCTTACATGTGGTAAAAGGGCTGCTTTTTAAGTGGATTTACATCACACCGAAAGACCTGCCCTAGTTAATGGATATAATTACAAGGGTTTTCAGGCTCAATCAACCCATGTTGGTATTCTGTCATACATAAGCTTTCTACTCCTGTTATCATGCACTCACTGTATTACTGGGACACATTATTCTCCTTTTCTTCAGACAGCTTATGCAACTGTCTCTTAAATTTACACACAATCTGCTTTAATCTGATGCTGCACTTCATAACCTCACAACATAAAATGCCTCTTTCACTCCTCATTCTAAACTTTCATCATTTTGTTGATGTGACCTTGTTCTGAATACTTGCAATCTCTTTGCATCTGTTCAGTAGTGTTATTTTAACACAATCTCTGTTAACTTAGTATGTAATTTTTCTGTTCTCACAAAATAAACACCTCCGATTGTTCAAGTGTTTTTGACTTGTGCGTATGGTGATCCCTTGGAACAAAGATAAAGCTTGCTCATGGTAAAAGCACACACATAGTGTTTTTTAAGATGGGGAGGCTGTTACATTGCAGCTACCACACTTTGAGCTGACCAAGATCCTTTTGCGCTCTTACCACCTAACATCAGCATATCAAAAGTAATTAAAGATTAATAATCAATCTGTGTGATGGCATTATGACACACTTTCCATGACCATTGAGTCCTGTATTTAAACTCAGAGCTTCTAGTCCATAGGTAGATCGCTACCTAATACCTTATATTTTCAGATTAAAGACAGCATCTCAGTAAATCTGTCCTGTACACTTTTTATAAATCTTAACATTTGCCCCATTGAATGGACACTTTGGCCTAAATAAAATTTCTCATATATATTCATTCTTACATGTTAACATTAATATAATAAGCAATTAGCCCAATGGCTTTTAATGCTTTTACCCATTTACTTTGCTGCTGTGAATATTTTGAGTCAAAACCCAAAAGCATATCTTACACAAACACTTTAAAGGCAAAGAACTCACCTCAATCACTTTCCGAATGGATGAATGATTTCTAATTGGCTACCTAAAACAGGATTTAGTGTATCCAAACCGAACAAAGCTTAAGAAAGAGGAACATGAATAAAGCTCGAGATAACAAAGTGTGGGGCTGGATGAACACAGCAGGCCAGGCAGCATTTTAGGAGCACAAAAGCTGACGTTTCGGGCCTAGACCCTTTATCAAAAAAGGGGGATGGGGACAGGATTCTGAAATAAATAGGGAGAGGGGGGAGGCGGACAGAAGATGGATAGAGGAGAAGATAGGTGGAGAAGACAGTATAGGTAGGGAGGGGATAGGTCAGTACGGGGAGGATGGACAGGTCAAGGGGGCGGGATGAGTTGAGTAGGTAGGAAATGGAGGTGCAGCTTGAGGTGGGAGGAGGGGATAGATGAGACCTCAAACCGTACCTCCATTTCCTACCTACTAACCTCATCCCACCCCCTTGACCTGTCCGTCCTCCCCGGACTGACCTATCCCTCCCTACCTCCCCACCCATACTCTCCTCTCCACCTACCCTCTCCTCAGTCCATCTTCGGTCCGCCTCCCCCTCTCTCGCTATTTATTTCAGAATCATCTCTACATCTCCCTTTTTTGATGAAGGGTCTAGGCCCGAAACATCAGCTTTTGTGCTCCTAAGATGCTGCTTGGCCTGCTGTGTTCATCCAGCTCCACACTTTGTTATCTCGGATTCTCCAGCATCTGCAGTTCCCATTATCCATGAATAAAGCTCGATGCAGAACCACTAGGTGTCACTACAGGGAAAACCAGAAATACGGTGGGTTTTGGACGACAGAGAGAGCAGGCAGATTGGCACAACCTATTTTTCATTCAGAATATTTTACTGGGTTCCCATTCTTCAAATGTATCCATTGTTTTCTCTAACTCAATACATACATAATTGGTGTACAGACTGAACAGAACCAGCCCCTGAAGAAAGAACTATGGGAAAATTACACATTCTGAGAATCTGCCCTTCCTCTCTACTCAATACTTTTTCCTTGCTATCAAATTTGAATCCAAATTTTCCAGAGGCATATTTGCTATAATGTTCTCCAATAGTGTCCTGTATGATAGCTTATCAAAGGGGTTCTGAGAATTTATATAAATTACCCACTGCTGCATTTCTGCTATTTCTTGTATCTACCACTTTATCAAAATATTGTAACACATTTGTCAAGTACAGTTTTACTTTCAAAAACCTACATCATCTGTAAGTATTTTCACTTTATCTAGATATTAGAAATTTCATCTGCAATTAAAATTAAAATTTTGCTCATCACAGATGCTAAACTAAACCGAACTGGCATTATTAGGTCTTCTCCAGCATCCTGTCTAAAAACAATGCGGTAACTGAGAATAAATATTTTAGGTTGAAACCTTGATTCACCAAATGTGAATGTGAGCGGTGTTTAATGCTTGTTGCACAGGATCGTAGTATCATAGAAATGGAATGCACAGGTAGAGGTCATTTGGCACATAATGCTTGTGCCAGCAAAAATAAGCCTTCATTTCAATTTCCAATTTTATGCTTGTAGCCCTGTAGGCTACAACACTTCAGATAGGTAACCAATATGATGAGTGTTTCTGCCATCATCACCTCTGATGGTGAGTTCAAAGCTCCCAATACCAATCTTCCCTCTTCTCCCACTAATCCTTCTACTTTTAATTCTACAGTCCCAGGTTACTGATTTCTCTTTGAAGGGAAATATATTCTTCTACCTATTCTATCTAGGACTCTCTTTATCTTTCATTTATGTCAATTAAATTTCCCTTCATTCTCCTCCATTCCAAAGAAAACAATCTCAGCTTAACCAATCTTTCTACAACATTTTCCCAACCTGGTGACATCCCTTGTGTGTTCTCTCTAATGTAATCAAATACTTGCTATTCTATGATGGCTAAAACTTCACTCAGGACTCCAGCCTAACCTGTGTTTTCCACAGTTCCCAGTATGACCTCCGGGCATCTTGTGATGTTGCTTCTCTGTCTCTGAGCCAGATACTCCTTTTTCAATTCACAGTCTCCGCTCCAGCCCATGACTTGATAGACACGAAAGGTCTGCTCATAATGCAACCGAACAAACTGAGATCTACCAACAGTTTTCATAATTCTGGGACTACGTGGGTATTCATTGAATCCTTATGGTGTGGAAGCAGGCCATTCAGTGCAACAAGTCCACACAGGCCCTCTGAAGAGCATCACACACAGAACGACTCCTCTACCTCATATTTCCCCATATATAACACATCTAACCTCCACATCCCTGGGCAATACAGGACAATTTTAATGTCACCAATCCAGCTAACTTGCACACCTTTGGACTGTGGGAGGAAACTGGAGCACCTGGAAAAAAACTCAGGCAGACACGGGGGGAATGTGCAAACTCCACACAGATAGTCATTGGAGGTTAGATTGGAATCCAGGTTCCTGGCACTGTTAGGCAACAGTGAAGAAGAACTAACTACAACTTCCCTGCCTTTTATTCTATGCTTTGGCTGTGAAAGGAAGTTCCTTCCCTGTACCTCCTGCACTGCTTTATCTGCTGGTCCTGTTGGCTTCAGCAATTAATGGACATATCCAAAGGTTCTTGTGTTTCACTGCACTATCAGAATCATGCCATTTATTGTTTTTTTCTTTCTTGTTTGCTCTAAATGATTACCTCATACTTATCTCAGTAGAATTCAGTTGTCACTGTTCTGCTCAACTGGCAAGTTCATTGAGATGGTGGTAGTGGGGAAGTAGTGGCCCAGTGGTATTATGCTGGACTGTTAATCCAGAGATCCAGATAACATTCTGGAGACTTGCGTTCAAATCCCACCACAGCAGATGGTGGAATTTGAATTCAATAAATTTCTGGAATTAAGAGTCTAAAAATGACTGTGAACCCATTGTTGTTTGTTGGGGGAAAAATACTATTTGGTTCACTAATGCCCTTTAGGGAAGGAAGCTTACTTGGTCTGACCTACATGTGACTCCAGAGCTACAGCAATGTGGTTGACTTATAACTGCCATCTAGGCAATAAATGCTGCCTCACCAGTGATGCCCTCATCCTGTGAATGAATAAAGAAAAAAAAACCAACCTGCAATCTAAGGTTTGCTTCCTCATTGTCAATCACACAGTGAATTTTTGTATAATATGAAAATTGTTTAATTGCAGAACAGTTACGGTGCAGAGGAAAGCCATTCAGACAATTGTATCTGCCTCATAATGATTCTGCATCTCTGTGAGTGAGTATGACTTAGTGCTACTCTCTTGCCTTGCCCCCAGAAGGCTGAGTGTTGTTTCAATTAAATAATCATTTAATGCCATCTTTAATGCCTGAATCATCTCTCTCCATTTCACTCCACACAACATACCTCTATGATTGTCACTTCGCAATGCCTCACTCATTATACTTTAGCCAGTGCCAGGGACAGAAAACATAGGCTGCTGGCCAGAGGCCTGGCCCTTGCCCCCAGTCCAAATACAGTAGACTCTGTACAGCCTCAGGTATTGGGCCTTGACTGCAGCAGAAATGGTAAGAAATTAGCTTCTTGAGAAGGTCTTTATAATTTAATACAATCCACACAACTTCATACCACAGTTATAGTGCAGTTTTGGTTTTCATATTGTTTCAGAGTTATGTGATGAAGTAGTATTGCCCCTACCTCTCATCAAGAAGGTCTAAGTTCAAGTGATGGCCACAAACATGTCCAAACAGTTTGGAGAAACAAAATCCACTTTGCATACTGCAAGAAAGTTACCTTTAAAACATTAATATTCATTGTCTCAATGCAAATCCTCACAGTGATGGCATACCAGTCTATTGAAGAATGCTAAGTGATAACTAGTGTCCTGTTACAGATGAACTCATGATTTAATTGAACAGCTATTTAAATTGCTGTAGAGCTTGATGAACACAGCAGGCCAAGCAGCATCAGAGGAGCAGGAAGGCTGATGCTTTGGGCCTAGACCCTTCTTCAGAAATGGCCAGATTTCTGAAGAAGGGTCTAGGCCCAAAACGTCAGCCATCCTGCTCCTCTGATGCTGCTTGGCCTGCTGTGTTCATCCTGCTCTACCTCTAGTTATCTCAGGTTCTCCAGCATCTGCAGTTTCTACTATCTCTGTTTAAATTGCAGAATGTCCTTTTCTCTTTCCTATGTTCCTTCTTTGTTCTATTTTAACAACTGTGCAATCACACAAAAGAAAATTGTATCTTTCAGTACGTTACATGTCATAAATAATATGTGCTGCCTTTTATAATTATCCCTGCACAATAAATATTATGAATTGTTGATTTTGAGGACTTAATTTCCTTTGTTTCATACAAAAGAGTAGTACTTTTCAAGTTAAATGCAACTTTGCTGAGCACCCCAGCTTTAATTGTTTCGTATCATTCAACAATTATTTGCAGGTGAAATTTATGGCAGAGCCCCAGATTGCCCTGACAGAAACATGCAAAACTCAAACTTAACAGCCAGAATCACAGACAAAAAAAAACCGTCATGATCCAGATATAATCATGATCCTGCAATAGTTTTAAAGCAGTTAAATTTTCACAGAACTAGTATAGGGGCATGGTTGCTCAGTGGTTCACATTGCTGCCTCAGTGCCGGGGACCTGGATTCAGTTCCAGCCTTGGGCAACTGACTGTGCGCCGTTTGCATGCTCTCCCCGTGACTTTCCTCCAGGTGCTCCAGTTCAAAGATGCTAGATTGTCCATAGTGTCCAGGGATGTGCAGGCTAGGTGGGTTAGCCATGGGAAATGCAGGATTACAGTGTTCGGATAGGTGTGTGCGTCTGGATGGAATGCTCTTCAGAGGGTCAGGGTGGACTAAACGGGCTAAATGGCCTGCTTCTTCACAGTAGCAATACTATGAAATATTTGATGAGAAGAATTGTGTGATATCCCATAATTTGACAAAATACTCCAGAAAAAATAGCAATTTCTGTAGAAGGCTTTTCATGGTATGACAACTGTCTCCTCGTAGCTACCAATTTATTCATTTAAGGGATGTGGGCATCGCTGGCTAGGGTAGTATTTTTTGCCCATCCCTAATTGCCCAGAGGGCAGTTAAGAAGCAGCCACATTGCTGTGGGTCTGTATTCACATGCAGGCAGTTTCAAGCCAATACAGTGTGGAGCGAGAGGAACACAGCAGGTCAGGCAGCTTCACAGGAGCATAAAAGCCAATGTTTCAGGTTTATACCCTTTATCAGGGAGGCATTTCCTTCCATAAAGGACATTAGTGAACCAGATGGGTTTTTCCAACAATTGACAATGGATTCATGGTCATCATTAGTCTCTTATTTCCAGATTTTTTAAAAAATAAATTCAAATTCCACTGGATTCAAGCCCAGGGCCCCAGAACATTGTCAGGATTCCTGAATTAACAGTCCAGTGATAAGACCGTTAGGCCATCACCTCTTCCTATTCACTAGAGTCATAGAATCATAAAGATATACAGCATAAACAGACCATTCAGTCCAACTTGTCCATGCCAACCAGATATTCTAAATAAATCTCACCCATTTGCCAGCGTTTAGCACATATTCCTCTAAACCCTTTTGGATACCTTTTGAATGTTATATTTTGGACCAGCTTCCATCACTTCCTCTAGCAGCTCATCCCATACACGCACCACCTTCTGTGTGAAAAAGTTGCCCCTTGGGTCCCTTTTAAATCTTTCCCCTCTCACCTTAAACTGATGCCCTCTAGTTTTGGATGCCCTCACCCCAGCGACAAGACATTGTCTATTCATAGTATCCGTACCACTCATGATTTTATAAACTGTTATTAGGTCACCCCCTCCAGCCTCTGATGCTCCAGGTGAAATAGCCCCAGCCTATTCAGCCTCTCCCTATAGCTCAAACCCATCAACCCTGGTAACATCCATGTAAGTCTTTTCTGAATGTTTTCTTGTTTCAAAACATCTTTCGTGTAGCAGGGAGACCAGAATTGCATGCAGTATTCCAAAAGTGGCTTAACCAATGTCCTGTACAGCTGCAACATGACCTCCCAACTCCTATATTCCAAGCACTGAACAATAAAGACAAGCGTACCAAATACCTTCTTCATTATCCTCTCTCCTGCAACCTGCATGCCAAGGTCTCTTTGTTCAGCAACACTCTCCAGGACCTCACCATTTAAGTGTACGATATCTGCCCCGATTTGCTTTTCCAAAATGGAGCACTTCACATTTATCTAAGTCAAACTTCATTTGCCAGACCTCGGCCCATTTGATCAAGATCCTGTTGTACTGTAAGGTAGCCTTCTTTGCTGTGAGCGACACTGCCAATTTTGGTGTCATTTGCAAGCTTACTAACCATACGTCCTGTGTTCACATCCAAAGCAGTGGGCCCAGCACTGATCCTTGAGATACACTGCTGGTCACAGGCTTCTAGTCCATAAAGCAACCTTCCACCACCATTTTTGAATGCTTCCCATTTATCCCTTTATCTGTGAACATCCGCCCCCAATCAACTTTTGAAAGTTTTTGCCTAATACTGACAAAATCTGATTTCTTGAAATTTAGAACTTTAACTTTTAGATCTGTTCTATCCTTTTCTGTCACTATTTTAAAACTAACAGAATTATGGTCACTGGGCCCAAAGTGCTCCCCCATTGACACCTCATTCACTTGCCCTGCCTTATTTCCTAAGAGTAGGTCACATTTCACAGCTTCTGTCGTAGGTATATCCTCATTTTGAATCAGAAAATATTCCTGTACGCATTTAATAAATTCCTCTCCAGCCAAACCGTTAACATTATGGCAGTCCAGGTCGACATTTAGAAAGTTAAATCCCTTAAAATGACCACCCTCTTATTCTTATAGATAACGGAGGTCGCATTACAAATTTGTTTCTCAAGTTCCTGCTGTCTATCCGGGGGTCTATATTATGATTCCAATCTCAGTTCCACCCAAGTAACTTCCTTGGATGTATTCCCAGGAATAGCCTCCCTAAGTATAGCCATAATGTTATTCCTAAACAAAAATGCCTCTCCCTCTCCTGTCTTGCCTCCCTCTCTATCCTTCCTGTAGCCTTTATACCCTGAAATATTAAGCTGTCAGCCCGGCTTATCTCTGAGCCGAATCTTTGTAATTGCTATGAAATCACAATCCCATGTGCCTAACCATGCCCTGAGTTCATCTGCCTTACCTGTTAGGACTCTTGCATTGAAATAAATATAGTTTAATTCATCAGTTCTACCTCATTCTCTGCTTTCTTCCTGCCAGTCCTGATTCTTCGACTTGCTCCTTTTCCCAATTGCACTTAGTCTGAGACTGATCTCTTTCCTCACTATCTCCTTTGCAACCCATGCGCCCCCCCTCCCCGCCAACACACACAACTTACTGGTTTGAATTCTCCACTTCACCTATTCCCAGCATTCTCTCTGTTCCGTGCTCTAAAATGAGCCTTATAAGATTTCCATACAGTGCATACCAATTTGCTAATTTGTGGTTGGTTTCAACAGCGCTTCAAACTTGTTATTTTGATTTGCCTGCAAAATATGCACATGATTTATACACATGATCAAATGTTGTCCTTAAAAATAGAAAATATTGTGCAAATTGCCACCTTTTATAGTGACATATTGAACTGGTATAGAAATTTACATGCTTGCTTCCAAATAGTGAATGGGAATCAGGGAGTTAAAAGCACACTATTTTCTGTTAATTGGATACAAATTAGTGAAGGAAGAAATTTAGCCTATCAAGGGTTAGTAGATCGAAAAGCATTTGTACATCTTAAATTGGTAATTTGGCAAATTGGTACATTTTACATGAAATTGCCATTTAATACTTTGCTTAATAGAACAGCTATTGATAAAATATTAATAGAAAAGTAAATTTAGTTTTACATAGTACTCAATAGTTGGAAGTTTAAGTACAATTGGCCAATTAAACATTTTGAATTAGCTTCCTAATTGTTTTTTTGTTTTGGCTAGGACGGTGGTATTAAATATGATCACACTCAATTCTACTCTATGCTATGCAAGTTCAGTGAAGACTACATTTCTTCTGTGTAATTAATCTAAAAGATCCTGACTCTTCCATTTATCTAATCAAACAGGTTTAGATTCTTCCCTTCTCTGACTTCTGTGTGCCCTTTCTTGGACACGAGCCTTCGTTGAATATTTATTTTTAGCCCATTCACTCTTGTTGTCTCATTTCTGTTCTCACACCTTCTCTATCTTTGTGGAACAATGGTAAGACATCTTCAAACACCCTCCATTTTCAATGAATCATCCTTGGCCACTTTCCCAAGTTAAATGCCAGTGTCTTTGGTACAACATTATAATGATAGTTGAGGGTGCTGGCCAAGGTGTAGCATTGAAGTACAGAAGGGTATGTATGTGAGAGGTGTACCATGGGAGTTTCTACAGACTGGTGCATCTTAGATGCCAATGTCCATGAAAATGGGACCATGCCCTGAAATATTGTTGCTTAGTTTCCTACATGGCTGTCATTCAGAACAGGTGATGAACAGAATCAGTTGAATTCCTGGCAATGAAAAGTATCACCAAAAGTAAACCGAAGCGCTTTCCCAGATTATTTATCTCTAGCCGTGATGCCAACCTTTTATTCTTCTGTTTCTGCCCTTAACTGTATATAGGGGAGATTTAGAAGTTAGTTAGAGTTTCACCTGGTCGAGTTATATGTCTAACATTCATAGTTGTTTACTTGTGGTTAATGCAGATCCTGTTGCCTGTATAGGGTGTCAGCTGACAAGATGGAGAAAGAGACACTCAACTTAAAGTCTACTACAACTTTGTGTTTATTAGCATTCAAATTGCTTAAGATATACAGGCAAATTCTTCTTAACATTTAATTTACATTTAACACATTATTTTGGCTTGTCACACAAAACACTAGATCTCAACACTCATGGCTTGGATATAGATGCTACCCTTGTGAGGTGTGCTGGCCAGTTTCACTCCGGTGGGTTATAGTCTTCTCTGAGTATCGAACTTGGCTCTCCCTTTCCACAGTGGCTGATTGGGTTGTTGCGGCCAATGTCTCTAATGTTCCTTCTTTTTATACACTTTTTCCAATCCTCCTGAATGTCAATGATGTACCCCTGCCCAAGACCCTCATGATTTTGAGATGATCCAGCCAGGGGTCATGTAAATGGGATACATTTGCTCTTTCGTCTGCCTATTAATTCTTAATTTAGCAATTTTTGATAGGGGTTGAGTTATAGCTATCACCAAGTACCTGTTCAGTTAGCAGTATGCTTCCATTTCTCCTTTCCACATTTATATGTGATTTGTGTGTGAGGTTGGCTTCTTTTCCCATCATACTTTGTAGAGGTTTAGATATTAGCCATACAGCTACATTAGAATTGTTTATTTATCGAAGATATATAGTAGTCTTATTAAGGATGGCAACTTGGTCCATGTTTTCTGTCAGGTTGCATCTATCCTCAAGCATACAAAGAATGACATTTTCAATTTTCGTAATGACTCTGGAAATAGCACAGCTTAATTTCTAGTGCACAATCCCAGGGAGGCATGATAGGAAAGAGTGTCATAAATTATGTACATTGTGGAGTTGAAGATCCATGGTAATTGGGATAATTCCTCTCTTGCATTCCAAAATCTCACCCCAGGTAAATACCAAGATTATTAGTTTCAGTTGTGGCAGCAAGTTAGCATTTAAATTGAAGGCTGCACTTATTTGGTAAATGCCACCAACGAGGGGGAACATTGAGCTTAAGTGCTCAGGAATGTAGCAATAGAACTGCAGTGACAGAGCAGTGACAATAGTGTGTCATCAATATGATGCTGCTCATGTACTCTGGGATCATGGCCAATAGAGGAATCGCTTCCTTCTGAGCAGCCAATTTCTCTCCGCCACACCCCAACCTGCCACATGGAACTGAAACGGTTTGAAGAGACAGAATGGAGTGTGAGGAGGAACTGCAGTGACATGTGGGATTGGATATCACCTGTAAAAAGATGGGGCAGTCCACATTGCCCCCATTGCAAGCGAGATGTGATAATATCAGCACAACACAGTGGCTCAGTGGTTAGCACTGCTGCATCTCAGCACCAGTGGCCTGGGTTTAATTTGAGTCTTCAGTGACTGTCTGTGTGGAGTTGGCATATTTTCCCTGTCACTGTGTGGCTTTTGTATACGTGCTTCAGTTTCCTTCCACAGTGCAAAGATG
Organism: Stegostoma tigrinum; assembly: GCF_030684315.1. Lineage (NCBI taxonomy): Eukaryota > Metazoa > Chordata > Chondrichthyes > Orectolobiformes > Stegostomatidae > Stegostoma > Stegostoma tigrinum. The sequence goes on from NC_081368.1 coordinate 52,671,638, forward strand.
TGCAGGTGAGGTGGATTAGCCATGCTAAACTGCCAGTAGTGTACAGGGATGTGTAGGCTAGGTGGTCTGAACTATCTGCTTCCACACCCTAGGGATTCTAAGATTGAGCAGAGCAGGTGCAGATGAATCCTGAAGTCTGTTGTAACCTGTTGACATCATCAGCCCTATCTGAAGCAAATGCAGTGGTCATTATAACAGGCATTTTACATAATTACTCCATAAATGGATATCCTTGAACAACTGATGCTTTGTTTTCTTGTTGCCGAGTACTTTTATTCCATGTGTCTGGAATATTTCACTGCTGAGGATAAGATATTCATAGATACCAATTACCCAATTAGTTCAATATTCTTGACATTAAATCCAATTATAAATCACGTCTTAATTCATTATTCTCTTTTGTACATTTTTAATTAACATTACTAACATTAGGTCAGAATGCCCAATTTATTGAAAGAAATGGGACTTTGAGAAATAGCAACTATTTTTTTCAGAAACCCATGGCAACTGCTTCATGTTTTAATTTGCAATGAAGGAAGTTCCTGCTTCTGCTCCTCTTGGCCCACAGGCAGTGCAATTAAAGCAGTTATCTCCTGAATCCAGTACTCATCACTTCTTTACATTTGTTGAGTTTCACAAAGCATGAGGCCTGAAATCTTAGTCTTAACATGTTAAAGTGCTTTGTTGATGTACATTTGGAGGCATGCAGCCTTAGTCAACAACCTAGCTCCTGGGAATAATTTGCTTTCACGCTAGTTAATGGGGTTAAAACTAGACGTAGGCATATGGGGAACTGGTTTGTGAAATTAAACATTTTTAACTTTCTACCTACTTCTAATCCACCTGTTTTTTTGGGATTTAAAATTCTCAATCATATGTGCAACCTGATATTTCATTTATAATCAGACTCAGCTCAATACAAGGGTAAACAAAGCTAAATCAATACAACAGAATTAGTTTTGGTTGGTTAATTTTATTCTTTCAATCGTTCAGTACTTCTTTAAATTTTGCAACTATTCTCATGGAGCAGTTTGTTCAATGTATAGTGGGTGGACATCGCATAATGAGTGGACAATACTAAATGTTACATATGACATTATTAAAGATTTCAAAATGGTATTACTTGAGTACATTCTGTTTGTGGTTTTTATATTACGCTACTCATTTTGGGTTTTAAGACCTGGATAATCAAGACAATATTAGTTCAAATCCTACCGTGCCTGAAAACTGGAATTCTGCATTTGAGTTTTAGAAAATATGAAATAAAAACCAACTTGATAACAGTTGAAATGATCATGAAGCTGTTTGTCATAAATATTAACAAATTTACCACTGCCATTAAAAAAAAGTAAACTTGCTGTTCTCATTCAATCTGGTTCAAGTCTGTCTACGTTTTGTTGACTGAACAAAAACTGACCAAAGAGTTCACAGACATACAAAAATGATACGAAGAACAACATGGACTTCAGAATTTCAAAAATGCAGCTCACCACTATGTGTTCAGAACAACTGGGGATGGGCTTCAAATGCTAATCTTGCCAGTGATTATATCATTGTTCAAGGAGACATCTTTTTAAAAAGTCAACCTTAAATTCAGTAGCAGGAGATAATAGTTTTCACTTATTCATGGAGAACCTGTGGTGGATCTGGTTCAAAAGAAGCAGCAGTTTGATATTCTTGCTCAGATGGTTTATACAATATGTTGCATGAAGGGACTTGTACTCCATTGAAACTGGACTGCTTGTGAAGCGTCTCTCAATCTAGCAGGACTTTCTACTGCCTGGCTGATTAAATGACATGCTTTGTTTATGATTAGTGTAACTCTCCTTCATATGTATCAATATGATGCTGTTTGACTTTTGATAAAGATACAATGTCATTTCTTTCCTGGCAGCAACACTGACCTTGTGACAAGTTAACAGTGGAATCAGGTTACACGTGCACAAAGATTGCCTGCAATTCAAGACTCTAACATACAGGAAGGTCAAATAATTTGATTCAATCAATTAATCAGAATAGGTCAAGCAATTTATTTAAGGTAATTTGGAGATTTTAAAAATTATTTAATGGGCTGCGGTTGTCCATCACTAAGTACCCAGGAGGAGGTAGTGATGTAATATATATTCTTAAACCACTGCTATCCATGTAGCATAAATACATTCAGAATACTGTTAGAAAGGGAATATCAGATTTGAGCCCCAATACATTGAAGGAGCTTCAATCAATAGCTGTGATGGTGTATGACTTGGAGGGGAATTTGCAGGTGGTAGTATTCCCTAACAACCGTAGCCTTTGTCCTGTTGGTATAGGCCATGGAGTGGAGGGTTCTTTCGAAGGAGTCTTGTTGTGTTGCTGCTGTGCATCTTGCAGATGGCAGACACTTCTGCCACTGCATCAGTAGTGGAGGAAGTGAATATTGAAAGGTGGTGCATAGAGTACCAATGAAGATGGTGGCTTTGATCTTGATGGTGCCAAACTTCTTGAGTGTTGTTGGAAAGACACTTATCCAGACATGTTGATAGTATTCCATCACACTCCTGACTTGCACCTTGTGGTTTGACTTTAGGCAGTCATGAGCTGAAGTGTTCATTGCAAAGTTCCCACTTTAACATGCTCTTGCAACCATACATATATAGTAGGTACAGTTCAGTTTCTAAGAGATTGAATGTTGACTGTGGGGGATTTATACCATTTAATATTGAGGGGAAACAGTGTTACCTCTATTCTTGACACCTGTTTGATAGGAATTTAACTTGGCAAATATAGCTCAGGCTTGAATGTTGCCCAGACCTTGCTGTGCGCGGAAATGGATTGCTTCAGTATCTGAGATGTAGCAAATGGTGACATTGTGTAATCATCAGTAAATGTCACCACCTTGACCTTATCATAGAGGGAGAGTTGTTGATGAAGCAGATGGAGATGAATGTGACTTGAGCAACTCCTTCAGAGATGCCCTGGAGCTGAGATGACTGATCTTCAACAATTACCATCTTTGAACTAAATATGACTTTAACCAGTGGAAGAATTTCCCCAATTCCCATGAGTGAAGTTTTGATTGGATTCCTTACTGCCTTATTCAAGCAAATGCTGCCTTGATGTCAAAGGTAGTCACGCTCATCTCACCACTTTATTTGATCAAAGCTTTAATGAGGTCTGCTGAATGGCCCTGGCAGAATCCAAATTGAGTATCAAGAATGTCACAACAAGTGTGAAAATGTGATTTGGTTCTACCTCTTCTAACCATCGCTTGGCCTGTGACAACACATATTTTTCACAGTCATAGAGATGTACAGCAAGGAAGCAGACCCTTTGATCCAACTTGTCCATGCTGAATAGATATCCCAAATTTATCTCGTCCCATCTGCCAGCATTTGTCCCATATCCTTCTAAACCCTTCCTATTCATATACCCATTTAGATGCCTTTTAAATATTGTAACTAGACCAGTCTTCACCATTTCCCCTGGCAGTTCATTCCATACATGCACCACCCTCTGTGGGAAGAAGTTGCCCCTTAGATTCTATTTAAAACTTTCCCCTCTCATCTTAAACCTGTGCCATCTAGTTTTGGAATCCCCTACCCCAATGGCCCAGGGAAAATAACCCCAGCCTGTTTAACTTCTCCCAATAGCTCAAACCCTCCAACTATGGCTACATCCTTGTAAATCTTTTCTCAACTCTTCCAAGTTTCAGAACATCTTTCCTATAGCAGGAAGACCAGAATTGAATGCAGTATTCCAAAAGTGGCCTAACCAATGTCCCGTGCAGTGCAGTATGACCCCCCCCAACCCCTGTATTCAATGCACTGACCAATAAAGGCAAGCAAACCAAACGCCTTCTTCACTGTTACTGAGATAATGGCTGATGCTGTAGAATCTGAGATAACACAGTGTAGAGCTGGGGGAACACAGCAGGCCAAGCAGCATCAGAGGAGCAGGAAGGCTGATGTTTTGGGTCTGGACCCTTCTTCAGAAATGGGGGAGGGGAAGGGGATTCTGAAATAAATATAGAGAGAGGTGGAGGCAGATGGAAGATAGATAAAGCAGCAGATAGGTGGAGAGGAGACAGACAGGTCAATGAGGCGGGGATGGAGCCAATAAAGGTGAGTGTAGGTGGGGAGTTAGGATGCGGGTTGGGCAATCAAGGGAAGACAGACAGGTCAAGGAGGCGGGGATGTGCTGGGCTGGTTTTCAGATGAGGCCAGGGGTGGGGATGAGCTGGGCTGGTTTTGGGATGCGGTGGGGGAGGGGAGATTTTGAAGCTCGTGAAGCCCACATTGATAGTTTTGGGCTGCAAGGTTCCCAAGTGGAATATGAGTTGCTGTTCCTACAACTTTTGGGTGGCATCATTGTGGCACTGCTGGAGGCCCAGGATGGACATGTCATCCAAGGAGTGGAAGGGGGAGTTGAAGTGGTTCATGACTGGGAGGTGCAGTCATTTGTCGCGAACCGAGTATGGGTGTTCCACAAAGTAGTCTCCAAGCCGCCACTTGGTCTCCCCGATGTAGAGGAGACTACATCGGGAACAGTGGATACAATACACCACATTAGCAGATGTGCATGTTAACATTTGTTTAATGAAGAAGGTCTTCTTAGGACCTGGGAAGGGGGTGAGGGGTGAGGCATGGGAACAGGTGTAGCACTTCTTGTGGTTGCAGGGAAAAGTGCCGGGTGAGGTGAGTCTGGAGGGGAGTGTGAAGTGGACAAAGGATTCATGGAGAGAGCGGTCCCTCTGGAAAGCAGATAAGGGTGGGGAGGGAAAAATGCCTTCGGTGGTGAAGTCGGATTGCAGATGGCGGAAGTGTTGGAGGATGATGCATTGGATCCAGAGGTTGGTGGGGTGGGATGTGAGGATGTGGAGGATTCTGTTTTTGTTGTTATTGCAGGGAGGAGGTGAGAGGAATGGGTTGTGGGAAACATGAGCGATGCATTCGAGAGCAGTTTTGAACACTGTGGAGGGGAAGTTACTGTCCTTGAAAAATGATGACAGCTAGGATGTCTGGAGGTGGAATGTCTCATCTCAGGACCAGATGTGGCAGAGGCAAAGGAATTGGGAATAGTGGGTGGCATTCTTGTAGGAGGTGTATTTTCGGTAGCTGTGGGAGTCGGTAGGCTTGAAATGGATATCGTTTTCCAGGTGGTTGCCAGAGATGGAAATAGAGAGGTTCAGGAAGGAGAGAGAGGTATCAGAGATGGTCCAGGTGAACTTAAATTTGGGGTTGAAAGTGTGTGTAAAGTAGATGAACTGTTCAAGCACTCGTGGGAGTACGAGGCAGTGCTGATACAGCCTTCAATCTCGTGGAGGAAGAGGCGGGGAATGGGGCCAGTGTAGCTGCGGAAGAGGGATTGTTCCACGTAACCTACAAAGAGGCAGGCATAGCTTGGACCCATGTGCGTACCCTTGGCCACCTCCTTTGTCTGTCGGAAGTGGGAGGAATTGAAGGAGAAGTTGTTAAGGTGAGGATGAGTTCGGATAAGCAGATAAGCGTGTCAGTGGAGGGGGACTGGTTGGGCCTGTGTGACAGGAAGAAGCAGAGGGCCTTTAGGCCATCTGCATGAGGAATGCATGTGTATAGGGACTGAAATTCCATTGTGTAGATGAGGTGTTCGGGACCAGGGAATCGTAAGTTTTGAGGCAGGTGGAGGGCATGGATGGTGTCACAGATGTAGGTGGGGAGTTCCTGGACTGGGGGGAGAAAATGGAGTCGAGATATGTGGAGATAAGTTTGGTAGGGCAGGAGCAGGTGGAGACAATGGGTTGACCAGGGCAGTTGGGTTTGTGGATTTTGGGAAGGAGATAGAAATGGGCGGTACAAGGTTGGGGAATGATGAAGTTGAAGGCTGTGGGTGGGAGGTCACAGAGGTGATGAGGTGCTTGGTTCATGACAAACAACTGCACCTTCCAGTCGCGAACCACTTCAACTCCCCCTCCCACTCCTTGGACCACATGTCCATTCTGGGCCTCCTGCAGTGCCACAATGATGTCACCTGAAGGCTGCAGGAACAGAATCTCATATTTCTCTTGGGAACCCTGCAGCCCAATGGTAGTAATGTGGCCTTCACAAGCAGCAAAATCTCCCCTCCCCCAGCCTCATCCCAAAATCAGCCCAGCTCGTCCCTGCCCAGCTCGTCCCTGCCTCTTTGACCTATCCATCTTTTCTCCCACCTATCTACTTCTCTCACCTCAACCCCCCACCCCAACCTCCTACCTTCCAGCCTCAGCCCTGCCTCCTTGACCTGCCCGCCTTCCCTTGACTGACCAACCCCCATCCTAACTCCCCATCAAAGCTCACCGTTACTGGCTCTATCCCCACCTCCTTGACCTGTCCAACTTCTGTCCACCTACCTGCTTCTTTATCTATGCTCCATCCACCTCTCCTTTCTCTGTATTTATTTCAGAATTCCTTCCCCTCTCCCATTTCTGAAGAAGGGTCCAGACATGAAACGTCAGCTTTCCTGCTCCTCTGATGCTGCTTGGCCTGCCACGTTCCTCCAACTCTACACCTTGTTATCTCGCCTTCTTCACTGTTCTGTCTGTATGCAACTGTAATTTCAACGAACGATGAGCGTGCACGCCAAAGCTCTCTTTTCTCGGCAACACGCACAGGATGTTTCAATTAAGTGTCTAAGTCCTTCCCTGATTTGCCTTTCCAAATTGCAGCACCTCACATTTATTTAAATTAAACCCCATCTGCAACTCCTCAGCCCATTGGCAGATCTGATCATGGACCCGTTGTGCTCTGAGATAACCTTCTTCACTATCCACTGCACCACTAATTTTGGTGTCATCTGCAAACTTATTAACCGCTCCTCATTTATATACATGACAAAAAGCAGTGGGCCCAGCATCAATCCTTGTGGATCCAGTCTGAAAAGCAACCCTCCACCATCACCCTCTGTATTCTACATTTGGCCTAATTTGCATCCAAATGGCTCGTTCTCCCTGTATTCCATGTGTTCCAACCTTGTTAATCAGAATACCACGCAGAACCTTGTTGAACACCTTACTGAAGTCCATATAGACAGTGTTCCACCGCTCTGCCACCAGCAATCCTCTTTGTCACTTCAAAAAACTCAATCATGTTAGACACGATTTCCCATGTACAAATCCATGTTGACTATTTATAACCAGTCCTTGTCTTTCCAAATACATGTAAATCCTGTCCCTTAAAGTCCCCACCAACAATGAGCTCACCGCTGATGTCAGGGGCCTGTAGATCTTTGGCTTTTCCTTACCACCTATCTGAATTGTGGCACCACATCAGCCAACCTCCCATCTTCTGGCACCTAATCCATTGCTATTGATAATAAAAAGGTACAACTACATAAAATGTCAATTAACAATGTAGTTAACGAGATTAAAACGAAGGAGCCAATTACATTGTGCAGCATCTGGGAGGGGTACAAGCAATTTGGGCTCTGGCAAGATTTAGGGCAGAATCAGGCAAGAATCCATGAAGACTGATCTCAACGTTGGGATCATCTTGTTCCAACTTTCATGCTTTAGACAAGGCGCATGACGAGTTTCAGGCTAAATAGGTGGGATTTGCCTGTTGATGGGATTATTCCTTCCTAAAATCCTGGTAAAGCCCCAACTCAGCTCATTAATATTCAAATTCCCATCTTACTAAACATACTAAACAAGATAACCATTAACAAAAAATCTCAGCATAGAAGCAGTACCTGGCAAATTCAGCTGGCGCTAAAGTTGCCCCATGTCATGTACAACCAAGCAGCATCTCAGGGCACAATCCCCCTTCTCTCTATTTATTTCAAAATCCTTTCCCCTCTCCCATTTCTAAAAAAGGGTCCAGGCCCAAAACATCAGCTTTCCTGCTCCTGCACCAGCTGCTTACATCCTTCTTCAGCATTTGCCAACCCCTTATGACCATCATGGCACCTCTCTGATACACTTACAGAGCGCTCTCAAAGCACAGATTTGCATTGCAGAGGACACTGACTACCAGTATTAAAAATCTACAGCTGGGACACAATGCACATTCTATCATGTTCCACAGCGGTGGAAATAAAACATGCACAACCAGGATGAAAATGTCTATGACCACACTTGAAATGGGTGGGTTATGTGACTCAGCCTGTGAGAACAGGGCAAGGTCCACCAATGGTGAGGCATTTTAAGCAAAACAACTTTACAAACATGCCCATGCAATGTGTCGGACGCAGAACTGTGGGCTCCCTAATCTCTGGCCATCCTACTGCATTGCCTCCCTGTTTGCTGTGAACTTCACTTCCATGCACATTGCTGACTAACTCAGTAGCACAAGACCACAGATGAGGTAAGTGGATATTGGCAGAGTCGTCAGCTCTGCTGTTGCCTTTTCTAATGCCTAGGTGATGACAGGGAAGCAATGGCCTAGTGGAATTATCACTGGACTGTTAACCCATTGAGACCTAAGTAATGTTCTAAGATTTTAGCCTTAGTATCAAGTATGGGAAATGGAATACTTAGCATTAGCTGAGATCAGGTATAAAACATCAACCTGGCAAAAGGGAAATGAACAAGAAAGCAATAACAGGGCTGGGATTATGTTTGGACTTAGATGCACTTGCTGCAAGAGAGACAGAGGTTATCTGTCAGAATTTAAATAATTTGGGATTTTGGGATTTTGATGCGAGTAGGGTAGACATTTTGACAAGCTGTCTGGTTTCACAAAACAAAAAAATCATTTGATTTTAGAGCCATTAAATATGAATTGGTTAAACTTCATTTTGATCAGGTAAAAGCGATTTTAAAACCTTGAATTCTACTTACCTTCTAATGTTCAAATTTTCAAAATCTGTGAAACATATTTAGAAACATAAAGCAGGTGGAGTTATATAATTCATGTAACTAGGCTTAGTGCTGGCAGAAGTAGATAAGGGTGTAGTTGTCTGATTGAGACAGATGATCCCTATTCATTTTCTTTAGAATTTATAAAAATCAGCACACTAGCCATCTACCAAAACATTGTCTGAATATATGTACATCACAAGGAGATTTGTGGGACAGATGGATTAATGGCTTTGAGTACAAACATAGGCTCATGAAATGAAGGACTAGATGGGATTTTGTTCTCTGCCCTCACTGACAGAGGATCTACATTGTCGTATTCTAATATCATTTTTCTTCATTGTTAAGTTGACATCCAAAATTTAAGACAAGTGCAATTTGTTTTGAAAAGAAAATACCTTCAAGTTTTGTATTTATTATGTCTACTATGAAGTTTAAAAGCTAACATCATTTATATTGTAGATCCTTGCAACCCAACAACTACCGATGTTAGACCACAGAAATGGATTCCCTTTTGCCGTTTTGACACCAATTTTCAGTGACTTTGTTAGATGAAACTGCAAGTTTATTCAAATGCAGAAAAATGGGTCATCAATCAATGCAGCAAGCTATATGGCTAACTTGGCAGTATGTGTAACCTGATTTGTTTCAGCAAGCTCCTATATTGAATCAAAAAATTGCATAATAAGAATCAAAGTTTGAACATGCTACCAATCTTAAACAGCAATGACGAATGAATGAATAGATAAGAAAATAGTCATTATCTGTATATCAAAAAGACAGTCATACCCCAAAATACTGACCTTTCTCGCAGCCTATTAGGCTTTAGTATACTGCAGATATTTCATTGTGACTAAAAGTACGTATCACTAAGCCTGAAATTCAAAAGGTCTTGTGAAACTAAAGAAGATATTTTAAACTGTTGGTTTAACTCAGGGAAGTGCTGGAGATTGGGGAGGTGGTGAGCAGCTTTGCCACCTCTCACTATCAGTGTAAGGCCCATTGGGTTTAAACTACAAGGCCTCATTAATGTTACATTGTCAAGCTGTGTCACTGCTTATGTTTGGAATGAAAAGAAGGGCAAGATATTCTGCCGGATTTCCAGAGACCTGTTCATAGTGTGCATGTCCCTCTGAAATGGAAGTTGCATTCACTTTTGAGATTGCTGTATTGTACAGTGGTAAAGAGCTGGACAAATGAAATGGGTCAGAATCCAATCCCCAAGTTTTGCCACCTATTTAGTGTTCATCGTTGAATAGATAAAGGGAATGGGCAAACATTTTCTTTCCAATGTTTCCAGTAGTCATTAGAAACAACTTTTTTTGGACTTTAATTCTGAGTTCAGCAAAGAATGTGACTTGCATTTTGTTATGAAAAAATGCATTGAAACACCTATAACCTCACGTTATCCCAGTCTCCCAGTATCCATGAGTACCTTTCTACTTCTGCTGGCTGCCCAAAAGCTCAGTTAACATGAAAATAGGAAGGGATCAAGCTGGGAGATGATAATATATCTTCCCATGGAAATTTAACTCTGCTGCCTGGGACAGGACAGATAAAATTCCCCCTAAATCTTGTAACTTCAAATAATGGCATGAGTTCCTTTCCAGTATATGGTGCAGTGCAGATTTTATTTTCAAAGTGAGGAAGCCATGTTTTCACAGTTTGCTCGGTTAATTGTGAAGTTGAGGTGCACTATGTTTCCATTTTCAGACAACATACTTGAAAAATTCCCATCCTGCCACTGGCATGGTTTTCTTGAAAAAAGTTCAAGATGACACTTCAGTCCTTTTTAACTCACAATGACGATAAAGGGAGAACAAGAGACAGAGAAGCAAGAAAAAGAAATGGAGAAATAGCCATTTTCCAAATCAGAGGTAAACAGTGAAGAAGACAATTCTCATGCTCAAAGTAGAAGAGATATAAATTCTTGCATCTCCTTTTTGATGTTGCCTTGTGCTTTCTGGGCTCTCCTAGGGTCTTCAATCCTGCCCACTTTTGCACCAATTCTGCATCTGAATCTTTCAATTCATCATTTTCCGTCTCCCGCAACAAAATTACTTGATGCCATTCTCCATTATTGTGCCACGGCACATTATCCTACTCAGCTTCCTCAATTTCTCTGCGTATTTTCACATGGCTGATTGAACCATTCTCATCCCACATCGATTGAGCATTTTCCGGTTTATTGCAACTGTCCATATCTGGCTTCATTCTTATCAATCTGATTGCTCCAGTAATACCACCACCTCCTGGCCCTCACCATCCTTTTCAAGAAATCTCTAAAGCAGCTAACCTCAGCCCTTTCCTACAGGCTGTGGCTTAGAGGCATCATCCACAGTGGGGTCAACTTCCAAGGACATACAGTTGAAAAATTGATTCCCCTCTACTGCCTTTCCTTGCATGTCATCATAACTTTGGTAGACTTAGACAGCTGATCTGTCGTTCTTTCTTGTGTGAGCCATGCTTTTCTCCAGTTAAATGTTAGAAAGACCAAAGTTCTCAGATGCCCTCATCAGGGTAGAAAACCCAAAGGAATTTCTGATCCTTTTCAGAGCTTTAATAAGTATTCAGTTACCACTTGATGACTGGAGATTCCTGGAAAAGGCTCTCCAGTTACAAAGCTGTCAAGAGATTCTCCAATGCAGCAGTAAAAGGAAGCAGCTTGGACTCCTTGCATTATTTACAGCATTGAGAGCCACATTCTAAAGTTTCAATGTTCAGTGAGTACCATAAAAGCTACTATTAAAGGACAAGTATATCAGGTAAGTGAGAGTGTAGGGTAGGGTAGGAAGTGGCATATTGGGCCAGGTGGGCAATGCGTATGGTGAGCTAGGTAGGGTGCCAGGTGGGGGACGTTGTGGTGTCCTGGTATTGTCACTGGATTGGTGATCCAGAGAAAATGATTGATGTTCTGGGGCATGGAAGATGGTAAAATTGGATTTAAATGAATAAATATGGAATTTTAAAAAGACCTAGTTTGATGTGAACTAAGACTTTCTGATTGGGTAAATGTCAGTTTCTTGGAGGAGTGGGTGTGTATGGTCAGGTGGAGGTGTTTGTGGGTTGTGGTGGGGATTAGATGATCAGATGTTTCAGTTAGTCAGGGGAGTGCCTGATTCATTTCATTATCCACAGAAGAGTGAGAGCAGGTTTGAGTGTTCTTTTTTCCTGAGTTATGATTAAGTTTGAGTGAAAAGGAAACCTGCAAATTCCCTGATTTTAGGGGATTTTTGGATGTTTCTACAAACAAGGGAATTGCCAGTTGGAATTTTCAATTTCCCAGGCAATTCCTTGGGTGTCAACTTTGTCAGGGCTATTGCATGGTTCTAACAGCAACTTCAGTCTACTGTGCAAAATTGACTAACCTACCAGCAGAATGTCTGGGCTTTTTCCTTTAGCCTTTGCCATACACATAAAACCTCATCCATCATTTTTGACCCCTCTCTAAGCATTATTTTAATCTGGACCAGACTATTTTGAATATCTGTGCTCAATTCAACTGAGTTAAACTTATGAACAATCAATCAATTTCCACTTCCACAATAATGCCTTCACATCTCAGTCCAAATGCTTTTAAAATCCTTGTCCGCGCCTTTGTCAGCTTAGAGTTGACTGTTCCAATGGTTCCACTCCCATCCTTCACTCCCATAAATTATCATTAATCTCATTCAAATTATGCTTCCCTTATCCTGTCCTGTACCAATCCATTTAGCCCTGTACTTCACTGACATGTATTATTCTGATTAATGTTGACGATACTCATAAAAAGCCATTTCTGGTATTTATATATGTTAACAGAGTTATATTATTGTGAGTTATCAGTGTATGATTAAAATCTCACTCAACAAAAATTGCAAGAGTTATTTTCATATTAATTACAGGTACCGTGTGTGGAAGCATTGCTACATTGCCCACAATTATTTCCTTGGAAATATAATTTCAATTATGAATGTAATATTCATAATTTCAAATATTCTTGTTAAATTTAATGCAAAAGCAAATGAGTTAAGAGGTGAGTAATAACTTCAAGCTTTTGTGCATTTTTAGTGCAGTAAAAATGAGTCTTACACGAATAGCTTGGAGCTTGGAGCCTGCTGTTTTCAACTAACCTTACGTAACCATGTTGAATGAAGATTTATTTAGCGACCAGTGTAAATAATAGAAACTGTGACATATCACTGCTCGTCATGATATTCTAGAATTAATGTGTTTAGTAATTAATCTCTTTCAAGCTTATTTCTATTTTTTATCAGCGTTTGTTTCTGCAAATGACAAAGTCTTAAATTTGTCATTAAAGTACACAATACTCAGGATGTTTGAAACGCTGGGTCCTGTTGAATGTAATAACTTTCTCATTTAAGCAGTAAGATTTAATTAGTGGAATAAATGGTTTGTGTACCTGTGGATGTGGTTTGAAGTTGACAATGGCAAACAGCTAGATGCAATATTCCCTCTGAACAAGATTTGCCTTGTTCATCTGAGCTGTCCTAAGACAAGAGCCCCTCTTGCTAGTTGAAGCACAAAGCAATTGTAAAGGAGTTGACGGCTTTGGACTCCACCCTCACAGCTGCCAAAAGGACTGACTAAAAGCAGTTTTCAAGATGCTAGATAGATAGGTTCAGAGCCATCCACGTAACTTTCTCATGGCTAAAGATTTAAACAGAACCTGTGGCTCAATCGGAGCAATAAAATTTTAACACTAAACAAAAAAAAATGCTGGAAATCAGTAACAAAGTCAGAAATTGCTGGAAAAAGCTTATCAGTTCCAGCAGCATCTATAGACAGAAAGCAAAGTTGATGTTTCAGATGCAGTGACCTTTCTTCAGCAGAGTCACGGGACCCGAAATTTCCTGTCCACAGATAGTACCAGACCTGTAGAGTTCTTTGAGCAATTCCTGATTTTGTTACTAAATTTTAAAATACAGGATTCTGACCTCACATCTCCAATCATATGACAGTAGAATCTCCTTCATTTTAACTGCTTCCCACAAATATGCAAAGGACTTTCTAATGGCTATTTATATTAAACACATAGTATTAAAAGTAACAAAAAAAAGCCTTGTTTAATGATTAACAATTTTTATTTGATAAATCATATTTAACAAGGGTGAAGCAAACAATCTGATTAAAAAGCGATGAAAAATGCTCACGTATCTATATTCTTTTTCAGTCGTGATGATTTGTTGCAGCATCTTACAAATTGATCACCAAACCAACCAAAATTAGAGGTAAGACCTTAGTTTCAAAGGTAACAAGTCTCATTAAAGCAAGATCTTTTGCATAACATATTTGCATACACACAGAAATGACAACAGGTGAAAATACAATGAAGAAAAAGGTTTCACAATTGGAAAGATATGGGTCAAATATGTGTTTAGAAATAGCTGTGATAAAACTAAAATTGCATTTAGCAATAAAAAATCGTATTCATTTAATAATATAATATTGAAAAGAATCCTTGTAGTGAATGTAAGTGTTATCAAACAAAATTTGACGTCAAGCTACATAATAATGTATTAGGACCGATGATCAAAGCCTGATGGAAAAGGTAAGTTTTCAGGTGTGCCTTGCAGGAGCTAAGAATTAAGATGTGAGAATATCTGGGAGGGAGTTCTGGGCCTTTGAACCTCGGAAGCTGAAAGCATAGTTAGTAGAGGTGACTGGGGATTAAAACTAGGGAATAAAACAGAATTGGAGAAGAGTAAAAATCATAAATGGCTAGTGAGATGGAGGAGTTTACAGAGATAGGGTGGGCCAAGACCATCAAGGGACCTAAAATCAAAGATGAAAAATGTAAAATTAAAGCATTGTCAGACCAGAAGCCAATGTTAATGAATTAGCAGATTGCTAATTTTGGTGAATGGAATTTGGTACAATTGAAAATAAAGGGCTGGAACTGCATCTTAATTCTAGTTACACAAATATTTTAAATCAGAGATTGGTTCAGTCATTGGTCAGAATTCAACCGAGGTAAAACCTGTGCTTGCTGACTGTGATTAAATCAATTCTTGAAGGTATTATTTTCTTCCTCATACTCCAGCCATCAGTCAGCCAACATCTCCTCTCCTGTGACAGACTGTCTTGCAACATCAATTGGAAAACAAAGACTTTAAATTTATTGTAACTGACTCTGATTGTACAATGCTTGAATGTTCTTTCCCCACCTCCCCGCAATTTTCAATATTTTTATGCCCGGTAAAGAGAATGTTCAGAGAGCTTGACAATTTTGTTTTCAATTTTGCTATAATTTTCTCCTAGGGTTGGCAAATCCGATAAAAATGTTTCATTTTCCAACCAACCTTTCTTTTAACAGAGACGTAAATCTAGTAGCAAAAATTTCCAGCATCCCAGAAGGACATCAATTATGAGCAGATCACATATGTACTTTGCGACCTTTACAATTTCACTCAATGTTAAATAAAAGAGAAAAGATAAAGTAATTAGAATTTCTCACTACATCTCCACAGAGATAATTCTGTTCCTGGTTTTCTATAATCTGTATAGCTGATTCACAAATGCAGCTCCAGAATATTTTCAGGTTCTTTGGTGTCGGCTGGAAGGACATAAATTGTGCATTTGTGTGTGATTTGTATAATAATCATGTAATTTGCCTATAATCAGAGACAGACTTATGTATTTCAAAATTAATTCAAGGTAGAAATGTTTGGGTGCAACACACTGTAATATTTAAAATGGAAAATGTTTTCTCACTTTGGGTGATACGGCAGGTCTGAAGCTAATAGGTGAGCAGTTCATTTCAAGATGCTTAGCTTTTCAGTCAGGCTTTTGTCTTTTTTTCTTTTTTGACTGTGATTTCTCTTCCTTTATGGTTTCTTGCAAAGAGAGTTTGAGAGAGAGAGAACCTTTCTTTTAACCTGCAGTGAAGGGATGATTAGATTTCCCAGATGTGACCTCCACACTACCAACCTTGACAGTGTTGAAACTAATCGTTAATCCTCATTGTTGATGTATTTTTGAAGCAAGTGAAGTTTGGCCTGTATGGAAGCGCCTTTCCTCTGATAAAAATAAAGAGTAGCCGAAGCTTGTGAACTTTCAGGTATCTTCCAGGGATGATCTGAGTAAGGGATATGAAGGACAAGTTTACTTGAGCGACAAATAAAGTGCAGCAGAGATTTGACACTTTCAGTTACCTTTTGGAGGCCATCAAAGTCAGGCCGTGAAGGGAGCACACATCCTAAACTGCTTGGCTGATTAAATAAAAGGTTTGAGAGAGACGTCACGTAAAAGGCAAGAATTACCGAGTTGTTGTGCAGCTGCTGTTATAGACAGTGTATCAGCTCCAGTAATTCAGCACAGAGAAAGTCAGAATTTATAGACACAGGGTGGACCGCTGATTTGTCTGTAAGGGCAAAAGATTCAAAGCAATACTGGAAAGGACATAAATTGGGGGAAAGTTGAAATTATACCAGGGCACAAAGCATGGGTATACTTTTGGGAGTTCAAAGATTACAGCTCTACAAGATCTCTGCAAGATTTCCTCAGGGCGGTGTCCTCAGCTCAACAATCTTCAGCTTTTCTTCAGCTTCTCTCTTGTTGACTTTCCCTCTATCATAGGATCAGAAGTGCTTGCTGATAATGCACAATGTTCAAAACCATTCTTTGCTCCCCAGATACCGAAGCAGTCTGTGCATATGTGCAGAAAGACCTGGAAAATATCCAGGCTTGGACTCAGAAGTGGTGAGTAACATTTGTACCACACACGCACCAGGCATTAGTCATCTCTAACAAAAGAAAAACCAACCATTGCTCTTCGACATTCAGTGCCATTATCATTGCTAAATCCTCCACTATTAACATCTTGGGAGATACCATTATTCAGAAAATGCACTGAACTCGCCATTAAAATAATGTGGTTATAAAAATAGGATGGATACTAGGAGTGAGAAATTAACCCCTTTCTCCCTAATTTCTGTCCATCATCCGTAACGTGCATGTCGGGGGTATAATAAAATACACACCAGTTGCTTGGATGGGTTCATCTCCAACAAAACTCAAGAAGTTAAACACCATCCAGGTCAAAGCAGTCCATTTATTGCCACTCCACCCACCACCATCAACATTCGTTCCCTTTACCCCGATGCATAGTCACATGTACCAACTACATGATGAAGAGCTGTAAGTTAGCAAGCTTCATCATGACAACATCATCCAAGCCTGTAACCACTACCACCCAGATAGCCAAGGATAACAGATGTATGGGAACATTAAGGCACCTGCAAGTTCCCTTCCAAACCACGCCATCCCAATTTGGAACGTTATCATGCCTGCTTCATTGTTGCCAGGTCAAAAATCTGGAACTCCCTTCCTGACAGTACCACAGGTATAGCTACTCCCCAAGGATTGCAGCAGTTCAAGAAGGCAGTTCATCACCACAGGGTTAATAAGGATGAACAATGACTGTTAACTTGCCAGCAACGACCATATTCCACGTATGAATAAAAAGAGCACAATTTTTTTTTACCAGCTCTCGAGATAGGATAAGCTTTCACATTGTGCAAGCTCCCAGAGGGTGGGACTTCCAAACAATGGTCTGTCAAGTGGCTGATTAGCAGAAGATACCTTTACTGTTACCAAAATGAAAAGACACAAGGGCTTTTCTAGGTTCTCCAGCCAGTAGCCAAGACCTCCATTGCTTCCATGCTAATGATAGTGATCTAATAATAAGTTGCTTGGCAGGGACTGATTTATTCTTGTGGGCTAGTAAAATATTTAATAAGTTAAGAAGCAGACTTTACAGTAACTAACGCATTTCTTTGTATGCGGATTACAAACCAAAAACAGGCTGACAGCCAGATGAAATTGTATCATTCCATACAAATAACAGTGGAATATTAAAGGAGAACATTCAAAAAGGCAAGGTACACATCCAATAGCTTGACAATAGCCCATTGGTTCATCACTTGTATCATTATGATAATCTTCATATAGATTGCCTATTATTGGCAGTCAATTATAATATAACACTTGTAAGAGTACCCAAAAAGAAGGGTTGACAATGCTTTCCTACCTGAGGTTAGTCTCAAAATATGTTGTTTATGTATGCTGATATATGTCAAGTAATTGTAACAGCTGGGTAAGTCTTTCCTTCAGAAATGAAGGGGCAGTTTTTGTGTTGTTCATCATTAATGCAAGTGATGGGTAGTCCTGTCCACCTGCTGAATGTTGTGACTGAGAAGTCAAATGATTATTGGTAGAAAGCTTGACAAAACTTGATATCTCTGTTTTTTGGGGATATAGATAATTTCAGGGAATGGATGAGTAAAGACAATCCAGCTGCAGACAGAAAAAAATGCCCATTGAATGGAAAGTTTTCCTTTAACCATGCTGTATTCCCTGAAATCCTTTTAAGAACCAGAAATGTAGATGTTTTTCTTATCTTAAGCCTAATATTCATGCTTATGGTTTAAATCCTTATGCCACCATATTTAAATCTGAACCAATAATTATGCCACTGCATTTATAGGACTTTGCCTAACATCTCTACCTAATAATGCCGTTTAACGTGAAGTGTGGAGAGGAGGGAAACAATAGGGACGTCTCATGATCTGAATTGGATATGATATCCTTTGAACATGTCCTGTGCTTCCTAAATATTTAAGAAAGGGCACTTAAAAAAATTCAGTGAAAAGCCCAGATAAAAACCAGCAAATGTTTTGTGTGGCAACAAAATGGGACAGCAACTCAGGCAAGATGCCAAGCGCATCTTCCATTTCTTAAATCCCAGCTTCTTTGATGTGACTATATGTTTCAGTTTATTGAAAAATCTGCAATCGGTTCATGTATAAAAAGAGCTCAATTTGAGTCAAAATATTTTTGACTACAAAGCATTCTGATTGTTTCATAGTCAGTAGCATGGGACTGCTAAGTCACAAGTTACTTGAGATTCATTATTTAGCAGACACTTCTTCCTTTCACTGGATTTTTCTTTACTTTAGCGTTTCATAATATGAAGCAGCAATTGTCCTAAATCTGATGCATATACTCATGATTCAAGCAGGCATCCAAACTGGACCAAAAACTTTGTGGATGGATAATTCCTTGAATTCATAAATACATTTCTATATTAGCGTGTGCCTTAGTTTCCCTGTTTATGTATCAAATCCTTTATCGCAATCTATTGCAAACCAAACTGCTGCATACTCTTTTGCCTTATGCAGATTCTATTAAAAGATGGCACTTGCGCCAGCCTTTTCTTTAAGACTTCTCCCAGTGGCTAGCATTTATAACACACTTGGATGGGATACTGTGAGGGTGAGCGAGTGTTGGGTGGACATTTCTGACGGCCATAATATACACGGGATTTTTTTTTAACCACAGGCATTAAACGTTACAAGGAAAGAAATTCTTGCGGGGGGATCCACCTTGTAAACTAATGTTATTTGATTCACTGTCTACAGAAATAAATGAGGACAAATCCAGCAGGCTGTGCCAGGTGTTAGGAAGATTTTCCACAAGATTTTCCAATCCACATTTCCCAGATGGGTTTTAGCATACAAACTGTAAAATACATAAGTCAACATTTATCCACTTATAGTGTGATAAATTAGTAAAATAAAGTGTATGAGAAGGATATACAAAGCACAGTGGTAAAGTCTTGCTCCTGTTTGCTATGTCTGGTAAAATCAAATCTTAATTGTTTTGAAATGTATTTCTACTTTAGCAGGAAATAACAAAGGAAATCTTGCAACATTCTTGCTGAGTCTACAACATCACTATACAGAAATCAGGGCAATTCTTACATATCATTCCCCAAACCAGCAGCAACTGTTCCCAAAAGTTATTTGTTCATTACATAAAGTTAAGAACAAATGCACTGACAAAATATGTTTCCGATTAGGGTGTGAAGGATAACCTGTGTACCAATATCACTCCTGCTTAGAATTAAAACTCACATCTGCTTTTCATTTGTGTGTAATTTTAATCTATTCCCTATCCTTAAAATCTTAATTATTGACATGCAGTGCGACTATATCATGAAGAATTATGGCACTTGGCCATATTGCACATTTTAGCTAAACCAGTAACTCCTTGCAGAAAACTTCATGGAGGTGTTTGATTTCTTGTCTGTTCACTGGATAGTTGGCAAAGGTCCACCTTGAGTCCTACAGCAAGGCCCAAGCTATGAAGTGGCCACTCATGATCTTTCCCTGAAATCAGTGATCCAGTCCTTCAGGAGCTGCCAACCAATTAGAGTCACTTGCTCACCAGGATGGAGGAGCCTCCCGCAGGACCATACTACCCGGAGGAAACATAATCTTATAATAGCATAATTGTTTACAGAGGAACATCAACCCATTATTAACTTACCCCCATCCATAATGTTGCTGCTTCCCTAGCTGAGATTTATTTACTAAGGACATTAACCATTTGAGGAAAACTCTGCCTAAGCCAGCACTAAAAATAAGTTGCTTATCTTGATGTACATCTGATAAATACATATCCTTACAAGTGCTGACAACTAAGGTGGCAAGGCACCAGTTTGAAGATTGAAAATGGCTGCTCAAAGCAGGTTTGCCTTTTGATAATATCACAGAGAAACCTGATCAAGAACTTCACAATAAATGCTGATGACAGGCATGACTCCTCAAAATAGGCTCAGAAAAGCTGACAAAGCATCATAAAACACTTAACGTCAAAGAGCACACAATCGAAGATTAGCCCTGAATAAAATAATTATGATCATTATTTAGTGACTGAATATGTTTAAATCTTTTTTGATTGCATTTGATTTCAGGTTGTTTTAGTCTTTTGGGATTACATTCTGGCAATCTAGTTTTGTTCAGTTTCTGAGTCCAGAGTTTCAGCTTGTGAACAGGAGTGTTGAAATTCATAATGACAAAACAAAGTCATTTGAAATAGATATCTTTCAATTGACTTGTAAAGGCTATGCCGGATCAGTCCAGTTTAAGTCATCTTACAGAATAATGACAAAAGTGTGTACAAACATGGACTGAACGGGTCACATCCAGAATGTTTCTTGTTCTGTACGTGTCACTCTAAAATATTATTCTATGAAGCAACTGAATTTGATCTCATCTTGAAACGAATTTAGAACATGTGTAGGTACATTTGAACTCTGCCCTTATGTTTCCATTGCTGACAAACTGTGATAGACGGGCTCCTGTGTGACTTTGATTAACTTCTGTGGAAGGGAAACCTGACAGAGAGTATACAAGACAGCTGCCTGATACCCTGATAAAAGTATAAATATAACTACTATACACCAGAGTCTTCTCAATCCTAAGGAATCATATGTCACACATTTCCAATGAAAAGCAGTTGCATGCCCAGTCCATTCACTCTCAACTCACAAGAAACATGCACAACACACTGCGACTTATCTTTCAGCAGTTTATTTTTGTTTTAAATCATGTAAAGAGTCAAGCAACGTACTACAGGGTCCAGAAAGTCTCTTATTGTGAACATCTAAATGGAGAAAGGTTCCATCCTTCCAGATAATGAATTCTTCAGAGATTCTACAGAACAGATCTTTAAGCCCCTCTTTTTCTTTGAAACATATTACCTGCTATTCTTCTGCTCAGTGGATTTTCAAACTGCTGCTGGATTTACCAACTCCCTCCACAAGGCCTCATCCTTTGCCAATGTATTCCTTGTTGTGAACTGCCCAATAGCTTGATCAATCAAATAGGCTTTGATGAAAACTAATTGATCTGTCTACCAAACCCCAAACTGCAAACTGCATGAAGCAGGATTGAAAAAAAAACTAACCAATTAAGTGAAAAGCACATACACTTGTGATCTGTCACCAGTTAGTGCACACATCTGTCTTTGCTTTAAATCTCACTCCCGACTATTCTTGAAAACATTCTATAATGACATCACCCAGGCAACAACAAGCACGTTCATTTATATGGTATCTTTCACATTCCTCAGGCAGCTCAGAAAACTTGGCATGTCAATAAGGAGTCTCGCCAACTTCTACAGAAAGGATACTGTTCAGGTGCATAGCGGCCTGATATGGCAATTGCTCTGCCCAGAACTGTAAGGATCATGGGTGGCCACTTCATAGCTTGGGCCTTGCTGTAGGAGACAAGGTGGATCCTTTGCCAACTATCTAGTGAACAGGCAAGAGACCAAACAGTCTCCCGCAAGGAGTCACTGATTTAGCCAAAATGTGCAATATGGCCAAGTTCCACAATTCCTCATGATATAATCACACTGCATATCAATAGCTAAGACTTTAGATTAAAATTACATACGGAAAGTGCTGTGCACAATCCAGACCATGATGGAAGCCAACGTTTTATCCACGGACTCGACTTATACAGCTTGCTGCCTTGGAAAGGCTGCCAACATCGTTAAAGACCCATTGTTCCCTGGTAATGATCTGTTATAATCTCTTCCATCAGGCAGAAAATACAGAAGCCTGAACACACGCATTAGCAGGTTCAGGAACAGCTTCTTCCTTCCATTAATAGACTGATGAATGGACTCTCTAGCTTCAAATAGTAATGATCTTGCTAACTTTGATCTTGCCTAGAACACACCCTGTGCAATGTGATCTGTATGCCTCTGTCTATGTCTTTTTGGTCTGTGCATCCTCACTTACTATAAACTGCCTGTACTGTTCATAAACAAAGCTTTTCACTGTACTTTGGTACACATGGCTATAAATCAAACAATCAATCAAGCAGTCATTTACTCAAATCAGCCTCCCAACATGTTTCTCAGGAAATATTAGAGCAGACTGCTAAAACTTTTAAGCAAGAGAATTTTAGAGAGGCAGGCAACTTAGGGAAGGAAGTGTAGAGTTTAAGGCCATGGCGAATGAATACATGGTTAGCAATGGTGTAACAAATAAAATTGGGATGTGCAAGAAGACATCTTTGGAGATATGCTTAGAGGTTTGTGGGACAGGAGGAAATAAGGAAGAATTCGATCAGAAAGGAATTTAAAAACAGAGATGTAAATTTTAAAATGGAGGTGTTTCTTGATGATGCGTCAATGTAGGTCAGTAAACATGAGAGTGATGAGTGAATGGTTGTGGACAGTAGAGTTTTTGATTACCTCAGGTTTAGAGAGGGTAGACCCTGACTGGATGGCAAGGTGTGTATTGGAATAATAAACTTTGGAGGTAATAAAGACATAGGTGATGGGTTTAGCAACAAATGTGCTGAGACAGGGCAGAGTTGGTGATGTTGCTGAGGTAGTAGTTTTAATGATATATATATATGATCATAAACCCACCTAGAATCATTAATGGCACAAAGAGCTGAGTTTGATGGGTGGTTGTTGAGTAGGGAGGAATGCATCTGAGGTGGTTTATTGCTTATGCCCCGAGAAGAAGTTTTGGGTATGAAACAACTAACTTTTAAAAAAAGGCTACCTGACAACAATGATAATGGGAACTGCAGATGCTGGAGAATCCAAGATAATAAAATGTGAGGCTGGATGAACACAGCAGGCCCAGCAGCATCTCAGGAGCACAAAAGCTGTCGTTTCGGGCCTAGACCCTTCATCAGAGAGGGGGATGGGGTGAGGGTTCTGGAATAAATAGGGAGAGAGGGGGAGGCGGATCGAAGATGGAGAGAAAAGAAGATAGGTGGGGAGGAGAGTATAGGTGGGGAGGTAGGGAGGGGATAGGTCAGCCCAGAGAAGACGGACAGGTCAAGGAGGTGGGATGAGGTTAGTAGGTAGGAGATGGAGGTGAGGCTTGGGGTGGGACGAAGGGATGGGTGAGAGGAAGAACAGGTTAGGGAGGCAGAGACAGGTTGGACTGGTTTTGGGATGCGGTGGGGGAAGGGGAGATTTTGAAGCTGGTGAAGTCCACATTGATACCATTGGGCTGCAGGGTTCCCCAGCGGAATATGAGTTGCTGTTCCTACAACCTTCGGGTGGCATCATTGTGGCACTGCAGGAGGACCATGATGGACATGTCATCTAAAGAATGGGAGGGGGAGTGGAAATGGTTTGCGACTGAGAGGTGCAGTTGTTTATTGCGAACCGAGCGGAGGTGTTCTGCAAAGCGGTCCCCAAGACTCCGCTTGGTTTCCCCAATGTAGAGGAAGCCACACCGGGTACAGTGGATGCAGTATACCACATTGGCAGATGTGCAGGTGAACTTCCAGGGGATTGGAAAAGTCAGTCAATTGGTCGGGGCAGTTGGCGTCAAGTTCCTCACCTTGCAATGAATGAGGAGCCACAGATCAGTAGCACACCACATGTTTTGACTTTCCATCCTATTGTGGACTGTTTCCAATGGAATAATAGAAAGGAATGTATTAATGGAAATGAAAGTGGGTGGCACTGCTGTAACTGCTAGCACAGCTAGGACAGTGACCTGAGTAGGCAGTGCAGTGGGCATGTAAGGTTAGTAATATTGGGTGTGGGGTGGGTGTGAACAAGTGAGAGAAGATGTTTCAGGCAATGGTGAGATGGGGAGAGCACAACCCTTGGTGGCAGTATAGAGTGAGTGTGAGTTATTGGTGAGAAGATGGCGCCACTTAGACTGCCAGAATGGAGAAGGTCATTGACCTTTTTCCTACGCTGCGGGGCATTCGTCCACATGGTTGAGACCACAGAGACCCCACAGGTAACCTCGGATAAAGCTGGCATGATCAGGTGTTGTCACCTCCTCAGGCTTTCCTTTGGGTGAAGAGGACACTTCTTCTCCAAGCCATCCCAGCTATTAGGACCTCCAGTCCCTGTTCAATGTGCCTGACTATTCTTCATTCTACTAACTGTCTAACATTGTCATCTGCTTGCTCAATAGTTTAAATGCGCATTGTTATAGCTATTTACATATCTGGCATTTAATGCTATTCCCATTAGAAGTGTTTGCACATAAGATGGATGCCATTTTCAAACTGTGGAACAACAGAGTCCAATTTGTTCCTGAAAGTATCTTTTTATATTTCCAGTGCATGGAGTAGATAACTAAATGCTTCTATGTTTTGTCACTGCTGTACATTAATTGTAATTTAGGCTGTACTGACTGAGCAAGTTTTATATCTAGTTGCTTCAAAGTTTTAAAGCATGATATATAGTTATTCAATTCTTGTGCTGAAATTTGAAAGGTGGTATACAGCACACAAAACACCAGTCTGTAATGGCAGATCAGCATCAAAAATTAAAACATATATGAATATAATGAACTAACATTATCAAATACAAAACAACTAAACACTAATAATTAACTCCTCAATGTCATGGTTTTGAATTCTGGCCGTACAGAGACTCATTTTATTTCCATGAACTATGTGTGGGATGCTTTTTTGCAATTCTCAGGGGGTGGGAGTCGGTAGTGAGGCATCCTGCTTTATACTAAATCCAGCTATCCATCAATCTTTCCTGGCACTAAATATGCTTTCTGCTTGCTGAGGCATAAATATCAGTAGCATGAGAAGTGATCCTTAATTCTCCTTCGCTTAGGTCACCTTCATCCTTCAGAGCAGCAATGTTGATAGCAGAAACTTTGTTCTTTGTTATTTAATAACACAGCATTTCATAAATGTTCAATTTCCATAGTCCACTTTGCCCATTGTATTCCACTTAACATCACAAGGAACAACCTCACAGCTTAAATGACTGTCCTCCTAAGTAGAGTGGAGAAAATTGAACTAAGCAAAAGACAAACAAAATCCGAATAATATCTTGTCTTAACTATGTGAAGGATTTTTCAAAAAAAGTTTGTAGTAGAGCTGTGATGGGTACATACACTTCAGAGAAATGCTGCACATTTGAAGAAGTTAAACGACTCGGAGTGTTCAATGCCAGTATGACCTCGTGAGTACTCCAACATTTTCTTCATCTTGTTGCTGGATCTGGTATTCAAGATATTCACGCAAATGTCTTGGAACACACTGCATCCAAACTCCAGCCGCATATTTTATCTTTTTCCATAGGCACCATTTTGACTAGCAGTCACCTGAGAGTTAAGCATCTGAAAAGTTGCAATGTAAAAACCCTGACATGAAGGGCATCCAAAATGGAACAAAGGGTTTAACTTGACCAAAATGGAAGAATTCAGGACATATATTCGCTATTCAATAATAATATTAAGTCAGTATAAACTCACAAGAATTATAAATTAACATATTGAATAAAATGGATCTTTGACCTTAGACTCTTGTGACACAGTGGTAGTGTGCCTACCTCTGAGTTTGAAGGCCTGGATTCCAGTCCCACTACTTCAGAAATAAGTCCGTGTACATCTGAATCAGCTGATTAAAAGTATCTAGATTCTGGACCTTCTGTAATTAGCAATCTCAAAATGAACATATCTTATCCCTTTTGGAAAAATGAAATAGAATCACAATACACACAATTTGCCATGTCCACACAGTAGTGGCCACAAATTCATGTAAACCAAAAAGCATTTTTTTCAAAACAACAGGAAATGAACATTCTAAGCTTTAACAAGATAGAGCCAAGGGGATAAAATGAGTTCCCTCCTTGTCTATCTCCCTGCTTCCAGTACAGGGAAAAGCAGGTGCCGGTGGATGGGATGGTGAAGAGGACATTAGTTCTTTGTTCTCAGCACATGATCTTTCATGTAGGGTACGTAGGATAGATTAATTTTGGTAGAATAATAGATCTGCACAACGTCGTGGGCTGAAGGAGCTGTACTGTGCTGTACTGTTCTATGTTCTATGTTTTTTCTTCTGATGACTGTCAAAGATGGTCACACCAAAAGACCAGTATGAACAGAAACAGCAGCTTGCATCAGTGCTGTATCTCAAGGAAAAAGTTTTAAAGTATAAAAGTCAATGCTCTTCAGTGGACTGCATGCTCCACTATCTATACTCTGTCCCCACACACTTACAACACCACCAGTAAGTCAAAATCTGCCACTGCACATGTATCTAACCAAGACCGACGGAACAAGCTCTCATTGCATGTAACACGTCTACTCAGGGCATGCATCCTCCCTAACTACACACCTTCATTCCCCTTGTACTTCTTATTCACTCAGCTGGGACAACTCACCACTTCTGCTCATTCATGATAATCAGCTGCTTTTGTATCCACTTCCACCACACTTCATGTTTCTTGTTGCAGAAAAAATACTTGGCTAAGATGTAGCAAGGTGTAGAGCTGGATAAAAACAGCAGGCCAAACAGCATCAGAGGAGCAGGAATGCTGACGTTTCGGGTCAAACATCAGCCTTCCTGCCCCTCTGCTGCTGCTTGGCCTGCTGTGTTCATCCAGCTCTACATCTTGTTATCTCAGATTCTCCAGCATCGGCAGGTCCTACTATCTTTGGCTATGATGTAGGTTGCTTTCAGTACAGTCAATCCAGTTCCATCCATTCTCAGGCCTAGTATCACAGCATATAGTTTGCTTTCAGCACAGACTACCCATTCTCAGCTACCCTCAGCTCTCATTATCACTTATTCAACTTTCCTTCTGTCTTGTTCTGGCCTGCCATCCATAATTCCTTTGTTTACCACACTTTTCATGTCTCTTTCTCTCTGGACTCTATCTCCATCTATCTGCTCATCTCTCCCTTTCTACACCTCTCCCCTAACCTCGCCTGAGACATACAAAATGGTTTTCCCCGGTTGCTATCACTTCTGAAGAATTGCCCAACTTGAAATGTAAACTTTGCATTCTCCCACAGATGTTGCCAGAGTTTCAATAGCAAGTGAGTTTCAATAGCAATTGTGTCTTTGCATGCATAAATCTTTGTATGATTGACATGATGTGACAAATGGAGTCCTTCAGTTGTCTGTTCTGCAGCCTCAACCTCTTACAGTTTACATAATTGATTTAGATAAGGGTAGGCAAAGCATGGTAGCTAAATTCGCAGACGACACCAAAATAGGTAAAAAGTATTTTGTGTAGAAGATACAAGAAGACTGCATGCAGATATGGATAGGTTGGGGAAGTGGGTAGTTATATTGCAGATGGAATTTTGGGGGAAAAATGTCAAGTTAATGACTGGAAGAATGAAGATGTAGATAATATTTAAATGGAGAATGACTGTGGCATTCTAAGGTGCAGAGGGATTTAGGAATACAATGCATGAGCCACAAAAGGTTACTATGCAGGTACAGCATGTGATCAAGGACAATGGGTCACTGTTGTTTATTACAAAAGGAATGGAACACGGGAATGAGAATGCTAAGCTTCAATTGTGCAAGGCCCTGGTGTGACCAAATCATGAACTCCACAAATAATTTTATTTTCCTTTAATTTATTAATGAGATGAGGGTGTCGTTGGCTAGGGAGCATTTATTGCTCATTCCTAATTGCCAAGATGGCAGTTCAGAGATCAATCACATTGCTGTGTGTCTGGAGTCACATGTAGACCAAACCAGTTAATAATGGCACTTTCCTTCCCTAAAGGATATTAGTGAACCAGATGGGTTTTTCTGACAATCAATTATGGATTCATGATCATCATTAGATTCTTAATTCCAGATACTTTATTGAATTCAAATTCTGCTATCTACCATGGCAGGATTCGAACCTGAGTCCCCAGAATGTTATCTGGATCTCTGGGTTAACAGGCCAATTATAATATCACCAGACCATTGCCTCCCTTTTTCGTACTTAAGGAAGGATGTAAATACATTGAAGCCAGTCCAAAGGGTAGATTCGACAGGCTGGGTTTGTTTCGACTTGTCTTTAAAAGAGTAATAGATAAAATATATAATATCCTGAATGATCTTGGAAAGGTCTAAATGGAAAAGAATTTTCCTCTTCTGGGTGAACCCAGATCTAGGAGGACTGCTTTAAAAAGGCCACTCCTTTAAGATAGAGAAGGTTATTTGTTTTTTCTTTTACAGGATTATGTAATTTTTAAACATTGTTCCTCAGAAAATGGTGAAGGCAGGGTCATTAAATATTTTGAACGCAGTGGTAGATAGAATCTTGTTGGCCAAAGAAATCAAAGGTTATTGGTGATTGTTAGGGATGTCCATAATTGAGCAAACAAATGGCTCATGGCTGCCCATGCCTAATGCAGCAGAACAAGGCTGACACTAACATTTTAAGGTTGTTGAATGTGCATAAGACATAGATAATAACATATAACATTTGATTAATATTGTAGAACAATAGCCGTTCAAGAATGCAACTGACACATAAGACATAGATAAGAACATCTCACACTAATTAGTTGTTTAATAAATTACAGATGTGAATTTGTTATAGAAAAGAGTTAAAGGAAAAGATTCAACCCAGTTTCAGACAGTAAAAACAACCTCCTTTAACATTACGGGGGGGGGGGGGAAATGAATTCGAGAATTAACAGAGGTTGGAGTGTGGATCGAATTAACAGATTATGACACAACTTGCTAGTTAAAGAATTCCAACATTAGGTGTAACCACACAACTTTGTTGGAACTGATCAAAAATCAATATTCTTTTGTATTCCTGTAATGACAAATTCAAAAGGCCCTGAAGCAATAAGTAAGTATCCAGTTAATTTGCAGCAAACATGGTGCAGCTGGCAAATGTTACTTGAATACAGTATCCATTGTGAAAATCATCAAGAAGGGACATAAGAGTCTGGAAAACTTCATGCAAGACCAAGGGTTGACCACAAGCCTATCCATCTCTTCATTGTTTTGCTGTACCGGAGAGCCAATTACAGCTGGAAAATTTGGCTCCACTGACCAATAAGCTAAGCTAAGACATACTGAAGCTTTTTTTGTGTTATTTGTAAATGCTGTAACTGATGGGTAAACCACAATAAACGTCATCTGAACCCACCCCAGAACTCAGGCTCTCATTGAAAGTATGAGATCTAACAGTAATACATGAAATGTCAAATTCAAAACAGAAACAGATCAACCATGATCTTACTGAACGACAGAGCAATGTCAAGGGGTTGAATGATTTACTTCTGCTCCTTTTTTGTTTAGAAGCTAGCACTCTGATAGTACAACAATCTATTAGTACTGCCTAGATTTTGGGGTCATGTCTCAGGAATAGTCAACCACCTGCATCAGAGGCAAGAGTGCCAACACTTTTTAGGCAAGACAGGATTTCCCGAATTTCCATCTGAAGAGCTGGCCAAGAACAAATTCCCACAAAACACAACAGTCTCACAGTTATGTAACACTTTGAGGAGCGTGTATTGGCTGAAAACAAGACTCTTGAGGTACAGATTGGGGGAGCTGCAGTTTGTGAGTAGGATTGCCAGAGGAAGCAGCAGGATTTAGACAGTCTGGAGACTTGGGAGAAGAAATGGCAGATGGAATTTAATCTGGACAAATGAGAGACGATGCATTTTGGAAGATCTAATGCAGGAGGGAAATTATACAGAAAATGGCAGAACTCATAAAAGAATGAACATACGGAGGGATCTAGGCGCACAGGTCCACAGTTTCCTGAAAATGGCAACACAAGTGTATAATTTGGTCAAGAAGCCATTTAACATGCTTGCCTTCATCGGTCAGGGCATAGAGTATAAAAATTGACAAGTTATGTTGCAGCTGTGTAGAAATTTATTTCGGCCACGTTTGGAATATTGTGTATATTTCTGGTCACCACGCTACCAGGAGGATGTGCAGGCTTTGGAACGGGCACAGAAATGGTTTACCAGGATGTTGCCTGGTTTGGAGAGTATTAATTATGAGGAGAGTTTGGACAAACTTGGTTTGTTTTCATTTGAATGTTGAAGGGTTGGGGTGACCTGATAGAAGTATAAATGAAAAATTATGACAGGCAGAAGTCTTTTTCCCAGGGTAGAAATGTCAATTACTAGGGAACAGAGGTTCACAGTAAAAGGAGACAAGTTTAAAGGAGATGTGGCAGCCAATTTTATTTTTACACAGGGGTGGCTAAGTACCTGGAATGCGCCACTAGAGGTGGCGATGGGTTTGGATACAATAGCAAAGTTTAAGAGGCATCTTGACAGATATATGATTAGGCAGGGAATAGAGGGATATGGATTGCATAGAGACAAAAGGTTTTTAGTCCAGAAATGTATCATATATTGGTGCAGTCTTGGTTGGTCAACAGGCCTGTTCCTGTGCTGTACTGTTCTTGATCTTTTGCTCACTTGTTCAGATGTCCCTACTGAGAAAGCTGCTCTGTAGCCCCAGATAAAGCAGCAGTGGCTATGAATGGGACTGGATGTGAGTTTGCTCGCTGAGCTGCAAGGTTAGTTTTCAGATGTTTCGTCACCATTCTAGGTAACATCATCAGTGAGCTTCCAACGAAGCGCTGGTGTTATGTCCGGCTTTCTATTTATCCGGTTAGGTTTCCTTGGGTTGGTGATGTCATTTCCTGCATTGGTGATGTCACAGCGAGCAAACTCACATCCAGAACCTCAACTACAAATCTTCTCAAAACTCGCTAGCATGAATGGGACTGGCAACAGTCCGCAGATTCGTGACCACATCAAAGTCGAGAATGTCCAGAACTGGTCCGGCTTATGTGGGGTTTCACAGGGTGGGATGAAGAGTTGAGGTCCTAGGAGTTGTTGAGGAGAGGACAGATTGGAGTGGGCTTGGGAGCTTAGAAAGAAAACCAGTAAACTGTGTCAGTGTTATATATTGGCCTGAATCATCTGTAGCACTTCCAAATAGGTAATTGTCATGAACAGTAAATTCATTTCCAAGTATTACTGTTTCTGTCTCTGGGATGGTGGTGGCAAGGTCAATTAATGAATATACCCCTGCCCACAAACCTGATAGTTGAGAACCACAATATTCTCCCCTTTACTTCACACTGAATATATTTTTCATTATCTGCATTGTTTATTATTCTGATATTTTCCGTGCGATGTTTTTCCTTTGTAGTTATCAGCATTCTCGACACATTTAGATATAAAGTAGTTGTAAACTTTCGGCCCGGCAGCAGGTCTAATGGTTCAACAATTTGAGTTTACAATTTACATCTTCTTTCTGAGCATTTAACACTCCTTCTACAGTTTCCCTTAATGGTTTCAGATCAATCTGCTAGTGGTTGATGTTAGCACCCTCAGCTGGAGCCTGGGGGAGGCTTTATGTAAAAGGAATGTGGCAAGTTTATTGTCAGCCTTGTCAGGTTAACCATTACATGGTTTAGTAATCACTCTGGAAGCTAGAGTCAAAAGGAGAATACCAGGGTCTTTTTTTGAGCAGTCAAGTCGGCATTTGATAACCATTGTGCAATTAGACTTTTCCCTTTGCTTCAATGCTTATTGAATATTTCACAAGCTGCGCAATGCTGTTCAATTGGACTGTGTTGCTCCACTATATAGTTCAATAAAGAGGCCAATTCGATTCATTGGATGTCCACTGATCGTTCCATCTTAACAAAATAGGCTTGAACCATATGTTAGCATTTGACAAGAGTAATAGCACTTTTTTAGAGCAGTAAAGGTCACAACTAATAAGATGTTTGTGTTGTTGTCTCTCAATGAATGTCAGAGAAGCAGACCAGATGCAATTGGAGAGCTTCAATATCCCTTGGGTGCTGTTTAATATGCTCGTCTTAATGATAAAATGAAGATTTACGGAATTCTCCAAGGTGAGTCTTATCTGTATTATCGCTGTTATGAAGTAAACTATTCTTTTCGATGGTGGGAAAGGATACAGAATGTAAGCAGACATTCATAGATGGTTCACATAGAACATAGAACATAGAACATAGAACAGTACAGCACAGAACAGGCCCTTCAGCCCACAATGTTGTGCCGACCATTGATCCTCATGTAAGCACCCTCAAATTTCTGTGACCATATACATGTCCAGCAGTCTCTTAAATGACCCCAATGACCTTGCTTCCACAACTGCTGCTGGCAACGCATTCCATGCTCTCACAGCTCTCTGCGTAAAGAACCTGCCTCTGACATCCCCTCTATACTTTCCACCAACCAGCTTAAAACTATGACCCCTCGTGCTAGCCATTTCTGCCCTGGGAAATAGTCTCTGGCTATCAACTCTATCTATGCCTCTCATTATCTTGTATACCTCAATTAGGTCCCCTCTCCTCCTCCTTTTCTCCAATGAAAAGAGACCGAGCTCAGTCAACCTCTCTTCATAAGATAAGTCCTCCAGTCCAGGCAGCATCCTGGTAAACCTCCTCTGAACCCTCTCCAAAGCATCCACATCTTTCCTATAATAGGGCGCCCAGAACTGGACGCAGTATTCCAAGTGCGGTCTAACCAAAGTTTTATAGAGCTGCAACAAGATCTCACGACTCTTAAACTCAATCCCCCTGTTAATGAAAGCCAAAACACCATATGCTTTCTTAACAACCCTGTCCACTTGGGTGGCCATTTTAAGGGATCTGTGTATCTGCACACCAAGATCCCTCTGTTCCTCCACGCTGCCAAGAATCCTATCCTTAATCCTGTACTCAGCTTTCAAATTCGACCTTCCAAAATGCATCACCTCGCATTTATCCAGGTTGAACTCCATCTGCCACCTCTCAGCCCATCTCTGCATCCTGTCAATGTCCCGCTGCAGCCTACAACAGCCCTCTACACTGTCAACGACACCTCCGACCTTTGTGTCGTCTGCAAACTTGCTGACCCATCCTTCAATTCCCTCGTCCAAGTTATTAATAAAAATTACAAACAGTAGAGGCCCAAGGACAGAGCCCTGTGGAACTCCACTCACCACTGACTTCCAGGCAGAATATTTTCCTTCTACTACCACTCGCTGTCTTCTGTTGGCCAGCCAATTCTGTATCCAAGCAGCTAAGTTCCCCTGTATCCCATTCCTCCTGACCTTCTGAATGAGCCTACCATGGGGAACCTTATCAAATGCCTTACTGAAGTCCATATACACCACATCCACAGCTCGACCCTCATCAACCTTTCTAGTCACATCCTCAAAAAACTCGATAAGGTTTGTAAGGCATGACCTACCCCTCACAAAGCCGTGTTGACTGTATTTGATCAAGCCATGCTCTTCCAGATGGTCATAAATCTTATCCCTCAGAATCCTTTCTAACACCTTACAGACGACAGACGTGAGACTTACCGGTCTATAATTGCCGGGGATTTCTCTATTTCCTTTCTTGAAGAGAGGAATTACATTTGCCTCTCTCCAGTCCTCAGGTACGACTCCAGTGGAGAGCGAGGATGCAAAGATCTTCGCAAGTGGCGAAGCAATTGCAATTGCATTTCTCGCTTCCCAAAGCAGCCGAGGACAAATCTGATCCGGGCCTGGCGACTTGTCAATCTTAATGTTTGACAAAATTTTCAGCACATCAGCTTCGTCTATCTCTATCCATTCCAGCATGCACACCTGCTCTTCAAAGGTTTCATTCACTACAAAGTTGGTTTCAAAGTTGGTTAATGAGTACAAAGTTAGAAGGATTGCTAATATAATGGGGGAGCAGGGAGAGGTTGTTCATTCTTGGGCAGGTCAAAAGAAGTGGAAATTGAGCACCAACATCATTGTCCACAGAGGACCTTTTCATGTCATTCTCAACTGAGGTGATTCAACCAAAAATAAGATGAAGACATTTTAATAATAAAAAATAAATGTCTTCTTTTTGACATTTCTCTTCAGCTACACTAAATTATATGGCATCATAGAATTTGACAGCAAGGTATACCATCTTTCGTGGAAGCAAGATATGATACGTTACTAAGATGGGGCTTTTAAGCTCAGACCTTTTGGGAATGGGGCATCTCACTGCATATAAAGTTAGACAGGCTTGTTTGGGGAGGCCTCATTTCAAAATATTGGGCACACAAAGATACTGAAATGCCAACTAAATACAATGCAATGAGATCAAGAAGACCCAGATGGAATGACTAAAGCAATAGTCAAGCCCGGTTATCAAGGGGAAAGATCGAGAAAGAAAAAGTACGAGAATAGCAAGACAATATACTAATGTAAAAGTTGTTTTTAGTATGCCAAATATACCCAATAACTTGCAGGCGACTCACTATTTATCTGTTATGGACAAGAAAGGTTGATTAGGACATCAGCAATAATTGCATAATTAAAAAGGTACTTGTGCAGTTAATTACTAGATTTCACTTTCTGCAGTGAACTCCATAGATAATGTGTGAATACCGTAGCTTCATGAAAATCATGGAGTGATAAGCACACTTACCATTTTTATGAAGTTAACAGAGAGAGGCATAAATGATCTGGCAAAATTTGGCAATTCACAATTCATGGTGCATATCTTACTTGCCGCAAGTCTCTACTTGATTTTTCTAAAAATGACAAGGTGCTACTTCTGAAGAAATTTTTGGCCATAGACTTACTAGCAGTGGGACTGAAGTTTGAGTTCAATCTGGTCTCCTGAAAAGGAAAGCAGAACTAAAAATCACAAACTTATATCATAGACTCAATATATATTACACTCTTTCAAAATGTCAATGATCATGTTGTCTTGCTCATTGCCAGAGGTATATTTTCTCCAAAAACATTAATATTGACCTTTTCTACAACCCTGTTTGCATCTGTGTTTTCTAGCCTCACCCTTTGCCAATGTTGACTTCATCAATCTATGATTTGGAGGTGATGGTGTTGGCCTGGGATGGACAGGGCCAGAAATCACACAACACCAGATTATAGCCCAACAGGTTTAAACCTGGTGATAACCTGATGTCATGTGATTCCTGACCTTCATCAATCTAGGCCCTAAGCTTTCCCCTTACGTTGTAGCCTCATACCTTTCTATCTCTCACTGCCAATGGAATATGCGCCTCAAAACACACTCCTTTGATCGAACCATTGATTGCTTCTGCCAACCTCTTTGGCTGGTAAGGTGTTGGAATTGTTAATTATGCTTCTGTGAAACACCATTGGTACAGTAAAGATACAAAAATCATATAAATTGCTCTTATTTTTGATGCAACATGTTTTATGAATCAAAATTTGTGAACACTGGAAGATATTCCTTTGAATGGATAGTGTACTTTGGAAAATATTTTACAAGTGAACCGCTTCAAAGGAAAGCAAACTATTGCTGAACTGAGAAAAGTGCAATTCTTCTTGTGGGAAGCTGACATTTCACTAATGCATGAAAAGACCAAAATGAAAAAGAATACATCAAAATTACCAACTCATTTTTGACTGATTTGAATTATAAAATAGTTATGGCGCAGAAGGAGGCCGTTTTCCGATTATGCTTGCACCCCTCTTCAAGCGAGCATCGTTACCTAGTGCCAATCATCTGCTCTTTCCCCCATTCCTTTGCAAACCATTTCTTTCCAAATAACTGTTCAATACCCTCATGAATGTATCTTTGAAATCTGTTTGGGGTTGTATGCTATTTAAACAGAATGGCTTTGCCAGGGGTAGAACCAGTTCCATTCCAGACTCAGCCACTGAGCTGCTGTTTGGTATGAATACATTTTATGAACAAATGTATTTTACTGCCACGTATCTTTTCTTTACTCTAAGTGACACCATTCTAGTGTCTGATATTCATTTTGATTTTCCAAATGGTATGTCAGAACAACAGAAGTCAAAACCATGCTGTATCTTCAAAATGCATGGAGTTTCTCAAAGGTGTGGCTGCTATTTTCCTTGTGTGATTTGAAAGCGACGATCATAGCAATGAATATGCTGTCGTGACAAGCTGTCATGTTCATTTATGGCACTGGACGCAAAACAGCATCATCTTTTACACAACAGCAAGTCTCCAGAGTTCCAATTTAATTTCCTCAAATGTTAGCAGTTCTTTTTCAGGTCATCCATCTTGATTTTGAGCTAATTTAGCCCAACTTTCATAAGATCTGTCTCTTTGCCAAATTTCTAGATAGTTCATTAAAATCTGCCTTTTTGTCAATGTTGTTGGACTTTTAATTAGTTTTTTTTGCCTCTTGCTCTGAACAAAAATAGAGTTAATTAACACAATATTCTTAATTATAAATGAGTAGACAATTTTTGATTGGAAATCACAGTTTGTCCTTTACTTTCTTAACACTGGCTTACACCCCTACAAACTTTAAAATAGAAAATCCAACTTCAGCCTAAAATCCTAATGCATTTCACCTGGCATAAGCAGAAATCATAGGACCTGGAATAGACCATAGGATGCCTTGAGTCTGCTCTAATATTCAATAACATTACAGATGATCTTCTATCTCAACTCCATTTCCCTTACACTGACATCAGAAAGAATAAAACTGAAATGGTCCTTCAGCAAGCCAAAATATTTCCTCTAGTGGAACTTGCACTTTTTTTTCAGTTATTTAAAACAACCATAGTATATTGCAGCTCTTAAAGCATACATTTTATTAAAACCAAGATGTTCTATACAGCAAGAGCCATTTTGTGTCAAATTTTAAACTGCAACATTTTGAACATCAATAGAATTAATAGAAATACCCTTTGGGTAACTTTGGGCAAAACATATCTCAATGGTTAGCACTGCTGCCTCATAGCACCGGGGCCAGGATTTGATTTCAGCCTTGGGTGACTGTCTGTGTGAAGTTTGTACACTCCCCCTGTGCCTGTTTCCACCAGAGGGTCCGGTTTCCTCCTACTGTCCAAAGCTGTGCAGGTTAGGTGGATTGGCTTTGGTAAATTGATTTGTAGTGTCCAAAGATGTATAGGCTAGATGGGGTAGCTATGTTAAATTTGGGGCTACTGGGATGAGGTGGGGCTGGCTCTGGGTGAGATGCTCTTAATGGAATGAATGGCCTGTTTCTGCATGGTAGAGAATTCTATTCAATCAACTGTTCTGAATTGGGAAGTTTTTCTTGTACCTATGAACAATGTAGATCTGACCTCTCTTTGGCGTTGTTCTTCAAAACTTTTTTACACTAATATAGTACATACTACATTTCTAGAACATTATATCTTTATCTTCACAGGAGGAAACCCAATAATACTTGTAAATGATGCATAGAGTTCTCATCTAGTATTCCTCAAAAGGGTGCTCCAGTATGTGCAGCATTTTTATTTCCAAGTAGCCCTGGTTTTTACATGAGCAAGAGTTCAGAAGCTATTTTGCGTGTTCTGAACTGGAGAGGAACTTGCAGTGGAAGGGCAAAGTTCTAGCTGTTGAGGACAATGTAGGTACCAACATATGCAGGACTAGCAGAAGGTTCTGCTTAGAAAGTATGAGCAACTAAAGCAGCTAAAAGTTAAGTTAAAAAGCAAAACCTCAAGGAGAGTAATTTCCAAGACTGATGTGGGAGAAATAGGTTTTGATTCATGGGGGCTTACACTGCTACGTGGAGGGAATACGGGATATGTAATAAGACCAGTGTTCCAGTGAACCAATAACTTGGGTAACTCTGAAGCTAATTAATATTGGAAAATGATCAAGCCAGGGAAGCTCAGATCAGTTAAAGAGTGAGAACAATATAGCAAAAATAGATAGTCTGAGTAGGACAAGAGGGGACAATTAGGATACCAACTAAGAATGCATGGCAGATACCAGGGAGTTGTGAAAATACTAAAGAAAATAAGAAAGAAAGTTAATGACAGTCCATATGCATACATACTGCATTAACATTAGGGTAGATGACACAACTGGAAGTAAAACTATATGTTCTAATTTCCATCATAATGATATGACTGCAGAGTGAACAAGGCTGGGAACTGAATGTTCTAAGACATTCAATATTTAGGAAAGAGAAGCAAAAATGTAAAGGAGGTAGGATGGTGTTCCTAATAAAGGATCAGATCAGGATATCAGTGAGGGGGAACCTTAGATGACAATCATACTGTCATAAAATCATAGAGCCTCAACAGTGTGGAAGTAGCCATTCAGCCCATCGAGTCTATATCGGCCCTCCAAAGAGCATCGCAGACCCGGACACAACCCCTACCCAGTAATCCTTGCATTCACCATGGCTAACCACCTAGCTTGCACACTTCTGGATACAATGGACAATTTGCATGACCTATCTACCTAACCCGAACATGTTTGGACTGTGGGAGGAAACCAGAAAATTGGATGATCAAATGTAGAATCAGTTTAGTTGAAATAATAAATACTAAAAAGCAATAAACATCACTTAATGTGTTCTTATAGACCATCAAATGATAGGTGCTTATAACAAGGATAATACATTAATCACGAGCGACTTCAATCCACATTGCAAGCAAGATGGTGGGAGAATAGACTCTCCCGCTGGAGGTCTTCTCCTTCACCAGTTCCTTTTCCTTTTTCTTCTCTTTTCTGCAGATCCAGCCCACCCCTCACTTCAGCAAGTTTTAACTTCTTAATCTTACCTGGAGGCAATGAGAATAGAGGAGGTGAGTCTGAGTCCAGGCACGGGAGACAAGCCAGAGACCATGCTGGTGTGGGAGGTGAGACCCAGAGGTGAGTTGCAGGCAGGACCCCCACAAGGGAAGCAGTCCGAGCACAGGGTGGACTGAGAGATGAGTCCTGGAGGCGAGTTGTGGGTCAGAGGCCAGTGCGAGGAGGCAATGAGGGCTCGAGTTCTGGAGCCCAGCAGGCAGGAGTGTAATTTGAGTACTTTTCAAAGATACCTTTTATTCTTATCCTGGACTTCGAATAATTCAGGTAATTTGTCAAATTTTGAATTCTGATGCTAGACTATTTTTCTTTTACTCTTTCCATTTTGTAACAGACACTTCAGAATTGTACCTTGGTATCCTACATGTAAGATGGCACCAAAGTGGTGACATTACAAACTTTTCACTGCAAACATTTGAGTGTACATGACAATAAAGGCTATTCTATTCTAAAGAGAAGTTGAAACTAATTAGAACTGCATTGTGCAGAAGAAATTCTTGAAATGTAAACATGATGGTTTTCTAGAACAGAATTTTGAGGTACCAGTCAGAGAACTGGCTACTTGACATCGAGCATTCCGTAATAAAGGAGAGCAAATTAACAAAATTCAAATCAGACCTGAAAGGTTAATTTTGCTTCTCTCTTTACAGAGGCTGCTAAACCTGCAGAGTTTCTCTTGAGTCTTCTATTCATTTTTCAGATCTCCAGCAATTTGATTTTATCTAATTAATAATCTCTTTGTAAAGAAACCTTAAGAAAACAATAACTATCATCTGATAGAATGTTGTGTTCAGTTTACAAATGATATGGTTCAATCAGAAATTAAAATTTAAATTTAAAACTGAATTTAAACAAATAAAATTATTAACATATGAGAGGAAAATTGTTTATGATAGAATGGAAAACTACATTAAAAGCCTCCACAAAAGACAAGCAACGGCTAACATTTGAAGAAATATTGTATATGCAATATACAACAAATATATATTATTTTAATGTACTAAAGTACAGCAAGGAAAATATTTCAGCCATGGTTAATGAGAGAAAGCAAGCAATGTAGTTGATTAAAGGAAGAGGTGCATAAAATTGCAAAAAGAAAATCAGCTTGAAGGTTGGGAGTATTTCTAATTCAATAAATGACCAAGAAACTTATAGGATACACAGCAAATAGAGGATTAGAGTAAAATAGTGATAGCATGAAAATATTATGTAAATATTTCTACGCAAAAAAAAGAAGATTAACAAATGCAGATCCACATTGGGCAGAGTCAGAAGAATTTATAGTAGGGAAAAAGGAAAGAGCAGAGAAAATGAACAAACACTTTAGATCTGTCTTCATGGAGGAAGATACAAATAAGCTTCTGTAAATACAGGAGAAGAAAAGGATTAGGGATAATGAATTACTGTAAAATATAAATATTAGTTTAAAAAAGATACTGAATAAACTAATGGGATTTAAGTTAATAAATCCTTTTGACTTGTTGATCTACAGTCCAAAATCCTAAACAAGTAGCTGCAGAGGTAGAGGTATTCACCGTTCAAAATTCTATAGATCCTGGAACGGTTTCACTTTACAAAACCAGTTAGGATTGTTG
Organism: Stegostoma tigrinum; assembly: GCF_030684315.1. Lineage (NCBI taxonomy): Eukaryota > Metazoa > Chordata > Chondrichthyes > Orectolobiformes > Stegostomatidae > Stegostoma > Stegostoma tigrinum. The sequence continues at coordinate 52,712,138 of NC_081368.1, forward strand.
GGAATCTAAATAGCAGAATAGGTACTGGGGAAAACATGCATTGGGGTTACAGAAGCTTTTAGGTCCAGCTCCAAATAAGAGATTACTAAGCCAAATTAGAATGCACAGGTTTTGGGGAATATCTGTCATGAAGTGAAAACTGCTTAATGGATAGAAAACAAGGAGTAGGAATAAATGTCACTTTCAGAATGGCAAACGCTGACCAATGGGGTTTCACATGAATCAGTGCTTGAGCTCCAGCTATTCACAATTGATAACTGTTATTTGGATGAAGGTTCTAGAGCCTAGGATGTAGGTCCTAGATATTCTAGACAGTAAAACAATATTGGCACTGCGCACACATCCTTTACATGGCAGATTCCATGTGAATGACCGAGGAAATTAAAACTTCTGATAAGCAACAGCCCTGCATCTGGAACCCTTCTAGATTGTCCCTTAATGTCCAAGACTTCAAACGGTTCCAACAGAATGAAATCTAAAAGCAAAGGTTAAGGGATAAAAATCTGTTTTAACTCCTAGATAATGCTTAACCTAAATCCCATCTCACCAGTGATCACCTCAACCGACTGACTTGGCCCTTGTTCCAGGATGGAGTCGTCCTAATTCCAGATTGTCACCTAGACAATGAAAAATTCCTTCCTCCATCTATCATTTCGAGACCGCTAAGAGTTTTACATGTTTTACAATCGCCTATTATCCTTGGACACTTCAGAGTATAAAAGCCCAGTCTATTAAATTTTCCCATAGGTTAATCCCTCCATCCCAGCAATTAGTTTGGTGAAACTTTGTTGTCCTCTCTCTCTATCTATCGAATATATATCCATACTTGCCGTAATCAGATCAAAACTGCACTCAGTACTCGGGGTGTGGTATCACCAAAACTCTGTATAATTGCATTAAGGCATCCTTACTGCTGTACACAAATTCTGTTGTGATAAAGGCAATCATACAACTTGCCTTCTTAATTGTTTGCTGTATTTGAATGTTAAACTTCACTGATAAATGAGTAAAGAGTGCTGAAGTCCTTTTAAATTTCAATGCCTCCAACCCCTTACCATTTAATAAATACCTTTTATTTTTGGTTATCCACCGAAGGTAACACTTCCAATAGCTTCACATGTTGTTCTGTCTGCCAATTTCCTACCTACTGACTAGCCTTTCCAAATTCTCTTGAAGCTTCTCCACACAACTCATGCTTTTACCTAGTTTTGTGTCATCTGCAAATTTGGAAATATTACATTTAACGCCTTTCAACAACTTTGTGGGGGAAAGAAAATTGAGCTGAAGAGTGCTGCCTAGCTATTGTGAACTAATCCATTGTATTCATGAAAAAAATTATTTGTCAGACCTCCCTTCCTATTCACAAATATTAAAATAGATTCCAATTGAGATCAATTGTTTGACCATGCACAAGCATTAGTAGTGTTGTAAAATAACACCAAAGTATTCTCCTTGAGACTGTTTTTGAAACATCGAGTGCACTTTTCCTTTTTTACAACAATATATAAAAGTATTAATACAACATTTGGAGCTGTCTGTAGATTTTAACAAACAAGAAAAGTTTTTGTAGCAGAGAATGCTGTGAGGGAAATTTTCCTTGAATTATCTCCTTTTGTAAAGTGATGACAGCAATTTTCCTCAGCTCGTTTTACCTTTGCACAACATATTGTGTCATATAGACTTAAAATTGCATTGTATTTCTACAATTTGTCAATCATGCTGAAGTTAAATGCTTTAAGCTAACAGCTGTACACATGATGGATACATCAATATATTAAAAGTACTTCAGTATTTTCAAGTTATGTTTTAAAGATGGAACTTTCTGTCAATTGTGAAACACCAGTAACGTTAAATTGTTTTATATCTCTTGGCAGGGTCTTGGAACTCTCTGATGACTTATCAGCTCTAAAATAAATGACTAAGAGACAAGTGCAAAGATGTCATATAAACAATAAGGAGTAGGCTTTTTTTTAACATAACCAGCCGATTTTAATATTGGAAGGGTCCAGTCTTGTCATACCCAAACCACCATGAAGGCTACCATTATCTCTGCACAAAAACTCTGTGCTCATACTCAGATTGGTACAGCTGCAATCTGTTGCCTTTTGGCAGTTATCTGTGCAATCACGAGATAGAGTTGTGAAGTTGTACAACATTGAAAAAGACTCTTTCATCCAGTTCTTCCATGCTGACCAGATATCCTAACTTAACCTAGTCCCATTTACCAGCATGTAGCCCATATACCTCTAAATCCTTTCTTTCATGTATCCATCCAGATGCCTTTTAAATGTTCTAATTGGACCAGCCTCCACCTTTTCCTCTGGCACCACCTTCAGCGTGAAAAAGTTGCCCCTTAGGTCCCTTTTAAATATTTACCCTCTCAACTTAAACCTATGCCTTCTAGTTTGCACACCCCTACTCTGGGAAAAAGGTGGTGGCAATTCACACTATCTATTGCCCCTCATGATTTTATAAACTTGTATAAGATCACCCCACAGTATCAGGCGCTCCGGGGGAAATAACACTAGGCTATTCAGCCTATCCCTATCACGCAAACCCTCCAAACCTGGCAACATCCTTCTAATTCTTCTCTGAACCTTTTCAAGTTTAACAACATCTTTTCTGTAGCAGCGACTCCAGGACTGATTGCAGTACTCCAATCGTGGCCTGGTAAATGTCCTGCACAGTCGCAACATGACCTCTCAACTCCTATACTCAATGCACTGACCAATAAAAGCAAGCGTACCAAATACTTTCTTCACTACCCTGTCTACCTGGGACTCTACTTTCAAGGCACTAAAAACCTTCACCCCAAAGTCTCTTTGCTTGGGAACACGACCCAGGAGCCAACCATTAAGTGTATAAATGCTGTCCATATTTGTCTTACCAAAACGTAGGCACATCATATTTAGCTAAATTTGGAGCCTATCTACCACTCCTTAGTCCATCAGCCCATCCGATCAAGGTCTCATTGTATTCTGAGATAACATTCTTCACTGTTAACTACATCACCAAATTTGGTGTTAACTGCAAACTTACTAATATTCTCGTCAACCTGCTATTTTCCTTCCACTGATATCCTTGCCTGTGACTACTCAAGGAAACTGCAAACTAATTTCACTGCATGTTTAACTTTATAGCAATACACAAGTTCCCTAAATTCAGAGCCTTGCAACCTTGTTTCCAATTTCTGATGACCCCCTCCGCATCCCCGCTACCAACACAGGCTGATTCACTTTTTGGATTGTTCTGTCTTTTCTTGCATGGATGTGCCCTTTATCACTAGACAACTCCAATTTCCATTCTACACATTACTCATACACTAAATTGTTAACCATAACAGGATAAGGGCTGTACATCAAGATCCACCTGGCCTGCACTCATGCCCATTTCAAATCGCCACCTCTATCTTGCAAGGACACTGAGATGGTGAAAATGTTTCTTTTCCTCTTCCAGTGAGATTAGTGAGCTATCACCTCCAGTTCCCTGAAACCTGCAACAACTTTCAAAAAGTCAACATAATTCCCGTTTGTCAGCAAATCCAAGGAAAGACAGGTAGGGAAATGAACCCTGCATTTATGAAACACTATACATCAATGCACCCACAGCATTGCCAAAAACATTTGCTAAATTAGTAGATGGTTCCCTCCTCCTTCACTGCAGTCACTGCTGTCCAATGTACAGTACTGGCTTCCTTATTGAAGGAAGCATATTAGCATTTTGGACATGATTCAGAAGAGTTTGGGGTGAAGGTTTTTAGTGCCTTGAAAGTAGAGTCCCAGGTAGACAGGGTAGTGAAGAAAGTATTTGGTACGCTTGCTTTTATTGATCAGTGCATTGAGTATAGGAGTTGAGAGGTCATGTTGCGACTGTGCAGGACATTTACCAGGCCACGATTGGAGTACTGCAATTTACTCAACTCATGCCCTGAAATGACCTGGTAGTCTGATGAAAAAAACTTGGACGGAATGAGCTTATTTCGGCCAAAGATTAAAAGAGTGAAGAATGATTTTCAATTGTTTCTGAGAGATTGGATAGACTGGGAGGTCTTCTTGGAACAGAGAAGACTGAGGAGGGACTTTATTGAAATGTCCAAAATTATTGGGAACAGAGATAGAGTAGCCAGGTAGGAACTTCTCCCCTGATGAAGGGATCAATGACCAGGGTTATAGATTTAAAGTATGGGACAGGTGACTTAGAGGATGATGGGAATCTGGAATTCATTGCCTGTAAAGTGGTAGAGGCAGAAGCCCTCTGTAGTGATTGGAATGAGGTTGGCCAGATGGATCCAATTGACAATGAGTTCCCTGATTGTGGGCTGCTAACCTGGGTAGGCCAATCAGGGAAACAGGTAAAAACAGGAGTCTCAGAGATTCCCCTCACTCTAGGGATTAGCTCTGAACTGGCTGGTCAGAGCCCATTGTTGTGAACAAGCCCAGGCCGCTTCGAAATATTCTAAGAAGGTGGCAAAGACCCTAACATTTTCTTATTTTAAAGACAATTCGGCTGGTCAAATTAATTGACATTAAGCAAAACACAAGTTATTCAAACACTTTATTTAAAATACAACAAAAGAAAGAATAACGCTATCTGAAAACTTAACAGAATAATAGATACAGTAACTGTTACTAACTAACTGTTCCAACACTGTAATATCCCACAAACACACATCTTGGCAAAAAAGACAAATTCAGAGATCAGATTTTCTCACATGCAACGCCCGTAGTATGAAGACATACCCCAGCTTCGAGCTGTAACAAAGAGAGGAGGAAAAGATATATTTCACTTATTTAAACTCCTGCCAAATCTAAAAGGCACAAAAAGAACTAAAAATCCTGATCTGAGATAGCTGGCCACACCCATCCAGATGGCTTCAATTGTTCTAATTTTCTACAAAAACTCAAGCTGTTTATGTTACCACAAACTGCTCTTCACCTCTCATTCAATTTCTCTCTTAAAAGAAACCAAGACAAAATACACCTCTCAAAGCTACAGCATCATCACACTGTGCACATGTAAATAAAGGGTGACTTGGTGATGGGATGCTGGCCTCCACAGATTCATGTCATTCTCCTAACATTTAAAAAGTGCTTTGAAGTGCACTTGTGAGGCCAAGGCATACAAGACTATGAGCCATGTGTGTTAAAATAGAATTCGAATATTCTGCTGCTTGTTTTTGACTGGCACAGGCTTGATGGGCCAAAGGGCCTTTTCCTGTGCTGTAGACATGTATGACTCGAAAATATCACTGAAATGCATGTAAACACAAACGCCTCCACACTCTTGACTCCAGTTTAAAAGCATCTCTTCAAAATGAAACGAAAAATTGTGTTTTCTCTTTCTTGATGCTCAATATTGAAGTTATAAATTGTTCTGAATAAATTGCAGAAGTGTTTTTCAAATATGTAAATTACTTAGCAATTTTATTTTGGAATTAAAAGGTATCCATTAGGGCAATAGCTCATGAAATTCTGAAAGTTCATATTTTCAGCGACTTTGCAGTTATCAGAAGGCATTTGAAGTATCATGTGGCCTAATGTGCCACGACTGTGCATATCCATTAGACTGTGGTAATATAGGACCTTGTCAAGCTCTCTGTCTTCTGTTCTTACTTAAGTGATGTAGTTGTACATTTTAATAATGAACACAGTTTTATTATTCAGATATCATACAGGTGCACATATCACCAGATGGTCTAGCTGTCCTTTTTCAAAAGTTGATTCTGAAGAACTCACACCATTTTTCAAATGTTTGGTGATAATGAAGATTTTTATCACCATGTAACATATTTGACCCATCAGTGATCTTAATGGCTTTTGAATTACCACAAGTTAAAACTGCTGGAGAAGGGTCTCCTCGTTTGACTGCTTAAATATTAACTCATTTATGTTTTGTATGTCACAGGAAAAAGGAATTAGCAATTTGGTAATCTTCTGCCAGCATTTTATTCATACTAAATTATACAGGCATATAATCCCCCTAGCAAGTGTGTAATGCCTGCTCATGCATCATGTTGTTTGAAAAAAAAATTAACAATTGAGTGACTTAAAAGCCATGGTTTTTTTTATCATCATCTAATCTTTTAATATAGCCTAATGTTTAAGTACAACTGATGACCAAATTTTAAGTATTAACAAGTATCTTCTCCAAAGTATCAAGTGATTAAACATTCTCAGACTCTGCAGTGGTCATCGCCACCATATAGAACAATACCTGCCAATTCAGTTTACATCACCTCTCTTCTTAGATCTAATTGTTTCTCATGGCCCTGAACCTGTCAAGACCATGGAAACTGACATTGTATTTGTAGTACTATAAACCTACACACCAGAATTAACCAACCTCTTGCACAAGACAATTAACCTGTTCGGGAATGTTATGATATTTCTTTGGAGTACTTGGAACTTGGACCCAGGCCATGCAGCTCAAGGGTAGTGTCACTACTACTGCACCACAACGCACTCAATGCCATCATTTTTTTCTAAGAGGTTGAAAAACTATCCAGGATTATCCTAGCTCCAAAATGCACAAGAAATCTGTCCTGATCACGTTTCTGTCTATCAAGCCACTACTGCTTACTTATGCTATGCCTTCCAATTATCAAATAAGCATGGAAAGTGTCCTCAACAAAAAAAAAGCATCTGGAGGAAGTTGGATAACATTTGACTCTGGACATGTGCAGAGCTTGCAAAGTGAGAGTGAGGGCCAAATCACAATAATGACAGTAATTATGATGAGACAAAGGAAAATTGTTATATAAGTTTATGTCAATCAATGCAGGCCTGAAACATCATGCTAAGAGTGTCTAATCTTTGCATCCTTGGCCCAAAAATATTCAGATATTTTCAAATGCATTCCTATTACCAGGGCACCGAAATTGAAGAATATATTCTCGATTAGAATGCCAGTTACTTGCAGTTATAAAACATTTTTAAAGTATAAAAATGCCATAATGTATTTAGCAGCAGTGTGATCAAATAAAATTTTACACCGAGGCATGGCTAAAAGATAGTTTGATTAGGGAACATCTCACAAAGAGGAGATTTAGTCAGAGATACTGAGAAAGACAATTCCAGAACATGGGGCTTGATCAGATAAAAGCATGGTTGCCATGGCAGGGTGAAGGAAGTGAAGTGAGACCAATCATACAGAATTCAAGATACATGGACCTTACTTTAGTGATGAGCTGTGAATAGTAAAAGACAGTAAAGACTGAGAGTAAGGACAAATAAAAAAGTAATTTAGTGAATTTGGAGGATGAGTGGAATGAAAAAGAAACAACTGCAGAAGAGCAGTATTAAACTCATGCTTTTAATAACTGTGAAACTTAATCCTACCTTTCAATTTTTTCAGCTGCAAGTCAGTTGCAGTCAGTTGCAGCAGGACATGGGTTTGGTGTTAATTAGACGCTGTATAGTTGGGAGTTGAGGGATGAGTGTAAAACTAGTTTTATGTCTAACAGATATAGAAAGGGAAACAACTTTGAGCACATCACAGAATGATAGTGCAACCTTCTAAAATAGGAATTTGACGCGAGTGATAATTAGATGCAGCGAGAGTAGGAGGTGCTAAGTAGATTAGCTGCTATTAAACTCAAGTAATATAAACTTTCAAACAGAACAATATAAGTAAACCTGAAAATGACTGCACAGGAAATGATGGTGATGTGTCATTTGTGCAAGATGTGGACATTTTGTATACCAGATGTTGACTTAGGTAAACAAGGCTCAATAAAATGTTACCAAATCAAATTGCTCCAGCTGATAATTTCAGAATTTGATGAGGATATCATCAGGTTAGAAGACGGGATTTTGGATCAAGCATTTCTGACGACAAACAGGCTAATTAAGAAATAGGGAGTAGAGAGTAGAGTTGAAGCCACCATTGACTTAAAGAAAGTTAGGGCTGCTCTCTCATTAGAGAGAGATGACAGGTGCTGGTTTAACCTAAAGGTCACCATGCCGCATGTAATGGAAAGGTTAAGAAGGAAAGTCCTGCATAAGTATTCTCACCCAGAACAGGAATTGAACCCATGCTGTTAGAATCAGTTGACATTACCTGCCAGCTGTCAAGCCAACTAGTGTAACCAACTTCCTTGAGAGAATAGAGGAGGAAACATGAATACTTTGTGTTTGTGCACCACCTTTGATATAACAATGTGTGAGACTTTGACCTAGAAGAATTACAGTAAGAAAAGCATGTGTTTTTCTTTAACATGTCTGGAACCTGCAATCAATTTTAAAATATTTGAAAATAATTTTTTAAGAATTTGTGTTAATTCTGAAAGGAACATTTTAATTGCCTTTGATAATAAAAGACCTAATCCACGTGACAGGCAAACATTGATCTGGAACGGGATGGAATAAACAAATATAAAAGCCACTAAGCCAGGCATAGACAAGTCACTACAAAGAATATCCTGCTTTTAAGGAGGTAGGAGAGCTGGAAGAAACGCATGATCAGTGTGTGGATGCAGGCATAAAGAGAAAGCACAGAGGCAGAAAGTGTTACTTTTTTTGTAAAAAAAAAGATTGCTCTCGAGGTTTTTTTTCCATTTGGCAGAACATGAAACATGGGCGGTTTGAGCATATGTATGACCTGGTTTCAAACATACAAAACCTGGAAAGTTATTAGAACAGTTCAGAGGTGCTAAAGAGCTGGGTGTTTTCCGAGCCCTGATCAAATTGTGAACCACATGGGTATTATTATCAGTTGAAAAAATTTCTCTGGAAAGCTACACCATCATGGTTTGAGTGAGAGAGAGATTGTAGAGTTTGACTTGCTGACAGTAATACTTATGAACCTTGAAGCTGAAAACTTCTGTTGGATTGGACTCCAGCCAAATTTTTCATGAATAAAGAACAGAACAGAGTGGAACTGTGTAGTTATGTAGTGCTACTCATCTGGGGAGTGATTTGGGTACTTGTATGTTTGTGTTTGTTATTGCCTCAGCTACTTCAAGAGAAACTTAAGCCAAAAGAACTGCAAATGCTGGAAATCAGAAACATAAACCAAAATTGCTGGAGCAGCTCAGCAGATGTGGCAGCATAAGCGGAGAGAAATCAGAATTAACGTTTCAGATTCAGTGACCCCTCCACAGAACAGTTCTAGGGAATGTCACTGGGCCTCATAGACAGATAGAATTCCTACAATGTGGAAGCAGGCCATTCAGCCCATTGACTCTCCAAACAGCATCCCAACACTATCCCTGTAACCATGCAGTTCCCATAGCAAATCCACCTAGCCTGCATATCCCTGGACACTATGAGCAACTTAGCATTGTCAGTCCACCTATGCTGCACATTTTTGGACTGTAGGAGGAAACTGGAGCACCTGGAAGAAACCTATGCAGACACAGGGAAAGTTATAAACTCCACATAGACATTTGCCCAAGGATAGAATTGAACCAGACTCCCTGATGTTGTAAAATGTAAACTTTGATTTCTCTCCCCAGATGTTGTCAGACCTGCGAAGCTTTTCCAGCAATTTCTGCTTTTATGTTAAGGTGAAATTTTCCTGTTTCATTTGAAGCTTTGTTTGTTAATTCACGTTTCATTTGCACTGATTCTGATTAGTGTCTGAGTAAAAGTTACAAAAAGTAAAATCTTGCTGCTAATTTATTCATTTGGCGGTCATTTGATAACTTTGTTTATTTTGGTTGTTGGTCATCACATGTGGTTTATAAATATGCATTACTTCTGAGAAGAATGATCAAAACAACATCTGACTTTGTTTCACTCTGAGATTTGAAGGACAGATGACCCCAATCAGGGTAACAGGAAAGGTGGTCCATCTGGTGAATCTCCCAAGGCAACATGCCCAGTACCGAGTAGGAAATCTGCTATATGCCTTGGCAACTGAAGTGATGGCTACCAATGGTAGAACAAATAAAATTAGGCAAATTCAGCACTCAAGGGATACAGAGATCTCAGAGTTTGCAAGGCTATAGGACATTACACAAGTAGAGAGCAAAGATGTCAGGGAAGAATTTGAAGGCCAGGATGGAAATTTTAAATTCAAGGTATTCCTTAAGCAGGATCCAATATAAATTAGCAACCATTAAAAAAGATGGATGAATGGGATTTGGTTGAAGTAAGGACAAGGCAGCACATCTGTGGATGGTTTCCAGCTTGTGGATGGTTTCAGATGGGAGAACCATCCAAAAACGCATTGAAATTGTCATTTGCAGTGGTAACAAATGGAATCCATTATATCAGAGAACCAGAGATAGTAGGAGCTGCAGATACTGGAGAAGCTGAGATAACAAGGTGTAGAGCTGGATGAACACAGAAGGCCAAGCAGCATCAGAGGAGCAAGAAAGCTGACGTTTTGGGCCTAGACCCTTCTTCAGAAAATGATTTTCTGGGGATCCATTTCTACTCTACCAACATGGATCTCAAACTCCCTCACACCCCTATCTCTACCAGTACTTCCAATGCTAGTTCCCTTGCTGTCTGACATGCCCTCACTCTCCTGCTTCCCCTGTCCCCATTCCTCCTCCCTACCCTGGACCATATTGGACCTGACCTGACTGCCCCACTGCCAGATCTGACTTGACACCCACCCTCCCCAAACCCCATCTGACACAACTTATCTCACCTACTTGAACTTACCTGTACCTTTTTTATGCCTTGAAACCTGGCATTTAGACACCCTTAGTAGTGTGACACCTTTGTACACAGCACCTTTTCCATAACCCAGTTGACTCCCTACCCTTGATATATTTGGCATCCTACCCCAGCACACTTCCCTAACTGATACCTTCTTTGCCAGGCCCTAAGCGCCACACTTAGCTGGCATCCACCACCAACACATTTAGTATGTTAACCCCTGATACATTACCCTTATCCAGCTGGCAAGCCATTCTGCCAACACCCTACTTACCGGATATCCTACACCTTCTACCCATCCGACCACTACTCTCGCAGCACCCTTATATCACACTTAGGTATGTACAATTTTGGTAGCAGCTGTCATCTTTAAATTTCAGAATATGGCAGCTGGCTGCTGTGAGAAATGGGTGTGGCTTACCTTTGTCTGGCAGTTTTTTCCTGAATGGCAAAATGGTAGTATGATACCGCATTTCTGAGGGAGCCCTGAGAAGAAGGATTGTGGTTTTTCCACTCCTCAGAAAATATGGCCCGTTATTTTGAGTAATTCTTATATTTGAACAATGGACTAGCATGTTAGTGGTAACAGGTTACATCTTATAAAAGAATAGTCAGTAAGATATTAAGATAATGAATAATATTACTCAATTTTCAAATTGTTTTTGTTTATAAGCTAGATTACAGATTTTGCAATTATTGCATTCTTGTGTGACCTTGCACTATAGAAAATCACCGTAGAAAATTGTGTTATAGGGAAATTGCTATAGAAAATTGCTGCATCTTTACAGCAGAAAATTTGCATTATCTAAACAGTATCCACTATTCATCAATTGTGTTACAACCAATTCACGTTAACGAAACACATGTTACAGCAGAACTATAGTATTGGGGCAGATCATGTCTGGTGATGCACCACATGGGGGTGGGGGCAGAGGCAAATTGAGGTCAAAGTAGGTGAGGAGGGGCTTGGACTGAGATTGCCTTAATGGAAGTTAGAGGCTGGATTCTGAGGAAGCGTCACCGGATCTGAATGGGAGTTGGTTCTGGAATGAGAGAGGGGGTTGGCCAGATCCAGAGCAGGAGAAGAAGAGTCAAGTATGGATTGGGGGTAATGAAGAGTCAAGGCCAGAGCAGGGCAAGGGTATTGAGTCCTGGGGGCTATCAAATCTTGGCCGGGGGGTGTAAGTAGTCTTAGAGTAGTGTCACTGGAGGTATGTGAGATAAGTGTGGGTTAGTCAATTAGTTACTGAAGACATAAACTATACATTTACCTGCCTAACTTTTCCTTCGTAATGATTTACTTAATTTCATTGGCGCCCTCTAAATTTTCCAATTTAAATGGAGACCTATGGAGGGTTCTAGGTTACCCAGTGAAACGCTCAATTTCCCAGACAATTCCCTGAGAACCTGCTAAAATAGGGGTTCCGCAGGGTCCCAATCCATGCTGGAATAATGATGCAGCCATCGGAAAATCTGAGCCAACATTTTCAACTTTATTACAGGAACTACATATTCTTTGTACTGCTGTAATAGCACTTATTTTTATACAAATTATGAAGTAATGATGAATATTGACTTACATGCCTTTCACTTTTCTTGAAAACTGTTGCAGATTTGTTCGGTTTAGAACAAGTAATCTGATATTGCTTAACCATTTTAAGCAACAGTATCCAAGCAGAATCACATGGAGCAATTCTTTGATATACCTTGCTGAAACCTCAGCTAAATCATTGAGTATTTTGTATGCTCAAACAGAAATCCAACTTTTAAGTTTGTGGATGCACAAATGTATTTGTATTTTCTATTAAACATTACTAAAGCCATGTAGTTAAGTTACTTATGTCACCTGTGCCTAAAGAATTTATATTCTTCTGCTTGGTGATTGAAAAGAGAAAAAGATCTGATAAAGTTTTAGTGATCAACTATGGTTATGTACAACTTGTTTACAATATGCGGCCACTGAACTACAACTAATAATTTTGAAAAAAGTATTGTGGATGGCAGAGATATGAAATAAAAACAGAAAATTGCTGGAGAAACTCAGCAGGTCTGGCAGCATCTATGGGAGAGAAAAAAAGTTAACGTTTCAAATCCAGGATGACACTTCTTCAGAACTGAAGAAGTCTAGAAAGTGAGTGGTGATGCAATAGGTAGTCTCACCATGTTAAGGGTTTAAATATTTTTCCCCAAATAAAACAGCATAAACAGTAGATGTTATGACAAGAAATTATTGAATGCTTACTTTACATTTGATTTTTACTCAAGTTTAGTTTGAAGCTTAACACATTTGTGAGATCCAAGATTTAATAATGCACCCTCCCTTGGTGCTGAACATTGCATACTCCTGTTACACTAGTCACTCGAACTGATTGCATAACACAAGCTCATCCCTGGACATCAGCAATCAGTAACATAATGTGACTACTCAACATGTGATTGTTTGATCCAACCATGATATGGTACCAGTTTGAAAAAAAAAACTAGGTGAGGACATTAGATTGGTGTAAAGGTTGGAGTTGGGTTGGCAGTGTGTGGGGCCTGAGTCTTTTTGTTCCTTTTTAACAGCAGCTCATGCAGCCTTTACAAACATGTTAAGGCCACATTAAGGGGTGGCTGCAAGTTAAGCATTAAATTCAGAAACTTCATGTCTACAGCTTGCATCCATCTTTCCAATACTGTTTGTGGTTTTCTGCCACATCAGGCAACTCTGAAAATCAAAGAATGCTGTTGGTCTTAGGTTACTGCACTCAATAATACAGGCGATGAACTTCCAACATCGGGCCCCCACACCTTGGTTGGCAATGCTCACAATGCAAAAACAAAATCCTTGCTTTACTGAACTTGTGAGATTTATGCATCTAAATTGAATCCTTCATTAAGATAACAGTTTCTCTAAGGTAACACTTCTTTAATGAGGGAAAATAGCTGAGGTGACAACTCTAACCGATAGAAATACTGCTCACAGTAAGTTCAGCTAAGGCTTTAGTTAATAAAGACAATTATATTGCAGTCAATATATTAGCTAACTTTTCAATATCATTGTACTACTGTTTTAAGCAATAGCAAACTGCAAAGCCAGATAGGAGATAGTAGGAACTGCCAATGCTGGAGCCTGAGATAACAAGGTGTAGAACTGGATGAACACAGCAGCCAGGCAGCATCAGAGGAGCAGGAAAGCTGACGTTTCAGGTCTGGAGTTGATGCAAAACCAGATCCTTTTGTTCCAATTGCAATATTCTCAAAGCAGGGGCAGGAGGTTCGTAAGGGGGTGGAGGGGAGGCAGAGCATCATGTCCTTTTAAGTGAGAGAGATCTCAGTTTTGGAAGGTGTTGTTGAAATATCCTTGCTTCGTTTTTGCAGTGCAACTTGTGGATGGTGTTCACTGCTGCAAATATGCATCAGTCATGCAGAGAGTGAATGTTGAGGGTGCTTTGTCCTAGATGGCATTAAGCTTCTTGAGTGTTTCTGGGGATGCACAGATGGAGGCAAGTAGATGGTATTCCATCATACTCCTGCCTTATAAAGTTTGGACAGGCACTGGGGAAAAAGGAGATGAGCTACTGATCATGCACAATCATCTAGTCAAATTCATTTTTGTTCAGTCATACTCACAGAATGTTTATCATGGAATATTTAGTAGTGATAATGCCTTTGATTGTCACGGGGACATGTCAAGACCCTCTCTTGTTTGAGATATCATTGCCTGGTACTTGTGTGACACAAATATTACTTGCCACTTATTAACTCAAGTCTGGACATCGCCCAGGTCTCACTGCATGTGGTCACAGGCTATTTCATTATCTGAGGAATCACAAATGGTACTGAATATTGTGTAAGCATCAGCGAACATCCTCATCTCTGATGTTATGATGAAGCAGCTGAAGGGTATTAGGACTCAGACAGTATTTTAAGGAATATCTCCAGTGTTATTGCTATAACTGGGATGATTGACTTCCAAATTGTTCTCGGTTTGACCCCAAACAGCGGAGAATTTTGCTGAATTTCTTAATGACTCACTTTTTTTGTTTGGGTCCTTGATACCATACTCAGTCAAATTATTGCCTTGATATCCAGGACAGGCATAGAACATAGAACAGTACAGCACAGAACAGGCCCTTCAGCCCACAATGTTGTGCCGACCATTGATCCTCATGTATGCACCCTCAAATTTCTGTGACCATATACATGTCCAGCAGTCTCTTAAATGACCCCAATGACCTTGCTTCCACAACTGCTGCTGGCAACGCATTCCATGCTCCCACAACTCTCTGCGTAAAGAACCTGCCTCTGACATCCCCTCTATACTTTCCTCCAAACAGCTTAAAACTATGACCCCTCGTGCTAGCCATTTCTGCCCTGGGAAATAGTCTCTGGCTATCAACTCTATCTATGCCTCTCATTATCTTGTATACCTCAATTAGGTCCCCTCTCCTCCTCCTTTTCTCCAATGAAAAGAGACCGAGCTCAGTCAACCTCTCTTCATAAGATAAGCCCTCCAGTCCAGGCAGCATCCTGGTAAACCTCCTCTGAACCCTCTCCAAAGCATCCACATCTTTCCTATAATAGGGCGCCCAGAACTGGATGCAGTATTCCAAGTGCGGTCTAACCAAAGTTTTATAGAGCTGCAACAAGATCTCACGACTCTTAAACTCAATCCCCCTGTTAATGAAAGCCAAAACACCATATGCTTTCTTAACAACCCTGTCCACTTGGGTGGCCATTTTAAGGGATCTATGTATCTGCACACCAAGATCCCTCTGTTCCTCCACGCTGCCAAGAATCCTCTCCTTAATCCTGTACTCAGCTTTCAAATTCGACCTTCCAAAATGCATCACCTCGCATTTATCCAGGTTGAACTCCATCTGCCACCTCTCAGCCCATCTCTGCGTCCTGTCAATGTCCCGCTGCAGCCTACAACAGCCCTCTACACTGTCAACGACACCTCCGACCTTTGTGTCGTCTGCAAACTTGCTGACCCATCCTTCAATCCCCTCGTCCAAGTCATTAATAAAAATTACAAACAGTAGAGGCCCAAGGACAGAGCCCTGTGGAACTCCACTCACCACTGACTTCCAGGCAGAATATTTTCCTTCTACTACCACTCGCTGTCTTCTGTTGGCCAGCCAATTCTGTATCCAAGCAGCTAAGTTCCCCTGGATTCTTGAGTTAAGCTCTTTTCTTCAACTTTGAAGCAAGGCTGGAGGTCAGGAGCTGAGTAGGCTTGCTGGAACCCAAACTGAGTGTCAACAGGCAGGTTATTGCCAAGCCACTGATAATTGATATCACTGTCAATGATCCCATTCATCACTTTGTTGATGGTCAAAAGTAGACTGAGAGGACAGTATTTGGCTTGGCTGAATTCACCTTGCTTTTAGCGCACAGGATGTACCTGTGTAACTTTACACATTTACAGACAGGTGCTAATGATGTATCTGTACTGCAACATCTTGACTGTAGTATGGTTATTCAGGGACACATTCTTCAGTACTTCAGTACTTCAGGAGGATGTGACTAGTAAGGTTGATGAGGGTCGAGCTGTGGATGTGGTGTATATGGACTTCAGTAAGGCATTTGATAAGGTTCCCCATGGAAGGCTCATTCAGAAGGTCAGGAGGAATGGGATACAGGGGAACTTAGCTGCTTGGATACAGAATTGGCTGGCCAACAGAAGACAGCGTGTGGTAGTAGAAGGAAAATATTCTGCCTGGAAGTCAGTGGTGAGTGGGGTTCCACAGGGCTCTGTCCTTGGGCCTCTACTGTTTGTAATTTTTATTAATGACTTGGACGAGGGAATTGAAGGATGGGTCAGCAAGTTTGCAGACGACACAAAGGTCGGAGGTGTCGTTGACAGTGTAGAGGGCTGTTGTAGGCTGCAGCGGGACATTGACAGGATGCAGAGATGGGCTGAGAGGTGGCAGATGGAGTTCAACCTGGATAAATGCGAGGTGATGCATTTTGGAAGGTCGAATTTGAAAGCTGAGTACAGGATTAAGGATAGGATTCTTGGCAGCGTGGAGGAACAGAGGGATCTTGGTGTGCAGATACATAGATCCCTTAAAATGGCCACCCAAGTGGACAGGGTTGTTAAGAAAGCATATGGTGTTTTGGCTTTCATTAACAGGGGGATTGAGTTTAAGAGTCGTGAGATCTTGTTGCAGCTCTATAAAACTTTGGTTAGACCGCACTTGGAATACTGCGTCCAGTTCTGGGCGCCCTATTATAGGAAAGATGTGGATGCTTTGGAGAGGGTTCAGAGGAGGTTTACCAGGATGCTGCCTGGACTGGAGGGCTTATCTTATGAAGAGAGGTTGACTGAGCTCGGTCTCTTTTCATTGGAGAAAAGGAGGAGGAGAGGGGACCTAATTGAGGTATACAAGATAATGAGAGGCATAGATAGAGTTGATAGCCAGAGACTATTTCCCAGGGCAGAAATGGCTAGCACGAGGGGTCATAGTTTTAAGCTGGTTGGTGGAAAGTATAGAGGGGATGTCAGAGGCAGGTTCTTTACGCAGAGAGTTGTGAGAGCATGGAATGCGTTGCCAGCAGCAGTTGTGGAAGCAAGGTCATTGGGGTCATTTAAGAGACTGCTGGACATGCATATGGTCACAGAAATTTGAGGGTGCATCCATGAGGATCAATGGTCGGCACAACATTGTGGGCTGAAGGGCCTGTTCTGTGCTGTACTGTTCTATGTTCTAGTACTACTGCGGAACTGCTATCAGTGCTCATAGCATTTGCAATATCCAGTGACTTCAGCCATTTCTTGTTATCACGTGGAGTGAATCAAATTGCCTGTTGACTGGCATCTGTAATACTGGGTAAGGTGGTGAAATGGATCATCCCTTCTGCTAAGGTTAGATGCAGAGTCTTCAGCTTCCTCTTTTGCGCTGCTGGCCTGGGATCGCCATCACTGAGAATGGGGGTATTTGTGGACCATCCTCTTCCTGCTCGTTGTTTAATTGTCCAACACCATTCACAGCTGGATGTGGCAGGACTGCAGAACGTAAATCAGATCCATTGGTTGCAGAATTGCTTAGCTCTGTCTATCGCTCATTGCTTACATGGTTGGCACACAGGTAATCCTGTTTTGTAGTTTTGCCAGAGTGACACCTTGTTTATAGATCTGCCTTATGCTCCTCCTGGGAGGTCCTGCACTCTTCAGTGAGCCAAGGTTGGTTCCCTGGCCTGTTGCTAACAGTAGAGTTAAGAATATACTAGGTCATTACACTACAGGTTGGTTGAATTCAGTTCGGATGCAGATGGCTTGTAGCCCTAAAAGTTGCTTGGTATGTGTGAAACCCAACCAATTAGCTTGTTGCTTGTGTCACACAGCACAATGGAGGATATCCTGAAATTGAAGACAGGTCTTAGTCTCCACAAAGACTGTGTGGCTCCCACTGATAATTCGGATTAAGCCGGAAAACGCAGCTGTGCAGGAAGTCTTGGTAACGATGCATATTTGAAGATAAGGGCTGATATTCCTCTGAATGAAAAATTGGGCTTGCATGGTGCTTGGAATACAACACTCTATTGTTGACTTATGGTGCATAACGGGAAACATTGCATGCACTGTGAAGTTTATAACTGCAGCTTCTGACAGCTGGTCTTATTTGAGAAGCTGTGCAGCTCTCAAGTTCACTTTGCTCTGTGAGGTAGTTGTGATGAATAAACTAATTCCAATAACTGCATCTGTATCTAGGGAAAGCATGCACGAAACATACAATCTAAAACGGGAACAAAAATGGCTTGACTGCTATTGTGTAGTTTTCTATGTATTCATTTCAATTGATTTCTTACTTTTAAAAGGTATTCATGTGAATTATATCCTTTTGTTTCTGGGAATTGGATTTTAATTACCTGGTGTTGAAATAAAAACTGCTTTCTGAGTGTGTTATAAGGTTGCTGAGGAAAATTAGTTAACAGTAGCTTTCTCAAGTCAGATGGGTAAGTACAGCAATAAAACATAACATTATTAGAGGACAAGGTCATAGATATGTGCCACTGATCATATTATTGAGTGTAAATGCGTAGACTCCCTTGGCCTCTTTTTTTTCACATCATACTGTGGTCTGTGGTAAGGAAGAAGATAAAAGGTTCAGGGATAGACTGTATGGTGGGGGCAAATTTCATCGCATTTATATTGCAAATATGAGCATGAATTGAGTTGATCTGATTACTTGAAGCCTGGCTTACAATGAAGCCTTTGACCTCCTCAAATTTAATTGTAGCCCTGAATTCTCAAGTTCTCCTATCATCCTGAGCAATAGGCCATTACATATAGCAGCAGAATTAGGCTATTTGGTCCATCAAGTCTGCTTCACCATTCAATCATGGCTGATATATTTATCAACCCTGCTCCTAGAATAAAATCATAGAATATAGTGTGGAAACAGGCCATTTGGCTGGTCAAGTCCACACTGAGCCTGAGAGCAGCATCCCACACAGATACTACCCCACCGCCCCCCATTATGTAAATCTGTATTTCCCATGGCTAATCCACTTAGCCTGCACATCCTTGGACAATATGAGCAATTTTTAACATGGCCAATCTATGTAATCTGTACACCTTTTTACAGTGGGAGAAATTAGAGCACCTGGAGGAAACTCACGCAGACATGTGCAAACGCCACACAGCCAGACATCCAAAGCTGGAAATGAACGTGGTGTCCCTGGTGCTACCCACTGAGCCACCATGTCACCCTTTTCTTTTGCCTTAACCCTTGATCCCTTTACCTATCTATCTCTGTCATGAATACACTCAGTGATATGGCCTCCATAGCCCTCTGCATCAATAAGTTTCACAGATTTACTACCCTCTGGCAGAGGAAATTCATTCTCATCTCAGTTTTAGGATCATGGTGAGGCTCACATGCTTAACGTTTTAACTGGGGAGATAAGGAAGTTGTTGGGGTGTGGGGACCATATGCTTTGTAAAATTCAGCCCCAATAGCTCCTTTTTGTTAAGGACATACCACAGGCTACTAGTCCGGGCAGTGCTGCTAAAACTAAAGGGCTGAGAGTCATCATATTGCGGCCATTCAATTGTTGAAAGGAGATCCAACCCCAGTCGATACTGGCTTACACCTGATTTTTAAGCTGTTGGGTGAGACCACTTCCTCTATGCAATATTCCTTTCAATGTACTTGAATTATCATGCGCTCAAAAGCAGCCTAGCACCATTTATTTGGTCAGAGCTATGAGTGTTTGGCAGTAAATATGGCACTGATGGTGTCAACTATCACCCATTGATAAAGTAAAACGTATGCTTAAGTATATAACTCAGAGAACTGTCATAATGACACAGAATATTGGCACACTAAAAGGCTAGAGACTATCAGGATTTACACTAAATTACATCTCTTCAGGTGGCATTATTTTTTATTATTTTCTCAGTTTGAAGCAATGGAGAACCATTTAACGTAGGAAAGTATGAAAGCACGTTTTTACCACACATACCCATGTTTATATAAACACCCAACTACCATACTTAGATTGCGCTACAACTTCTTCTGTCTGTAATGCACGGAACCTGTTGTCTCTGGATTTCAACTTTTCTGGATTGAAGAATCTTCTGGGAATGCCTAACTACAAGCGGAAAAAGTAAACAATATAGATATAAGTATTACATAAAAGTGATAAAATGTTACAAAGCTGGAAGAAAAAAATTGTTGTTTATCCAAGTATTATATCTTCCATGTTTCCATTGCCAGTGTCCTGTACGAAAATAATGCTTGGAGTTTCTCAAAACCACTGGTTTTTTCAAATGAATAGACTTCCAGACTTGAGGTGTTTACTGTGTTAGACAGAAAAGTGGAATAACTGTCAGTTTATATTTAAACATTTCACTATTCCTCTGCTGATGATATTTTACAGAATTATATTTGGAATTCACTGCAATGGATATTACCACCTTTATAACTCAATATTTATATTAAACACAAAAAACAATCTATTTTTATTGTGCATTGTGTCATATTAGGGCATCCTAATGTGGTTTGAGGTCGTTTTTCTGGTGTAGGGAATGTGCAAGCAGCTAATTTGCGTCCAAGCATAAATATGTTGTAGATACTGGTGCAGCAAACTATTAGGAAGGCCTGTGGAATGTTAGCATTTATTGACATAGGAATTGAGTACAGGAGTAATCAAGTCTTGCTTCAATTTTATAGGAGGTTAGGCAACACCTGAAGTTCGGTGTGCAGTTTTGGTCTCCTTATCACAAGAAAGATAATATTAACATTGAGGAAATTTAATTGAGTTTTACCACACTTGTTCCCAGAATTGTGGGATTGTCCAATCAACAGAGACTGGGCAAATTGGGCTTATGTTATCTAGATTTTCTTAAAATACACAGTGGTTTGTATTTGGAATGAATTGCCAAAGAAAGTGATGAATGCAAGTACAGTGACAATGTTTAAAAGATATTCGAATAAGTTCATGAAAGAAAAGGTTTGGAAGGACATGGGCCGAGCAAAGGCAGGTGGAACTAATTTAGTTGGGATTATGGTCAGTGTGGATGGATTGGACCGAAAGATCTGTTTCCATGCTGTATGGCACTATGAACTAATTGAAACCTATAAAATACCTTAAGGCACAGAGTAGTTGCATGTAGGATGTTTCCTCTGCTTGGATTTACGAGAAACAGAGGACACCATTTACAAATAAGGGCAATGTCATTTACAACTGGGATGAGGAAATTTTTTTTGCTTGGACAGCATGAATCTTTAAAATTTTCTATCCCAGAGGGCTGTGGTAGCCTAGTCTTTGAGTGTTTTTAAGTAGAAACTGATAAACATTTGATTGTCAATGGCATAAAGGATGATGGGAATAGCATGGGTAAAGGTTGTGTCAGCCATGAATGCACAAAATAGTGGGGCAGGCTTGACAGACTAGCTGGCCTACTCCTGTTACTATGTATTATATCTTAATCATTGAAAGGTTGAGTTTCTAAGATTATACTTTCAATCAATAAGTAGTGGTTTGACTTTTAAATGATGGTGGATGTCTTCTCCAATCATTCAGGGGTTAAAGCTATAATTTCCCATCATCTTATTTTTGTAATGTTGCCAAGTCAGAGACTGTCCTTACCAACTATCCACTGAAATATTGCAAAAGGAGCTGACACATATCTTTATTGCTTTTTCATTAATACAGAAGTAATAACTTCCCTGGAGACAAACACAAACTTATATATACTAGAATAGAACAGAATAGGATATCCTTTATTGTCACCTGTACTCACAAGTACAGGAGTACAGTGAAATGTTTTTATTAATGGTACCATTTTAAGTACAAGTGCTTTGTTTCAAATCTTGGATACAAAAGAAGAACAAAAAGAAAAGTTGTGGTATTACTTACAGTGTCTAAAAAATGAGTGAGAAGTGAGATAGTTATAACATAGCTAAAGGATTGACATTACAGTTCAGTAAAGAATTTCAGATCACCATTGCATTGCAACAGTTCAGGGAGGACACGGTCTGATCACCCCTGCTGGGCTGCAGTCCGCTAACAGTTCCAATATGCTCTCAGCCTCCAGTCTGCTCCACCAGACACTCAGCTGCACCAAGCTAAGTTGCATTGCTCTGGGACTCACTTTTTCTCTCACAGCCCTCCAGGGCTCGTTTCCATTGCGCTTCTCCAGGGCATGTTTCTCCTCATGCAGCTCTGGGATACATTTCCCCTCACACTGCCCTGGGGATGAATACCCCAAATGCTGATCCAGGACTGCTAAAATGAGACGAAAATAAAAATAAGAAAGAAAAAGAATAGGCAGAGCAGAGGAGCGCTGAGTGGACCATGCTACGCTGCCATCGTCTTGCCAGAAGGAGCATCAAATGTAACAAATTAACAAATGGTGAAGGCACATGTATTAAATTATACAAATTTATTCACTTTATCACTCGATGGAAAATATAACTTCACAATACAGCATGCACTTTATGTGCATTAAATTAATAAAAACCGACCCTGTTCCTCATCTTCAGAAGCAAACAACATGTCCCAATCTGCTTTTTGAATTGAATCATCAGATGGATCATCAACATCAGTTTCTTTAGCAATCCTGTCATCATCATCAGCCTTTTTCCACATTTAATATTTTCTGTATTGTTGAGTGCTTTGGACATCATATTCCTTGAATCATTTAACAATGATATCTATTCCGATTTCACCCAGTCCTCTACAACCTATTCACACAGAATTAATCATTTCAAAATTCATATGTTGCCTCGTGCATTGAATGTCTTCTCTGATCATCCAGTCATTCTACTTTTTTTCTTATGCTGTTCTTGTAGAGTTTATTTTGAGAGACATCCATTGGGTCAATCGGAAGGTTAGACTACTGCAAATCACAACAATATCACGGTTTTGCTATCTAACTTCACCAACAATGAGACGTGGTCTGACCATGTCCCAGATCAGAAGACCTTTTTCTTTAAGTAAACCTCTTGGTCAGAAATTCCCAATTTTCCTCAGGCTTATTTACAAGTAGTCTTTATCCATCCATCTTTTATTGTTAACAATAATAACTAATCTTTTTGAAGACTTCGCCTGCACTTCCAAGAATCTAGTCTACTACATTCGCTGCTCATAATGTGATCTCCTCTACATTGGGGAAACGATGGGTAGACTAGGTGACCGCTTCGCAGAACATCACGTTCCGCTCGCAAAAAAGACCCTGAACTACCTGTTGACTGCCACTTCAATGTGCCACCCTGTTCCCTGGCCAACATCTCTGTCTCCAGCTTGCTACAGTATTCCAGTGAAGCCCAGTGCAAGCTGGAGGAGCAACACCTCATTTTCCGACTGGGGACCCTACAGCCCTCCGCGCTCAATATTGAGTTCAATAATTTTAAGCCCTAAACTCCCCTATGCCCCAGATCCCCCACCCCACACACCAGGCCTTGTTACCACATAGCCTGCCACTACACACCCCCTGTTGTTAGTCACTAACAGTCCCCATTAACAGCTATTCACCGCCCCCCCCAAGCCTGATCGTTAGCAACTCCTTTTCTGTCCAACTATCTTTCTTTCGCTTTGAGCTCTATCCTATCGTTTACTCCCTACCCTACCCACCTCCCTATTTTCTGCATATAAACTGACATTTTCCCAGCCACCATCAGTTCTGAGGAAGGGTCACTGGACCCAAAACTTTAAGTCTGTTTTTTCCTCCACAGATGCTGCCAGACCTGTTGAGCTTTTCCAGCAAGTTTGTTTTTGTTCCAATCTTTTTGAGAATTGTTGGTCTGAAAGAACTTTCTCTTAAGCGTCAGCATTCACTTAAATTTTATTCCATTAGATTTACACAGTAACACAATGATGAATCTGCTCTTCAAGACAAGTTTTCTTCACGAAAATGTTCCCATCTCTCACAATGTTCACCATTTGACTGACAGGCAGGTCAGAATGCGTAGGAATCTTGGTTCAAAATATATTCAAAAAATATTGTTTCAAAAAACAACACGTATTGTCTTTTTGTCAACATTTTATGAACCACTGAAAAGTAACAAGCCTGTCAGCAGGTTCTGTCGGACATACTGTGAAATCTTGGTCTTTTGCTGCAATGCAAAATTGGTCATATCTATCAATCTTAATTCATCAATCTTAATCACTTGTAATATTGTTTGGTAGAGATTCAGGTAGATCTCTACCTGAGAAACTGGTGGTCAATTCCAGTGATTTTTATTGATGTATTTTACAACTTCATCCTCAAGTGGTGCCATAGTCTAGCCTTTTCCTTGTTTACACATATCTGCCTAATCGGTGTACGGATCTTGCTTCAATCTTCACCAGTCTTCCCTGTCATCTTGAATTCTGAAGCTGCTGACAATTATTTGCCAGCTATGTAGTCTCAGCAACTGTAAGTTTAAAATTGAACACATTAAAGGCGCTAAGGACTCAAAACGTGTGCTGCCTAATTTTGTCCTGGTTTTACTGATTTTTGCCTGCATGTGTGTGTCTGTTTGATGTCAAATTTTTATTATTGTTAACAGGGGTTAGTACATAATAAAATGCTTATTTTTACTGCTCAAGTAAGCCTTGGCAATTGTCTCCTTCATTTTCGAGTGAACTAGGTTTTGATGGCTGTATGCAAAAACAAAATTAAAAATTGTTGTAATCAGCTGAGATAGTGTTAAAAAGAGTGACGTCATCTCTCCCTCCTTTTTTGGTTGCACAGCACTTAAGCTAATTTCGAAGTTTGAATACACAGCAATATGATAATGCTGTGTATTTCCACAACAGAACTACCTCATGTTAAGCATGATCAGAAGGAATTTGGTTTACTGCATTATCATTATTGTATATATCACAGTGTCGTGGGTATTCTTGTGCACAAAACACAAAAAGGTTTGCCTGCAAATAAAACATGTACTTAAATGGAATTTTGGTCTTCATTACTAGGGGATTGGAGATTTAAAATGGAGAATTCATATTACAACTGTGCAGAGAATTGGTGAGGCCACACCTGGAGTACTGTGTGCAGATTTGGTCTCAGTGCTTTATTAATAAAAGTCATACCTTTCACTCGGCTGATTCCTGGGATGGAAGAGTTGACTTGTCAAGAACGGCTAAATGGGTTGGGCATATTCTCATGAGAACTTAGAAGAGTGAAGAATGATTTTATTGAAACAAAATCCTGTGGCAGGGCTTGACAGCGTAAATGCTGCAAAAATGTTTCTGCCATTGGCGGAATCATAATCTGGGGACATAATTTCAGAATAAGCGGACACTTCTTTAAAATTGCAAAGGAACTCCTTTGACTGAACAGCAGCAGGTGTCTGGAATTCTCTACCTCATGGAGTTGTGGAGGATGGCTCAACAAAATAATTTGAAGAGTGGGGAAGCAGAGTTTTGAAGTATCAAGGAGTTGAGGGTTATGCTGAGCTGGCATGAAAGAAGAGTTGAAATTTAGGGCCGATCAGCCATGATCTTGTTGAATGGCATGGCTGACTTGAGGAGCAAAACTGCGTATTCCTGCCCATATTTCTATGTTTTTATGTTGTTGATTGCATTTTCAGTGACATGTTTATAAGTTTTAGATACGTTAATGCTTGTCTTGTAACAGATGCAGGCAGACAGTTTCTTCTTTATGCTATATGTGTGAATCAGATACTTAATTATGTGGAAGGATTTAGAATTTCACCAGACACAGCCTAAAGAGATGCCCGTGAATGTAGAACCTAATGTGTAAACATTTGGAGATGAAAGTCAATTTAGGCAGTAATCAAAAATGGGCAATTGCAAATTAACAGTTTTACACTCCATTCATTTTGGTATAAAACAGAGAGCTCACTCAGTCGCCTACTTCACATCCAAGATGGTATTTGCCTGTATCTACTTTAAGTGGAGATCCTGACCATGAGTGTTGAAAACGTTCCTATATTTGAAATAGCTGTGGTTCTGTAATACTTTTTGACTGCAGGAATTTATTTTAATATCAGTACAAAAATATGATGTCTTTTCAAAGAAACATTAATCAAGTTCCGGAATCTCTCAAGTAAGGCACTTCGTTAATCCATCAATTTCACGTTAACTTTAATTGCTTTCCCATTTTCTCCAACGTTATGAGCGCCTGTGGATTGTAATCATAGTCTGCAATATTACCATCAAATATGTTCATTCACATTTGCAGAAAATTCCTCTGTGCATTTATTTAATGGAGGTATTAAAATGAATAAGATAATATCTTTGTTAAAATATTGGTCAAGAAGTCACAGTGATTTTTTTAATCCCTCAGTTGTACTACAACTATGCTCACTTGGAGAAGAGGGGACCGTGGTTTGTTTGGGATTAACAACAAAGGCTTATCATTGCTCCTGAAAAATAATTTATCCTCAGAGGTAGTTACCAATTTTTGAAAGCTGAGGCAGTCAAATGTTTCTGGTCAGAACCAGTATTGTTTGTGACCCTGCTAAGCAGCAGTGTTAGTGTTGATTAAGGCCTTTTGTTAAGCACAAAATTTATCACCATATGCCGAGCGTATCACCCACGTCCCTAGTAAACTCTAATGGCATCCACACAAAATAATTAGTGCAGATTGTGCTGTTTATTTAGGTTTGACACATTCTATTAACTGTTAGTTCTAGGTTGCTATTTTTGACTTCCTTTCCTCTGCAGTGCAATTACCCACAGACACGTTACTTCTCATCTTGTGAAAATAGGATGGATGTTTTCAACTGTATCTAAAATGTCAATCAAATGATGCATGATTCATACACAGCCAAATTGCCAGCCTCATTTAATTTTATGGAGTCAACTTCTTGTCCTTAATGTGGGTGACCCAGCGACCCAGGACTGCTGGGTGGGGGGGTGCTGCTACAGATTTTTTTTTAAAAAATGGGAAATCCTAATGGTGTGATATGTAAAATTGTACTCAGTGACCGGACACTGGGACAAAAAAAAATATAATGGGTTCCAACACTTTAAACATTATAAAAGCCAATGCAAAAGTTGTCTGGATGGCAATATTGCCTGACACAAATTAGGATGAGGACGTAACTCCAGTGGAAGATCCTCTCTCAGGGAATCTTCCCTCTTTCTGTCAGAGGCTCTGGGCTGGGTAGCATGGCAAGTGGTAGTTCCATGCAAGATACGTTTCAGTAAATTCACTGGTTGCCAGGTCAAACTTGGTTTATTTTGTGAGCTGGAAGAAACTGTGTTTCATGTTTATTTGGATTATTTACATTTTCTGCTTAAGTTATTTTTGAAAGGGTTTGCTATTACATTTTTGGCTGCACTTCAACCCCACATTCCTAACCAGTGGGCATCCTGTAGGGAACGTATCCTGAACACAACATTCTGCAGTCACACACAGCTTCTGAATAAGAATGGGAAATAGTATTGATCCCCAAATAACTCTGGAGGAAAAGGTTCATTCCATGCATCAAAGTTTCAAGGGGGTGCACTGCCATCTAAGGCTGGGAGATGGAAAATAGACAATCCAATGCCTGCTTTCGCTCTTAGGTCATTGTTGCAAAAATCTGCACAAAGCACCGGCCGCCACAACTGCAATGCTATCCTAGGGAATGATCATTCACTTCAAGACATCTTTCCTGTCTGTGCGCACTCTGAAACATTGAAGGACCAGCAATGATGGAAGGATTAAAAGTACTTTCCTCAAGATTCTCCTCAATTTGCTGTCTATCATGAGAGACTTCACTGCATAATACTCAGTTATGATACCCTGATAGAAGCTGTACAGCCACTTAACCTTGGCATCACATGATCTTAGGGCACTGTGTCAGTGCTGTTTGTCAATAGGGCATGTGATGTAAGGATACTTGAAAGAGACGTCATCTGAAGATATCACACATTAAATCAATACATAATGAAATATCTATCCAATCAAACAAGAGGGAAAAGCATCATCCTAAGATGGTCTGTGTTTGCTTCCGCTTTGGCCCTGGTGGAAATGTGAACAACGTTTTAAGGTTTTGGAGTAGATCTGTAGCTCGGGTTGTGGGTGTTGAGGTTGGTTGGCTCGCCGAGCTAGCTTTGCAAATGTTTTGTTACTGTTCTTAGTAATATCCTCACTGCAGCCTCCGATGAAGCATCAGAGTGGCACCCAAGCCCACTTCAACCCGACGATAACTGCTCACCTGAACTAAAGACTCACTCCCCGTCTAGTACAGGACCAATTCCATTTACAAAATCCCCTGCAGAGACAGTGAGAAACTCTACATCGGACAAACAGGATGGAAACTAACAGCAAGAGAACTGAACACCAACTGTCTACAAAAGGGATGCCACTCTAATCTCTAGTTATGTCCCCTTATCCACATGTATGCTGCAAAATCAAAGTTTGCATGTTAAATTCGAGGTGTAATGCTCTGCCAGTAAACCCCAATACTCACTCATCTCAATCCACACGGACAAGAAGAACCATTACTTCGACTGGGACAACACCAAGATCCTGGGACAGGCTAGGCGGAGACAGGCACGAGAATTCCTAGAAGCATGGCACTCCACGAAGCATGCTATTAATAAACACATAGACCTCAACCCCATATACATCCCACTACGAAGGAAAGCTGGAAGTGAGGCAATCCATCTCAATGGATTACAGAGTTTAAAAACCAGGTGGGAAAACACACCAAGATAATGAAATGTGAGGCTGGATGAACACAGCAGGCCAAGCAGCATCTCAGGAGCACAAAAGCTGACGTTTCGGGCCTAGACCCTTCATCAGAGAGGGGGATGGGGGGAGGGAACTGGAATAAATAGGGAGAGAGGGGGAGGCGGACCGAAGATGGAGAGTAAAGAAGATAGGTGGAGAGAGTGTAGGTGGGGAGGTAGGGAGGGGATAGGTCAGTCCAGGGAAGACGGACAGGTCAAGGAGGTGGGATGAGGTTAGTAGGTAGCTGGGGGTGCGGCTTGGGGTGGGAGGAAGGGATGGGTGAGAGAAAGAACCGGTTAGGGAGGCAGAGACAGGTTGGACTGGTTTTGGGATGCAGTGGGTGGGGGGGAAGAGCTGGGCTGGTTGTGTGGTGCAGTGGGGGGAGGGGATGAACTGGGCTGGTTTAGGGATGCAGTGGGGGAAGGGGAGATTTTGAAACTGGTGAAGTCCACATTGATACCTCCCAGTCGCAAACCATTTCCACTCCCCCTCCCATTCTCTTGATGACATGTCCATCATGGGCCTCCTGCACTGCCACAATGATGCCACCCAAAGGTTGCAGGAACAGCAACTCATATTCCGCCTGGGAACCCTGCAGCCATATGGTATCAATGTGGACTTCACCAGTTTCAAAATCTCCCCTTCCCCTACTGCATCCCTAAACCAGCCCAGTTCATCCCCTCCCCCCACTGCACCACACAACCAGCCCAGCTCTTCCCCCCCACCCACTGCATCCCAAAACCAGTCCAACCTGTCTCTGCCTCCCTAACCGGTTCTTCCTCTCACCCATCCCTTCCTCCCACCCCAAGCCGCACCCCCAGCTACCTACTAACCTCATCCCACCACCTTGCCCTGTCCGTCTTCCCTGGACTGACCTATCCCCTCCCTACCTCCCCACCTACACTCTCTCCACCTATCTTCTTTACTCTCCATCTTCGGTCCGCCTCCCCCTCTCTCCCTATTTATTCCAAATCCCTCTCCCCATCCCCCTCTCTGATGAAGGGTCTAGGCCCGAAACGTCAGCTTTTGTGCTCCTGAGATGCTGCTTGGCCTGCTGCGTTCATCCAGCCTCACATTTTATTATCTTGGAATCTCCAGCATCTGCAGTTCCCATTATCTCTGGGAAAACACACCGACGCTTCATCAGAGGCTGCACTGAGCATGTTACCCAGCATGGTAACAAAACATCTGCAAAACAACAAACCAGCTCGGCGAGTCAACCAACCTCAAGTTGATGCATTCTGTATTAGCCTGAGGGTTCTGTGAAGCCATGAGCCACGTTTGAAGGTGGTGCCCCTTGACTCCCAGAAGCCCGCTTTGAGTGATCTGAGGATCTTGGAAGGACGCAGTGACCTTCGAGTTCTCTAATATGTGAGTGTCACATTATCTGGTGCAGAGCTCTAAAATTTGGCTTCAAAGGTCATGTCTAATTTAAACATTACTGGAGTGGAAGCCTTTTGGATTTGCAAACACTAGGGTTTGTAATAGGAAACACTCACAAAGCAATGTTCATGCTGTCAGTAGCACCCTGACCCTGAAGGAAGCCAGCAATGTGTCGAATCCCACTGCCTGAGTTGTTTGACTCACTTTTCATGGTAGAAGGATACAAACTGGGATCTGGTGAAAATGGATGTGTTACATCGCGGTGCTTTTATACGTTGAGAATCGGGAGATGCTATGCAAGCCCTCAGTTGCTCCTTCAAACAAATCACTGGCATACAAATTCAGGACAGCTGTGACCTTAACATTTATTGGAATGGGATTGTCACCCAGTCCTGCTGCAGCAGATGTCACAGTTTGATAATTATGACCTGGGTCATCTTTAATCAGTGACTTCTCTGTTTCAGAGAGTTGAGTAAAACGACAATGTAGATGTGTGTGTCATCATTCTCATCCAGCTCCTTGGTGAATCATCACTTGTTTCTCTCCCTGGGGGCTGTCTATAAGCTTGCTGGCATTGCCAATGAAGTACTAATTACTATCTCCAAAATAGTACTCAGGTCAGAATGACTCCAGTCTTGCAATCACCATATGAAGTGCATGAACATATAATCCATGGGGAATGTCAGAAAGATAGCATCATTTCATTGAAGGAACCCCTGAACCCTCCTCCAGCAGAGTGCTGCCTCATGTTATACCATCACACAGTGTGTATGGAGACTTTCCAGGATGCCACTCTAATGTCTAATTATGTTACCTTATCCACATGTATGTTACAAAATAAAAGTTTGCATGTTAAAGTAGAGGAGTAATGTTCTGCCAGTAAACCACCATGAATATCAGAGATAATGGGAACTGCAGATGCTGGAGAATCCAAGATAACAAAGTGTGAAGCTGGATGAACACAGCAGGCCAAGCAGCACCTCAGGAGCACATCCTGGGATGGTGATGGCAAGCACGAGGGGGCATAGCTTTAAATTGAGGGGTGAAAGAAATGGGACAGATGTCAGAGGTAGTTTCTTTACTCAGAGAGTAGTAAGGGAATGGAACGCTTTGCATGCAACAGTCGTAGATTCGCCAACTTTAGGTACATTTAAGTCGTCATTGGATAAGCATATGGACGTACATGGAATAGTGTAGGTTAGATGGGCTTGAGATCAGTATGACAGGTCGGCACAACATCGAGGGCCGAAGGGCCTGGACTGTGCTGTAATGTTCTATATTCTATGTTCAGTCTGCCCAAAAGAAAGGCCTCGCTGAGCATCACAAACCATGTCATGGCTAACTTGCAGTTCGAGTGCAAGTATGGCAGCTACAAGCAGCTTCCAGTGCTATCTCTGGATTGTGTTTGTGAAATGGACATCTAAGGCACTGCTTTGAAATGACTTTGTCTGATGAGATTTGTTTAACTGATATGACAAGGAGACAATGAGTACACACAATGTAAATGGTCATAATTGATAGACTAAGAGATTAATGCTTAATGTGCAATCTTGGATAATAAATGAGCTGCTAATGAAGTACAAATTGAAGCCAGATGGGTGGCATTACAGAATTCATGGGACATAATTAGTGCTGTTACCTCCAGCTGGACTCGAAATTCTAAATGTTTTACCCCAGTGCCAAATAAAAACAATGTCTATAACATTTCCTAGATAATAAAATGTGAGGCTGGATGAACACAGCAGGCCAAGCAGCATCTCAGGAACACAAAAGCTGACGTTTCGGGCCTAGACCCTTCATCAGAGAGGGGGATGGGGTGAGGGTTCTGGAATAAATAGGGAGAGAGGGGGAGGCGGACCGAAGATGGAGAGAAAAGAAGAAAGGTGGAGAGAGTATAGGTGGGGAGGTAGGCAACTCATATTCCGCCTGGGAACCCTGCAGCCTAATGGTATCAATGTGGACTTCACCAGTTTCAAAATCTCCCCTTCCCCCACTGCATCCCTCAACCAGCCCAGTTCGTCCCCTCCCCCCACTGCACCACACAACCAGCCCAGCTCTTCCCCCCCCCACCCACTGCATCCCAAAACCAGTCCAACCTGTCTCTGCCTCCCTAACCTGTTCTTCCTCTCACCCATCCCTTCCTCCCACCCCAAGCCGCACCCCCATCTACCTACTAGCCTCATCCCACCTCCTTGACCTGTCCATCTTCCCTGGACTGACCTATCCCCTCCCTACCTCCCCACCTATACTCTCTCCACCTATCTTCTTTTCTCTCCATCTTTGGTCCGCCTCCCCCTCTCTCCCTATTTATTCCAGAACCCTCACCCCATCCCCCTCTCTGATGAAGGGTCTAGGCCCGAAACGTCAGCTTTTGTGCTCCTGAGATGCTGCTTGGCCTGCTGTGTTCTTCCAGCCTCACATTTTATTATCTTGGATTCTCCAGCATCTGCAGTTCCCATTATCTCTGATCTCTATAACATTTCCTATCCTTTTTGGATGCAGTGTAAGTCATTTTGCACAACTAACCTGGTCTGATATGGAAAGGTCCCAACTTTGTTTCATTATGAGCCACTTGCAGACTGCACTTGTAATGCAAAAATATTCTTCATCTTTGATGTTCCCTTTTGTGTCCATGTCCCTATGACCTTGATGATCTTTGAAACTTCATTGCCCCCCACTCCCAATTCAATTGGACTATTCTATTGAATTGTTAACATGCTACTTTACCCTTAGACTCCATAACTTCCGAAATGTTCATGCCCTTGTTAATCCTAGACCAACCCCATGTAGACACCATCTTACCATGACCTGTGTGGGAAACCCCTTTCAAAGTTCCCAGCATCTGCCTATCTACTATGAAGTCCCAGTTTGCTGTCTTCAGTTGGACCCATCACATATCAACTTGAGTTTCACCTTTCTCCAGGACTCCATGGACTGCTCCAAAAAGTTATTGACCATTATTAGCCAAACCCCCAATGGAGTGACTGTGGCTCACCTACTGAGAAAATAGGAACTGCAGATGCTGGAGAATCCGAGATAACAAGTTATAGAGCTGGATGAACACAGCAAGCCAAGCAGCATCTTAGGAGCAGGAAGGCTGACGTTTCAGGCCTAGACCCATTTCTGATGAAGGATCTAGGCCGGAAACGTCAGCTTTCCTGCTCCTAAGATGCTGCTTGGCCTGCTGTGTTCATCCTGTTCTACACCTTGTTATTTCGGACTCACCTCCTGGACTGTTTTGGAGAACAGCTCAGACTGACCGTAGTCCAGTCCTTGGCCTGATATTTTCAGATCACTCCTGCTGACTACTTGTATTCCCTCTTCTACCCATCTCTCAAGGCTGACTATGGCACAATCTCTGGACTGCATGGACGCAGATTCCCAGACTCTGGTGGACAAAAGTCCCTAACCGATCATGGCCAATCCTCTGAACTGGACCTAGGCAAGTCTATTGACTGACTGCATTGGTACCCCTTGCTGACCACAATCCCCTTAAACCCACCAACAACTGCTTCTTCTGATTTTTACCAATAACCAATTGCTTGTGTTTGCTATGTAAACTGCTGGCCTAAGCCATAAGTGTAACATTGACGTAGCACAAGGTTGCACAGTGGCACTTGTAGTGCTCCCCACTGTCACAATCAGCGTGTCTCCCCTGTGTAAAACAAAACAGTACAAGCCACAGAGGCTGGTAGCCTGTAGTTAATTACTGAAGACCTCATGCCATAAAAAAAATCAATATTAACCACACAAAAGCTGGCAGCCCGTAAGTCAGTGCTAAGAAAGAGTGTGCTAAGAAAGCCACTTGAAGTAGGCAGGCTAACAAAGTGCTAAATAAAGCAAATTAAGAGTCATAATATGTGTAATTTTATGAGCTGCATCTATATTCCTGCTCACAAAGTGATGTGATAGAAGCAAGCTCGAATGCACTGAAGGGCTGACATGGTGTATGAGACAGCCCAAGTGTAGAGTTCTGGTTCACAATCAGGACTTTTGGACTTTTAAAGTGGCTCAAATCACCTCCAGATCCCTGGTTCTAGGCTTATTGAGGGAATTTGAAATGAAGAAGGCAGTAGGCTGGAGTTTCAAGGCAAAAGAATCTCAGTGTGTATTTAAAGTACAAAAGGTAAATATAATACGAGAAATAAAGGTGAATGCAATAAACAGTGAAATTAACTTAATCACCTATACAGAGGGCAGCGATACTAATAACTATTCTATCAGCTAGATCAAAACTATTGCAACTTAAAGACAACAATTTTAATTACAGAAACTTTAATCAGCCTTCCTACCCTTAGTGTCCCAGTGCATTGCCACCACCTACCTTCCCCTCCCTGCCAGCTAGATCAGGAACTTTGGGGTCTTGGATGTTTAAGCTCAGCATTGAGGAAAACACAGTGTTAAAGTGTATCCGGTCTAAGGTTTTTTGCTAATGCCTGTCTTGGTTCGGAACAGGTCTGTGTCTGAAAGCTAAAACAAAAGTTCTGAGCAAGGGTCACCAGGCCAAAACGTTAACTCTGGCTTTTTCTTGACATATGCTGCCAGACCTGTTAGACTTTTCCAGCAATTTCTGTTTTAGTTCCTGATTTACAGCGTCCGCAGTTCTTTTGGTTTTTACCATTCCTGGGAGCTCTTGTTCGTATAGCGCTTGGTTGGCATTCCACCTCTCAGATGTCCTTTGTTCTTGGTTTGGTTTCTTGGTTTAGCTTCTCCATTTGGTCTCTATCATTTGTGGTTCCAAAGCTGCTTGTTGGTGTTGGAAGCCTGTGGCGAAGTTGTTTGTACGGAAGCTTGTTGTTCGAAAAGTCTCTCCCTTCTCTGGTGTGATTGAGTTGGCAGTTGTACTGACTGCGGGCCCCATTAGCTCGCATCTAATCTGTAGTTTTCTTTATGTTTTTGATGTTCTTCATGAAGACAATTGGTTTTGTGATAGTTAGAGCATGTGTGAATGGGTTTGGAATGAGGTTGAATGCCCGGTATCTCTGTAGGTTCTATACCGTCAGCCCAAAGTGTAACAGTTAGCTCTGGTTGACTGTCCTCTTAGACTGAGGTGTGATTTGGAATTTCAGGCTGAACAATGGTTCCAGACAGCTATCCTAGTATTGGATCCCTACCCAAAACTTTAGCTTTTCTGCTGCTCTGATGGAGCCTGGCCTGCTGTGTTCCTCCAGCTCTACACTGTGTTGCCTCTGGCTCTAGCATCTGCTAGTTCTTGCTAAGATTGGTTTGGTCACTAACCAATCCTCACCACTGCCTACCTGAACTCACCCATTGCCATCTCACCCACCTTCCCCAGCCTGAAACCCCCCACCGCACTTACTTTAGAGCCCCCTTCTACTCCCCCATTTCTGAAGAAGGGCCCCACCCGAAACATCAGCTTTCCTGCTCCTCTGATGCTGCCTGGCCTGCTGTGTTCCTCCAGCTCCACGCTGTCGACCCAGCATCAATCCTTGTGACACACCACTGGTCACAGGCCTCCAGTCTGAAAAGCAACTCTCCACCACCACCCTTTTGTCCTTTACCTTTCAGCCAGTTCTGTATCTAAATGGCTAGTTCAGTCTCTATTCCGTGTGACCTAACCTTGCTAACCAGTCCACCATGAGGAAGCTTGTCGAATGCATTACTGAAGTCCGTATAAGTCACATCCACCACTGTGTCCTCATCAATTCTTTTCATTACCTCTTCAAAAAACTCAATCAAGTTAGTGAGACATGATTTCCGAAATACAAAGCCAATTTGACTATCCCTAATCAGCCCTTGCCTTAGCAAATAATCTTCTCTTTTTAATTACAGCTGCTCTCAATTTTGTACTTCTCAATTAAGTCATCCTGCAGCCCATTCCAAGGAAAACAACCCAAGCTTTATCAATCTGTCTTCATAGTTGCAGTTTGCAAGACCCGACAACTTCTTGCAAGTACCTTCTGTATGGTCTCTCGAACAATTGTCCCCTTTCTTAATGTCATGACCAGAATTGTCAACAAAATACCAGCTCTAGCCTAACCAACGTCTTATTTAGAAAGTTCCATCAATACAATTCATCAATTCACGTTGCAGTTTTTCCATATGCTGGCAAAGATGACAAAATCTAGAAGGTTTACAGAGCAGAACGATCAAGATGGCAGTGGAGGAGGACTTCTGAGCTGGGGTTCTTTGCTCAGACCACTTTTCTAATATTCTTTTTCTCTTTTACTTACCTCTTGTCCTGATCTTGAATGGCATCAGCAGCAGTGAGGGAGCCTCGAGTGGACTCAAGCCCTCACTTACTTTCCTGGGGCGAGCATGGGATCTGGCATCGCAGTGGCTGCTGTATCAGTGGAAGCGATGTCGGCTAGGTAGGACCAATGGCAAAAGTTCGGTTGGGTCTAGTACTGGCGGTGGCCTCGTGATGGCAAAGTACATCACAACAATTTTTGCTGAGGTGGGCCCAGTGGGGAGAGATGTGACTTTGACATTGGTTGGGTCTAGCCCAGGTGGCAGCGAGGCTGTGGTGGAGGAGAATTGGCCCAGCGCTGAAAGATGGCACCTAAAGAGAGGCGACTTCAATGTTGATTGGATCTGGTGTAGACAGTGGTGAGGCAGCGGAGGAAGGATGACAGCATAGGCATCGTGGATGATGAGGAGGTCCAGGACTGATGAACTGTCTTTAAGCTATACCTTTCTATTTTCTTTCTTGTTCTTAAAATTGTTCAAAATGTTGCCCAATTGTGACGACAGTGGAGAGAAAAAAGGTTTTTCACTGTATTTTACTGTTTTCCCACTGCAAAATACACTTGACAATAAAATCATTCATTTAGAATGCAATTATTTTAATCTTGGAAAGATATTTGCTGTTTTCACCATCTAGTCAATCAACAACTGATCAATCATGCCAGGGCCTATTAAATTTAATTGGAGTTTTAAGACAAAACATATGACTATGACAAGCCGTCACTGTTTTTCATGGTTAGGGACAAAGTAAATACCAGTCAAATAGATGAACCAAGCACAGAGAATGCTCGGTAGGCCTGGCAGCATCTATGGACAGAGAAAGAGAGTTAATGATTCAAGCCCAATATGACTCTCCTCCAAAAAAGAGTCAAGCCACACTCAAAATGTTAACTCTGTTTTTCTCCCCACAGATGCTGCCAGACCTGCTGAGTTCCTCCAGCATTATCTGTATTTGTTTCAGATTTCCAGCATGTGCAATATTTGGCTCTCATGTGTACAAATTGCTTCGTTGTATTCCTCTCTCCTTTTCTCAGTGCCTCATGTCTTCATATTTTCTCGAATTACTGAGTTTTGACAGAGATCTAGGAATTTCTCTCCACAAACTACTACATCGAGCTCTCAAACAGTCTCTTACTTTCTACTCTTTTCCTGGGGCAGACATCCGGATGGACTAGAGACAGATCTAACATTCTTATATTAAAAAACAAACACTATTATGAACTACTTGTGACACTAAGAGGTGTTAAAGAGGTTTTTTTTCATCATGGTGTTTTTTTTTGAAGAGAGGTTTCAGAGATATAGAACAGTCTACCAGAACCACTAGAGTAAACAACCTTTGGTTTTGCTTTAAGTTAGAACAATAGCGGCAGCCTGAATGGGTGGGGTTGGGCTCCCACAGAGCCAGGATTTTTAGCTTTTTTTCAGCAGCAGTTGTTGGGCTCTCAGCAGGTTTGGAAGCTGCAGTGAATCTCTCCCAGCTGCTACTCTCCCTGAGTTTTCTCTGGATGTTTTCCCCCTGGTCTGCTGGTGCGTTACTATGTTTGGAACTGTTAAGTAGTAATAGTTATTGTATCTATTTTCCTGTTAAGTTTTCCAGTGGAGTAAAGTTGTTCTTTCTTTCTTTTGTTGTATTTTAACTGTGGTGGATAAATAAAGTGTGTTTTGCTCTAAATCCAATTGTCTGACCAATCAACTTACATCTGAAATGCAACACCATACATTTACCAATAAAATAAGAAAAAGTTAGGGTCTAGGTCATCTTCTGAACATTTTGAGGCTGTTTGATCTGGTCCATAGCACCTTCACAAAATTGAACTTTTTCATCTAAATTTGTGTTGGAAAGCCTGTCTTTAATGACATTGATCTGCCACTAGCTTCCGGCCTATACCTAATATCATCTCACTGTCATCTGTTCCAGATGGGCAGTTTCAAACTCCTTTCAGCACCATCTTTCAAGAGTTCGATATTTACATTGGTTGTTGCTCCATTATTCTATTTTTTGCAGCAGCAGCAGTGGGAGCAGAGGGGGCAGTTTGAGCAAGGACCAGGGACCTCCAGGAGGCAAGTTCTTCATTTCGGCAGTAGAGTTGAATGGGAGTGGTTGAATTATGCTCTTGGAACATGAGTGAACTGATATATTTGGGCAGTGGCTAAACCTGAGACACTACATGACCCACTCTCCTCCTCTGATCAAAACAAAGTCTCTGCTGTGTTGATAAGGTGTGTTTTTCTTTTCCTTTTTTTATCATGTGCTGGTAAGTAGAGTGATTTGGTACAATTTTTCTTATTTCATTTATCTGGGATTTGATATTATAGCAGGACTAAGTTAAGCTTTAAAGTAAAAATGGCAGGAGATCCCAGGCCCGTGTAATGTTCCTCTTGCTCAATGTGGGAGCTCAGGGACACGGCTGGTGTCCCTGACTTCTATATGTGCAGGAAGTGTGTCCAGCTGCAGCTCTTGTTAGGCCACATGACCTCTCTGGAGCGGTGAATAGACTCACTTTGGAGCATCTGTAATACTGAGCAAGTCGTGGATAGCATGTTCAGCAAATTGGTCACACCGCAGATTAGGATTGCTGAGGGAGAAAGGGAATGGGTGACCAAAAGGCAGAAAAAAAGCAGGAAGGCAGTGCAGATGCCCCCCGCTGTCATCTCCCTCCAAAACAGGTATACTGTTTTGGATACTGCTAGGGGAAATGGCTTGCCAGGGGAAGGCAGCAGTAGCCAGGTTCATGGAACCGTGGCTGACTCTGCTGTACAGAAGGTGGCAAAAAGAGTGGAAGGGCTATAGTCATAGGGGATTCAATTGTAGGGAGTATATAGGTGGTTCTTTAGTCATCCAGCTTCACACCGTGTTACCTCAGAGTTTCCAGCTTCAGCAGTTCCTACTATCTGTGGAATACTGAGTATAGTTCTCTCCTCCACATTACCAAAAGGATGTGGATGCTTTGGAGAGGGTGCAGAGGAGGTTCACCAGGATGTTGCCTGGTACGGAGGGCACTAGCTTTGAAGAGAGGTTGAGTAGATTAGGATTATTGACATTAGGAAGACAGAGGTTGAGGGGGGACCTGATTAAGGTCTACAAAATCATGAGAGGCATAGCCAGGGTGGATAGCAAGAAGCCTTTTCCCAGAATGGGGGACTCAGTTACTAGGGGCCACGATTTCAAGGTGAGAGGAGAAATGTTTAAGGGAGATATGCATGGAAATTTTTTTACGTAGAGGGTTGTGGATGCCTGGAACACGTTGCCAGCGGAGGTCGTGCAGGCGGGCACAATAGTGTCATTTAAGATGTATTTAGATAGATACATGAATGAGCAGGAAGCAGAGGGATATAGATCCATGGAAAATAGGTGACAGGTTTAGACAGATGATCTGGATCGGCGCAGGCTTGGAGGGCCAAAGGGCCTGTTCCTGTGCTGTAATTTTCTTTGTTCTTCATTCTTTGTTGCTAATGAATGGTTCATAACACCAATCTAGCCTATCCTAAATGCAATGAAGCTGTGAAAACAAGTGAAATATGGAATGATCCTTAAAAGTATCTTCTATTTTACTTCCACATACTTAACTAAATTACATATCTCTGCAAATATTTTAATTAGGTAAGACTGATTGAAAATTTCAATACATTCTGGTAGAATGTTTACTTGCTTTAGGTGTCTATCAATTCCTGTCCCACTAAGCAACTATTAGTGCCATTTAAGCTGATGGTGAAACAAAATCTACAGATAAAGAATCATGCAGTGTTTCATGAGGCCCTGATGGAGATGGTCATATCATTTCTGACTCATGGTTATTGCAATTATGCTCAATTAATTAAATGTACTTGTAACTGTTGCTTTAATGTGATGAATTCCATCTATTGGTGTATCGTTTACCACTGATACTTAGATGGGGCCTTGGACTCCACATGGAAAAAAGGCTTCAAGAAAGCAAATTATCCCAACCATAAGTGCCAGTCGTTCACATCCAGATACCTATATAACAGCCTTTTCCAACCAAGGGCTCTATTTTGGGTTAGCTACAGTTGTCACCATCTGAGAATATTTATTCTTTTGGTATATTCCTGGAGAAACAACGTTATACAGTTTCCAGAAAATGAAACTTACACCTCAATCTATTTCAAGTTGACCAGTACGTATGCAGATCTATGCATTTTTGTGAATCATATCCTAATTAGTCACTTGGCAATATGGAAATGGAATGTTGCTGAAAAACATGAGGACATTTTTCTTCATCAACACTTATATTTCATTCCTGACAGAAAGGACATTTTTTTGGCAATTCTCTCTCTGTCAGTTTGTTGTCCTAACAATTCAGGACTAATCTCACTGTCTTGCTTTCTTTTATAGCCCTGTATCTTCTTAACCTTTAAACACTTTATTCGGCTTCTCTTCATTGATGTATAGTTACTAGCAGCAAAGTTGAAGGTTTGGGTGAACTTGACTGCTACAGGCACTGTGTTCCCTGTGGCACAGGTTGTCCTGCAGATGACACATTCCTGTCACTTGCTAAAGTGCAGCCAATTTCCTTTCATCAGGTGACAATCCATAGAGTCAAGGCCCGCAGATAAAAATTGTGGCAGCATGTTAGATGTGAGCAATCTAGTTCTGATGCCTATTGATCTCAATGGGCTGTCGTCTTTCAAATTGTACTAACTTCAACTATTAACTACTATACATCAAAACTGCACCCATCAATATCTTATGTCTGTAATTTTCACATATCTCTATACTACTGAAGTATTCAATAACAGCAGGATTAAACCTTCCTTGCTGTCACACAACAAAAAAGTTAAATCAGAAAAACAGTAAACAATAAACATGAAAGAAATAAATAGCCAAGAACAATTAAAAATTATTAAGAAATCATGAAATAATAGGCAAAATGCTTCTTGCCCTTTGAAGAGAGTTGTCACACATCCTTTGAGCCAAGCCAGATGTGTTCACAAAGCAAGCTGAAAACAACCTGGCAAGAAAAGCAGGAAATCACACCTTCGGCATATTTAAATAATTTTACATAAGTTTGTAACCCTTAATGAGGCTTTCACACAATTTGTGCTCACTCAATCTACGCCTGCACAACTGGTGAAGAAGATTGTGAAACCTATCCTTTTGAGTTCAAATTAAAACAAAAGTACTTTAAAA
This sequence comes from Stegostoma tigrinum, assembly GCF_030684315.1. Taxonomy (NCBI): domain Eukaryota; kingdom Metazoa; phylum Chordata; class Chondrichthyes; order Orectolobiformes; family Stegostomatidae; genus Stegostoma; species Stegostoma tigrinum. The sequence goes on from NC_081368.1 coordinate 52,753,596, forward strand.
ATAATGGATAACAAGTATGCAAAGTGGCAAAGACTTATTCCTTTATGCAAATGACCATCTCCTGCATCCTGTGATTATTTTATTGGTGGTGAATATGCAACGTGAAAAGAAGGTAGTTTTAAAAATAGTTAATATACGTATGTTCATCAGTGGTTGTCTTTTAAGATGCCTGAACATGATTTGGATCCTCAATTTTCCCGGTTATCTACCAGCATTTTAAAACATCCAATTTAGTGTTCAGTTGTTATTTATTCTTCAGAATTTACCCCTTATCTCTGATTGTTAAAATTAATTTTAGAAGGATCAATGACAGATTTTTCTTGGTCTACAATTGAATGAGCAACTGTATTTTTAGAAGCTGCCATGTCAGATAGATGAATGTATGGCTCCTCACTGTTTGCTGTCAGCTGTAGCTCAATTGGTGGCACTCTGAACCTCTGAGTCAAAATGTTATGAGTTCAAATACTTCAGCAGCAATTCCAGGGCATTCTGCGCTGACAGAGGTGCCACCTTCCAGATGATTCTTTAAATGAATGCCTCTTTTGTCTTTTCAAATGCATATCAACTATCTCGTGGAAAAGAAGGGGAGTTTTCCCTGAGCATCCTGTCCAACATTTATCCTTCAAATGACATCATTAAAGAAAATCGTTTGTTTATTATCACATTGCTGTTTGTGGGATCTAGCTGGAGGCGATTAGTCTGCTGAGGTTTCCTACATTGTAGCAGTGTCTACACACCAGAAGTGCTTTCTTGTTAAGTGCTTTGGGATATCCTGAGATCATGAAATAAACTATATTGATGCATTTCTTCCTTTTTCTTCAAGATTTATTCATGGCACATTGTAAGCATATGGTTAGTGAAAGAGATAATGGGAACTGCAGATGCTGGAGATTCCAAGATAATAAAATGTGAGGCTGGATGAACACAGCAGGCCAAGCAGCATCTCAGGAGCACAAAAGCTGACGTTTTGGGCCTAGACCCTTCATCAGAGAGGGGGATGGGGGGAGGGAACTGGAATAAATAGGGAGAGAGGGGGAGGCGGACCGAAGATGGAGAGTAAAGAAGATAGGTGGAGAGGGTGTAGGTGGGGAGGTAGGGAGGGGATAGGTCAGTCCGGGGAAGACGGACAGGTCAAGGAGGTGGGATGAGGTTAGTAGGTAGCTGGGGGTGCGGCTTGGGGTGGGAGGAAGGGATGGGTGAGAGGAAGAACCGGTTAGGGAGGCAGAGACAGGTTGGACTGGTTTTGGGATGCAGTGGGTGGGGGGGAAGAGCTGGGCTGGTTGTGTGGTGCAGTGGGGGGAGGGGATGAACTGGGCTGGTTTAGGGATGCAGTGGGGGAAGGGGAGATTTTGAAACTGGTGAAGTCCACATTGATACCATATGGCTGCAGGGTTCCCAGGCGGAATATGAGTTGCTGTTCCTGCAACCTTCGGGTGGCATCATTGTGGCAGTGCAGGAGGCCCATGATGGACATGTCATCAAGAGAATGGGAGGGGGAGTGGAAATGGTTTGCGACTGGGAGGTGCAGTTGTTTGTTGCGAACTGAGCGGAGGTGTTCTGCAAAGCGGTCCCCAAGCCTCCGCTTGGTTTCCCCAATGTAGAGAAAGCCGCACCGGGTACAGTGGATGCAGTATACCACATTGGCAGATGTGCAGGTGAACCTCTGCTTAATGTGGAATGTCATCTTGGGGCCTGGGATGGGGGTGAGGGAGGAGGTGTGGGGACAAGTGTAGCATTTCCTGCGGTTGCAGGGGAAGGTGCCGGGTGTGGTGGGGTTGGAGGGCAGTGTGGAACGAACAAGGGAGTCACGGAGAGAGTGGTCTCTCCGGAAAGCAGACAGGGGTGGGGATGGAAAAATGTCTTGGGTGGTGGGGTCGGATTGTAAATGGCGGAAGTGTCGGAGGATAATGCGTTGTATCCGGAGGTTGGTAGGGTGGTGTGTGAGAACGAGGGGGATCCTCTTGGGGCGGTTGTGGCGGGGGCGGGGTGTGAGGGATGTGTCGCGGGAAATGCGGGAGACGCGGTCAAGGGCGTTCTCAATCACCGTGGGGGGGAAGTTGCGGTCCTTAAAGAACTTGGACATCTGGGATGTGCGGGAGTGGAATGTCTTATCGTGGGAGCAGATGCGGCGGAGGCGGAGGAATTGGGAATAGGGGATGGAATTTTTGTTGCCGGGTGTGGTGGGGTTGGAGGTTGCCGGGTGTGGTGAGGTTGGAGTGAAAGTTGATTTTATAATTTAGAGTAACAACTTATACACATAAAATGAGCCCTTGCAATGCTGTTGGGTGGAATTTAAACACTGAACTTGGACTCATTTAACTACAGCTATAGTATCAGTGTAAAATAACACCACTCTGTACAATACTGGATCTTAAAATGCACCTTAGGACGACTTATATGGTGGGTTGATCCTACCGGAATTAATTGGGCATATGTTTGACTACAAAATTCCACCTTGTATCACACTGCTGATGCCAATCCTACACAAGTTCCAAATGGTGTCTGAACTGCATTCGGCAGTCATTAGACTTGGGCACACCGTGCATGCAATGGAAATCTGAGGAGCAGCAGATGTGATGTCAATTAGACATTAATGCTGAACTGGTGAAGACCTGTCATTTGCACCACTTGGCCCTCTTAACACCCTGTCTCATTCACTCATATTTCCTGTTTAGGATGAAACCTCATGTAATAGCTGCTTTATCAGTCACTTCTATTCGACAAACATAAACAAAGTATTAAAGAAGATAAAAGGCAAATTGAAGTTAATGGCTACAAAGGGTACTATGTCTGTGACACCTAATATCCTAAGCTGAGTAGAAGAAACAAAATGTATTCTTCTGAGAAAAAATTTGAAACTGACCTTAACAATGGTGAAGGGCAAGGGCGATAATGGCTATTCGGACGTTGTGAGGACCTGCCTTGTGCTCATTTGCTAAAACAAAATAAGAACTTTTTCAAAAGTGCACGCAAGGCCATTCAGTCCTTTGTGACCTTCAGTAAGATTAAGGGTGAATGTATTTTCCCTCCCTTTGGAGTGATTGGCCCAATTTTAATTATCCAGCAGCAAGCTTTTGCGCATTTAAATGAAAATAATTTATTTTAGGCTTTATATTGATTTAGGCAATGAATGAGTGGGCAAATATATGGCAGATTGTGGATTATAAGGCTAAATGTGAGGTTCTACACTTGGGTGTAAATAATAGACAAAAGGGTATTAATTAGGACAGGGCCCCTTAAAGATTAGCTGGGCTACCAATGTGTGGAACTGCAGGAGAAGGGTGAGACACGAAATGAGCATTTTGTATTCATGTTTACTATTGAGAAGGACATGGAATATAGACTTGGCTAACTTGACAGCAACATATTGAAAAATGTCCATATTATGGAGGAGGAGGTGCTGGATGTCTTAAAACGCATAAAGATGGATAAATCCCTGGGACATGATCAGTTGTACCCTAGAACTCTGTGAGAAGCTAGGGAAGTGATTGCTGGGTTCCTTGCTATGATATTTCTGTCTTAGATAGTCACAGTTGAGATGCCAGAAGTCTGGAAGTTGGCTAACATGGTGCCACTATTTAAGAAAGGAAGTAAGGAAAAGCCAGATAAATATATACTGGTGAGCCTGACATCAGTGGTGGATAAGCTGTTGCTACTGATTCAGGGTAGTCCACATGGCTTTGTGGCTGGGAAGTCATGCCTCACTAACTTGATTGAGATTTTGAAGAAATAACAAAGAGGACTTTTGAGGACAGAGCGGTGGATATGACCTATATGGACTTCAGTAAAGTGTTCAACAAGGTTCCTCACAGTAGATTGCTTATCAAGGTTAAATCACATGGAATACAGGGAGAATTAGCCATTTGGATGTAGAAGAGACTTGAAGATAGAAGACAGAGTGTGTTGATGGAAAGTTGCTTTTCACACTGAAGGCCTGTGACCAGTGGTGTACCATGAGGGTCGATGCTGGGTCCATTACTTTTCATCACTTATATAAATGATTTGGATGTGAACATATGGTTAGTAAGTTTGCAGATGTCATCAAAATTGGAGGTGTAGTGGACAGCGAAGAACGTTACCTTAGAGTGCAACAAGATCTTGGTCAGATGGGTTAATGGGTTGAGGAGTGCAGATGGAGTTTAATTTGGATAAATGTGAGGTGTTGCATTTTGGAAAAGTGAATCAGGGCAGGACGTATACACTTAATGATAAGGTCCTGGGGAGTCTTGCTGAATGAAGAGACCTTGGAGTGCAGGTTCATACTTCCATGAAAGTGGTGTCCAAGGTACATACGATAGTGAAGGAAGCATTTTGTATGCTTGCTTTTATTGGACAGTACATTCAGTACAGTAGCTTGGAGGTCATGTTGCAACTGTCCAGGACATTGGTTATGCTACTTTTGGATAATTGTGTGCAATTCTGGACACCCTGCTTTTGGAAGGATTTTGTTAAACTTGAAAGTACTCAGAAAAGTTTTAAGAGGATCTTGCCAGGTTTGGAGTGTTTAAGCTATAGGGAGAGGCTGAATAGGCTGGGGCTATTTTCCCTGGAGAATTGGAGACTGAGGGTTGACCTTAAAGAGGTTTATAAAATCCGTAAATAGACAAGGTGGGGGAATCCAAAACTAGAGGGCATAGGTTTAAGGTGAGAGGGGAAAGATTTAAAAGGGACATTAAGGGGCGACTTTTTCACGCAGAAGATGGTGTCTGCACAAAATGAGCTGCCAGATGAAGTGGTGGAGGCAGGTACAATTACAACATTTCAAAGGCATCTGGATGGGTGTATGAATAGGCAGGGCTTAGAGGGATATGGGCCGAATGCTGGCAAATGGAACTAGATTTATCTAGGATATCTGGTCAGCATGGACAAGATAGACTGAAGGGTCAGTTTCCATGCTCTGCATTTCCATGACTCTGATTCTGAGACAAAATATTACAAAATGCAGATATACAAAGGGATCTGTATGTCTTTTTACACCAATCATTGAAGGCAGACAGGCAGATGCAGTGAGCAACTAGCAAGGCAAATTATTTATTGACCTCCATTACAAAACAATTGAATGCAGAAGTAGGGATATCCTATTGCAGCAATACAGGGATTTCACGAGACCACAACTGGATTGTTACACACAGTTCTGGTCTGCCTTCCTAAGAAAGGATATATTTGTAATAGAGAGAGTGCAGAGGTTCTGGCTCCGGGGTTAGTAGGACTGCCCTATAGGGAGAAATTGGTTTGATTGAGTCTGGATTCATTACAGTTTAGAAGGACGCGAGGAGGTCTAATCTAAATGTACAAACATTTTTTAACAGAGTTGGACAAACAAGATGCAGGATAGATGTTTTCTCTGGTTTGGGAGTCTAGAACCAAGTGACAGTGTCAGTATGTGGTGTAGACCATTTAGCACCAACATGAAGAGACATTTCTGCATTGAATAGGCAGCAAACCTGTGGAATTTTCTACCAGAGAAAGCTCTGGAGGCCAAGTCACTGAATATGTTCCAGGAAGAGACACATTTCTAGATTTTAAAGACATCAAGGGATTTGGGGAGAATTTGGGAATTTAGAATTGAGATGCAGGATGAGCCATGATCCTATTTAGAGTCAGAGCAGAACAAATGGTTAATGCCACCTCTTAGTTTCTGTGTTTCTATGACCTTGTAAAAGGTCACTAGTCATTTATTAACCAGAGAGAGATACAGAAGTCAGAGAGAAAAGGAACTGCAGATGCTGGAGAATCCGAGATAACAAGGTGTAGAGCTGGATGAACACAGCAGGCCAAGCAGCGTCTTAGGAGAAGGAAAGCTGACATTTTGGGCCTAGTCCTGATGAATTTCTGATTTCTGACGAATGGTCTTGGCCCAAAACGTCAGCTTTCCTGCTCCTAAAATGCTGCTTGGCCTGCTGTGTTCATCCAGATAGAGAAGTCAATAGGCATTTTGTGACTGTTGATGTTCACACCTTGACATTTTCAACAGTTAATTTGTGTTCTTGTTTGGAAGATAGCCACCACTGCATAATGAAAAGTCAATGAAATTCATTTACATGTGCCAATTATACATTAGGCTGTGTTACACCGTTTGTGTCTGAATGATTTTTGCTTAAATTAGTTTCAGGAAAAACATTGAAAATCAACATCAGTCAGCAATGTTCCCCATGCTTCCTCTTGAAATAACATTTTTTCTTACCTCACAAAAGATGTTTGGTGGATCTTAGTTGATTTTCAGTCTTTGCAGCTTTTAGAACATAGCTTTAAAGATTTATAATATCGTCAGGCTGGTACTTGGTCAACAATATATTTGCTTTGGGATGTTTATGTTTCCCATTTGTAAATGCACTGGCTGGCATAAATCTCTTTAGGCAGCCTTTCTGAAACATGATCTAGTTAAAGATATTATACATTATTTTGCCATGAGTACCCCCAGGGAAATTTCACTCGAGCTGTCTTCTTGCACAGTGATTCAAGGAACAAGAAACATGACTGTCGGTGAGTTTTCTAACTACCTTCTACTTTCATAAAATACATCTATTTCACAGAAATAAAATGAAAATATTAATCTGTAAAGCTTGATCTAAAATAAAACATAAAAGAGCTTAGGTGTTAGTCAGTATGAGTCACTGGGAGAAATGATTGGCAGACAGGTTGTGATAACGCATAAAATGAAACTGTGATGCAATAGGTGACCTTTTCAACTTTGCAGTTTCCTTTTCAATGCCATAAATTATAAAGTGCTCTCATCTGTGAGTTATAAATTAAAACCTACATGACAGTTGTGCGAGGATTGCCATTTGCAGGACAAAAGAGTAATAAGCTTCATTGGTTCTTATGAAGAGCTTAGCATTTTCCTGATAATTGTGGGCTTGTTAAAAACATTAAGGAAACTTTAGGAGGGAGATTTCTATGTGGCTAAAAATAAATTAGTGACAGAGTGAGAACAAGAAAGCATGAGGCGTGGCATCATTTCATTTTCAAGAAATAAAAGTTTGTTGGATGGAATCTGGTATTGATGGAAAGGACATCAGTTTCAGACTTGTGCATAGCCATATCTTGTATTGTGAAAGCACAAAGCTTTACCTACTAACACTGACAGCAGCACTGAATAGAATATTATATTTTTATTTCAATAATGTTTTTAAAACTAATGCATCAGCCTGTCATGGCAATGCCATTAAAATCAGACATTTATCTATATGGCAGGATGATAACTTAATAACAAAACTTCACAATATTTACTTTAGTGAAGTGCTGCAATGACTTTAGTCACATGACAACAATACTGTCTACTTATTATGCAGCTATTACACAATGTGTAAGCATGCCACTGTCTGCGTTTCAAACAAATTTATTGAATCTCTCGTGCTCCCTTCGACAGAACCAGTTTTTTAAATGCAATTGGAAGAATAACATTGCAGTCTTAACTATCTGGCAAGTAACATTTGAAAGGAAAGAAAATCACTGTCCCTGGTTTAAAAGTGATCATTTAGAAAGAAGGGGGGAAGCAACGAGCAGATACAAGGCAGGGTAGAAAGTTATTAATATGGTAAATCATAAATAGCCCATGACAGGAAGAGGTGGGATTGTATACCTAAGAGTATATTGACAAGGGAGATCCTACAAAATTAATAAAAGGACAAAAGGCTCTGTATTTGAATGTATGTGACATTCAAGACAAATAAACCGAAAGCTCAAGCAGAAATATGATCTGATGACCATTTCTGAGATATAGCTGCAGGATAAAATAGATTGGGACCTGGAATCGAAAGGCACATGACTTTTGGGAAGGACACAAAGCGAGAATAACGGTGAAGGGGTGGCTCTGTTAATTCATTATGGGCTGCATCTTTTGTCTGTTTTAAATGAACTGCAAGTTGCATCCACTTTTCTGGAGGGATTCTCATTGTGAAATGCTCCAAACGTTCTCACTTATCTTAAGAAATGTGCCTGTTTAACTTTCTACCCTGCCCCTATGGTATTCATTGCATCAGATTATAGCCCCATCCTACCATGTGCGGCACACAAAACACCTTACCATTCAGCAGATAGCAATTGAAAGACCAACTTCCCTTGTGCCTGCACCATCTTTAAAAGTCCATTATATATTTAGACAAGTCCTGTAAGCCCATGGCTACCTTGCATGGTGCCTGACTCTGGCTCCAGACATGGTAGAGAAAGGGAAGTTAGTGAGCAGAGATGCCAGAGAGGGATGTGGGCGAGTACAGATCTCAGAGAGAGGGATGTGGGTGAGCAGAGACTTCAAAGCCCTGCTGGATGGGTGAAAACACGAGACTTCCTCTTCTGCCCAGGACCAAAAGTGGAGGCCACAACATTGCCAGCCAGGGTCAAGATAACCCTTTTTTAAAAAAAAATTAATTCACAAGATGAGGACTTGCTGGTTGTGACAGTATTTTATTGTCAATCCCTAACTCACCTTTCAGTTGGTCTGGAATCACATGTCGTCCAGGCAAGGCAAGGATGGAAGTTTCCTTTCCTAAAGGACATCAGTTGAACCAGGTAGTTTTTCTGACAATCAGCAATGGTGTCCTGGTTATTATTCGACTCCTAATTCCAGATTTTTCTTTCTTGAATTCTAATTCCACCTTCTGCCATGGTGGGATTTGAACCTGGGTCCCCAAAATATTGCTTGGGTCTTATGACTAATAGTCTCATGATAATACCCTTAGACCAACGTCTCCCCTGAAAGCATTCTCAGCTCTCTCATACTGCCCAGCGCTGTTTGAAGAAGCTCAATATCCTTCTCCACTCTGGCAGATAAAGTACCACTGTCTTCTCTCCAAAGCCTCAGACTCGCTCACGCTGCTATTGCAGTCAGCTCCCAGCAACCCTCCTGATCTACGGCTCTCACTATTGCCTGCAACATCTTCCGTCACTCACTCTCACCCACCCTACCCTCAAACAGTACTCATTCTGCATGCCTCTGTGCCATCTACACACTTGGGACCTACGCCAAAAGTACCAGCTGTGCTACCCAAATTAATACCTATCTTTCCCTCTCTCTCTCTCATAGCAGGAGGAAACAGCCCACAATAAGGCAGAAAAATACAAGAGCTGTGATGGTCTCTCAAACATTCAGCTGTTCACCCCATATGTGGAGAGCATCCTGACTCTTGCAAACAATACACCTTTTTACTTTTGCACTTTTACAAAGTGAGGACTTAAATGAAAAAAAAAGAATTGTTTTGAAATCTCTGGGTTTACAAGGATTGCAGCATGTTTTGAAAACATGGAAATTGATACCTTTCACACACCTTACGTGGCTGCCTGTTCTAGCAATGTGCAGATCAACTGGAGCTGAGGGTTTGTTTGTAAGTGATGCTAGATGCTTTGCAGACTAGGGACCAATTATTAATGAATATGTGAGCCTGCTTGCCAATAACTGTGATCGATTCAGTAGCTGAATGACCTGGGCAGTGAACAAGACAGAGAAGCTGGTCAGAACAAAAGTGAACATCTCACTTCTCTGTAGTAAGTTAATTTGAACCTGAATAAAACCAACTTATCTCTCCCTCAAGAAATAAAGGAAATTACAACTTTGAAGTGGATAAGACCTTTCATAAGTGAACCAACCACCTGATTCTAAGCCGATGGAATTATTGAGAAAAAGCAAAGTCAAAGAGAAACCTTTGCATCAGCAAGAACCAATCCAACACATCACATGAACAAACATAAAAGCACAGTTACTTTTCCAGATTTTCCTCCGCCTATCTGTTTTTCTTTCTCCCGCTTATGTTTGTCTGTGAGTATGTGAGTGAGGGGGAATTAATAAAGGATTTAGAATTTTAATTTACAGAGTTCACTTGATGTAATTGTATACCTGTAGCTAAAATCCATTTTTACCTGTAATAAATGATTATTCTTGTCATGTACTGAAGCGAGACCCATGCTTTCTAGTGACCAGTGTCTAAAACTCTGGTAGCTTGCAATTTTGGGTATTTCACTTCAAAGATACAAAGACAATGTTGCTGAGGAGAATACTGAGATACAGTCTATTAGACTAGACTGGATTGAGGTTCACAAGGACGAGGTGTTAGCAATTCTGGAAAGTGTGAAAATAGATAAGTCCCCTGATCTGGATGGGATGTATCCTAGGATTCTCTGGGAAGCTAGGGAGGAGATTGCAGAGCCTTTGGCTTTGATCTTTAGGTCATCATTATTTTCAGGAATAGTGCCAGAAGACTGGAGGATAGCAAATGTTGTCCTCTTGTTCAAGAAGGGGAGGAGGGGCAATCCTGGTAATTTCAGACCAGTGAGCCTTACTTTGGTTATGGGTAAAGTGTTGGAAAGGATTATAAGAGATAGAATTTATAATCATCTAGAAAGGAATAATTTGGTTAGGGATAGTCAACATGGTTTTGTGAAGGGTAGGTCATGCCTCACAAACGTTATTGAGTTCTTTGAGAAGGTGGCTAAACAGTTGGATGAGGGCAAAGCATTTGATGTAGTGTATATGGATTTCAGTAAAGTGTTTGATAAGGTTCCCCATAGTAGGCTTTTGCATGAAATACGGAGTCATGGTATTGAGAGTGTTTTAGCGGTTGAGATAAAAAATTGGCTAGTTGGAAGAAGGCAGAGGGTGGTGGTTGATGGGAGCTAGCTAGGTCCAAAGTGAGTGCGTGAACATGCCTGGTCCAGTCCAAGGCCTGGTGCTTTTCTGTGCAATGTATCCTCGCTGTCCCAGTGCTTGGTCATTGCTTGTATAGTCTAAGCTGCAGCACCAAAGCACAGACACATTCTGTAAGTGTACTAGAGACATGCTTTGAGTGTTTCTGGTACATAAGAGATATTATGTTCATGGAAATGGGATGCATCTGACTGTTGGCCATTGAATGTGTCCTGAAATGTTGAAGTCCAGTGTTCAATGTGGAGGTGTTTTAGGGTGTAAGCAGCAGGCCAAAGTTGCCAAGTACCTGGGTTGATTTCCACCTCAAGATTTGTCAACATTTTGCTTTTTAATGCATTTTAGTAAAGATAATTTGAATACTAATGAGGTGAAACTGGCCTTTAATAAGGTCTTTAGTAAGCTATTATCTATCTTCTTTGACAACTCACCCCGCTCCTTCTCAAAAAGCATTAAAGATGTTGAGGTAGGCCCTTCTTGTCTGATTCTGCCACAACTCATGCAATAGCAAACATCACTCAGACCCCTATAAGATTCCACCCATTTTCTTAACATAATTGAGTGGAATGGCCTGAGTTCAGTACACAAAGATGTGGAGGTGGTTTGGGTAGAGATTAAGAAATCTCTAAAGGCAAGAATTCACTTATAGGAGTGATATACAGGTCCCTTAACAGTAACCCCATAGTAGAATTTAGTATAAATGAAGACAACCAAATTTTATCAAAAAGGTACAGCAAGCTTGGAGGAATTTTAATCTATATATTGACTGGAAAAAGTAGGTGGGCAAAGATAGCCTTGGTGAGGAGTTTAGGTTGGGGCGGTTTCTTAGAGCAGCCTGTTTTGGAATCAACCAGAGAGTTGGCTGTATTAGACCTGCTATTCTGCAGTAAAATCAAATTAATTGATGACCTCACAGTGACAACATCCCTAGCTTCGGTGACCATAGTATGATTGAATTTTATGTTCAATTTGAGGGAGAGAAGTGTGCGTTAAAGATGAGTAATTGAAATTTAAATAAGAACAACTATGATGCTGAAGGCAAAGCTAGCTAAAGTTTAATGGCAAATTAGGCTATGGGATAGGGCATTGGAGGTGCATTAGCAGACATATAAGGAGATATTTCAGAAGACACAAAATTGATATAATCCAGTGTAAGAAAATTTCTGAGGAGGAGGGCCACTATTTATGGTTAACTAAAGTGAAAATAGTATCAAACTTAAAGAAAGACTATATTATTGTGCAAAGAAACAGGTCAGAAGATTGAAAAGAATATATTAAAAAAAGGCACCGAATGACTAAAAGATTAAAATGAATGGGAAAAACAGAGTTTAAGAGAACAATAGTTAGAAATGCAAATAACACTAAGAGTTGCAACAGAGATTTAAGAAGAGTTAGCAAAGTGAGCACTGACTCTGTAGAAAGGAAGTCTAGTGAATTAGTAATGGAAAATGAGGTGATGGCGGATGAATTGAATAGGTAATTTACATTGGTCTTTACTGAAGAGGAAGCAAGAAACATCCCAGAAATGACCATACATGGAAAATGGAAGGGAAGGAGGAATTCAAGAACATTATCATTAGCAAGGTAATTGTGCTGAAAAAGATATTTATCTGTGGGCTGAGAATTGCTCAAGTTCAAGTTGGGCATCATACTAATGTCTTAACAGAAAGGTCAAGCGAAATAGATGATGCGTTGCTTTAATTTTCCAAAATGCATTTCATTGAGCAAAGTTCCATTAGACTGAAAAATAGTGAATGTAACCACATTTTTTTTTCAAAAAGCAGGGCACTACAGGTCTGTCTGCCACATGGAAGACGTCAATAGCTATTATGACAAATGTTTTAGCAGAGCACTGAAAAAAAAAGTTCCAAGTAATCAGAGAGTCAACATGGATTTGTTATGTGAAAAGAAATTTATGTGAATTCTTTTGAATAAATAAAATGTACTTTGGATAAAAAGTGGGCTGGTGAATGAAATGTATTCAGATTTTCAAAAGGCATTGAGATTATTGCAACATATACCACAAAAGTTATTGCAGAAAGGGAATTATTACACATATAGAACATAGAACATAGAACAATACAGCGCAGAACAGGCCCTTCTGCCCTCGCTGTTGCGCCGACCTGTGAACTAATCTAAGCCCCTCCCCTTACACTATCCCATCATCATCCATATGCTTATCCAAGGACTGTTTAAATGCACAGATAAACGTAAAGCAATATGACAACCATGCTCGCACAGATATAGTCAGCAATAATACGGGGCTGCAACATCAACTACTGCAGGATGCAACTGCTACACTCCAATTGCACACAACTTACTCTTCTACATTTTATTAATATCTATATGTATATACTTTATAATGTTGAGGCTCCTGTACTGTGGCACACATCAGGGTCATATTCTGCATTACAAGAGGGCAGAAAGATGCAACAAAACAGTATAGTATGAATGATGAGAATGGGTAATATTTGACAAATGGAATATAATGTAGGAAGATATGAAATTGTCAATCTTGACAGGAAGAACAGAAACAGTGAAAGATTGCAGATCTCTGAAATGCAGAGGGACATGGGTGTCCTACCATAAGGGATTACTGTGAAGGTACAGTAAATAATTAAGACATATGATAAAATACAGGGAAGTCTACATGTGACTCCAGGTCCACAGTAATGTGGTTGGCTCTTAACTGCCCTCTGGGCAATTAGAGATGTGCAATGAATGCTATCCTAGCAAGTGATGCCCTCATCCTGTGAATGAATGAAATAAAAAGTGATGAGACCATATCCAGACTATTGTGAACACTAACGGTCTGCTGATTTAAGGAAAGAAATAAACGCATTGGTAACAGTTCAGAGAAGGTTTGCTCGACTAATATCTGGGAATGGGAAGAGTGTATTTTGAGGAAAGCTTGGATAGGATAGGCTCGTATACAATGGGCTTTGGAAGATAAGAGATCACTTGATTGAAACATACAAAAATCCTGAAGAGACTTGACAGGGGGGATGTAGAAACAATGTTTTCACTCGTGGGAAAATCGAGAACTAAAGTTCACTGTTAAATTAAAAAGGTCACCCACTTAGTATAGAGAGGAGGAGAATTATTTTCACATAGGAGCCTTTAAAGATAGTGGAAGCAGAGTTATTGAATATTTTTCAGGCAGTCGTGTATAAGATTCTTGATTAGCAACAGAGTGAAAATGATTAAGAATAGACAGCAATGTTGCATATTTCACCTTGATCATTTGACGAGAAGAACAGGCTCAAGGAGCCACATAACTATATTCTGCTTCTAATTCTTACTTTCATATGACCAAGAATCTGCATCAATCACATGATAGAAGCAGAGACAATTAAGAGTTTCAAAAGGGAATTTGACAAACACATGTATCCCTGCAGATTTAATTCCTTCATGAACTGAGCAGGGGAATAAGTTTGAGTGGATTGTTTAATGGAGAGAAGACTTGATGGACAAACAATTGCCCTCTGTGTCTTAAATGAATCTGTGACTTTTTGCTATTGACATCAATATGTTGCTCACAGTTTGTGAATAATAACTTCAACTTCTTACCATTTCTTCGATATTTATAGATTCCATTTCAAAGATATATCCTTCAGTCATGTGAGGTTAGTGCCAGACAATTGCAAATTTTACAGTTCGGTTTAAAATAGTAGACTGGGATAAACCCAGCAATTATAAATCAGTTAGCATAATGATGGAGAATATGAATTGACATTTATGAACGTATGGACGAATAAATGAAAGCACAAATTTGTTAAAGGTAAATTGTGTTTGACTACTTTGACTGAGTTCTTTGCTAAACATAAAGGATGATAAGGCTATGTGATTGTATCGTGAATCTGCACTTTTAAAAGGGGTTTACCGCATAACAAACGAATAAGAAATATTGAAACCCATAGGGTTAAGTAGACAATGGAAGCATGGATACAAATATGTACATGTACTGCCGCCCATTGTCAGAAATTATTTCAAGTGCACCTAACAGATTAAAAATGTCAGTCAGTCAAGCAGTCAACTAAGTAAACACTGTAATAGCAATATCATTAAGCATAAAATAGGTCATGAAGTCTGTGGAACTTCAAGATATCCAACTCAATAAGAACCTGAATGCCTGTGGTACATGTGATGTGGACTTCTATGACAATTATATAGTTTCTTAGACAGGGAGACTAACACAGCATACAATATTACATGTGCAGTCTGACCAAGGGCTGTAATAACTGCTGTAAGACATCCATAATTCTAAATTTAGCATACTCATTGGAGTACAAACAATCCAGTCTCAGTCTTGAATGCATACAGTGCTCAATGCTGTGACATTTTTCTTCCTTTAAGATGTATTTTTGGAATGCTTAGATAGATGTTGAGACATTATTTTTGTCAAAATTCAGTCTCTGAAATTTTACAACATCTGCTGACAAATTGATCTATTGATTTGTGTGGCTTTTGCATAGAGGACAACAATTCTAATTGATGAATTCTAAAGTTGATTCTGATATTCAGCTGCTCTTCTAGGAATTTCCGTATCTTTACTGGAGCTTTCCATTCCTCTTGAGGGTTTTTACTCTGTCAACCTCTCATTACTAATTGCTATCGATACGTTCCTAAATAGTTTAAGCAAATCTGCAACAGCTTGATCTTTGAAGCTTGGTTGAATCCTTTATTTAAAAAGCTTGAACTTGGATAGCAGACCCATGGTTTTCCAATTCTTTCATTGGGATTTGGTATCTATTGTTCTGCTGCTACTTTGACTTTTCACTTTATGTTTAATATGTTTCACTCCTTTTGTGATTTTAGCACTGTATACAATATTCCTTTCTAATTTTGGCTTGAAACTTTTAAGGTTTGTTCTGTTGGCTCTGTACTGTTCCTCAGAACTGCCTGTTTTATTTCCATTGCTTATATTTATATGTGTTTTTCCTTAAATCAGCACTTGCTGGCTCCTACTGATGATTTAAATTTGAAATAGTTTTTAGACAGAAAATGTTTAAATCAACTGGTTGCCTGAACAAGCTTGACTAATTAATCTTTACATACAGAGTAATATTCAGGCACAGCTTGTGCTTTGAAATCTGCAGAGTTGAAGCCTGTAATCATGTGACAACATCCAGGTACTTGATCCATTTATATATTGACCTTTTAAAGGGACACCCTCCTAAAGGTGAAAATACAACATACAATATTGGGTGTCAATTTTGTAAACTAAAATGTTGTATATTAATAAGGTGTGCTGTGCCATCAATCAGGTGTTTAACAAGTTATAATCCCTGTTAACTGACAACCTAGCTCCCAACATCAATATCAATAAGCTTCATTGGACTTCTCTCTCAAATTGCACCATAACCATGTCATTCAGTCCCCTAAAAGATTCTGCTCAATGTTTCTTCAATAGTGACAACATCAATTTACTGATAATTCATTTTCTGGTAGGATGCTTCCTGAGATATGCCCATCTTCACTAATAAATCTGTTGGCATGGAGAGAAAGGTAAATGGCTTTGGGTGGGTACAAGTTGGCACTATGTTATGACTGGGGTTATAAAAGATGATGGGTGATGGGTAACATAAGGAATATGGGTAATCTCAGGGCTGCATGGTATAAGTAGATGGGAAAAGAATGACAGAAAGGCTCTATGAAGGGATCTGGAGGATTGGTAGAAAGGTATGAGAGGTACAAGAACCATGGGGTACAAGAGCACAGTTTGGCGTAACATGTATAAGATGGAATGGCAGATAAAAGAGTGGCAATATCTGCCATACGGCAGCATGGGTGGAGCATGGTGAGTGAGTGTAATGAAGCAATGGGATTGGTAGGTGAATTCAAACAGTCAATAGGAAGATAGTGATGCAACTTGTAACATCATTACCTTATGACCTATCAAAATAGAGTACCTGAGCTTATTGTTGCCTGAAATAATTAAATATTAGACTGTTTAACCAGCTTCAGTTTTGGGGTGAATATAATTTATTTTTAAAAGGAAAACATCACTGTGGGCCATCTTAGAATCATAACAGAAAACTGATGTGGACACTCAAAGTATTTGAGCACATAATGCTTTGATTTAAGAATAGTTGGAATAGTTGGGAACTGCAATAATTCAATGCAGACAAGTATGTCTGATAGAATGGCTTCACCTTTTCCTGCTTCTTCCTGTTTGCATTCAATTTAGCCATATTCCATGGACCTGTTCATTTGCCCCCTTAGTACTGTCCCACAGTTTCATTTCCACTTCTCATTTTCGATTTGCTGTTTAAAAAGCAAGCAGTTTCCTGAATTCCAACATTACTTTCAAAAACTTTCTAAAACTGTTACTAACCTTAGGTCGACTTGCTGAGTCTTTGACTCAGTCAATTGGCCTTCAAACACATTGGCTCAGTCTTATAATTCCACAATGTTCCTCTCAGCTGACTTATCCACCTAATCTCCTGAACCTGTCAGCGCTTGGTATACTTTACCAAGGCCTCTGATCCTGCATTCTAGCTTTCTAAACTTATACATCCAGGTTAAATCCAGTTAACTTGGGAATTTCCAGAATCTGCTGATTTGTTACTACCTGACAGTACTGAGTTGATGCATTAGCATCGTGACCCTGCCATCCCACAGCTCACGACCTCTGATCTTGATGACATACTGAATCTTTAGGGTCTTGCTGATTCTTTTCATTGTTTTTTTCTTATAAAATACAAATTCTGTTAAAGACACAGTTACTAGGTTTTTTAATTTTTGAATTTCAGTTTTAGTTAAAGGAGGGGATTAATTTTAAGCAGGAAGCTTTGGATTTTTTTTTTCCTTTAAGATCTCAGAAAGATTGAATCAAAATATTCTATGAAAGTTTGTGTCAAGTCCTGCTTGTAAGGATTAAAGTGTCTGTCAAAATGTTTGAATCAAAACGTATAACAATGCAAGTTGTGGAATGAAGCAAAGCACATGGATACACCAATTTGTGAATCCATTTTGACATTTCAATGTTATTTTACTATTGTACCTCTGTTAACCATTTCTGCTATGATATTCAACATGTATAGTGAGAGGACACACCACTGCTCCAATATGTTTCGACTCTGAACCATCTGGAGAGTGTATAAACAACCCTGACATGAACAAAAAACCTCTAACATTAATACATGAAGTTTCTCCTGTGTGACAAAATCAAATGCCTTCTCCAACTCCATGAGGTTGCATATGTTGACTGCAGATGCTGTTAAAGTTAATGCATTAAGATTTGAAAATTAGTGACTCAACCACTCATTCCTGCTCGACGTCGATACCTGGCTTGCTCAGCAACAGTCTCCTTTTGTCTTTTTCCGTATCTGCTCTTGAATGATCCAAAGCAAAACTTTGTTAGCATGGAAGATCAAAGCAATAATTCATAATTTATACACTGTTTCTTATCACTTTTCTTTGGAAGAGGAATAAAGTTAGATTCAATCCAGTCATCAAGCCATCAGCTTAAGGAAGTTAGGTGAAAGTAAAACAAAGGGAGAAAGTGCATTATGATATCAGCCTAGTTGAAATAGAAAATTGGGAGGATTCTACAAACAACTGAATAGAAAACACAAGCCCATGAGGCTTAGGGAAGTGAGTAAAGGACCTGCAGTTATGCTGACTACCATTACTAAAGTTATGATTACATAATAATCTTATACACAAATAATTACATCAGTCCTTTCCAACTGTGGTAATAGTATCACAAACTCCTCAATCCGTCCAAAGAATGGGAAGAGTGAGCAGAGTTTCTTTAATCCCTTTCACCTGATAATAACTGGGTCATACGTGAGTTAAAGTTAAAACTATCCACTTGCCATTTATTCCAACTTCATAGCAATAGTGCAGCAATGGAACTTAAAGATGTCTGATTCATGAATTGTGCCAAAATTTCAAACTTATTTGTTATTTTATCACCGAAATAGTTGATTTATTTCTCCTTATTGCTGCTATCTAGATCAAAAAAAACTTTTGCCAGATTTCTTCAATAAACTTGATAAAAGATTGTTTATTAAGAGCAAATTTATTCTTAAAACAAGTGGCAAATTGTTATTAACTAAGATACTATGCAGATTTAAACTATATCCCCTTTATCCTATTACAGATACAGCAATATACAGAAAGGAAGAGATGACACAGTTCTATAGCATCTTGTGAGTATGAATGAATTGGGGGTGAAACAAACACCTTGGTGGATAATGGGTTCAAATCAGAAAAGGTAGAATGAGTTGACTTCTCACATTTACTTTTGTTTCCTGCTGACAAGTTCAAAATCAAATTGTTGTTGGCTATTAATTGATTACTTGTAGATAGCTCAAATTACCCAAACACGTTTCGGCCCTAGTCAGTATTTTCCCCACTTCATGCAAAACTGCATTAAAATTGCAGCCAGGCTGTAGGTAGGTCGCAGAAAATATGTCAAAGGTATTAATCTCAACTTTACACCTCAACACATCTGAAATCACATCTCAGAACAGCACAAAGCCACAGAGAAATAAACACACATCTGGGAATCACTCTGCATTATACACGGAATAAACTGTGTTGTAATTCATCGTGTAAATGATGAGATAGAAATAGAATATTGGGGGAGTAGCCATTCTGCCCTTTGAGCCTGCTTCAAAATCATTATGGTCATGGCTAATCATCCAACTCAACAGCCTGTTTCCACTTGTCCCCAATTTCCTTTGATCCCATTAGCCCTAAGCAGTATATTCAACTCCTTCTTGAAATCATACAATGCTTTGACCTCAACTACTTTCTGTGGCAGCAAATTCAACAGGCTCACCAGTCTCTGGGTGAAGAAATTTCGCTTCTCAGTCCTAAGTGGTTTACATCTTTAGACTGTGACCCCATTTCTGGAATTCCCCATCATTGTCCCTGAGTACCTTGTATGGACCTATTAGAATTTTATTCTTTTGCTTCCATCGTATACAATCCTAACTGATTCAGCCTCTTCTCATACATCAGCCCTGCCAACCCAGGAATCAGTCTGGTAAACCTCTCTCTCTACAGCAAGGATATCTTCCTCAGATAAGGAGACACTATACTTCAGGTGTGGTCTTACCAAGATCTTCTATATTTGTAGCAAGACATCCCTGCTCCAGCACTCATATCCTTTCACTATGAAGATTAACATACCATTTGCCTTCCTCACTGCCTCCTGCAGCTACATGCTTGTATTTGGTGACTGGTGTAAGAGAAAATCCAGGTCTCACTCTGCATTTCCCTGCATCAATTTATAATCATTCAGATAATAATCTGCCTTCATGCTTTTTCTCCCACAGTGGATAACCTTGTTTATCCAAATTATACTGCTTCTACAATACATTTGCCACTCATTCAGTTTGTCCAAATCACATGGGATCATCTCTGCATCTTCCTTACAGCTCACCCTCCCACCCCCGAGACTTGCTGTCTGTAACTTAGTATTTTTTTCTAATATAATAAGAAGATGATTTTTATTTCCATGGCTTCTAATCTCAGGAGAATTTGTAAAGTATCACATGGTTTTCACAAGGAGTAACATAATTAAATTAAAAATTATTGTCTGGTATTACTGATGCATTACTCCTTCCATAATGGAAGTCTGGCCCATGAAGTCTAAACTAATACTTTCCTTAAGCTAGCAATGACAGGCATTTAAAATATATGTATAGAGTTTAGATTTCCCTGACATATTGAGTTCAAAAAGGTTTTTAATATTGACATTATTACTGTCACAGGTGTTTATTTTAAATGTGTTTTACAGCGAAGCTTTTATTGCAGATTCAGCAAATATAAAAAAATGAAGGACATATTAAATTTAGAAGCATAAAATTCCAAAAGTTTGATCTATTTTATTATAGAACTTCATTATTGGCTACAATTTTTTGCAGTGATATCATACAAATAATTTTTATTTAAATTATATTACATTTTTTAAAAACCTTGTGATATTTTAAAAATTCTCCTGAGATTAGTAGCTACGGGAATGAGAAAAATCATCTTTTATGCTATTATTAGAAGTAAATACAAGGCTGTAGATAGCATTTTACTGATGTTGTAACTTGCATGTACTTCTCTCAGCAGCACCATCGATCAACATGTTGAATTAAGAAATAATTAGATGATTTGCTACAGAGTGCTAAATTAATGCAAGACAATGTACGCCTAGGTTTTCAGAATGCTTCTTCTGATGTGTAAGTTTTGACATGTTTATAAAAAAAGCTAAGAACGACTGTCTCATTCATTAAGCTTGGGGTGAGGATGTTCAAAGGCATCTTTCTTGACCTACTAGGGGTTAAGGTTCTTATGTGGTCACTTAATGGCACCATCATAATCATATATCTCCTTGATCTTCAGAAAAGCTGTTTCTGTTCCTGACTGGGTAAGTAAGATGACCTGTCTCCTGGGTTTGGGGTGGAGGATTCTAATTACCCCAATCAAGGGGCAGGGCATATTTGAAGAATAAGAGGGTGGCTTTGGTGAATCATGTCCCTGGCTATACCTTGGATCATTCAGATGTTATCTCCGTGTGATACCTACATCATAACGATATAAAAAGTGCCCAATTTCTGCTGTTGGATCTCTAGAGGTGTAGGCCTCAAATGGTGAATTTTAAGACTCAGAAGTAACTCGTCTGAATGGCTGGCATCTTCTAATAATCTAGGATGCTGCGTTGAGACTGAAGTTTGTCAAGAAACTGGTCTGTCAACTCTTGGTGAGTTTGTTGTCAAGTGATTGATGATGAAAATTCAAGAAAATGTGACCTGACACTTCTTCAAGAAAGGTAATTGTGCCATAATTGCTGTTTGAAACTGCAAACAATGAATATTTCTAGAACTGCATACTGCTTCTGGTGTGCTTAATATTTCAACACAAAATGAAACTGGCTGGATGCAAGAGGTAAAAATTGAGCTTGAATTGTTTGTAATTTAGTTGAAATGACAAACAAGCATTATTCCCCATCCTCCTCTTACTTGCTCACTATGCTCACTAACCCTCTCCTACAATAATGTAAAATATAAAAGGAAGTGCAAGACAGTGTTGTGAAGTTTTATGGCATTAAATAAGCAAAATATGTATGCAGTGGAATCTTTGTGTATGCAGAATGAAACCTTGGTTTGCAGCACTTGTGGGCAATGGGGAATCAATAAGGAAACTGAAGAAGGTGGTGATTTTGAGTCTTGCACTACACTGCATGATTCAGTCATGCCCTCTGGGATATTCAAGGCCGCAATGAGATGAAAACCAAGAAGTTGAGTTGTTATCCAAGCAAAGATTGTGAGCACTTTGCGTACATTGGTAGGCCAACAGGAGGATCCCTAACACTCTGAGATTAGAAACCCTTTTAATATCTTGAATGTTCACTTCAGCTCTTCATGTTGTGAGAGCTAATTGGTCACCATAAGAGTGACTTTTTTTGTCATGATTCTTTCTAATGTTAGGATCTACAGGACTTGCTTTTTCTAGTGTGGCAGAGGAAAACATTAGATGGTATAATGAGAAAAGGCCTTGTCTTAAACAAGATGTATTTTATTGCTTGATAGTTATCAGGCACAAGTTAGCTTAGTATGATAGAGAGTATTACCAAGACAATGAAGAGATCAAGATGATGGGTGTCCATATTTTTATATCCACAGCGATACTCTGTACTGACATCCCTATAACATCAACATATTGAGCTGAATCTTTTTGGCTAAGTGCAAGTTGCATCAGATATTTTGAAGGCTTTATTGCCATTTGCCCAAATTTTTTTTCACTGCATCTTCCCAAGTTCATCTAATTAACTATATATACTTCCCCTCTGTCATCCCTCTTGTCTGATTCCAGCCGTACCTTACTAAGTGTTGCTCTGAAACAACCCGCCACAGACCAGATATCCCAGAATTGATTGCTACCCCAGCAATGGTGCCATCTCTAAAAGGCCATTGTGCAACTAGACAAGCAGTGAGAGTCGGGAGCTGCCTTGCACGTTTCCAGACTGTTGCCCCAGGCATGGCAGACAAGGGCAAACTGGCACCAATTTTTGTGGGCATGGAGTTCCTGGTGGATGAGGTGGTGCTCAGGCAGATTGCCTCTTTCCCCAGGACCAGCCGTGTATGCCACGATCTTGTACATTGTCACCTTGGTTAAGGCAGCTTTAACTGTTTGATGGAAAGGATAACTATGTAGGAGCAATTTCAACGATATTGTCCAGCCTGTCAGCATAAATGCCACCAGTTTCTCCCTGTTAGTTAGATTCTGCTTTTGCTGCTGTACCTACTTCTCACTAAGGTTCACATTCTATCACTTTCAGGACTGCCTGCAACATCTTCCCTAATTGTTCTCAAACACCTCAAACCCCCAACAGCTCTGACTCTGCAAGTCCTTTCCATTAAAAATTGACTGCTATGAGGGCTCTTAGAGGCTGGTACATGTTAGATGCTGATGCCTATGGGCAATATCTAACATACAGGTCATTTGGAACAAATCATGAGCTGAAGTCACCAAGTACCCACTCTGATATTCACATCTAGAATTCTCACCATCTAGCTTGGGGGCATTTGGAAACATAAGAATCTGCATTTAATGAGGTGAGTTGTGACATCAACATGGGGTTTTACAAGCTAAAATTCTCCTTAATTAACAACTTGCCACATGAAACCCACTTAGCACGACCCTCAGCTTTCTGCTCAGCAAACGGTCAAAATATGCAAACAGTTGCTCCCATCATTGAGAGATGACTCACCAGATATCTAATGCAAATCTGCTGTAAATTTCACCTTAGCCCGTGTTGTTGAGGCCATTATAAGATTCTAGCCATTAGATGGACCTTAATGCATTCCACGGCACTAACTTTTTCAGGACCAAACACCTTATATGACATCTCCTCCCAAGATTTTTTCAACTATTAACTGGTAGCATTTCTACTTCCCTCAAAGTCTCTATCTTCACGATTGCCTGTCACATCTGGCAGTCTGGAGCTTTTTATTTCCAGAACGCATACTCCTTGGACTTTGAGGGTTGAAATGTCATTAGCTTGAGTTGTCCTTACCCTGTAAGTGACCATGTGAGGCCTGTGAGCCACTTCAAACTGGAGGAATCTTTAACTCTTGGATGTTCTTCACAGAAGATGTTGTTGCTGCTCAACCAGGAAATTTGGTCATCTCATCATCTGGTAGACTCTTGATCTGATTTGCCTTTGCAGAGGATATATTTACTACTGAATTCATCATCTCATTAATTTCCTTCATGGAATGGCTGTTCTGCTAAAACAGGTATTTTCTTCCTTGCCTTATCCTGAACTCTGAAGCCAACTGATTCCTTATTCACTGAGATAACGAGGTGTGGAGCTGGATGAACACAGCAGGCCAGGCAGGAAAGCTGTGATCAGAGATACCATGCCACCCGAAGGTTGCAGGAACAGCAACTCATATTCCGCTTGGGAACCCTGCAGCCCAATGGTATCATTGTGGATTTCACAAGCTTCAAAATCTCCCTTTCCCCCACTGCATCCCAAAACCAGCCCAGCTCGTCCCCTCCCCCCACTGCATCCCAAAACCAGTCCAGCTTGTCCCCGCCTCCCGAACCTGTTCTTCCTCTCACCCATCCCTTCCTCCCACCTCAAGCCGCACCTCCATTTCCTACTGACTAACCTCGTCCCGCCTCCTTGACCTGTCCATCTTCCCTGGACTGACCTATCCTCTCCCTACTTCCCCACCTATACTCTCCTCTCCACCTATCTTATTTTCTCTCCATCTTCGGTCTGCCTCCCCCTCTCTCCCTATTTATTCTAGACCCCTCTCCCCATTCCCCCTCTCTGATGAAGAGTCTAGGCCCAAAATGTCAGTTTTTGTGCTCCTGAGATGCTGCTTGGCCTGTTGTGTTCATCCAGCTTCACACTTTGTTATCCAGGCAGGAAAGCTGATGTTTTGAGTCTGGGCCCTTCTTCACAAGAAAACCCAGAAGAACATTTCTGAAGAAGGGCCCAGACCTGAAACGTCAGCTTTCCTGCTCCTCTGATGCTGCCTGGCCTGCTGTGTTCATCCAGCGCTACACCTTGTTATCTCAGGCTCCAGCATTGGCAGATGTTACTATCTCCTTATTGACTGAATCTCTGGAGTTAATTTCAACCTCAGTGGTAGCTACCACAGAATTGTATGCAGCCATCCTCAATGCTGGAAATAACTCTTTATTTTCAATCTACTGGGCAATATGTTCTTGAAGTATGTATACTTCATACTTCAATTTATTGATTAGGTTGGATGCTTACAGTGGCCATTTGTGCTTGTGCTTTACTAGTGAGTCTAACATTTTCACGTTGGTGAATCTTCAGTCATGCTACTTTAGGATGATTGCTAACTTGGTATGGGCCTCTGTTACTGGTAGTGATGATTTTTCCTTGGAAAATTAAGAATTGGAGTGTTTTCCTGGAACATCCAGCATTATCTCAGCATTTGACATCAGATTCAAATCTGCCATAACAATTTATTTAGCAGGTCATGTTGCTCACTGAGCAACTCCAATTAAGTATTTATCACGAACTCATCTAGATTGTATGGTTCATTATATATGCACCTTCACACAAGCTTTGCTGATGTCTGATAGTGGTGGAACATATTTCTGTCAACCCCATGTAGTTGCAGATATTCATCCTGTTGACAGTATGAAACAATTTCCTTACACTATCAGAGGTAGTTTCAATGGATTTTGTCTTCTTTTTAGGCTCTATTGTGAGTCCAGAATGCTGTTGTATGAAATCAGATGATTACTGTTTGATCAGTCTCCTTGGCCAGTTCACTGTCAGATGTAACTAGTTTAACTCCTTTGGCTACTTGAATAAGTTTGAGGTCACAATGTGCATTCAACTCAAGAGTAAAAATTCTTAATCATGAAGAATGCATTTTTTAAAACTCCCTAATGCTTCATGAATTGTTGCTTAACCTTCAGGTTTACACGGGCTAAATTATCCATTTTCACTAATATTGACCATAATGCTTTTCTCCTTTATACATGTTTTATGATCTGATAATGTTGTGACACTTGTACAGGTTAATAATAAGAGCTTTGACATAAGACTCTTATTTTCAAAATGATTGGCTTGGATCTCCAATCCCAATTTCTCTTTGGGATACATTTGATTTCTCTTCCATTTTCCTAAACAAATCAGGATTTCTGTGGCAATGATAATAAACCACATTGCTTTACTGTTTTAATAAGGTTTTGAAACTCAATCCCATTCTCTTAATTGGTAACACTGAATGGATATCTCTGTTTGTCTTAACAAATTCTTCCCACATTTGCTAAGGTTTCAATAGTGGATCTCTCACTCTTACTGTGTCTCAATAGTCTCTTTGCATTCATTTTCCATGAGTCTCTGTCTTCTTTGGCTTCTATACTCTTCTTCATCATTATGATTCAGGATTTGTAATATTTACACCATGTCATTACATCTTTAAATTACTTCTGTGGCCCTTGATTTCACTTACTGCAGCCATGCTTCTTGTTGTTTGCTTGTTTTGATGGTATGCTTGCACTGAGCTGGAAGTACTCTACTTTTGGCTTTTTCAGCCTGCAAATTTTCTATTTTTAGAGAAAAGAAATCAAGCTCTCGCTTTGCATTCTCAGAACTTCAACTTTTCTCATGAAGCATCCAATTTCCATTCACTCTCCAGGAACTACTCCTATCATGCTATAACTACCGTTCTGTGGTATTCTATAACCTTCAAGTGCAACTAATATGCTGGTTCCACAAAACTTCTGACTTTCACTTGCTTCTCTGTTTCTCTGATCAAATTGGAAATGCTTTTAGTGTTTAATGTATATTCTGCCTTGTAGAGTTTTGCCATGAGTTGTTTTCAGCATGCTTCCTAAATGTTAAGCTCTTCCAGCTGCTGAGTGATAGTGGGCCTTCATCTGTCAGAGCTTTGTTTAGAAAATTCACCAGTGTCCGTTGGAATTTGCACTACTGTTTACCCTTTTTGTTTGCAGCTAAATCAAATTCCAATCGGCATGACTGCTGACCATGTTGTCAAGCAAAGCAGTACACAGCACTGCTACCATGTTCCATGACAAGTCCTCACCACTGCTCACCATGTTATATCGGCTTGTTGGATTCTTAGTTAGATTCTTAAATAGGATTCACTGCTACAATCACCTTTTTAGTTTGGGACCTATAAGACCTGCTTTATCTAGTGTTGTAGAGGATAAATAATTTTTTGTCTCCCAAGAAAAGGCTCTTGCCTTGAACAAGATCTAGATTATTGTGGGATAGTAATCAGGTACATTGGTATAATAGACAGAGAGGCTCAGGGGTATACCAACATCCAGAGCCATTCTTTCTCCCCAAGACCTTATGACTTGTTCATACCACATGAAGCTTGATGCACTCCTCAGCTAGGAACAGGCATCTTACAGAACAAAACCCCACAGGATCAGGTGGGAGCTGTTGATCTGAATTTGGACAGAGAGAATAAGAAGGATTAGTAATATGCTTCACTGTCTACAATGAAACACATCAGGTTGGCTCTGATATTCAAATGTCATGATCATTGGAGGAGGATCAGTGATTACGCCCTGGGCTAAGTGGTTATCTTGAGTTGGGAATTATTGAGTCGGGACTACCTTGTTAGATTCATCTTACCCTCTTCCCTTCAAGTCCTAGGCCAACAGGGTAGACTCATCACCCAGTCAATGTGAACTATTCACATTGCTGACTTAATTTAAACTCAGTTAGCTAAACTAGGACCTGACCATATAAGAGACCCTGTATTTAACAATATTTCTCCTAAATAGTTGCCTATCAAAAAGTGGCAGGCAGACGTCATGATCATCATGCTACTTCGTTGAAAATGGCTCAAGGTCAGGAAGGGTGTATTAAATTAGCATGGAGCCCAGTGAAGGCAAATTGCTTGTCTTCAATTTGTGCTCCTGACTACTGACTAACCTAAGTCCTGGTGTCCAATGACAGCAACTCTGGGAGTGAAGGACGTGGCTTTAATTGTTGGCTACTTTAATGTAATCACTTGAAACATTAAACTCATTTCACAATGCTTTAGCTAAAGCTGTGATAGGAGACTAGACAAAGACAAGGAACTTGCCAGGCCTTTTATTAAGCAATCAACATTGCTTGTTAATGAACTCTATTAATAGACTCACCGTATCAGTTGATGCTCATTCTCCTGCAAATAACGTGAAAGCAGAACAACTTTCATAGTATGCAAAACATAAACCTGTTTAATAAGAGAGAATGAAACAAATAAAGTAATACATCATTGTACCATTCTCAAAGAATAATTTCCCTATAAGGTCTATAAGCAAGGTTTGAGATTTTTTTCGATTTCTAGCTTGTGTTTCATGTCGTCTTTAACCAATTTGACCTTTTTAGTTGTTTACCTGAAGGCTGACTGCTTGCTTGTTGTTGCTTGTTATTTTAGCAGGTCATACCCTGAGAGCTGCGCCTACACACAGAAGGTGACAAAGACAGAGAGGCTGAAAATTGTTATTTTAACCTTAATTGTTTTTTTTCTGCATCATGCATCATTTAAAGCGCTGCTAATGTGTCCCTGACCTTGAGTCATCCAAAGTAATTGTGGTTCAGATGGTAATGCTCCAATGGTGAGCAAGCGTTTTTCGGGCTGAAATTTTTCCTGAGAAATGGATTGAGGCACTTCATCTTTGATGGAAGACATCACTTCTATTTGATTGATTTGACAAGGCTTGGCAGAGGCCCTTTGTAGGACAGGGTTAGGAATTCCATCATTCTCAAAGAAAAGGTAAGGAGAGAACTGTACTATTTTGGCTATTTGTGCAGAATATCTGAGAATGCCTCGTATGTGACAACACTTCAATTACAGGAAATGTACATCACAGGACATGAATACAATTATTTTATGCTTTCAGAAGTGGTACAATGTCAATCCAGCACAGGATGAAATAAGAACCAATGGCATCTGTGCTGATCCCAGGACAATGCAAGATTGACATGGCTATTTTCTGCACCTCTAAAGGAAACAGTTGAAGAGAGTAGTTAACTCAAGCCCATTACATTACCTAGAATGAGACATGTCTCTTCACCGGAGCACCAGTGAATTTATTAGTTGGTGAAATGTTTTGTTCTGCTTCTGCTATCCACTGCCACCCCACTGCCAATTATCATACATATTTATCTTCTCTTGTTAACTTCAAAAAAAGAAAGTTCGGGACATTTAAACTTTATTTACTTAACAGAATACAGAGTTATTAGATTAGATTCCCTACAGTGTGGAAACAGGCCCTTCGGCCCAACAAGTCCACTCCGCCCCTTGAAGCATCCCACCCAAACCCATCCCCCTATAACCCACACACCCCCGAACACTACGGGCAATTTAGCATGGCCAATCCACCTAGCCTGCACATCTTTGGACTGTGGGAGGAAACCGGAGCACCCGGAGGAAACCCACACAGACACAGGGAGAATGTGCAAACTCCACACAGACAGTCACCCGAGGCGGGAATTGAACCCGGGTCCCTGGTGCTGTGAGGCTGCAGTGCTAACCACTGAGCCACTGTGCCGCCCCGTTTGTTATGAAAAGGTGGCCCATCTCCAATGAAGGTTCTCTATCTTGCAGCCATCCTCACAAGCAGCAATGAGATGGTTTGTAAGGAGCCTGTACCAGGACTTGAGCCTGAAAATTTGTGGGAAGGTAAGTATGTAACTTTTATGCTGATCTGGGTTAGAAATCAGGTCAGAAGATTTCAGTCATTGTTTATTTGCATTTATTACCAATGGAACAGTACACTTACCCAAGATAACAAAGTGTGGAGCTAGATGAACACAGTAGGCCAAGCAGCATCTTAGGAGCACAAAAGCTGATGTTTTGGGCCTAGACCCTTCATCAGAGAGGGGGATGCACGCACCCTCCTGCAAAAATTTAATCCCCTGTTCCCAATTCCTTGGCCTCCGCCGTATCTGCTCCCAGGATGAGGCATTCCACTCCAGCACATCCCAGATGTCTGCGTTCTTCAAGGACCGCAATGTCCCCCCCGCAGTGGTCGAGAATGCCCTTGACCGTGTCTCCTGCATTTCCCGCAACACATCCCTCACACCCCGCCACCGCAATAACCGCCCAAAGAGAATCCCCCTCGTCCTCACATAACACCCCATCAACCTCCGGATACAACGCATCATCCTCGGACACCTCCACTATCTACAATCTGACCCCACCACCCAAGACATTTTTCATCCCCAACCTTGTCCTCCTTCCAAAGAGACCACTCTCTCCAGGACTCCCTTGTCCGCTCCCCTCCAACCCCAACACACCCGGCATCTTCCCCTGCAACTGCAGGAAGTGCTACACTTGCCCCCACACCTCCTCCCTCACCCCCATCCCAGGCCCCAAGATGCCTTTCCACAACAAGCAGATGTTCACTTGCACATCTGCCAATGTGGTATATTGTATCCATTGTACCCGTTGTGGCTTCCTCTACATTGGGGAAACGAAGCAGAGGCTTGGGGACCGCTTTGCAGAACACCTCCGCTTGGTTTGCAATAATCAAATGCACCTCCCAGTAGTGAACCATTTTAACTCTCCCTCCCATTCCTCAGACGACATGCCCATCATGGACCTCCTGCAGTGCCACAATGATGCCACCTGAAGGTTGCAGGAAGAGCAACTCATATTCCTCTTGGGAACACTGCAGCCCAATGGTATCAATGTGGACTTCACAAGCTTCAAAATCTCCCCTTCCCCTATTACATCCCAAAACCAGCCCAGCTCATCCCCGCCTCCCAAACCTTGTTCTTCCTCTCACCTCAAGCCGCACCTCCATTTCCCACCTACTAACCTCATCCTGCCTCCTTGGCCTGTCTGTCCTCCCCGGACTGACCTATCCCCTCCCTACCTCCCCACCTGTACTCCCCTCTCCACCTATCTTCTCCTCTATCCATCTTCGTTCCGCCTCCCCCTCTCTCCCTATTTATTCCAGAGCCCTCACCCCATCCCCCTCTCTGATGAAGGGTCTAGGCCCGAAACGTCAGCTTTTGTGCTCCTCAGATGCTGCTTGGCCTGCTGTGTTCATTCAGCTTCACACTTTGTTATCTTGGATTCTCTAGCATCTGCAGTTCCCATTATCTCCATACGCTTACCCACACTATTCTCCGTCTGTCTTAGTTGACCACTTATTTTTCTTCAGAGACTCATTGTGTCCTCCCACAGCTTAAATTCATTCTAACTCGCTATCATCAGCAAACTCTATCTAGATTTGGATCATCTACAATAAACTCTCACAATAATTTTAAAAATCTGAAGGTATAATGATGCAATAATCAATTATATTTAAGCTGAGCAACAGGAAATTTTACATAACTAAACATTTACTTGCTTATAAATTATTATAGCTTGAAAATGTGGTAATCTAGTTAAAACTACAATGTTACAGTATTTTAAGTGGATGGCATGCAAGTATTGTTCTTCCTCAATAAAATCTCAAATTCACCAGTGCTATTTACCAATTAAGTAAACAATTGAGCTCCTATATGACTTTGAAAAACACTTGTGTATTTGTGAATGATAAGATGAAAATTAAGAATAGAGAAAGAAACACAGCAATGGCTGTGAAGAAAATTGAGTTAATTAGATTCAAGTTCGCGGGGGCAGTATAAATAGAGGATAAAAGGGAGGAAATATTGAACATTGAGACTGCGTTTTCTCTATCCTCTCTCTTTTCGTCTGTTTAGTTTACTTGAATTAGAAATGAAACCCCATATTTTCTGTTTTGTTTCTGGGCTGCGGAGGCTGTGTAATTGCAGGAACAAAAAGTACCTCATTAAACATAGCCTTATGCTGTTAGGTGCCATCATTAACTCTCAGTGCGCAAGTTTAGCTTTTATTTCACAAATTCGGCTAGTTTATGTTGATTGGCAGCAGTTATTTTTGCAACACTCTTGATGGTTTAGGTCTGAGCATTCTGCAATTGATAGTGTTTTGCAACTTATGAAATAACTTGTCAACATAAAATGTAGAGTAATTTTCATTGATCAACAGAAAGTTCAGTAAGCTCCGAACCAATAATACCTTGTTGCAGGTAAAGTACAAGGTGAACATTCCTGGTTGTTTTCAAAGTATCCTCCTATAATTAGGAAGATCTAGGATCCAGTGGTCTGGCCTGACCCAGCATGTCCTAAACAGTGCTACTATGTTATTCTGATTGAATTTGTACCATGAGGTGGCTTATGTGCAAGCTTGTACATAGCTAACCTACTTTTGTAGTTGAAAACAAAATATGTTTTGTTCTCTACTTCACTACTTGTTGACATAGCATTAGTGTTGCTCACCTTCACAATCTATCATTATCATAGTATTGTTCATTAGTTCACAGTTTGATTGGCAACTCCATGCGGTTTTCATCGTTTACCTACCTTTGTTATGTGGGGCTACAAATGCAAAAACAGAGATAATGGGGACTGCAGATGCTGGAGAATCCGAGATAACAAAGTGTGGAGCTGGATGAACACAGCAGGCCAAGCAGCATCTCAGGAGCACAAAAGCTGACGTTTCGGGCCTAGACCCTTCATCAGAGAGGGGGATGGGGAGAGCGTTCTGGAATAAATAGGGAGAGAGGGGGAGGCGGACCGAAGATGGAGAGAAAACAAGATAGGTGGAGAGGAGAGTATAGGTGGGGAGGTAGGGAGGGGATAGGTCAGCCCAGGGAAGACGGACAGGTCAAGGAGGTGGGGGGTCCGCCTCCCCCTCTCTCCCTATTTATTCCAGTTCCCTCTCCCCATCCCCCTCTCTGATGAAGGGTCTAGGCCCGAAACATCAGCTTTTGTGCTCCTGAGATGCTGTTTGGCCTGCTGTGTTCATCCAGCCTCACATTTTATTATCTTGAAATACAAAAACATGTTTCATAAGGGAATGGATACTGAAGGATCTCTTTCAAATTAAGGATGTAAATACTATCAATGAGTGTATTATAATTATATCGTGAAGCCTGAAATAGACACTTCGAGATATATTTTATTTCATCTCTCCATTTTTACTAATGTCTGCTTATGGTAGATATAAGATAGCATGGATGATGTTAGTTTGGTGATTGAGCATGGTACGAATTGGCACCAAGTTAGCATAGGAGCTATAAGGGGCTAGGGAGGTGAATGTGAGGCATGGGTTTGCATGGAAGATCTGAGCAACTTTGTGGGAAAGTTTGGGTATGGATGGAATATGGGGCGTGTGAAGGAGAAAAGGGCTCAGAACATAAGAATAAGAACTAGGAGCAGGAGTAGGCCATCCGGCTTCTTGAGCCTGCCCTGCATTTAATAAGATCATGGCTGATCTTTTTGAGACTCAGCTCCACTTACCCACCCACTCACCATTACCCTTCATTCCTTTACTGTTCAAAAATGTATCTAGCCTGGTCTTAAAAACATTCAGCGAGGTAGCTTCAACCACTTCACTGGGCAGGGAATTCCACAGATTCACAACCCTTTGGGTGAAAAAGTTCCTACTGATCTTAGTCCTACATCTGCCTCCCTTTATTTTGTGGCGATGCGCTCTAGTCCTAGTTTCACCTGCTAGCAGAAACAACACCCTTGCCTCCACTTTATCTATTCCGTTCATAATTTTATATGTTTCTATAAGATCTTCCCTCATTCTTCTGAATTCCAATGAGTATAATCCCAGTCTACTCAGTCTCTTCTCATTATCCAACCCTCTCAACTCTAGAATCAACTGAGTGAATCTCCTCTGTACTCCCTCCAGTGCTAGAATATCTCTTCTCAAATATGGAGACCAAAACTGCACACAGTACTCCAGGAGTAGCCTCACTAGGACACTATACAGCTGCAGCATAGCCTCCCTGTTTTTAAAACTCCGTCGCACTAGCAATGGCAGACAAAATTCCATTTGCCTATTTAATCACCTGCTGCACTTGTAATCCCACCTTCTGCAATTTATGCAGAAGGACATCCAAGTCCCTCTGCACAGAAGCGTGCTGCAATTTTTTACCATTTAAAACATAGTCCATTTTGCTGTTATTCCTACCAAAATGGATGACCTCACGCTCATCAACATTGTACTCCATCTGCCAGACCTTTGCCCACTCACTTAGACTGTCTATATCCCTCTGTGAACTTTCAGTGTCTTCTGCACACTTTGGTCTACCACTCACCTTAGTGTCATCTGCAAATTTTGACACACGACACTTAGTCCCCAACTCCAAATCATCTATGTAAATTGTAAATAATTGCAGTCCCAACACTGATCTCTGAGGCACACCACTAGCCACTGACTGCCAACAAGAAAATATACCCATTTACCCCTACTCTTTGCTTTCTACTGGTCAACCAATCCTCTATCCATGCCAGTACATTATCTGTAATACCGTGGAACTTTATCTTATGTAGCAGCCTCTGGCGTGGCACCTTGTCAAATGCCTTCTGGAAATCCAGATACACCACATCCACAGGTTCCCCGTTGACTACCATGCAAGTAATGTCCTCAAAGAATTTCACCAAATTAGTTAAACATAACCTACCCTTTATGAATCCATGCTGGGTGTTCCCAATGGGGCAATTTATATCTAGACGTCTTGCTATTTCTTCCTTAATGATAGATTCAAGCATTTTCCCCGCTACCAAAGTTAAGCTAACTGGCATAAAGTTACCTGCATTTTGTTTACTTTCTTTTTTAAACAGTGGTGTCATATTAGCAGTTTTCCAATTTGCAGGAACCACCCCAGAGTCCAGCGAATTTTGGTAAATAATTACTAGTACATTTGCTATACCACCCATCATCTCTTTTAGTACCCTGGGATGTATTTCATCAGGGCCAGGACACTTGTCTACCTTTAGCCCCATTAGTTTGCCCAGCACTGCCTCTTAATGATAGTGATAGTTTCTAGGTCCTCACCTGCTATAACCTTCTTGCCATTGGTTTTCGGCACGTTATTTGCGTCTTCCACTGTGAAGACAGATATGAAATAATTGCTTAATGTCTCAGCTATTTCCTCATTCCCAGTTATTAAATTGGCCTTCTCATCCTCTAAGGGACCAATGTTTACCTTCACCACTCTTTTATGATTTACATATTTATAGAAACTTTTGCTGCCTGTTTTTATACTATAAGCTATTTTACTCTCATAATCTATCTTACTTTTCTTTATAACATTTTTGTGGCTTTCTGTTGGCCTTTATAGATTTCTGAGTCTACTAGTTTTCCACTACACTTTGCTTTTTTGTATGTGTATTTTTTTCAATCTGATACTTTCCTTCATTTCCTTAGACATTCACGGCTGGATCTCTCTCTCTTCCTACAGGTCTTCCTTATCACTGGAATATACTTCTGCTGAGCACTGTGAAAAATCGTTTGGAAAGCCCTCCACTGTACCTCAATTGACCCACCATAAAGTTTTTGCTCCCATTCTACCTTAGCTAACTCCTCCCTCATTCCTTCATAGTCTCCTTTGTTTAAGCACAGGACATAGGTACTGGATTTAAACTTCTCACGCTCCATCTATATTTTAAATTTGACCATACTGTGATCACGCTTCCTGAGAGGATCCCTAACTGTGAGATCATTAATTATTCCTGTCTCATTACACAGGACTAGATCTAGCATAGCTTGCTCCCCCATAGGTTCCATTACATGTTGTTCAAGGAAATTATCGTGGATGCATTCTATGAACCCCTCCTCGAGGCTGCCATGGCCGACCTGGTTTGACCAATCGATATGTAGATTGAAATCCCTCATGATAATTTCTGTACCATTTTTACATGCATTAGCCAATTCTATGTTTATTGCCTGCCCCACCACAATGTCATTATTTGGTGGCCTATAGGCTACACCTATCAGTGACTTCTTCTCCCCACTATTCCTAATTTCCACCCAAATAGGTTCAACATTTTGTTCAGTCGAACCTGTATCATGTCTCACTACTGCCCTGATATCATCCTTAAAAATCAGACCAACACCGCCTGTCTGTCCCTCCGAACAGTTTGATACCCCTGGATATTTAACTCCCAGTCATGGCCATCCTGTAACCATGTCTCTGTAATAGCCACTAAATCATACCCATTTGCCATGATTTGCACCATCAACTCATTCACCTTGTTTTGAATGCCCTGAGAATTCAGATAAAGTGCCCTTATGCCAGTTTTTGCACCTTCTTTTTGGGTCCTATTACCTCCATTACTAACAGCTCTTAAGATCTCCTTACCTTTAACTTTTTTCTTAACTTTCAATAGAGTTGAAGCTTCCTCGTCACCTGCTATCCTGCTGCTTTGCCTTCCATTAATTGTTATTCTCCCTCTATGCTCACTCCTCCCTTCCCCCCACTTACTAGTTTAAAGTCTTATTAGCCACCTTTTTTACCCTTTTCACCAGAACACTGGACACAGCCCTGTTCAGGTGGAGCCCATACCAGCGGTATAGATCTCTCCTGTCCCAGAACTGTTGCCACTGCCCCATGAAAAGGAAACCCTCTTTCCCACATCACTCTTTTAGCCACGTGTTTATTTCCCTGGTCCTTGCCTCCCAATGCCAATTTCCACATGGTTCGGGCAGCAATCCAGAGATTTTGACCCTTGAAGACCTGTTTTTTAAATTTTGTTCCTAGCGTTTCATAATCCTGAAGCAGGTCTTTTTTCCTAGCCCTATGTTGTTGGTTCCTACGTGGATCACAACAACTAGATCTTCTCCGTCCCTCTCTAGTTTCCTTTCAAGCCGGTCAGAGATGTCTCGCTCCCTGCCATGGGGAAGACAACACACCACGTGGGATTCTCTATCCTGCTCACAAAGGATACTGACTATACCCCTATGATGGAATCCCCTACAACTACAATTTGTCTTTTTGCTCCCCCCTCTTGAATGGCCTCCTGGGCCATGGGGCCATGGTCAGTTGACTCATCCTTCCTGCAGACCTGTTCCTCATCCACGCAGGGAGCAAGTGCCTCATACCTGTGGGACACTGTCAAGGGTTGCAGCCCCTGTGTTCCTGTCTGCAGGGTCCCTCTACCTGCCTCACTTGCAGTCACACACTGCTGTCCCTGCCTGCCGATCAAATTAACATTAGCTAATCTACCAGGTGTGACTGCCTCCTGGAACACAGCATCCAGATATTTCTTCCCCTCCCGGATGTGCCACAGTGTTTGGAGTTCAGATCCCAGCTCATCAATTTTGAGCCAGAGCTCATCAAGCAGCCAACGCTTGCTGCAGATGTGGTCACTGCCGTTCTCAATAGGATCAGCTAGCTCCCACAGCATACAGCTGCAACACATCACCAGACCTGCCATCCCTATGTAATTAATTATTTAAAATTAATTAGTTTTTTTTTGCAGTGCTCTCTGCACCAGTAAGTTTACTCCATCATATACTCAAACAGACGCTGGTTTTGCCTTCTGACCCATTCCCAGAGGATTTGGCATCTGGTGACCACCCCGAAAGATAACAAAGAGATGAGGAAAAATAAATGCA
The DNA here is from genome assembly GCF_030684315.1 of Stegostoma tigrinum. Taxonomy (NCBI): domain Eukaryota; kingdom Metazoa; phylum Chordata; class Chondrichthyes; order Orectolobiformes; family Stegostomatidae; genus Stegostoma; species Stegostoma tigrinum. The sequence continues at coordinate 52,790,646 of NC_081368.1, forward strand.
AATAGCCTACCTGCTCACTTAATTTATTGGGTCAAGCTTACCTTGCCAGGCTGCCCTCGTGCTTCTTCCCAGACTCCCGCAGCTGAAACAACTTGAAAGGCTTCAAGGTGTAAAAGCTAGAGGACCATTCTTATCAATTTATTGTTATCCTTGTAACTGGGACAAAGTCACAGAGCAGCAAGGTGTGCCTTTTAAGCAGCCAGCCTCCGTCCCTGTGAGCTTCTGCATCTACCTTCGAACTCTTTGAGCTCTCCTACGAACATCAATGTCATCCCAAGAATGAAACTCAGACCATTTGAGGCACTTTTTTCACAATTTTCCACACTCTGTGTTCTTAAACACGGAAACATAGAAGATAGGAACAGGAGGAGGCCATTCAGCCCTTTGAGTCTGCTCCACCATTCTTCACAATCGTGGCTGATCATCCAACTCAATTGCCTAATCCAACCTTAAGCCAATAACCTCTGATCACATTCACCCCAAGTGTATCTAGTTGCCTCTTGAATACATTCAATACTTGGGCATCAACTACCCCCTCTGGTAATGAATGCCACAGGCTCACCACTCTTTGAGTGAAGAAATATCTCCTCATCTCCATCCTAAATAGTCTATCCTGAATCCTCATACTGTGACCCCTGGTTCTGGGCATACCCATCATCAGGAACATCGTCCCTGCATCCGTCCTGTCCAGTCCTTTTAGAAATTTATAAGTCTCTATGAGATACCCCCTCATTTGTCTGATCTCCAGAAAAAACAATCCTAACCTGGTCAATCTCTCCTCAAACGTCAGACCTTCTATCCCTGGAATCAGCCTGGTAAACCTTTGCTGCATTCCCTCAAGAGCAAGAGCATCCTCCCTCAGAAAAGGTGATCAAAACTGCAGGCAATATTCTAGGTAACAAAGTGTGGAGCTGGATGAATACAACGGGCCAAGCAGCATCTCAGGAGCACAAAAGCTGACATTTTGGGCCTAGACCCTTCATCAGAGAGGTGTGGCTTCACCATGGCTCTGCATAACTGCAACAGCACATCCCTGCTCCTGTGCTTGAAACCCCTCGCAATGAAGGCCATCATTCCATTAGTCTTCTTTACCATCTGCTGCACCTACATGCTTACCTTCAGTGGCTGACGCACAAGGATGCCCAGGTCTGGCAGCATACTTCCTTCTCCCAATTTACAGCCATTCAGATAGTAACCTGATTTCTTGCTTTTACTTTTGAAGTGAATAACATCATATTTAAACAGTTTATCCTGTATCTGTTATTGATTTGCCCACTCACCCAACTTGTTGAGATCATGCTAGAGCATCTCTGTATCCTCATCACAGTTAACCCTCCCACACAACATGGTATCATCTGCAGACTTCAAGATGTTACATTTTGTTCCCTCGTCCAAATCATTAGTGAATAGCTGGGGTCCCAGCACCAGTCCCTGTAGCACCCTACTAATTACTGCCTGCCAAATTGTTAAGGATCCATTAATTCCTAATCTTTGTTTTCTCTCTGCCAACAAGTTTCCTGTCCATCTCAATACATTTCCCCCAGTCTCATGCACTTTAATCTTGCACATTATTCTCTTATATGGGACTTTGTCAAACACTTTCTGGAGGTCCAAATGTACTACATCGAGTGGCTCTCCCTTGTCAACTCTACTCATTACATCTTCATAGAATTCTACAGATTTGTCAAGCGTGATTCCCCTTCATAAATCCATGCTGGCTGTGTCTGATCCTGCCAGTGCTTTCAAAATGCTCTGCTATAAAATCCTTGCCAATGGATTCAAGACTACTGATGTTAAGCTCACTGGTCTATAACTCCCTGTTTTCTCCCTAACTCCCTTTTTAAATACAGGGGTGACATTAGCCACCCTCCAATCTTCAGAGACTGTCCCAGATTATGTAGAAACCTGGAAGAAGATCGCCAATGCATCCATTATTTCTAGAGCCACTTCCTTAAGTGCGCCGGGATGTAGATGATCAGGGCTTGGGGATTTATCCACCTTCAATCCCAATAATTTTCCCAGCACTATTTCTCTACTAATATTGATCTCCCTCAGCTTTTCCCTCTCACTAAATCTTGCATCTTCCAATAATTTTGTTATCAGATTTTTGTCCTCTTTTGTGAAGACAGACCCAAAGTATATATTTAGTTCCGCAGCCATTTCTTTGTTGCCCATTATACTTTCCCCTGTTTCTGCCTATAGGGGACCTACATTTGTCTTTAACAATCTCTTTTTCTTCACATACCCATAGAAACTCTTAGCGTCAGTCTTTATGTTCCCTGCAAACTTACTTTCGTTCTTTATTTTCCCCTTCTTAATCAATCCCTTGGTCCTTCTTTGTTGAATTCTACACAGCTCCCAATCCTCAGATTTATTATTTTTCTTGGCCAATCTGTATGCTTCTTCCTTCTCTTATTTTCTTTGTAAACTATGGATTGACCCTTTCACCCATTTTGCTTTATTGACAGAAAGGAATAAACAGTTGTTGTAGCTCTCTCATGCATTCCTTGAATGTTTGCCATTTCGTATCCACTGTCTTCTCTTTAACTAACTCTCTCCAATAAAGGCCAAATCACATTGCACATTCTTGTAGTTTCCTTTATTAAGGTTCAGCATCCTCGCCTTTGATTCAACAATCTCACTCTGTATCTTAATAAAAAATTCTAACATGTTATGGTTGCCCTTCCCCAAGGGTCCTCGCACAGTTAGATTGATTCCCTTCTCATTACACAATACCAGAGCTAAGATGGCCTGCTGTCTAATTGATTCCTCCATATTTTGGTCACGAAAACCATCCCATATATACTCCAGGAATTCTTTCTGTATGGCATAATGAATAATAGGATTTATGCAAGTTATGTGCAGATTAAAATCATCATGATCACCAATATTCTCCCATCAAATGCATCTCTAATTTCCTATTTAATGCCATTCTTGACATAACTGCTTTAGATCTAGAAGTGGCAATTTCACCCTTTACTATTATTCTAAAGACAATTTGATTTTAATACTTGATTCTAGTTTGAAATAATTTGCGAGAATATGAATAACAAATACAGCAACTTGCATTTATTAACACACCTAATATGTCAGAATATCCTAGGTTTTGATATATTTTTGACACTGAGTCAATGAAGAAGAATTAAGAAAGATGACTTAAAACTCTATCAAAATCATCGGCTTTTCTGAATATTTTATGAGGTGATAAAAAGATAGAGATGTGATGACGTTTAAGGGGGGAATCTCAGACCTTAGGGCCTTAGAAGCAGAAAACATTAATGTAGATAGTGAAGCCATTAAAATCAGACACACACAAGGTCAGAACTGGAGGAGTGCAGAGATCTTGAAAGCTTGTAGAGTGCGATGAAGTGAAATAAATGGTAGTGGGGTACGATAAGAAGGCACAGAGGTATTTGAAAACAAGGACATGAACTTTAAAATTGAAGATGAACACCCTGTGAATGTCAGCAAGCCGAATAATGATCAGTTAACTAGATTTGGATTGAGTCAAGATGTAGATAGCATAGCTTGGTTGGACAAAAGTTTGATTACGTTGGAAAATGACAGATTAGCAGCAAAGTATTGGAATGATTAAATCTCAACAAGTGCAGGCTTGGATGAGTATTTTGGCCGCAGATGGGCTGAAGGTCAGGCTATTTATCATCAAAAAGCGTTACAAACAAATGCTTCTGAAGTGGAGAGTTGAGTTACAATACCCATTTTTGAATACCTTGATCTCAGTGTTAACAAAATAAATCTTCCCATTATTTATTATATTTGACACCATGTACATTTCTGTAAAATCAAAGTCCTAAATTCTGAAGAGTAAAAAAACAGAAATGAATACTTCAGCACTGCAAAAGCTAACCAGTGTACTTTTCTCTAAATTAATGTGTCAAATCTAAAATTTATTGGTTTTCATATTGAACTATGTAGAAAACATAATGTGAATTTGCCTTTGATGGTGTTAACCCTCCTTTATGGAATGAAGCTTAAGCTTATGGCAAGCATTTAACTTTTAATTCAGTCAAAAGTTCCTTTGTGGCTACAGTCAGCAAAATAATGCTTACAGTTCATAAATGACAACAGATTTTCCAACTCAAGTGCTAACATAAAGAAAAGTAACATCTAATGATGCCTCAGCTTAATTTGCCTGACAGTGAATTTTACAGATGGCTAACTGTGAAAGGAATAACTTTTTCTAAATGGATGATATTTAATGACATGCAAGAGAGATATTCCTGTATTTTAAATATTGTTAATTGTATAGAACCATCATTCATCTTCAAATGTGTTTAATTTCACTTCTACATTTTTTTTTGCACAGACCTCTCTTGTATTTTGTTTTGCCTGACAGCTAATGTTAAATTGTAAGAGTGCCATTTTAAATATTGAGTATCAAATTGAGGAGCATCTCAATAAGAGATGTTTTTGAATAATTTGTAGCATCAGTATTTCCATGCCTAGTTTTCCTATTTTGGAGCATTCCCAATTCATTTTGTTTGCCTTGAATAAGTGATTATTCAGTTGAGATCCATAGTTAAACTTGTAAAATTGCCAAGGGCCCCAAAGTATCAACCTTAATAGTGTTGTCAGATATTTAACTTTGTTGTCTGCTTCCACTCAGCAGTCAGCTGCTCTGCATCCCGTCACACCGGGGATATTCCCCTGCACAGGGACTGTCAGGGAGCCACTTCAAAGAAGCATCACAGTCTTTTTTCTTGTCTGTCTCTCAGTCTGCCTACCCAGGCTAGAAAAATCTTACTTTTGAATGCTATATGCACTATGTGCAGTGTATTATGACTCATTTGGTAAATTATACTGTTTCTCAAACCCCACTATTCCCAGGACCACCTCAAGGGTTAGTGACTTAATCAAAACATACAAAATCCACGAGTTACCTGTTTATTATATGGCAAGGTATAAACATTGAGATATCAACATATGACTCCATTGATTAAACCTCTGTCCAACTTTAAAATCCCTATACGCACAGGCAGATGTAACAGGCAAAAAGACATTGATATTATGAATGGAGTGAAAAACAAACTAAGAAATAGTTCTATAGCAGCAGAACAGAGTGTTCCAGAGTACGCTGACCTAATAAATTCTGCCATTGATTCAGAATTTGTAATTCTAGAAAAGAAACATCATTTAGACAGTATAAAAAGACAGAATATTCTCTCTCCTAAACAGGGGAATTCAATCAGGAGTTTAATCATTGGTAAAAAGGTTCCTGCCCATTTGCTTTTATTATTTCCACTTTACTCTTCCTATTCCTCCCACTTTTCCTTTTATTTCATGAAAACATTTCTCAGAGTTGGAGTCCAATGATTGAATGCATGTTCTGGATGTGAGTTTGCTTGATGAGCTGGAAGGTTAATTTTCAGACGTTTCGTCACCATTCTAGGTAACATCATCAGTGAGCCTCCGACGAAGCACTGGTGTTATATGCCGCTTTCTATTTATCTGGTTAGGTTTCCTTGGATTGGTGATGCCATTTCCTGTGTTGGTGATGTCATTTCCTGTTCTTTTTCTCAGGGGATGGTAGATTGGCTCCAAATCAATGTGTTTGTTGATGGAGTTCCGGTTGGAATGCCATGCTTCTAGGAATTCTCGTGCATGTCTCTGTTTGGCTTGTCCTAGGATGGATGCATGTGATTATTATTTCCTCTGATCAGCAACTTTTCACATGTGAACTGAGAAACGTTGAGTCAACTGTCTAATCAACTGTTCAATACACAGGAATAAGGTAGCGAACCATCAGGGAATGAGCAATGCCATACTGAAGCCCAATCTTGTTTTCACCATTATTTGTGCACAATTACCAGAAACCACTATGGCCCATATTTCCTTCGCCAAAGGCAATTATTCCAAAGTGATGTGTAACGTAAGACTATAACATGTGAGAGCAGAAGCAGACTATTCAGTCCAAGTCTACTCCACTATTTAATGGCTGACCTGATAATCTTCAACTCCGCATTCCTGTCTTTACCCTTACTGATTATAAAACTGTCAAGATCATAAGATTTAGGACCAAAATTATACTGGAAGCAAAAATGTGAATCTTGTGCTTAGAAAACAATTGTATTTTTGCAATTGGGTTCTAAATACAAGGTAAACACTGATCAATATGTCCAATCGGAGCCCTATTTTTGCTTTTTTTGACTCATTTCCACTGAAAACATGGAATATGTGCAATTTAAGAATGTTGACATGGTTAATAGTTAATGCAATAGTTTCGTAAATGATAAAGAAAAAATATTTAATATAGTTCATAATGAGAATAATATACAATATCTCCGCTATTTACATTTTCATGGATTGATCCCAACCATGTCAGATAATGATAAAATATGTATGAAAATATTAAACATGATCTTTAATCAAGAATATTCAATGCTCCTACTTGACAGGCATTGAATCCGATTGGTTGGCTATTACTCACAACTAGATAACTGTTTTTCACTAATTGGAAATATCTAAATTATTCTTGCATTTAGAATGTAGCTAAGAATTATTTAGGATATTGAATCATGCATTAAAACTGTAGCAGAATCTGTTTGAAGATATCTGTTCCCATGTAAGCTAAAATTCAATTAAAATAAAGTTGACATTGAAATATAGGAGCAATTTAGGCCTACTTTTTTAGAAGAGTGATAGTCATTCCCTTGACTCCAGTTCTAATTTTAAGTAAAGCTGATTAACTTTAATTTTTAATTTATAGAAAGTGTTCATGGGAAATAGTTGTCATTGTCTGGGCTAGTATTCATTCCCTATCCAATATTACCTTTGAATCAAATGGATTCTGAGGCCATTTTAGAAGAGACAGCCCAGAGTAAACCCATTACATTGGGTATAGAGTCTCATGTAGGTCAACATAGATAAGAATTTCAGGGTTCCTTCTTGTAAAGGACATCAGTGAAACAGGTGTATATTTTCAATAAAAGGCAATGGCACAATTAGACTAGCTTTTAATGTCAGATTTTGTCTTTATAGAATTCAGCTGTCACCATATCCCATTTGGATTCAAATCTAAGTCCCAAAAATGAGTTTAGCATTTGGATTACTAGTCCAGTAACACAAACACGACACCACAGCCTCCCTGACTGCATGTTTGCACTGTTCATATTTTGATGGCTACAACCCCTTTTTAAAACTGAACAGTTTTCATTGTTGCTAAACAGGCATACGTCCTGGGCTTTGACTATCTCAGAATACAAATTTTGCTCGGGATAATTGCTCAGTTAAGACCTCACGTGAACTTGTAGACAAGTGGGGAATCTCATACATCAATGGACTGTCTTGGAAAAATCATGGACTGGGGGTTTATAATTTCCATCAAGGTTTCCATTATGCACTATCCATTTGCAAATTCAATAAGTTATTTGTACCTCTAATTTTGTTGATGTATTTACTTCTATTATGGATTATAAGCTAAAGCTTATCCTTTATTTGCAATGCTGGCCAATTTCTGTCGGAGACCCTTTAGGCCTGCCATTGGATTTATTACCCATCTTACCCATTAATTAACTAGTTGTTATTTTGCCAAGCCTTCAAAACATCTGCAAAAATCTTCACTTCTCAAGATCATCAAACACTGATATTAAATATCAAGATTTAACATTATACAGAATTTCGAAGAGAAAGAAGCAACCCTTAAACAGCATCTTTAATGCCTACAGAATATCACAAAGAGCTTGAAAATTGAAAACATTTTTTGACATGCACTGTATAAGGTAAATTGACAGATAATCTATACGCTGTCAGATAAACTATCAATAATGAAATAAGTGACCAGGTAATATTGTTTCACATTTTAGTGGTTGAATGAGGGAGAGATGTTAGTCAGATTAGGTATACCCTTTGACTCTTCCTCAAACTCTGCCATGGAATTCATAACATCTGCTCACATCATGCCTTGATTTAACAATTAATTTGAAACATAGTCATTTTGGCAGAGAAAACTCAATAATCTAAAGCACAGTGCAACCAGAATCTTTAGCAACACTAAAAGTGGCCAGAAGCCAATCTCATCATAAAGCAGCATATTTCATAGAAGCACCATTTGTCATAGAAACATTGAAAATAGAAGCAGGAAGTGGCCTTTTGAACTGTCCCTCCATTCAACATGATCATGGTTGATCATCTGATTCAATGACATGTTCCCAATTTCTCCAATATACACTTTGATTCCTTTAGCCCTCAGAGATATTTCTAACACCCTGAAAACCTTCCCTGTTTTGACCTCATCTGCATGCAGAGGCATAGAATTTCAGAGGGTCACCACTTTCTGCGTGAAGACATTTCTACTCATCTCATTCCTGAATGGCCTACCTGTACCTTTACATTTGGCCCAGAGACTGTGGACTTTCTGGTCACCAGGACAATCCTTCCTGCATTTACCCTGTCTAATCTGGTAATGTTTAGCTGCACTTTCTTTATGGCCAGAACACCAGAACATTTTTCCTCTGATAAGGAGACCAGAACTCCATACAGTATTCCAGGTGTTATCTTACCAAGGTTTTGTATAATTGCAGCAAGACATTTCTACTTCTGTACTCAAATCCTCTCACTGTGAATACGAACATACAATTTGACTTCTTAATCACAGCTGCACTTGTGTACTAACTTTCAGCAATGGGTGTACAAGGACACTTGGGTCTATCTGTACCTCCTGCAAAACTACAAAGAGGTACAGATAGTGAGGTTAATCATCATTCTCAAACACCCGCTGTCTGAATCTGTTTACAGCCACCTTGGCCAGGCCCAGGAGCTAGCTGTTTGGATATCGCTGGTTGACCTTTATCAAGCTTAGAGCTAAAATGAAGACACTGAGCACTGAGAAAGTTTCATTAGAGGCAGAAAAGGCAGGAAACTTACCCAAAATGAAGGCCAAAGACAAAGGTAAATGAGGATGAATATCTGAAGAACAAAGTATTTCAATTTCCAGAAATCGGTTACTTGGGAATTAATTTGAACAAGTTGCGCAGTTAATGAGACACAAATATGTGTCCATTAGCTTTCCATCACCCAATGGCAAGAAGGTTGCCTTTCCTTCTAAAGAGGTAGGACTTTATTGTTCATCTTAAAGTTTATTTTGATAACAAGAATCAGAATTCTAGACCCCTAATCAATTTAATTTTCCTGTTTGGCATTCTGTTCACCTCCTCTCCAAGCAGAAAAACATGCTTTTCATTTGTAGTCAACCCCTGTATGTTGGAAGAATTGTTAGACGCTTCCAAGATCAACTTGTACTCTGCGCTCTATGGTACTTCTAAATAGGTACTTCTGGCATAGTGAGGCTCCATGCTGCCTATAGGAGCCTTTAATAATTAAGCCATATGTCATTTTTTTTTCAAAAAGTAAATGCAATTAGGAAATTAAATTATTTGCCTGTTCATATCCTTAATTAATTATGTAAAGGTAATGTTTCAGACAATTGTGTATTTAACTATATTTTTTCTTGCTCATTGGCCCCGCAGCGTCCACAGATGATTCACATCCCGCAATGGAGATGAGAAGAAGTAGGCTTCAACCATGGCCTCATGAGGGGATGAAGTGCGGAGTCAAGGACATTCCTTCTGGTTTTTTTTCCACATACTGTGGCAGTAAAGTATCTGTTCTCTACTTAAGCCCTTCTCACAGCAGCGGAGAATTAAATAAAGAATGTAGAACAAAGGTTGTTTGTGTTACAGCTCAAGTGTACTGTGCTGCCAACCTGCATTATGTTGCATTTTTAATGTTCCAACTGTGTATTTTGATCATGTTTTAGATGAGTTATGTTAACTGTTAATACAATGAATTGTAGCTCTCTTGGGTGGCCCAGTCTGCAGATATGCAATTTAATTGATCATTATTTTGTTAGTCAAGCCCTCTAGCAATCAACACAAAATATTTAAAATTGACCACTTAACCTTTGATAATATTAATTGTTTCAGCAATATTTTAGCTATTTTCCGGAAGTTAATATAATTTTCTTTATTATTGTGTATTATGATAAGAAGAATTAAAATTTCTGTAAACTCATCTTAAAAGCTGAACAATTATGTTGACAAAAGGTATCATGCCCATCAATTGGCTGCTTCGTGTATTGGAGATAGGCATTTAAGTGTCATGTGGAAGCTTAGCCCCTTTTCTATAGGGAATGAATTAAAAAAAACTTCTTTCGTCTCAAGATTCATTTTCTCTAGAATTGCAAAATTCCATATTCTTCCCTTCTTCAATCATCTTGTCCTCCTACAATCTAGAAAAATTTGATCGTGATTTCTTAATTTAGCTGATTTATCATTTCCTGTTAGGTTTAACCTTGGCAGTACAATGAACCATATACCTTGAGTCTTTGTGATTGAAGAACTGACATTTGAAAGGATCAGGATAATAATATTTTGCCTGCTGCTGTTATCAGTTTCCTTGCTGCTCTTCCACTTGTGTATAAACAATAGTTTGATTAATTTCACTTCTAAAAACTGAAGATTCAATCCATAAGTTACATGTACTGTTTATGCCCAGCTCTATTTTATATGTATGTACCAACATCCTTATTTATTAAAATATTTAATTCAGTATTTTTACATTCATTTAGTTTGTTTGTCAAAAATGAAAACCTCTCAGGATAAGATAATTCTATATCATTTCTTTAATCTTATCTTCTGAGTAAAATATATTCATTCATTTTTCTTCTGGTTACGAAGAAACACATTATTTTTCATTGATCGATCCTTTCAATAATTCACAGCTAACATCAAATCATCAAATCAGTACTGCAAATCTTTTAATCAAGAAGAAAATCACCAGAACCATCATAAGTTTGCTTATATAATTATTGTGAAGGAAATATTTATTCATTTTCTGTCCCACTTTAACATACATTGGTGAATTGCAGAAATAATAATAGAGTCCTATAGACTAATGCAATCAATTATGACATTAATTTAACAAGTCTTTCTCATGACATTTGCTCCATTGGGGAAGCAGATATTGCTGGTTATGATTTTGGGGAATGGGCAAGGCCCAATGGATTAAGGGATAGACGAGGAGCCTTTGGAGAATTGTTCAGTCAATAACAAGGTTTGGGTCGTTATGTAAGAGGACAAGAAACAATTTGAATGAAAAATACTAATCACTAAAGGGCCAATTTCAGTGGGATGAAATCTGTCAAAGTTAGATTCGCATCAAAGTTTAGCAGGCAAATGGCAATTAAACAATGGTCTGCCTTATAAGAAATGTTTGGGTGCAATAAAAATACATTCTCACAAAGAAAGATAGGGAATTAAAACCATGTGCTCTGTGTAGTATAATGCAATATCCTCGTATTTTGTTTATATTTGTCCCTCTGCTGCCCACACTGTTGGAAACGTGTAAATAAAGTTGATTGAGTAATGACTGCCTGCAGTTAAATGTGGGGTAGTCTTACATAGTATAATACACAACAGAAAAATAATGATGAGGATTGGATAGAAAGCATTTTTGCATTTTATTTGAGAAATTAACAACTGGAAAGCATTGAATATTTTTGGAACTCAACGTTGAGTTTGAGATCAGAGATGATAGGAACTGCAGATGCTGGAGAAGCCAAGATAACAAAGTGTGAAGCTGGATCAACACAGCAGGCCAAGCAGCATTCTTAGGAGTACAAAAGCTGACGTTTCGGGCCTAGACCCTTCATCAGAAATGTCAGCTTTAGTGCTCCTAAGATGCTGCTTGGCCTACTGTGTTCATCCAGCTTCACACTCTGTTATCAATGACTTTGAGATGTTTGAGCTGTTTGAAAATTGTGCCATCTGCAGATAATATTCAGGTACAGGGTGAATCAACATGGTAAGTAATTGCACAAATTAGTATTGAAGATGTATTGAGAATAATGGGATATTTTAATCTTAAAAGGAGAACTGGTGTAATTACAACCTAAGGTATCATGTTTGGCTGGAAGCAAACTAGAAGATAAAGACCAAGTACATATGTTTCTCACTACCCAGGGTCAGATGCTTGAAAGATGGTGTTTAAATATTTTGTCCGCAAGATACCCGTACTATGGAATATGTTGAAATTATCAAAATTCTAAATTTATATTATGGAATGACTAACGATGATAATGCACAATCCAGGAATGGAAATGGTTGCCAAGTGAGACTCGCAAATAATAAGCTTGAAGAAATGTATCTGTCTCACTGTAGGAATGGCACAAACTTGGAAATCAACCTTAGAGGTATACTTATGGAAGACCTAAGGAACAATTAGATCCAAACTAAGCATTAGAGCAAAAGCAAAAAGATGACAAAGAAAGAGATTTGAATAGCCACGGAAGCTATAGAAAGAAATAGTTGCAAATTGCAGAGGAGATTTTTCTTGGGCCAATAGGGGAGGTCCACTTGTTATTAGTGAGATCCAGGCCAAGGCAAATTCCACAGTGACAAAATTCCTTACCTTTAAGAATTCTATTAGCTTCAGCAGAACAGGCCAACTGTAAGTGATGGCAGCTATTTTTCATAATTTCAGGCAGATTCTTGGCTTGCGAAGATCAGTTGGGAAGAGATTTGGCAGCGATTTCATTGGCACAACCGTTGGTGGCTGTAGAGTCCTATTCTGGACCTGCAGATCCTGGGACAGTGAGGGCAGGGGAATGCTCTGGACAGCGGGGCTTGAGATGAGGGCTCCTTCCTGCGTTTCCATCTGTCCTCTGCAGCTGCTGTCCTTGAACATTCGAACTGCTCCGTCGCCGTCGTAGTTTTCTTCCACCATGCGTCCCTGTCAGAAGCCAGCTTTTGCCATTCTGTTGAGGCAATGCCGGCCTGAGGCAGCTGTTGTTTCAGTTGGTCCTTGGAGCGCTTGCGCAGGGCACTGCGGTTTCTTTTGCTGTCTCAGAGTTCCCCGAAGAACACTATCTTGGGTATTCTGATGTTGTCCATCCGTGATACGTGACCCGACCATCGAAGTTGCTTCAGGAGAAGGGTCGCTTCGATGCTGGGGAGCCGGGCCTTTTCCAGCACTTCGTCGTTAGAGACGTGGTCCTGCCAGGTGATGCCCAATACACAGCGCAGGCAGCGTTGGTGTCTTGCTAATTCATCCAGACAATTCATTGTCCAGTTGGCTGAAATTGTTGAAATGAAAGGCAGCACAAAGCTGGTAAGCTACCTTCATTGTAACCAGTGTCTATAGGTTATAACCAAGGAGGAAGAATAAGCCATTCAGCCTCTCAAGCCTCTTCTGTCATTCAATAGGAATATAATGAATCCAGCTGTAACTTGAAGTCCACATTCCCATTTCCCCGATAACCTTCCACTCCCTTGTTTAACAAGAATCTACCAATTCTTGTTAAATATATTTAAAGATTCTGCTTCCACCATCTTTTCGGGAAGAGTTTCAATGACTCATTTTCCTCAGAGAAAAATAAACATATGTCACCACATTCTTTTCTTTAAATAGTCATGATACCTTGTTTTTAAACAGTGTACCTAGTTCTTGATTCTCAGTAAATAAAACCAGCCTGCCCCATCCAATCTGTCAAGACCCCTTAGGATTTAATATTCTTCTATTACGTCATCAGATTCTCATTTCAGCTCAGTGAATACAAGCTGAACCTGTCCAACTCATTTCCAGATATGAGCCTTGCAAAGCTTCTCTGAAATATTACCAACATATTTACATCATCCCTTAATAAGATGATCAATTCTGCCCAAAATTTTTGATAGGCCTTACTAGTGCAGTGAATGAATGAAGTATAATCCTTCTACTTTTATATTATATTCTCCTCACAATAAATTATAAACTTCTACTAACTTTCACAATTATTTACTGTCCCAACAGACTAACCTTTTTGCATTCCATGAACTAAAACACCCAAATTCCACTGTAGCTCAAACGTCTGCAATATCTCATCATTTATAAAATTTAAAAACAATTTATTCTTGCCAACATGGAAAATTTTATGTTACACCACATTACGCTCTATTTGCCATATCTTTCTCATTCACTTAATCTATAAATACAGTTTTCCAGCATCCGTATGTCATCCTTACAACTCCAGTGGGTTGATTGAACATGAGTTCCCTTTCACAAAACCACTTGATTCTGCTCAATTAAAATATTTAATCACCCTACAATAACAAACTAAACATCTAATTCTTTTTCTATGATAGATGTTAAGCTAATTGACCTGTAGTTTCCTGCCCACTATCCTCCTCTCATTTTCAACCTTTCATTTTAATGGGATCAACCCCAAATCAAGCTCGTTTTGGAAAATTAAAATTAGTGCATTAACTATTGGTCACTTCTTTGAAGACCAAAGTTTGAAGTCTATCCCAGATTCCAGGCACTTACCAGCCTGCAGTTCAAACAATTTACTCAGTACCACTTCTTTGGTGATTGAAAATTTTCCCATGCTCCTCCGTGCTTTCCAGTTGCCAATTTATAGCTAATAAAATGTGAGGCTGGATGAACACAGCAGGCCAAGCAGCATCTCAGGAGCACAAAAGCTGACGTTTCGGGCCTAGCTCTCTGATGAAGGGTCTAGGCCCGAAACGTCAGCTTTTGTGCTCCTGAGATGCTGCTTGGCCTGCTGTGTTCATCCAGCCTCACATTTTATTATCTTGGAATCTCCAGCATCTGCAGTTCCCATTATCGCCAATTTATAGCTGCTGTTTGGGGGCTCTAATATTATTGTGATGTCATTCAGCTTCTAGGCACCCTGAGGGTGAGTGCTGCCATCTTCTCCCTGCTCTCCTCACCCTCATTGTAACTCTGCCATTATATCTACCTGCAATGAAGTTAATGGTAAACCACTCTCACTCACATGGAACATTTCTAGACAATGGGACAATGTTGTTGATGAGAACAAAACTATTATCTTTCCTACCCTCAGGTGAAGGGAGTGGGCAAAAACCTGAAAGATGGCATACAATGTGGAACAATGTATGGTTATGCAACCTCTCAAAAAGAATAGAAGAGTTGAATATTATATAAGTGGGGAAGAGCTGCAGATGGCCAGAGCACAGAGAGAATTGGGGGTTCTAGTGCCTAAATGCTGGCCCAGCCAATGATACCCACAACGCAGGAGTGAATTAAAAAAAATTCACTCAATCCATCCTTTAACCTAATTACTGCAAAAATTCCAAATATGGTGGAGCACTAAGACAGATGACTGATATGAAAGCCACTTCATTTAAAAAGTTCTTTGAAACAGCAGGAGAGGTATCATGTTTGCTTTGGGAGGTTGGTTAGACCATGATTTTGAAGCAAAGACACACTAGTTTCATTGTGTGATCCTGCATTACTTTTCCATAATCATGATGTGACCTTTTCATAACACGTTTAAGCTTTCACTCTTTGTGTGCAACTAATGGCTTCAGTTCTCTTATGCAGGTACCAGCAGCAGCTGCACAGCTTTTGTCCTGAAGACACTAGCCACTCTGTCCATTAACTCCTCCTTCATTCTGAGGATGAAGCCACAGTTCCCAGCAAGATGCAACCTCTACCAGTTTAGAGTCTTGTGGGTTTACCTTCTATATTAAATTGAGGAGCACAATCTGGTGGGCACATCGCTTTCACATCATCATCAAGGAATAAGTGTCCCAGCTTTCTGGCACTTGGGGACTCCTCAAACCCAGGCAAAAGATGACGGCATGGTGTCAGTCAATGAGGATGCCATGCAGATACAGATAGAGACAAAGGAAGAGCAGGCGGCTTTGTTAGAGACAATAAATAATCTGAATCAAAGGTTGAAGATATCCATCAACACCATCTTTACCACGCAGGCTTTGGCATACATGCATCCAGCTGTCTCCAAGGACAGCTTGGCATCAGCTATGGAAAACCAGGGCTTATGCACAAATGGCTGGTGCTCCGTGTCAATACTCCTTCCTCTAACAGAGGAAGGTGGTTAAGAGGCATGCCCAGATGTAGGAGGAATCAAACAGACATCCTCATGCACCCTTGCCCCCAACCCAATCTCCTCTCAGGACACTCCAAAGGTGCCAGACTCTTCCACCTTCATCGCCACCCTGTGTCATCCCCATCCCTGTGAAAGGTGCAGCTGAGGAGGTTAAGCCTGCATCTGAGACACTCTTGGCATGTTTGGGTCCTCTATCCACTGATACACCCGAGTCTCATAGGCCAGCAGGTTCCACTACAGAGCAAGCTCCCTTCCACCCCAGCTACAAATCCTGAGATTGCACCGAGATATAGTGGGAGGCCAAGGGAAATATAAACCTTCAGAAGGCACATATGTGGCATGGGTGGTATTTAATTGGAAATAAATGCACGTCTATAAATATATATGTACTTTAAATCAGTGCATGTGATCAATTATTATTTAGCTATCGGACATCCACTTCTGAGGGTTAGTAGCCTTTTCATACATCCCATGGAGGATAGAAGTCAGAGTGTTAATGCATTGCTCATCAGTAAGAAGATTTCTGGATAGCAACACAGTTCAGCTGTCCTCCAATTCTCACAGTCACAAGGACATCCAAGGCTTAATGGGCTCTTGCCTTTACAGCCTGAGCAGATGTCCCAAACTCTACCACGAGAAAAGCAACATAGCTACCTGGGCTCACCTTCTTTGCTGCAGAGAACTCTGTCAACCCCTGATAATACTAACACTGCATTCCTTTCTTCCTCCTCCACCTCTCCCCTCAACTCGGCTTTCAATACCACGGTGCCATGGTCAGTAAGTTCGTTAAAACTGCAACCTCTCCTCACATCCAGAGGAAATGAAAGGACCTCAGACTTGTTGGGACAATTGGAAAGACTGAGAACCTTGTTCACCTGCCCTGTGTGTACCCTTACCTATTACACATGCAGTCACACTCACTTGTCCCTGAACACTGAACAAATCATATACCTAGTCCCGAGAGGTGTAACTGCCTCCTAGTACAAAGAACTCAAGGAACTTTCGCCCTCCCTGATCTAAAGTGAGAATAATTCAAATTTCCAATCAAAACATAAACTGAAGCTGCTGGAACTTCAAATACTAAATACAGACATGTTTGCTCTGGACCAAACTGACATGCAGGAGCTGCCACATATCAGTTTGCCATTTCTGCTTCACATTGGTAATCACACATTGTGATCCCCAGGCACATTTTAGGTGCTGCTCAATCTAGCTCCAGCACTTTAAAACTAAAGGCATGACAGACCAAGATGCAATAAAATAATTTTCCAGAATGGAAGAGTGAAAGATGAGAGGAAGGGAAGAATGCAATCTTGAAATGCTTGAGCAACTCCTTTATTTCAAAATAACAATACTGAGTTACATATTTGCAGCTCTGTCTGGCTTTCATTCTCAGGTTAAAACATTTCATGCTTTCCTTTTCAAAAATGACAAATCTTACTATACTGTTGCAACTAATTATTTTGACAATATCTCTGATAATTGCCAACTTAAATTTTAGCCCTTTACACTGCTTTAATGCACACACATATGCAAATAACGTGACTGGCAAGTTAAATAAACTGATCGGTAAACTGTGTAAAAGGCCCAATGTGCTCAGCAAATCCTCTCCTTCAGTTCATCTACAGTATTTCAATTATGCCTAAATTACAAGATTCAGCTGGTAGATGACCCTGTTCCCTCAGCATTCAGAGAGTGAAGGCGATATTTGATGTAGGTAACTTGGCAGAAGGCCTTACAATGTTGTTCTTTTTCAATATTCTTTCTCTCTGTCTCTCTCAAAGCATTCAAGTCAAAAATTTCTCTTGACAGTTTTAAAATGGATTTATCCATTTAAAAGAAATAGTTAACGCTTTAAGAGCACAGCATTTGAACGTTTCACTGAATAATTTCCAGGTTAGAATTCAGAAATTTAATCAACCAATGTATCTTATGTCAATCTATTAAGTTGAGCCATTTTTGGACTTTACTTAAAGGTTGTTTAATAAAGCACTGATTAAACCTTCCGTATTCAATCCCTTTTTCATTTGTGCAAAGCCAAGTCTGTAATGTTTTACACTTTCCAACTTATACAAATCACGTTACGACTGTTCAGAAATTATTTTATCTTTTTTTATTTCCTTTAAAAATACATAGAGATGATGGCTTTTTTGGTATCAGTTACATTTTTATGTTCCATATCCCTGAAATTTCATATTATATTAACCTTTCCCTTTCAATCAGGTGCCTTATATAATGCAATCAAAATTGAAATTTTAAATAGGTCAAGAACAAATTGAGGAACATAAGATACTTAGCCACTACATCAATTTGAAGTATAATTTAGGAATACCTAATCCACGTCATCGACACACGCTGTATGAAAATTGAAATACAAATATTAGTGCCAGGAATTCTTTAACATGCGGACAATTAGTAGGAAGACCTTAATGTTATTATTCAGGATACTGAAGATGATCTTTGCATTTATAGAATTTAACATGATTTCAAACCATACTTGACACATTTGTATAGTCCAATATAGACCTACACAAATAATGTAAATTGAAAGAAAAAGCTCCGCTAGAAAAAAAAGTACAGTGCAATTTTAGTTAGAAATAATTTAATTCATAATTTTGACCAATATTCAGGAAGTGGCTGAAGATAAAATAGAATCAAATAAACATATGTGTTCCAAATTGAAATTATAAATGTATGCTACTGTCAGAAAATTCCTTCAACAGCTTATGAGCAATATGCATGAAATTTCCCCAAAATGCACAATTATTTATAATTTTCCAATGTGTTCAGCTCCTGTTGAGTTCACACATTTGAGTTTGTAAAGATGGCATTGTCAGTAAAGTGAGAACAATGATAACAATAATTGCTTTCAGAATATCAGCGGCATATCAATTCAGTTGTACTAAATATAGGATTTTTTAGTTTTGAGCATTAAAACGTGATATCAGAGGAACAGTTTATGATTTGTTGCCTTGGGAATGGCTGGACCATTTGGTCAAATCTCCCTCTGCAGATTCTGTCTTTCATCATCTCCTCTCCGATGGGAATGGTTTTAGCTAAAGTGAGGCCTTTATAATTGATGCATAAAGAATCTCTTCCGGTTTGTTTCAGCATTATAGGATTGATTAGTCATTATCTGGTAGGTGATTGCCTGAACTGAATTAAACCTATTTAACTTTTTAAACATCTCCTTCTGTACAATTCCTTTTTTATTTTTACAATAATTTGATTTTCTAATTGCCATTTGTCACAGTCTCCTCTGTTTTTGGCTAACCAGTATTCTTTGATCTCTGGGGACTGCAGTTGGAATTGCAATCTTAAGAAATCTGTTGTGAGTTTTAATAGTGGGAGGTAGCTCTAATGAGGCAGAGTACCACTTTTTGGGGGAGCACAGTGAGGCCAACTGCATGTGAAAGGCCTGTGAAGCTGTGCACTATTCTGACAACAAGTAGCAAAATTGGATGATGCAATGTCAAAATCTCAAATCTATAACGGATCTGTGTGCCAGTCTGCAAAGATTAGATGTGAGATTGCAACAGGGGTCCTGGATTATAACATGCCTACACAGTTACATTCATGGAAAATGGGTACATGACTACAAAAAACAAATTGGAGAATTGACAATCTGTTCTCAAGTACCCACCAAAGACGTTCGCATTGGCTTTAAAGGTTTCTTGACTGTGGATTGGATATCTGCATAATGGGTGCAAGAAGAATCTCGTTCATCACAAAGAACACATTAATGCTCAGATCATCATTGACCATTTGTGAGGAAAGAGGAAAACAGATAATATAGTGACTGACAGAAACCAGATTACGAGAAGGAACATATTTCAGAGATGCATGTGAGTCAGTTATCTAACAGGAAATTGTAGGGGCTGTTTACAGTGCTATTTGGCCAAGCAGTGGAGCCAGGGAGTGTGTACAAAGCGGCATTCATCTTGCACCAAGTAACTAATTGTTCTGCGTCAATTGTCAATGAAAAGACTTTCTGCCTGTTCACAACTATTTGAACAGCTATCTGGAAGCCAAGCAGATTGTAGCTGAGAACATCTGCAAATTATTTTTTCTTGGCAGTTGCTGTAAACTGTTTTTCTTAACTGTTAACTCAGGGGCATTCTAGGTGCAAGCCAATCACATTGTACTCCCTGCAAACAAGTGAAAGTATCTGGAAAAGAAAGACTGAGGGGTGGAAAGACCGGGCAAACCAATAGTGAATCCTTTGGACAGGAACCATTGAACTGCTTTTCCAGTTAATCTCTCCACCCATGGCGCTTGTTTTTGTGCTTCTGTCTGTATGTATGTGTTTTAGAAAATGGCTGAAGTTTTAACCATTGGGCTTATACACTGACAGTTCCTAATTGTTCACCTCTAGCTCAAATCAATTTACTTGCAATCAGTTGTAACTCTTCTTAAGTGGAGAAACTTGACCCATGCGTTTTGTCAACCTGGTCCAAAAGGCTAGTAAATTGCTGCATTCTGCCAACTTTTGTACAATCTTTAACTTTGTGATGAGTCTGGAAGTACAGTGTTCAATTTCCTTTTCAGCACCCTGGTGAGGTGTGAACATTTCAGCAAAAAGTTATTCAGGTAGCTTATCTCCCCATTTTGCCAAAGTCATATGCAATTCTTAAATAATTTAGAATAGGCTGTTAGGAATGACTTTCTGACCTCAAGTCCCAAAATTATAAAGCTCCCTCAGACAGTCTGTCAGCTCATAAGATTCCCTTAAGCTGGGCTGCACTTTGGCAAACCATCATTTTTGTTTCCACTAAAGTCCTGCTTTCAAGCTTGGAAATGCAAATGTTTGAAACACAAAATAACTGTAACATTTTGTATCAGTGATAATGGGGAGATTTTGAAGCTGGTGAAATCTCCCCTTCCCCCACCGCATCCCAAAACCAGCCCAGTTCGTCCCCTCCCCCGACTGCACCACACAACCAGCCCAGCTCTTCCCCTCTACCCACTGCATCCCAAAACCAGTCCAACCTGTCTCTGCTTCCCTAACCTGTTCTTCCTCTCACCCATCCCTTCCTCCCACCCCAAGCCGCACCTCCAACTCCTACCTACTAACCTCATTCCACCTCCTTGACCTGTCCGTCTTCCCTGGACTGACCTATCCCCTCCCTACCTCCCCACCTATACTCTCCTCTCCACCTATCTTCTTTTCTCTCCATCTTTGGTCCGCCTCCCCCCTCTCCCTATTTATTCCAGAACCCTCACCCCATCCCCCTCTCTGATGAAGGGTCTAGGCCCAAAACGTCAGCTTTTGTGCTGCTGGGCCTGCTGTGTTCATCCAGCCTCACATTTTATTATCTTATAACTGTAAAATTTGGCCTTTTAATAGGAACAGTCCTCCCAGTTTGACCTTCCGAGTTTGCTTTTGACATTTAAACACAGAAATCTAAACTTATTACAGCTATTAATTTTTGAATAAAACGCAGATGTTACGCTATCAGATTGTTGAAACGTATTTCAATTTCTGTCAAAGTGGGAAATCTAAAGTTAGATAGCAAACTGTGCGTTAATATTTAGATTTTAAAATGTGGCATTTGCAATAAGCCAGTGGTATTAGACAGTTAAACGTTTAAGCCAGCTATTATAGAATATCTAGGCAGAATATACTCAAACCATTCTAAACACATGCCAAAAATAACAAATTATGGACACACCAACTAGAACAAGAAAAGGCTACTTTACCCTTCAAGCCTGTTCTGCCATTCACTAAGACAGGTAAGTAGGGTGGCTGAGTGGTTAGCACTGCTGCTACACATTGCCAGGTACCTGAGTTCAATTCCATCTTTGGACTGAATGGTATATGCATATTCTCTCCATTTCTGTAGGAGTTTCCTCTGGTTGCTTGGGTTTCCTCCCACAGTCTGACCATACTAAACAGCTCATAGTGTTCAGGGATGTGTGGGAAATGTAGGGTTAAAGGGATCAAGGGGTGCAGTGGATGCTCCTCAGAGGGTTAGCATGAAATTAATGGGCCTCATGGCCTGTTTCCACACTGCATGGATTCTAAGAAGATCATGGCTGAACTAATTTTAACCTCACCCTTACATTCCCCATTATCCCGGATGACCTTTCATCCCCTTGGTAATTGAGAATCTACCTACCTCTGCATAAAACTATTTAAAGATTCTGCACCAATTTCCCCTTGAAGAAAACATTTCCAAAGACTGTCTACCTGCTGAAGGGGAAAAATAAAACACATCATCATCTATTTTAAATGGATGACCTCCTTATTTTTAAATCCATATCCCTTGTTCTAGATTCTCACACAAGAGGAAACATGCTTTCAACACCCACACAGTCAAAGTCCCCTGAAAATCTGAAATGTTTCAATTAAGTCAAATCTGACTCTTCTGAACTCCAAATAGTTAACCAGCTTGGCTTATTCAAGAGAAGTAAACTTTCCTCAATAATGACCTGTTTTCGATAAATTTGCAGTTATGTTTCTACTTTTGTTGGATATTGCCTAATAGAGAATGAATGTTAACCATTAAGTCCAAGATTTGCTCCATTATATTCTACCTATCATTGTATAATTTATTTGAAGATTGAAGAAGGCACAGAGTAATTGCATTGTGCTGGGCTACTGCCAATATAAAATACTGGCCTCAGCAGTAACTGTGATAACTTTAGCCTGGGGAAGATGATTCTGCAATATATTTCACCTTTTACTTTATTCTTTGCTTCTAACGCTAAAATGTAGCACATTATGCAGCACATTACTGTCAATAACTTAATACTGCAATGATAAAACTGCAGTAAATCTTTTAACTTTGATGTCTGTTCTTTATAAATATGAAAGAAAAGGTAAAAAAAATCCAAAGTGGTCACAACATTCAATCCTTTCAACTTATTAAAATATTGATTCTGCATGGACACATTTTGGTCAGACTGGAAGTTTTTGCCCAGGTGAAATGACAGTCTTTAGTGTGATCAAAAATTTCTGATTCTGTTCAGCTTGATAAAGCAACTAATTTATCTCCAGGAACATTTAAAAATCCATTACAAACGTTCTGTAACTTAGTCCTAAATCATCCAAGTGAGGAGCCTTTTTTTGCCTTGAATTACTCCAAAATGACCTCGCAGTTAGATACCTAGGAGCTTCTAAGCCAAAAAATCAGTGTTCTGAGTAGCTCTCATAGGGGTGTTTTTAATGAGTGAGAGGAGGGGTGGGAAACCTCCAAGCCAGAGGCTAAATCAGGCGTATTGTTTGACTGAACCCAACTCACCAGATCTCAGCAAGATCTTAGGGTAAATTGTTACTCCAAATGTGCATTTGGCCTCAATTTGAAGTGGAAACAGTATCTCTGCACATTGTGGAGAGGAGCCTTCGAGCATGGGAACCACAGGCAAAGCAGTAGCATGCTAGAACTCCAAAGAAGAGCAACCAGAGGGTGTAGGAGTCACCAGCAGAGATCTGTATCAGAAGATTACCAAATAATGACTATGAAAAGGGCCACTGCAAACAAAAGAAGATAAGTGGGTGAGGAGCACCGTGCTTTCAATGAAAAATGGGCAAAGGACATTTTGTGCATGAGTGAAATGCACGCCCATTTGCTGGACTTGCAAAGGAGCAGTTTTCTTCTCATGGAAAGGCCAATGCAGAATGGCATTACACAAAGTTAATCAAATATGAAGAATTTCAAGGAAAATGTGCATGCAGATAAAATCCGAGCACTAGAATTAGGAAGAACAGCAAGAGAACTTCACAAGGTTGGAAAAGGAGATAAACAGCGTTAGTCAAGCCAGTTATGAGCTAAGTGAACTCACTGCATAAAACTCTAGGCCTCAATTAGTGAGAGGCTTTGTTGAGCAGTGCATTGTGTGGCTATAACCTTACTGGCTCTGGAGAAAATGCAATATATCAGAGTGTGAGTTTGTCTCACAGGGACCATGTCAGATCGGTTTACTGACATAACTCAGAAAATTGAAAATGTCTGAAAGATTCCATGGCTGTCTTTGAGTTCTAGCCATTAATGCGACAACCAAAATGACAAGCCCTGGCTAACTGGCAATCATTGTGCTCGGAATCACAGCAGATTTGGATATTAGAAAAGATTTGCAATCTTCAGGCAAGAGGAAACTCCACCAACGAGGAAACCATTTTTCAGAGGGTTATGTCAGCAGTGCATGCGCTTCAGTTAGCCTTTGAAAAATTAAGTGGAGTTAATTTTATCTGCAAGCACCTGTCCTGAATTTGTTATATTTCATGTGCTTTGTGCTGTTATGCCTGTTCACCATGGTTTCTTTAAAAGGTTTTTAAAATGGCGCCATGGCCGTGGTTAAATCTCTGAAGGGATTAGCTGCTTTAAACTAGAAAGAAACGGATTAGGTCAACCTTAACCAAGTGAGTTCATCATACACCACTGCTTCATTCATGAAGAGAATATGTGTGCAGCCACTGCTTCTAGCAAGACAATGTCAAAAGCTAAATCAAAAATTAGTTTTACTAAGAATAAAGGGTAGCATTGTGACTCAGTGGTACTGCTACATCACAGCATCAGAGATCCAGGTTCAACTCAGGACCTAGGTGATTGTGTGCAGTTCGTATGTTCTTTGTTTGTCTGCGTGGATTTCAGCTGGGCACTCTGGTTTCCTCCCACAGTTAAAAAATGTGCTGCTTAGGTGGATTGGTCATGCCAAATTGCCCCATAGTGTCCAGAGATGTGAAGACTTGGTCAGTTAGCCATGCAAAATGTGGGGTAAGGGGATAAGGTGGTGGAGTGAGTATGGGTGGGATTTTCTCTGGTGCAGACTTGATGGACTGAATGGCTCTTTCTGCACCATAAGGATTCTATAATTCACTGATACAGCTTTAAACAGCCAGGAGTTTAAGGAGTTACTGAAAAGCCCTTGAATTTGTTGCGGAGTGAGATGGCTGAGTTGAGACTGTCTGCTGATGTAGGTTCATAAGCCCAGGAATGAAATGGGAATTCTCCTGGAGATGATGGAGAGAACTATGGTTGATCCAAATGAACAGATGTAGCTTTGTGACTTGCTGTTCATTGTCAACATTCTGCTGCAGCTTTCTAAGTTTGATATCAAATAGCAAGAACTCAACTACATGTCTCTCTTTTCTTCAATATGTGAAATCACTTGAAGCCAGGCTAAACCTGCGATAAGTGCAGTTGAAAAAGGGCAAGACAATGTATTTTATTACCCTTTGAGATTAAAAAAATCCTACACAACAAAGGAATATTCCAGGGATGTGCACTTTTACCTTGAGCAATTTTATATATGATATCAAAGCCGAGAAATGAAAGCACTTGAATTAAATTTTTCTTCTATGTTGTTCAATGATGAAGCTGCCAATCCACTTGAGAACATGAACTCACAGTATTGCACACCAACAGTGAACTGAAGACCAAATATAGTAATCTGCCTCTGCTGAAATTCTTTCAGAGATAGTAGGAACTGCAGATGCTGGAGAATCTGAGATAATAAGGTATAGAGCTGGATGAACACAACAGGCCAAGCAGCATTAGAGGAGCAGGAAGGCTGACATTTCGGGCCGAAACCCTTCTTCAGAAATGTGGGAGGGGAAGGGGAATCTGAAATAAATAGGGAGAGAGGGAGAGGCGGATAGAAGATGGATAGAGCAGAAAATAGGTGGAGAGGAGACAGGCAGGTCAAAGAGGTGGCGATCGAGCCAGTAAAGGTGAGTGTAAACGGGGAGGTAGGGAGGAGATAGGTCAGTCCAGGGGGGATGGACAGGTCAAGGAGGTGGGATGGGGTTAATAGGCAGGAGATGGGGGTGAGGTTTGAGGTGGAAGGAGGGGATAGGTGGGAGGAAGGACAGGTTAGGGAGGCAGGGACGAGCTGGGCTGGTTTTGGGATTTGGTAGTGGGAGGGGAGATTTTGAAGCTCGTGAAGTCCATATTGATACCGTTGGGCTGCAGAGTTCCGAAGTGGAAAATGAGTTGCTGTTCATGCATCGGGTACCATCGTTGTGGCACTGCAGGAGGCCCAGGATGGACATGTCGTCTGCAGAGGTGGAGTTGAAATGGTTTGCGACTGGGAGGTGCAGTTGTTTAGTGTGAACCGAGCATAGGTGCTCTGCAAAGTGGTCCCCAAGCCTTCGCTTGGCTTTCCCGATGTAGAGGAGGCCACAATGGGAACAGCAGATGCAATATACCAAATTAACAGATGTGCAGGTGAACATCTGCATGATGTGGAAAGTCTTCTTGGGGCCTGGAATTAGGGTGAGGGGGAAGGTGTAGGGGCAGGCTTAGCACTTCCTGCGGTTGCAGGGAAAAATGTCAGGAGTGGTGGGGCTAGAGGAGAGTGTGGAGCAGACAAGGGAGTCCTGGAGAGTGTGGTCCCTCTGGAAAGCAGATAAGGGTGGAGAGGGAAAAATGTCTTTAGTGGTGGGGTCGAGTTATAGATGGTGAAAGTGTTGGAGGATGAAGCGTTGTATACAGAGGTTGGTGGGGTGGTATGTGAGGACAAGGGAGATTCTGTTTTGATTGTTATTGTGGGGAGGGGGTGTAAGGGATAAGTTGTAGGAAATGCGGGAGCAATGGTCAAGGGCGTTCTCAACCACTGCGAGGTGGGATGTTGCGGTCCTTGAAAAACGAGGACATCTGGGATGTACAGGAGTGGAATGCCTCACCATGGGAGCAGATGTGGTGGAGGCAAAGGAATTGGGAATAGGAGATGGCATTTTTGCAGGAAGGTGGGTGGGAGGAGGCGTATTCTAGGTAGCTGTCGCAGTTGGTGGGCTTGAAATGGCTATCGGTTTCTAGGTGGTTGCCGGAGATGGTGACAGAGGTACAGGAAGGAGAGAGAGGTATTAGAGAGAGGTCACCCTCCCATTCGCAGATGACATGTCCATCCTGGACCTCCTGCAGTGCCACAACGATGCCACTCGAAGGTTGCAGGAACAGCAACTCATATTCCGCTTGGGAACTCTGCAGCCCAATGGTAACAATGTGGACTTCACCAGCTTCAAAATCTCCCCTTCCCCCACTGCATCCCAAAACCACCCCAGCTCGTCCTGGCCTCCCTAACCTGTCCTTCCTCCCACATCAAGCCCCACCCCCATCTCCTACCTACTAATGTCATCCTGCCACCTTGACCTGTCCGTCCTCCCTGGACTGACCTATCTCAACAAGGTAAAACACCTTGAGCCATTGCATTTAAACAATTTTGAAGGTTTTCTTTTCTTAAAAAGAATACTAAATTAAACTTTTTTTAAAAGTACAGCCCTCGATTGATTTCACCTGCATGTCACCGGCTCTAATAGGTAAACGTATTATTAGAACAAAACTTCCTTATAAGTCAAAGTGGAAAGACAAAAGACCCAGGATCAGAGTTGTAAGGGAGAAGTGCTCTGAAGTACTTATTTGCATAGATGGCAATCTATTGCTGGAATGCGATTGGTGCAAAGGTAGTTAGGGTCTGGAAACTGTATCATGATATGGTTCACTGATCCTTTAGAACCTACCGTCATTTACTTAATTATGGCCAGGGAAATATTGAAGTTCTGTGTCTTGTACCCAAACAGAAGATTTTTAATCTAAAGTTCTGCTAGATTCTGAAAATATAAAATAAGCAGTGGGTAATGTGTGAAGAACAGGGACGAAGTAAAAGACAAGTCTCAATTTATGTACAACTTTGTAGAAATTCCGATAAAGGTGGTTTGTATTGTAAAGTACATCTGTAAAATTATAGCAGACACAATGTAACACTAATCTTTGACAATAATATCATGCTGTACATTTTATTTTGTTGAGGAGATGTTTCACAATTGTTGTCCATGTTGACCATGGCTGATTTTAATAGGACAATATCGCTGAAAAAAAAATCCTGCATTATTACCAAAAAATGTCTGGCTTTAATCAAAGAAGTTTAATTGAAGCTGCCAGTTAGTGTTTCTTACGCAGGCTAGATGTTCAAATGCATGTACATACAATGTTAAAGAAACCCGCGGTCATAGCACTATCAAATTGTGTTGCAAACAGACTGAGAGCAGTAGACAAAATAAGACCCATTCAACAGCGCCAGTCAAAGCAAGACACAAATATGCAGAGTATAGTAATTCTGCAACCAGGCCCAGTATGTGCCAAGCAATTAATACCACCTTGCCACTTACAGCAAATTCTGATGTCTTTCTACCTGACACTGAACAGACAGGAACACATCAACAAGGTTGACTTCCTGTCAAGAGTGGGGGGAGCTAATGTCAGAATCCATTTTATAAGGAGCTGCAGCTAAAAGTGTGCTGCTAAAAGGAGCCCATGATTACCAGTCGTAAAGGAACTAACAAGGCTTCAGAGTAAATCAATTTCTTCTTACACTGTGTGCAAATTTAACATAATTTAACACAGCCTAAGTCGATCAGTTTATATGCTAAATTCAGAACTGTTTTCAAAGAGTCTTCTTTTACTTAAAGTTGAAAAACTGAAGTGCAGGCTAAGGTCCATTGGTATCTTGGAATCATACAGTATGGCAGAGGCCATTTGGTCCATAGAGTGTACACCGACAAAACTACTCTAAATCCGGTTCCACTTTCCAGCAATTGGCCCATAGCTTTGAACCTTATGATATTTCAAATGCTCATCCAAGTACTATTTAATGGTTGTGAGGTTTCCTGCCTCAGCTACCTCTCCAGGCAGTGCATTCCAAATTCTCATCATTCTTTTCTGTAAACAATTCTTTTCTCAAATCTCTTGTAAACCTCCTCCCTTCACCTTAAAATATTCCCCCTGCTTTTGACATTTCAAGTCAGGGAAACATTGTTTCATAGCTAGCTTCCAATTTCAGAGTTTATTCAACAAATTCAAATTGCCCTGGTGCCTTGGTAGGCATCTGGGTTACTCGTTCAGTGGCATTACCATAAAGTCATCATCCTCCCTTGTAACTTTAAGGATTCCAATATTTGTACAAATATTTCTCATCTTTTCTGCAACTAACAAGAGCCTCTCGACTAATGCAAAGTGAAAAACTCAAGTTATTGCAAGCTAGTAGTTTAAACAGTTTATGGCATCTTAGCGTAAAACGTGATGATTAATGTTTCTCAATTTTCATCAGTGTAGCATTTCAAAGATAGATACAATTAGAAAAGTGGGGATTAACAGAAGACCAAGAATACAACTACTCAGAAAGGATTCAGGTAACCTAAAGTTTGCTGTTTAGAATAAGAGCAGTTGAGTGGTGACAAAGTACATAAAGCATTAAATATTACACATAAGTTAAGCACAGAATTTTTCGACCCAGAATATTTCTTTAAAGCACAAGAATAGGAGGAAGGTAATCAATCTTAATTGCTGAAAAAGCAAGTGAAAAGGGCACTTACCATGGAGCATACACCCGACAAGGTGTTAATTCATGGTTATTACAATTATTTGGATCTTGTTTGAAGTTTATTTTTCTCCGTCTGCTTGATGATCTGAAAATTAAACTCTGAAAATCATCTTGGTAAGAACATTCATCTTTCTGAGGTGCCTCCATGTCAATCCATATCCAAAAACCTGCTCTGACAACTCTGTTTAAATTTTCCAAGCTATGACAAATTTAAACACATTGTCAGCTGTGATGATCCATCACATTCCAACAAAAGTCAATATTCCTGATAACCTGATACTAACAATTTCTTTTAATAGACATTACAGGGATTTCAGACTAAGATTTGACATCTTTGCCTGGAAAAAAACGAATGGGTTCTTTGTTAAAGACATGCTCTGTCTGAGTACCATGTTTTGCTGAATTTTGTCCTTTAGTTTTTGGTTTAGGTATATTGATTACAAGCCAATCAATAAACAGGGCCAAAAAAATTACCTCTGCCAACTTCTAGTGGAGGTAATAAATTCATCACACAACAAATAACTGTAATTCAGATGGCCAGTGGCTAAAAGCAATTGCTAACAAGAATATCATCTTCATTTTCCAGAAACTTCACTAGGCTTCCATCACACTATAACAGTGATTACACTTTAAAAGTGTTTTACTGACTGTGAACACCTCCAGGTCATAAAAATGCTGTCTAAATGTACTTCTGCCTTTCTTCTATGTTGATATTCAAGCACAGATATTATTGACATTAGAAGGTGTTAGCACTGACTCTCTAATGATCCCAGACACAATAATATGGGTTACACCTTTGCAAAAATAAATAAACATTACCAATAATATCATTTATTTCCATAAAATTGTATTATTTCTCACAAGGGGGATGGTGAATGATTTCCTCATTCGCTGATC
This sequence comes from Stegostoma tigrinum, assembly GCF_030684315.1. NCBI lineage: Eukaryota > Metazoa > Chordata > Chondrichthyes > Orectolobiformes > Stegostomatidae > Stegostoma > Stegostoma tigrinum. The sequence goes on from NC_081368.1 coordinate 52,820,752, forward strand.
AATTATAACTGACTATTTATGTATAGGTCATAATTTACTCCTCTTGCTAATTATTGGAGATTAAATAAAACAGATTGACCACTTTTCTTTTTGATGAGTTTCTTATTTAAGGAAAATGTATTTAAATTTGTTTTGTAATTCTGTTACTGAAAACACCAAATTTGTATATCCTCATCATTCAATATGAGATTAAATCAAATCAAATGCGCATCCATTCTAGTAAAAGAACACGTTGGAATATTCCTCATTTGACTGTTGATCTACAATTTGATGCAATTTTTCCCAAGGAAATGTTAATTTTTACTCTAAATGTTTAAAGATGTAAAGAAGATTTAGTATGTAAAGCTTCAAAGATATAATCGGATACGTAAAGAATGTGATATGCCCTAACTCAAAGAGATGAAAAAAAAGATTCAATAAGTTATTTGTTTTGAAGTGGTGAGGAGTTGAAAATGATCAAAGCTGTAATGAATCGTGTTGAGATAACTAAACAAAAATTCGACCAAAGTTGTCCAAGTTGCAATAAACAAAATTTATAGGTAATTTTGTTTTTCAATGCCTTTTGGAGATTTTTTTAAATCAAAAAAATGTAAACAAAAAATGTTAAACTGAAATAGAGCTGGAAATAAACAATCAAAAAGTTACTCTGACTATTAATTCTAGAGATGAAACAAAAAGTCATTGAGAAGTAAGTGGAACACCTGAGAAAATTTGACTTTATTAATAGTGCTGTATAAGCCTTGCTCTTTCAGACCTGGAATAGAAGGCAATCAGTTGGACACAAAATAGTGATGTAAATCATATTAGAACACATTGCTTTGTCATTTTTAGAACTGCAAAATAAAAATGATACATGAGTTTCCTATCTCCTTCTTCGAGAACATATTTGGCAAACATTTTTTTCCCCAAGGTGTTGAAATCTAATTATGGGAAAAGCAGCTTTTATATATTTAGTAATAAATTCCACCCCATGTTTAAATACAAAATTGAGGGCACCACTCTGACAATTTCTAATATCGTCACTGAGCAAGATTGTTCGTTGGCAACAAGAACTCAGAAAATTACTGCAATAATTCAAAGTGTCTTGGCAAGGGATTATTCACTTGAAAATGAAATGAGATACATTAATATTTATCATGTGCTCTAAGAAAGATGGGCAGACATCTGGTTTAAATTTACAACTGTCCCTAACTCTCTATTCAAATGTTATACATCACTTTTAAAAGATACTTCATCAATTTGCTATAATAGCAAAACTTCTATTTTAAGTATTCTAAAGGGCAGCAAGCCTTCCGTAATGTTATTCATACTAAACACTAAGTGAGGCAATAAATGAGCCAATGTAACTAGGTATTGATGTGCAAAAGTTACTTTTCCTCATCTGAGATTACCATGGGCTGGTTAATTACTTTCTAGCATGAGAATCAGGAGGCATTCTGTTCCCATCTTCCCTCCCAAAAGAACCCATTTCTCAGCTATATTAAGACAACTGGTCATAAAGACCTTTACAATTTTTAAAGCCACGTGAAGGCAAAACTTTTGTGCTCCTAAGATGCTGCTTCGCCTGCTGCGTTCATCCAGCTCTACACTTTGCTACCTCGGATTCTCCAACACCTGCAGTTCCTATTATGTCTGAAGACAAAACATTGATAATTCCAACTGGTATACGTCCCAATGAAGCATAGTATTATGATAAGGAGAGAAGCATTATAACTGATGAAGGTGCATCATCTTGTTGCTAACAGCAAAGCTGTGTAATATAAATGTAATTTTAACTGTTATACAGTTATAGAAGTATAGTTTTAATTTTATGTAAAAGATGTCATGTGATGGCTTATACACTAACATCATTGACAGTCATGGCTTGCAGTTGTGATGATAGCATTTTAAATTATTTTAAGAATGCAGATGACCTTAGACACTTTGCTATAAACTCAGAAAACTGATGGAAAAATAACATGAATAATCTAGCATATTGTATATGGTAACTTGGATCAATTATATAGGTATGTAATCTGCATCAGAAGTTTCTCATTTCAATACCCACATTAGCAGTTAGAAACATACCAGATAGGAGCTGGTGTAGGCAATTTGGTCCATCAAGGCTGATCTTCTATCTTAACACCATACATCAGCTCTCTTGTCACACCCCTTCACATATCTAGCTTGTAGAAATCTATATCTTTCTTAAATACATTCAATGACTTGGCCTCCACATCCTTCTGTGGTAAAGAATACTATAGACTATGTGCACAGCCTCAAGTAGCCCTTTAGTTGAGTACAAGTAGTTGTTGCATTGCTAATGCTGTCTTACAGAAGAGGCATGGGATCAAAAATCATTTGCCACCTGTTTCTGCAGTTTGTGTGGATTCTAAAACTTCACTGCATTATTCAAAGGCCAATCATCTTTCCTCAACAAAATCACATACAGTTATTAACTGATCACAAAAGCAACAACAAGAGCTATCATATTTATATAGCATCTTTAAAATGCAAGACATCACTGTGCAATTCATAGCAGCATTATCAGGAAAGAAAAAAAACCATTGATAGGGGGACATTATTGTAATGATAAGGTTACTGCATTAACAGTCAAAAGGCCCAGATCAGTGCTCCAGAGGCGTGAACCCAAATCCCAACACAGTAGTTGGGAATATAAAAATTTGTGTGTCTAATAGTAATGATTAAAGAATATCCAGATTGTTCGAAAAGTCAGATTTGCTAAAGTCCTCCAAGGGAGGAAATCTGCCATTCTTATCCAATTTGACCTGTACAGGATTGCTGATGCATATCAACGTTTTTTTTTGCTCCAGCAAACTATTTAGCTTTATGTTACAGCTCAGTGGGGTTAATGCTCTGGAACTCAATCCCCACATTCTGACAGTCATAGCAAAAACTAAAGTTTTTTTTAAAATTACCAACTTCTCCAATTTACTTGACTTGCAGACCCAGACTGATTGAAAGCACAGATTAGGTATGTGTACTGACATTATTGATTATAGGCAATTAGATTGTGATAACAGGTAAATAATTGTATGCTATCACCATATAATGCTACTATTTTAAGCTCTCCCTTACATGCACAGACAAACATGCAGAATTAAGTAGGTCATGGACAGAGGGGAAGAGTAGAAACACAATTCAGGAGTGATGTTGTTGAGATTATCTTTTTGACTCTTCTGCTGGCCGAAACACTGTTTCAGTCATCTTTCTCCAGTTGCTTTCAGTGGTTGGTAAGACACACAAGGTGGCTGGTTCCCTTGTAAAGAGTCTCTGAACTTAACAGGTAAAAGTTATAGCTTGAAACAACTCTTGCAGGAAAGATGGATGGTTTTTCTTCAGGTTTACAGTCAGTTTTACTGGTGGAGATCAGAGAGACTGCTCCCAAGCTGGGGAAGGCTGGATATTCCTGTCTCTCTCTAGAGCTTATTCTCAGCTCCAAACTGTTCCATTATTCAAGAAACAATCATATAGTTGTTGTAAGATAAGAAAGAGCTTTTTAATCAATAACTGTCACTAGCCCATAGACCAATCAACATTTTTTGTTGGCAAAGAACTCACCAGTACATCTCCTTAGCTCCAAATTATTTCATAGATCATAGATCTAAGTTTACAGATTTTTTTAAGAAGGAGAAACCAAATAAAAAGACAGTCTTAAAATGTATCAAACTGCTTCACAATTTTAAAGAAAAATGATTTAAAGTAGACAAACAAACTTTCTTGCACCTACGTACTGAAAAACCTGACAAGTTAGATCCAACCCAGGCAACCCTGCAAAATTCTCTAGACTAAAATTTGTGAGCTTTTGCCAAAATCAGGAGAGCTGTATCACATTTTGTCAAGCAACAACTTGACATCTTTATACTCATCAAATCGTTCCTTCGGGCTAATGTCCAAGATTCCTTCACACCACGTCCCATCAGCAAAATTGACCTGCCAGAGGTAGTAGCTCGGTATTATACAGTCATGAGGGAGTACTTCTGGGATTCCCCAACATTCACAGAAAACAAATGAAGTCTAAAGATGTCATTTCGAACATGAACAAGGAAATATCCTGCTAAGTACCATCTACCAGCCCTTCTCATCTAATGACTCTTCACTTGTTGGAAGAATATAGGTTAACAAGGTCACCATGATAAGTGATCAAGCTAGCCACATCTTGAAAAGTGGATCTGTCAGACAGAGAGAGTGACAGGTGATGAGAGAGCTAGTAGTGAGGGGGGGGGGGGTGGCGGGGGGAGCAAAAACTCCCAACTCACCTCAATAAAGTCCATGATATGAATGCATCTGTCCATAACATTAAAGATAGGAGTGAGGAACTATTCTTTGTGGCAACAAAATCTTATTTTCAAACGAAAGGTACTTAACTGAAAACAACTAATGCTAGAGTTCACAGGAGGTCAGACGATATCTATGGACAGAGAGAGAGCAGGCTGAAGTGAAGTATGGAGGGGACAGCATTTATGCTACAGTTTGCGATGGTGGTGTGGAGCTAGTGGATATAGGGTGCTGGGGGAGAAAAGATGTGACAATTCAGATTAAGTGATTAGAATGTGAGAATGGCAGAACAATGGTGTGTCTCCTGCCTGACCTGAAAGGACAGACAGCCACACTGGAATGGGGAGAGGGGAGAGAGGACATGATAAAAGAACATAACAATCTAAAAGAGAGAGAAGAAATAGTTCACAATTGGAAGGAGTTGAACTTGATGACTCACAGCACCTTCTATAGTTTTAGCAAATTCAGGTTGAAGGAAAATATTAAGTTTGAGTTAAGCCAGGAATGCATTAGAAAAGTCAATTCTTGGAGTAAAATTGGCCTGGATGAGGTTTTGGCAGACGAGCTAGAGAGGCACAGATAAAGGGGAGGTCATGGAGTTGGAAACGGGCAATCTAAGTGATTGTATGGATATGTGGTCAAAGCATCATCCTTGAGTCAAGCCTGACACCAGAAGTAAAAATGATCTGGTTGAGCCTCAAAAAAATTGTCAGAGAGAAGAATAGAAATTGTGGGTAAGGAAAATGACAAAGGCCATATTGATTACAGAAAGTGCATACCTCAGAAACAGATTCTTTGGTCCAGCCAATCCATGTTGTCATTGATGCTCCACACAAGCCTCTTCCCATCGAAATCTATTACTGCAACCCACTACACCCTTCTTCCTTATATACTCATCTAACTTCCTCTTAAAAATATCTATAGTATTCTCTTAACCATTCCCTGTAGTAATGAGTAACACATTCTCACTACTGCAGGGGTATAGTTGTTGCTTCTGAATTCCCAGTTGTCTTCCTTAGCTTCTAGTTATGGTCTTCCCAATAGGGGGAAACTTCAAGCTGACAAATTTAACTAAGTTCAAATTGAAAAAGCTTGTTTCAGAGGAAATTTGATTGAAGTGTTCAAAATTTTGAAAGTTTTCGACTGCGTAAACAGCACAACCTGTTTCTAATGACAGGAGAGTCAGTAAGCACTGACCAAATAGAAACATTTGTTTCATAAATGGGCAGAGTTACGCTGACCTGGAATTCACTGTCAGAAAGATCAGACACAGCAATTTCAACAGTAACTTTCAATGTGGAATTGAATGAAACTTGCGAAAAGAAAATTAATATTGTAAAATGGAGAGAGGAGGAGATTGAACTTAATTATATAAGTCTTTCAAAGTGCGAGCAGCAATATAGGGGGCAAAAAGCCTCCTTCTGTCCTGTACCATTAATGATTTTCTGATTCCAGCAAAACCATTCATCGTTTTACAAACCTTGATTAGGTTGTCTCACATTTTGCCTTCTTTCAATAGAAGAGACCCAACAAAAGGACATTATTTTGCTTATCTTTCCTGATATACATATACAAATGACATCGGTTTCCCCAAATTGTTGGATGGAAGAGGTTGTAGCTAATCTAGTATTGAATAGTTACCTACCAGTGTAACAATCAGGGCTGAGATAATGGTCAAGAAAGATGCTCATAAAATAGAGCTGAGTGTTACCTGCATAATTCTGGAAAGTGATTTTATTTTGTAAGATATTGTCAAGGGCAACATGTGGACAAGAAATAGGAGGTGCTGAAGTCAGAACCGTGTGGGAAACTCAATGTAATGCAGAGCAGGATTGCAGTTGATTTTCTGTTTTTTGACTGTATAGAACTGAATGGGATCCCATGAATGCAGTCAAACTCAGCTGAAGAACAGCACAGAGGTGCTGGAGGAAGATCATGTGGCCAATCCTGTCACAGTCTATGGTTGATAAAGGCATGAAGGAATAGATTACCATTGGCAGGGTCACATCGTCATCAGCTACTTTGAGAAGAGACATATCAATTCAAAAGAAGAAAAAACACATAAATGATTAAAATAACCACATTAAATGGCAATGTGTTTGTAAGATGTGAAAAAAGTTGTGCTATGTCATTGTAGAAAAAACACAATGAGTACTTTGCATGTGAATTAATTGCATAAAAATGTGTTTTGAAATATTTTTTAAAAATGCAATATGGCATAAAAATACATGTTTTTTTACTCTGAAGCAGCATAGTCCTTTTTGGAAATAAAATGTTCTTGATAAATAATATTTACAACAATTTATTTCTACGATACATTTAATATAACGACAAAACATCCTAATCCTTAAATTGTAGAGTTTATTTCATTTCTGGCAAGCCAACTCGGTTTAAAAGAAATTTACAATTACAATTGCAGAACTAACCAATGGTAAGTGGTCTGTTAATCAGAAAATGTGAATGTTTACTTTAAATGAAATAAGAATCTGCAGGGAATATCTGTAGTTTAAGGTGATATGATGGTTATATTTCACTATCTGACTGAGGCTGTTGTAACGAAACATTAGAGAATGTTATTAAATCTACAAATGCATTAGGGATTCCTAAAAATTTAGAAACAAAATTCATTTTGCTCTTTATTCATGAGGAACGTTCACTCTCACTCTCAGTGGAATAAGCACATTTTTATTCACTGTGGTAAATAAGCAGAACATAATTCAATTAGTTTATACATTCCCATTTACATGAATAAAACGTCACCGAGTAGACAATAGAAGATTTGGGTCATGTTATTATACATAGTTATGAAATAAATATCCTCCTGTTGTAAAGTGTGGATTTAACACACTACCATAAAGATGCACACTTAAAGTCCAAACTGAAGTGCTTAACATTGATGTGAGAAATGAAGGTTCTAAGAATGCGCCATCTCCCCAAGAAACTATACCAATTAATCAATGATAAATGAATACATTTTATTTTAATCTGAATAAAGCATATTACTATAAAATCCCGGTAATTCTCAAAACGCGAGTTCATTTCAGAACCTGTGCTCAAATAGGCAAAATCTTTTGCAAACAACATCCAAATATTAGGGGTGGGGGAGGGCTGCTAGTTGTGGAATGTCCAATAAAAGGTGCGGGCAACAGTTAAAAGAAATATTAACTCTTAGACGATAAGTAGATTTAAGTGGAAAGAAATTCTATCTCAGCATTTTATCCGACAGCTCCAATTGGAGGCAAAGATGTTTTGACCAGCTTAATATCACCTGGAAACCTTTATTTTACAACTGCAAACACAAATATTCAATTTGGGGCACTTTAATATCAATCTCCTTTATCAATTACAACTTGATTATGTGTCTCTCAGGCATCTACAGGATCATATGCATTTAATAATTCAAAGATAGGAGATCATTTCTAGTGCATTTTACTTTATGGATGTAGGCAAAGTACGTAACTGCGTGAAATTGGCTGAGTTAAATTGCTCCTGCTGGAGATGTGAATGTCTCAGACAGTTTAATGCATTTACTATTCTCAAGTGCCAAGGCAAAATATCTCTTAAAAATAACTACAGCTATCTGAACTTTGTTTTTAAAAGAAACAAAATATCATTGGTAATACTCAGCAGTTCTCACAGCATTTGTGAAGAGAGAAATAGGTCTTTGGACCAAATCCTCAGCTTTCTGGGTCAAATCGATGTACGAAATTGTGTGTTGGAATTTTGCAGAAGTCTGACATAGACATTTTCCAGGAAATTTCAGCTTTTGATGAATGATTGCCCTACCCCCCCCCGGGATCCTCAACAAATATCTCTGGCTGTGAGCTAGTGGAGGACACTGGGGACAATTCAGACATAATTAGCTAGCTGTTACCCAGGAGATGTAAAAAAGAACAAAACCTAGTCTAACTCCTCAGTAACTTGGTAAGTCTACAACTAACACCTCAATTATTCATACTAGTTCCTCCTGCAACCCACTGACTGTCTGACTATACCAGACATCTGACCAAATCCAACTACCCCAACCCAAGCCACATGAATAACCTCTGATTCCTGATGACCCATTTAATCACTCAACTACCCTCAACGCTACCAGATGAATTACCCAGCACAATCAGACTTCTTCCTCTGAGTATGACCCCATCCCCGAGCATCAAACCATCATCTCCCAAACCATTCACACCCTCATCGCCTCAGGTGACCTCCCACTCACAGCCTCCAACCTAATTGTTCCCCAACACCCCGCACTGCCCGCTTCTATCTCCTTCCCAAAATCCACAAACCCGCCTGCCCTGGCCAACCCATTGTCTCCGCCTGCTCCTGCCCCACCAAACTCATCTCCACCTATCTGGACACCATTTTCTCCGCCTTGGTCCAGGAACCCCCAACCTACGTCCGTGACACCACCCACGCTCTCCACCTCCTCCAAAACTTCTAATTCCCCGGTTCCGTACACCTCATTTTCACCATGGACGTCACCTACATTCCCCATGCAGATGGCCTAAAGGCGCTCCACTTCTTCCTGTCCCACAGACCCAACCAGTCCCCCTCCACCGACACCTTCATCTGCCGAGCTGAACTCGTCCTCACCCTCAACAGCTTCCCTTTCAATTCATCCCACTTCCTACAGACCTGGAATATACCTCCTCCCACTCATCTTCCTGCAAAACTTCCATCCCTTATTCCCAATTCCTTTGTCTCCTCCGCATCTGCTCCCAGAATGAGGCATTCCACTCCTGTACATCCCAGATGTCCTCGTTCTTCAAGGATTGCAATGTCCCCCGCTGCAGTGGTTGAAAACGCCTTTGACTGTGTTTCCCGCAACTCAACCCTCACAACTTGTCCCCACAATAACCGCTGAAAAAGAATCCCCCTCATCCTCACATACCATACCACCAACCTCTGGATACAACACATCATCCTCCAACACTTCCACCATCTACAATCTGACCCCACCACCAAAGACATTTTTCCATCCCCACCCTTGTTTGCCTTCCGGAGAGAACACTCTCTCCGTGACTCCCTTGTCCGCTCCACACTCCCCTCCAAACCCACCACACCCAGCACCTTCCCCTGCAACCGCAGGAAGTGCTACACTTGCCCCCACACCTCCTCCCTCACCCCCATCCCAGGCCCCAAGATGACTTTCCACATCAAGCAGATGTTCACCTGCACATCTACCAATGTGGTATACTGCAACCACTGTACCCGGTGTGGCTTCCTCTACATTGGGGAAACCAAACGGAGGCTTGGGGGCCGCTTTGCAGAACACCTACACTTAGTTTGCAATAAACAATTGCGCCTCCCAGTTGCGAACCATTTTAACTACCCCTCCCATTCCTCAGACGACATGTCCATCCTGGACCTCCTGCAATGCCATAATGATGCCACCCGTAGGTTGCAGGAACAGCAACTCATATTCAGCTTGGGAACCCTGCAGCCCAATGCTATCAATGTGGGTTTCACCAGCTTCAAAATCTCCCCTTCCCCCACTGCATCCCAAAACCAGCCCAACTCATCCTCGCCTGCCTAACCTGTTCTTCCTCTCACCTATCCCCACCTCCCACCTCAAGCCGCACCTCCATTTCCTACCTACTAACCTCATCCTGCCCCTTTGACCTGTCCGTCCTCCCCGGGCTGACCTATCCCTTCCCTACCTCCCCACCTATACTCTCCTGTTCACCTATCTTCTCCTCTATCCACCTTCGGTCTGCCTCCTCCTCTCTCCCGAATTATTTCAGAATCCTCTCCCCACCCTCCTTTTCTGATGAAGGGCCTAGGCCCGAAACATCAGCTTTTGTGCTCCTAAGATGCTACTTGGCCTGCTGTGTTCATCCAGCTCCACACGTTGTTACCCGCTCTCCCAGCCTGAGCTGCTTACCTGCCTGACCATCCATCTGACTATTCCCAGTCGATCAATAACCACCATTGTTCAGATGGGAGCACCCATCCATAAGCAGGCATGACAAAAAAGTCCCTCCTTAACCTGAACTGCCCCCATCCCTGCCTACTCCCAACCCGATAACAATCCCCCCCCCCCGCCTAACAACCCAGCTACCATGCAAATAATAGAAAAACATTGTTCATGTGGAAATCTGAAGTAAAGAATATTTTTATTACTTGCCTAATCAATTTACTTACTTACTCACACCATCCTCAACAATCCTACCTATTCATCCACTATCCACCTACTCATTCATGAACGTACCCATTCACTCACATCCAAATTGACCATATGGCAGCTCGTGACATAAAAATGGATTTTGTCTTGCTTTACCCATCTCAAAGCTTTTTTCATGGAATTCTGTAATGCATTCTGCAAAACACATTTCTGGGGATGTGTTGGGCTCAAAGGTCCCATAAGAAATGCAAAGAAGTGTCACGTTAGTGGAGGCGGGGGAATGGGGAGGGGGGGGAATCTTCAAGCAATGAGCCAATGGCAACTGCCTCTCCTTGGAAGATCTAGGCTCAACGATTCAGATCAATTGCCTCTCATCAATTTGGACCGCACAGATCGAATGAATGAATATGCATGGCATTTTCTAAACAATTCTGCTGCAAATGGAGCCCTTAGTAATGTTACCTGAACAGCAGGGCACCCATCTTTCATGTGTCGCGATTTTGAAACACAAATGCAAAGCCTCTGAGTTACTCAGAAATGTGTTTTGGATTATTGCAAGTGTTGATGGACATCGAAGGGGGTGCTGCAGTGTAATCAAAGGGAGATGGAATACAGTAATAACCTGTACCCACAAAGGCTGCAACATATATGAGGTTGCATATGCAACTGGAAGGCATGGTAATGTAACAATAATGTCACTTTATTAATCTGGGGATCTCGGTTGGTGCTTTGGGTACATGGCTTCAAATACAACCAGCTGGTTAACGTAATATAATTATAATATAAATCAGGAATATGAAGCTAGACTCAGCACTGGCAACTCTCGTTAATGGTCTTTCTAAAAAAAAAATCCTGTTCTTTAGTTCTTGTTTTGAGTCCCATGCCAAGGCTTAGGAACAAACTCGGGGCTATATTACAGTGAGGTGCAGAGAGAAACCTGCACTCACAACTGAAATCATTTGAAACCCAACTGCAAATTTAGATCCTGACTATTCTTCTAAGTGCATGTGAAAATATTCCAAGATATTATTTCAGCTAAAAGTTGCGGAGTTCTGCCTAGTGTCTGGGAAAATATCCATCTTTCAACATCATAGATTTTCTGTTCATTATAAACTCAAGGCTTATCAAAGAACCATAGAACTCTTGAACCTCCACTGTATGAAACAGGCCTTTCGGCCAACAGACCCACACTGACTCAGCCCCTACCCTAACCATACATTTCCGATGGCTAATTCAACTAGCCTGCACATCCCTGAACACTATGGGCAATTTAGCATGGCCAACCACCCAATCTGCACATCCTCGGAATGTGGGACGAAACTGGAACACCTGGAGGAAACCCATGCAGACACAGGGAGAATGTGCAAACTTCACGCAGACAATCGCCCGAGTGTAAAATCAAACCTGGGTCCCTGGCGCTGTGAGGCAGCAGTGCTAACCACTGAGTCTTTCTTTAGGATGGTAATCTTTAAGGCTCTACCCTTTCTCCACGCCAGCCTTCACCCCTATTCATCTCCCATGGAATCATGGCACCATGGAAGTAGGGCAGCACAGTGGATCAATGGTTAGCACTCCTGCTTCACAGCACCAAGGACCTGGGTTCAATTCCGGCTTCAGGAGACTGTCTGTGTGGAGTTTGTACATTCTCGCTGTGTCTGCATAAAGTTTTCTGCTGGGTGCTCTGGTTTCCTCCCACCGTCTAAAGACCTGCAAATTAGGTGGATTGGCCACACTAAATTGCCCATTGTGTTCAGGGGCCCATAGGTTAGGTGCATTAGCCATTGGAAATGCAGGGTAAGGCTAAGGGGATGCGTGTGGGTGGGATGCTTTTTGAAGGGTTGGTGTGGTCTTGTTGGGTCAAATGACCTGTGTCCACACTGTAGGGATTCTAATTTCTCACCTCCATCAGTGATCCTGCAGCTTCTGTCTGCTGTTATGTTCCATTTAATAATTAAATCAGAAGTATCCAGAGAAGTCTGGTCATTCAATGAAGCTTGACAGACTTTCTTTGAAAAAACTAGCTGCACTATCATTGAAAGCTGCGCAGCTCACTGCTGAGTACAAAAGCAACCAACTGCATGAGAGACATTCAGCTTTACATAATGATTAGGCACATGAGGTGAGCATCAACTTTGCTACCTGTGCCCATCAGAAGTGGCATGGACAGGGCATGAGGCAAAACACACGTGCTCTAGTTGCCCAACACGCAATCCTGATCGTACAGTTCTCTCTCTAATTAATGCCATTCCGCACTATTCCCAAAAGATTAAAGTCAGGACCATGACTGCATGATACTCTTCTAACTAAATAGATCATGTTTCCAAATGCTGATTTCAAGTCTTTAATTTCTGTAAGGCCATTACCTTTATCCACCTTAATTCATTCTTCATACAATGAACAAACCACAGTAATGGAAACAAATCACAAAATGAACATGATTCTTGGCATTCTATCAATGCTATTTTCAAACAGTGAATGTAGTAGATATAAAGAACAAAGAACAGCACTCACAGCAACAGTCCCTTCAGCCCATCAAACAGGCACCAACATGATAATTTTCTCAACTAAAGTCCTTTTGCCTCTACATGGTCCATATTCCTTTACTCCCAGTTCATTCATGTATCTGCCAATTTGCTTTTATAAACATTGTTGTTGTGTCTGCTTCTACTAGCTCCTCTGGTAACACATCCCAAGCACTTACTACGCTCTGTGGGGGAAAATAAACTTGCATCTCACATCTCCTTTCAATGTAAAATTACGCCCCTAGTAATTGACACTGATATCTTGGGAAAAAGACTCTGACTATCCATTCTATGCTCACCTTTCATAACTTTGTAAGCTTCTATCACGTTACCCCTCAACCACTGACATTCAAGTGACAACAAACCGAGGTTGTCCATTCTCTTATCATACCAAATACCCTTCAAAAGATATTTTTCCTCCTGATTTCCCTCGTAAGTGTATCCCTATATGCCCTGTACTCCTCAAGGGATTCACTTGATCACAGCTGTCTATGCCTGACATATGCCTACTTGTTTTTCTTGACCACAGCCTCAATATCTCTAGTCATCCATGTTTCCCTACTCCTGCCAGCCATGCCCTTCAAGCCAACAGGAACTTGCTGGCCCTGAAGTCTTTTTTTTATCTCACTTTTGAAAGCCTCCCACTTGCCACACATCCTTTTACCTGCAAACAGCCTCCCCCAATCAACTTTTGAAAGTTCCTGACTAATAATATCAAAATTGGCCTTGTCCCAAATTTAGAATTTTAACTTGTTGGCCAGACATATCCTTTTCTGTAACTATTTTAAAACTAATTGAATTATGGTCACTGTCCCAAAATGCAACCCTCCTCCCCACCACATCCACCACCACCATCACTAACACCTGAGTCACTTGCCCCGCCTTATTTCCCAAGAAGAGGTCCAGGTTTGCCCGTTCTCTAGTCAGATATTGATTGGAAAAGCTTTCCTGAACACACAATTCCTCTGCGCCCAAGCCCTTAACACTATGACAGTCCCAGTCCACGTTTGGAAAGTTAGAATTCGCTTCTATTACAACCCTACTAGTCTGACAGCTATCTATCATCTCCCTGCAAATGTGCTCCTTAAATTTCCCTGACTATTGAGGGGTCTATAGCACAATCCTGTCAAAGTGAGCACCCCTTTTTTTAACCTCTCTGTTCCACCCATACAGCTTCGCTGGGCAATCTCTCAGAAACGTCCTAAATTCTGTTGCGATGTCTTCCCTAATTAAAAACACCACACCCACTTCTGTCTTGTCTTCCTTTCTATCCTTCCTACAACATCTGTACCCTGGAATTGAGCTGCCCCGTCCCTCCCTCAGCCACCTTTCTGTAATAGTTACGTTTCCAACCATGCCCTGAGTTCATCTGCCTTGCCTGGCGAGCCTCTTGCATTTAAATAAATGCGGGTTAATTCATCAGTCTTCCCTCACTCCCAACTGACCAACATCCAAGATAACAAAGTGTGAAGTTGGATTAACACAGCAGGCCAAGCAGCATCTCAGGACCAACTTCCAAGTTTAATTAAGAATGAAATGTGAATCAGTTAATAATATCCTTGTGTCTGTGTTACAAGGTTAAAGTTCGAGTTCAGGGTTTGGTCACTAAAGTCTAGACAGTGTAGTACTGAGGGTATGCTGTGCTTCTTTTGCATAAGACATTAACTAGGTGCCCATCTACCCATTCAGGTGGATGTGAAAGATCCATATGACACTATTATGAAAAGATCAGGGGAGTTAGCATATACCTGGTGTCGTGACCAATACTATTTATCAATCAACCTCTCAAAACTGAGATTATTTGGTCATTATTGCATTCCTATTTGTAGGGGTTTGCTGTGAACTGATTACTTTTTGTGTTTCATACATTATAATAGCAGTAAGGCTTTTAAAAAAGTACTGCGTTGCCCATTAGAAACTGTTAGTCATGGAAAGCTCTACACAAATGCAAATCTTTTTGTTTCTTTTTATTGGAACATCGAGAGAACATACTTTAAACACAATGGAATTATGCACTTGGACTTCTAAAAACACAAGTTATAAAATTTCACATAAAATTAAACTGAATGCTAAAGGGATTCAGTAAAATATATAAATAAGGAAAAAAGTGATAGATGATGTATAAGACAAACACTGCGGGATTTCCTTGTAGTGGCATTATCAGGGAATGTAAGAAAGATCTGTGTGGTGTGCCCATGACTCAACGTTGGGATAATTCCTGTTAAAAATTTAAAAACTTACGTCAACGTACAAGTTTATGAAAACAGATTAGACTTTAGAAACAAAAGCAGGAAGTACCAAAAGCATATATTGAATAAAACGAAGTAACAATGTAAAATTGATTCTGACAAGTATTTTTACATATACCACTTTCACATGAATTAGGCGTTTATTGTCCATTGATAACTGCCCTGGAGAAAGTTATGGTGAGCTGTTTTCTTGAGCTGATATCATCCACTGGAGGTAGATACACACACAGTGCTGTTGGTGAGGGAATTCAAGACTTTGACCCAGCAACACTGAAAAAATGATGAAATAGTTCTAAATTGACATGGTATGTGGCTTCAGGAATCATCAGGAGACTGAAAAGGCAGGTAAGAAAGGTGATATTGTAATAATCATGGCAACTTCAATAACAAGGAGGATTGGGAAAATCAGGTAGCAGATGTCAAGGAAAGGAATTTGTGAAATATCTACGAAATGCATTCTTGGTTATTCACGGTTAGGTGAGGCAGACTTGAACAGGGAACTGAACATCAAGGAACCCCAAGGGATCAGAGGCTAAAATAGGAAAGAATTCACCCTGCAGTTTGTGAGGAAGAAGATTCAATCAGATTTAAGGATATTGCAATTGTGTGCAGATAACTACAAAGACATGAGGGTGCAGAGCAGATATGGTAGGAATTTCTGGGGGTAATTTGAGGTGAACAGCAGAAACCCATCACAAGGAAGAAAGAATATGCTAAGGGGAGGATGAAGCAACAATGGCTGACAAGGGAAGTCAGGGACAGCATAAAAGGAAAATAAAAAGCACACAATGTGGTGGAGATTAGTGAGATCACAGAGGGTTGGAAATCTTTAAACATCAGCAGAGGGTAACAACAAAAAATAGAAATATGGGGAAAGGAGATTAAATGTGAGATTAAGCTGGAGTGTAATATAACAGAAGATTGGAAGATTTCAAGAGGCAAGAATTGACGTTGGACCACTGGAAACTGCAGCCTGAATACAGAACAAAGAAATAGTGGAAGAACTGAATAGGTGCTTTGTATCACTCTTCACAGTGAATGACAATAGCTACATACCAGAATTCAAGAGAGTCAGTAGGGAGAGGTGAGTGCAATGGCCATCACTGTGGAGAAGGTTCTAGTGAACTGCAAGGCCTAAAGGTGGATAAATCACCCGGACCAGATGGATTACATTTTCAGGGTTCAAAAGAAGATAGTTAAGGAAATTGTAGAGGTAGTCATGTTTTTTTTAACTGGAGTCAGGAAAGGTTACAAAAGGATTGAAAAGTAGCAATTGTAACACCCCCGTTTAGGAAGGGAGGGAAGCAGAAGCCAGGAAATTAATAGCTGGTCAGTGTGACCTCGAACATTGACAAGATTTCCGAGCCCATTGTTAAGAATGAGTTTGTAAGTGTCTGGCAAATTAGGGCTGAGTCAGCATGACTTTGCCAAGAGGAGGTTATGCCTGACAAATTTGTTAGAATTCTTTCAGGAGGTAATGAACACGTTATACAAAAGACAGCCAGGAGGTATGATCCATTCAGATTTTCAGAAGGCCTTTGATAAGGTACCACACAAGAGGCTGCTAAATAAGGTGAGAACCCATGGGTGCGAGGGGCAAGGCACTGGCATGGAGAGAGAATTGGCTGATTAGCAGTAGGAGGAATATGGGTAATGAGGTCTTTTTCAGGATGGCAGCCGGTGGCTACTGGTGTTCTGCAGGGCTCAACGTTGGGACCACAACTATTCACATCATACATCACTGAAAACCGAAAGAATTGTGGATGCTTTAAATCAGAGGCAAAAATAGAAATTGTTGGAAAAGCTCAGCAGGTCTGGCAGCACCTATGGAGAAAAATCAGAGTTAACATTTCGGGTCGAGTCTCAGAATCCATGGGTTGAGTCTGAGCTGGAGACAATCACTGAGGAATGTGATGTGGCTGCAGAAACGAGTTTCAGTGAATAAATGATCAAACACCAGGAGCGACAGTGAAATTAATGTCAGCAGATAAGAAAAAAGATTCAAATGGAAATCCTGTCAGAGAGAGGAGCTGAACTTCTTCAACGTGGGCATGCCTAGAAGAGAAGTGGCAGTGAGTTAAACACTAAATAAAAGCTGAAAGAACAGCAGATGCTGTAAGTCAGAGGCAAAAATAGAAATTGCTGGAAAAGCTTAGAAGGCCTGGTAACATCTGTGGAGACAAATCAGAGCAAACATTTCAGGTCGACCAAAACATTAACTTCTGACTTCCCTCAACAGATGCTATTAGAGCTGCTGAGCTTTCCCAGCGATATCCATTTTCATCTCTTATACATTACTGATCTGGATGAAGGAACTGAGGACATAGTTTCTAAGTTTGTAGATGACACTAAGATAGTGGAGGGGCAGGTGATATTGAGGAAGTGGGGAGGCTGCAGAGGGATTTGGACAGGTTAGGATCGTGGGTGAAGAAGTGACAAATGGAATGCAATTTGGGAAAGTGAGAGATCATGCACTTCGGTCGGAAGATTAGAGGCATAGACTAATTTTTGAATGAGGAAAGGCTTCAGATATTTGAAGTACAAAGGGATTTAGGAGCACTAGTTTAATATTCCCTTAAGGTTAATGTGCAGGTTCATTTAGCAGTTAGGAGGACAAATGCAATGTTAGCATTCACTTCAAGAGGGCTCGAATACAAAAGCAGAGATATACTGCTCATGCTGTATAAGGTTCTGGTCAGACCACATTAGAAATATTGTGGGTAATAAAGTGTGAAGCTGGATGAACACAGCAGGCTAAGCAGCATCTCAGGAGCACAAAAGCTGACATTTCGGGCCTAGACCCTTCATCAGAGAGCTTTTGTGCTCCTGAGATGCTGCTTGGCCTGCTGTGTTCATACAGCTTCACACTTTATTATCTTGGATTCTCCAGCATCTGCAGTTCCCATTATCACAATCACTCAGAAATATTGTGAGCAGTTTTGGGCCCCATACCAAAGGAAGGATATAATGGCTTGGAGGGAGTCCAGGGCAGGTTTACAAGCATGATCCCAGGGATGAAGGGCTTGATATACGAGGAGCAGTTGATTAGATTAAGGTTTATTGTCACATGTATACAAAAAAATAGAGTGAAAACTGTTTTCTTGTGTGTTATACGTAACTTTGAGACTTGATGGTGCTTAGAAGGATGAGCGGGGATCTGACTGAAACTTACAGAATACTGAGAAGCCTGGATTGAGTGGATGTGGAGAGGATGCTTCCACTCATAGGAGACATTAGGACCCGACAGCACCGCCTCAGAGTGAAGGGATGACCCTTTAGAACTGAGATGGGAAGGAATTTCTTCAGCCAGAGGAAACTGTGGAATGCATTGCCACAGAGGGCTGTGAAGGCTAAGTCATTAAGCATATTGAAGACTGGGACAGATGGGTTCTTGATTAGTAAGAGGATCAAGCTTTGTGAGGAGAAGGCAGGATAATGAAGTTGAGAAACATATCAGACATGATCAAATGGCAGAGCAGAGTCAATGGGATAAATAGCCTAATTCTGCTCCTGTATGTTGTGGTCTTATTGCTTGGAGGGGAACTTACAGGTTGCATTCCTATGTAACTACTGTCTTTTTTCCTTGTACATGGTATGTCAGAAGCATTGCCACATGGGAGGAGAAATAGTACAATGAATTTTGTGAGTGCTAATGAAATAGTTGACAACAAAGTTGTGAGATCTAGTAATTATTATATTCCCAATGTTCCAGGTATCTAGATAATGCAGAACAGCAAGAAACAAAGCTAGTAGGTAACTGAATGAAATAGCCAAAAAGGAACAGGAGAACACAGTCAGAAGAATTACAAGTCAAAATGTACAACTGATCAGATCACATCCTAAAATTCTAAAATAAGAGAAACAGTCACTTGCTGAAGGTAGTGTGGGCAAAAGTGAAAACTGTTCCCTAGTTTTAACTAGATAATAAAATGTGAGGCTGGATGAACACAGCAGGCCAAGCAGCATCTCAGGAGCGCAAAAGCTGACGTTTCGGGCCTAGACCCTTCGTCAGAGAGGAGGATGGGGAGAGGGAACTGGAATAAATAGGGAGAGAGGGAGAGGCGGACCGAAGATGGAGAGTAAAGAAGATAGGTGGAGAGAGTATAGGTGGGGAGGTAGGGAGGGGAGAGGTCAGTCCAGGGAAGACGGACAGGTCAAGGAGGTGGGATGAGGTTAGTAGGTAGATGGGGGTGCGGCTTGGGGTGGGAGGAAGGGATGGGTGAGAGGAAGAACCGGTTAGGGAGGCAGAGACAGGTTGGACTGGTTTTGGGATGCAGTGGGTGGGGGGGAGGAGCTGGGCTGGTTGTGTGGTGCAGTGGGGGGAGGGGACGAACTGGGCTGGTTTAGGGATGCAGTAGGAGAAGGGGAGATTTTGAAACTGGTGAAGTCCGCATTGATACCATTGGGCTGCAGGGTTCCCAGGCGGAATATGAGTTGCTGTTCCTGCAACCTTCGGGTGGCATCATTGTGGCAGTGCAGGAGGCCCATGATGGACATGTCTTAACTGTTTGATTCATGAAGAAAAATTGGAGACACCTTATTCCTGAGTCTGGAAATGAGGCTGGGAGCAGGAGTGGTTTCACATGTGTGCACAAAATGCTAAATATCGTGGAATAAATTAATTTGGAATACGTCATTTAACAGCACAAGCAGGACGCAGTTGAAATTAATAAGATGTAAGGTTGGAACATGAACAATTGAAGGAACATGCTATCAACATTGGACATTCAAAACAAAAAACAGAAAATGCTGGAGAAACTCAGCAAGCCAAGCAATATCTGTAGGTAGAGAAACAGAGTTCATTTTTTCGGTCAAATGTGACTCGCTCAGAACTGAAAAATGTAAGCTTTAAGAAGGATCTTAAGGGAGAGACCTTTTTTAAGAAGTGTAGGGTGGAGGAGAGAATTGTTAAATTTAGTGGCTAGGCAGTTGAAATCAGTCATGATTAAAATTGGGATTAAGAAAAGGGAGAACTGCAAATACTGTAATTTTGAAACCAAGACAGAAACCATGAAGGGTCACTGGATGCAAAATGTTAATTCTACTTTCTCTCCACAGATGCTGCCGGGTCTGTTGAATTTCTCCAGTAATTTCTGATTAAAATTGCAAATGTTAGAGAAGGCAAACTTTAAGGAGCAGAGTTCTTAGGCAGTGATTGATTCTAAAATGTGCGTGTTAGATTGGGTTACATATCTGTTCCCACTGCAAGTATCTTGTGAAATCCGTTCCAAGAGAGGCTTTAAAAGCAAATGACCTGCCAGAGTGGGGAAAGTTAAGGAAATAGCAGCATCTTCTCAGACTACATGGAACAAAGCATGTCAGACACTTCGTTACCTCCTTCACTCTGTATTAAAGTGAGTAAATTGTTTATCATCCATGCCAAAAAGACTCATTATACTCCGAGCTTTCACCTGGAACTGTTCCTGCCCTTAGTCTTTTGTGCAATTTCCACACTGAAAGCTTGCATGAACTTTAATTACATGCTGCATGAACCTGACACCCCAGCAATTATTGGTTGTTTGCTAACACCTGCGTTCTTCAGTCTGTTAGCCACTGAAAGTCAATGTTAACATCTAGTAATCCTTTTCAAAGACAGTGCTCAACTTAACAGCATCGGAAATGTTATAGATTGTGGATGCCCAAAATTTTAGTTTCTCATAATGTCTGAAGAGGACATATAAGCATGCGTGTGAACAAACTGCAGGAGTAGGCCATTCACCCCTCGACTCTCCTCCACCAAAGAAATTGTGGCCGATCCAATTGTAGGATCAAATCTGCATTCCTGTCTATACCTGTTTAACAAGAATCGATCAATCTCTTGTCTTAAAACTCTTCAAAGATTCTGCTTCTGTCATTTTTTTAGGAAGAAAATACCCAGGAATACCTGCGAGTATAAGAAAAAATGCCTGATCTTGGTTTTAAATAGAACAAATCATTGCCCTGGTTTTGAGATTCTTCCACTACAAGAAACACCCTCTGCCCTTTTAAGTTCACAGTTCTTCTAAATCTACCCATTATTTGCAAACAATTCAACTCTTTCATTCCAGATATGAGTCTGGTAAACCTTCTCTGAACTGCCTCCAAATTTATATCCTTCCTTAAATAAGACGAGCAATAGTGTGTACAGTACTCCACATACAGTCTCACCAGTACCCTGTGTAACTGAAACATAAAATCCATATTGTGGTTGGCTCAAGAATATGTTGTCCAAGAAATTATCACAAAAAACATTCTACCAATTCATCGTCTAGGCTACTTTTGTCATCTGGTACTTCCAGTCTACATTGGATGACAATTCCCCCACAATTAACCACCAAATTCCTCTCTGACAAACTCCCATTATTTCTTCCTTTATGTTCCACTCTAGTATGTCTTTATTGTTTGAGGATCTGTACAAATTCTTGCTTTTGTCAGTTCTCATTTCTACCGAAGTCTCAAATCTTGGTTTGTTGAACTGAGATCAACACTCTCTATTGTTTAAAAATCGCTCTGATGAAGAGTCACCAGACTGAAATGTTAACTCTGAACTTTTCTTCACAGATGCTGCCAGACCTGTGGACCTTTGCCTGCAACTTCTGCTTTTGTTCCACTCTTATTGTTTTTCTGCCACGACTAACTAATCTTCCAACTATGCCTAGCTTCCTGTCATTCCTAAATGTCCTGTACTCTTCAAGATTCAAGTCCCAAGTCATGTCATCCTGCACCTCTTTTTCTGTGATTACTATCAGATCATAATTATTCATTTCTATTTGTACCCTTCATTCATCTGTTTTGTTTTGAATGCTTTGTGCATTCACATAGAGACCTTTCAGTTTTATCATTTAACTCTGTGTAAATCATCATCTTAACTTTTGGTTGACGCTTTGATTTGTACTCTGCTCCTTGCAATCATGGCCTGTTTATAATTTCCTCTATTAACACATTTCTCTTTGGCCGTCACTGCACATATTTACCAATTTGATGTCTTGCCCAGTTGTTTACCTTAAAATCCCCTCTATTTCCTTGCTTATGTAGTCAGCAAGAAGATCTGTCCAAAGTGGTTCAAATCAAGATTGTCCCATCGATGCAAATACACTTTCCACAGTATGAGTGCCAGCTCTCCAAAAATCTGAACCAACTTCTTTAAACAGCAGACTTTGAAACAAGGACCCATCTTCAATCTGATGTACACAATGCCAATTTGCACATGACTCAGGTAATTCCATAGAGATTATAACCTTTAAGATTCCGCTTCTTAATGTGGCACCTGGATCCACATACAGACTTAGCACATCTTCCTTCTTTCTGCTACCTATATCATTGGTACCTGTAACTACTGAACCCTGTCTTCCAATTGCAACATCCACTCCAGTCCTAAAACCTGGCAGGTGACACAGCCATCTGAACTAAAGCCCTTTGCTGCTGGAAATAGCATCAATCCCCCTCACTATATCGACCTTCTTTTACATTCTATTCATGCATAGCTGCCTGCACCATAGTTAGTTAGCCCTCAGTTTCATCCAGATGAGCTGAAAGGTCAGCAAGCTTGTTGGACAATTGCAAAGGCTTACACTCTTGGCTCCCATCCTCTGCGTGCCCTTATCTGCCTGTGTCACACTCCTACTCTGCTATCTCAAAACACTGAATAAATTAGATGATCCAACGATCATAGGCGTAACTGCCTCCTAGCACAAAGAATGTCATTAGCTTTCCCCCTTCTTGAAGTCTTGCAGTGTCCCTTCTACTCAAAGTATAATCTGAGGTTGTTTGAATTTCAACCATTTTCTGCAGGTGTGTTTGCTCTGGAACAAATGGGTACCTTTGGTAATCTCTACAAGGCTCTTTGGAAATCATTAATTCATCTCCCTGTGGATCTCATTGAATACAAACTCCCCTAGAAACAGGCAATGGGCTGCCAAACTGGAATTCGTCACCTGAACTTTTTGTAAAGCAGGTGCAGTGGTAGTGACTCTACCCCTTGGCCTAGGTTCAAGTCCCACCTGCTCTGAAAGATGTTATAATATTTCCCTGAAATGGTTGATTAAAAAAAAAATGAAAGCAGACCTGTCGCCCATAATGGGCTTTGCTTCTAAGTATCTAATTGGCTACACAGGGGATTTACTAATGGTGGTTAGTGTTTAGAAAGGAAACAGCCCTTCTTGAGGTGCAGTGGTAGCGTCCCTACCTTTGAACCAGGAGGTCTGTGCTCAAGACCAGCCCACAGCAATGGTGCTCATTAACTTCTTCAAACAGGTTGATTAGGGGAAAAAAAGGAAATAGGCTAAATTTTAAAAAAAAACAAAATATGCAGAAAGGAAAATGAAAAAAAAAGGCGCAGTGATTTTTGAGATGGGAAAGTTGTTTAGTTATGTGTGTGACAGCACTTCGGGGCATGAAATAACTAAATAAAGCTGATCCCTACCAATTGGTCACAATGGGCTTTGCATCTGAATATCTAATTGGCTACACAGCTGATTGCTGGTGACAGTAGTCTTAAAAAGGAAAAAAATGTCACAGTGATTTTGTGGTAGAAAAGGTACTGAAAAAATGCAGGCTCATTCCCATCCCACTCTCCCTACACCACCCCTGCATCCTTACTTTTGATGATTTGCATTGCCCATAATGGGCTTTGCATATAACCTTTTAATTGGTTGCATGTATGATTACTGGTGAATAAAAAAACCAAAAGAACTGTGGATGCTGTAAATCAGAAAAAAAAACGGGAGTTGCTGGAAAAGCTCAGCATCTGTGATGAGAAATTAGAGTTAACATTTCAGCTTGAGTGACCCTTCCTCAGAGCTGGATTCACTTGACCCGAAACTCTGAAGCTGTGCTTTTCCAGCAGAGAGAGGGGCTGTTGTGTGCGTTTGCATGTTTACTGGTGATGGCTCATAGTTTAAAAATAAAAGTCACAGTGATTTGCTGCAGGAAAAGTCTCATGGTTGTGAGAGATTGTGCTTCCAGGCATATGAAAACAAAATAAACCTAGTTGAGGCTGTTATTCTGCAGTGGTAATGTCACTAATCTCTGAGCCAGGAGGACCAGATTCATGTTTCACCTGCTCGAAAAGTGAGTCATAAGATTTATGAACAGGTTGGAAAATAGCTTGATGCGCCATTTGCAAATAAAAGATTAAAGAAGACCCAGATCATACCCTGTTATAATTTTCACAGTGAGTCAGCGAGTTGTTGGTTTTGAAAACAGAAATTGCTGGAAAAACTCATCGGATCAGCAGGTCTGGCTGAACCTGTGGAGAGAAGTTCAGAGTTAACATTTCAAATCGTGTGGCCCTCACCCAGAATTCAGGTTTTGGTTACTGGATTGTTACTCCTGGGTGCCCTGACAGTCCTTTGTTTACTTATCCAGAAGTGCTGTCTCACACTTTCTCATCACTAAAATTCGCATGACTGTGTTTTTTGAAAACCACCAGTAATCACCCATTTAGGCAATTAAATATTTACATGACCCTGCCAGTTTTTCTTCTTCTTTGCTATTCTGCTTTTAAAAGGAATATTGACTTTGCTTTATTTACATCTTTGTAACATTACTGTACTTTTTTTTCTGTGATCCGTTTTGTCAATGTTTCAGTGCTTTTTTTAAAATTTAACAGTTTACTTTTTTATCAACCTGTTCAGGAATGTTATTAGACATCTCTGAAGCAGGTAGGACGTAAACCTGGGCCTCCTGGCCCATGGCTAGCTTTGTTATTTTGAAAGCGCTAGGTCATTAAAAAATACTTATGCTGAGAACTGATGATTTAGCTGGCAGTCCTTGAAGTGCCTTTTCATTGTTTTCCATGGATGCAACATTTAAAATACCTTCTTGATTCCTCCTTTCTTTTCTGGAAATTAGGTCTGTCTGCAACTGGTGTAGGATTCTTAAGCTGCTGTTTGACTCTGCATTTTCCATTATCTTGAGAGAATCTCAACAGTATGCATTCGATGTTAAGCAGACTGATCCCATCCTAACTTGATATCCAATCACATGTACGCTTTATTCCAAAGAAACTCTAGTTCTCCCTAGTGCCCTGGAAAATATTTAACTCTCAATAGCATCAGTAGTACGGATTGGCTTGCTGCCATCACACTTATGTAACAGTGGTAGTGCCCCTGACTCTGAAGCAGGAGGTCTTGGGTTCAAGTGTCACTTGTTCCAGGAGTGTGGAATAACATTTAACAGCATGACAGATTAGGAAAAATATAAAACAGTGTCAGCTGGATATTGGTTAGCTCAACTAGCTGGGCAGTTTGTTTATAATGTGGAGTAATGCTGGCAGGGTGGGTTCAACATGTGGGACAGCCTGTTACCACATTGTCTGCTATGACATACCTCATATCATTAGCCACTAATCGTCCACAAAAGCTACTCATTCTCCTGGGCTGATCATTATCGACTCCCTTTTCTGTCCGTCTGTTCTTCTCTGTCTTTGGGATTGACCTCCACCTCTTATTTACTCCTCGCTCCCTCCTCCCACCCTATCTACTGCATTAACAAAATAACTTTTTCCTAGCTCCCATTTCTTCTGAAGAAGTTTCACTGAATCGGAACTCTGAGTTCTCTCGACAGATGCTGCCAGACCTGCTGCACCTTTCCAGCAATTTCTGTTCCTGCTTCTGATTTCCAGCCTCCATAGTTCTTTTGGTTTTTAATGAGTGTGGGCTTAATTCCTGCACTGGCTGAGGTTACCATGAAAAACTCTCTTTCTGAATTTCTCCCTTCATCTGAGATTTAGCAGCCACGAGCTGCCTTTCTCTAACAAGCAGGCCCATGGCTAATGGCTCTATTTCGGGTTTCGACACTGAATCATGTTCCTTTCCAATCATGGCTCCCTGAGTTATTTCTGTATCCAGGAACTCCCACATGCTTCAGCTGTGAGACATGATGTGTCTTGACATAGTTTATTTCCTTATCATTCTAAGGAACTACTGAATTATTTTGTTTGATTAAATATTTAGCTTTTTTCTTTACCTACTCTATTAACCTGCTTCTTATATTATGCTAAATCTTAGGGATTGAATAAATTTTAGTCACTCATCAGATACTCATCAAATAAGTAGCTTCTCCTCCTGTTGCACTGTAAGAATCATTCCTAAATCTGAAAAAGTTGTGGATACGTAAATGCAAAATCAGTGGAGCACATCTGTCTCCTCCTGCCTTTAACTCCAGCATGCTCCTATAAATTGCACATCAATGTCAAGTCTCACTAAATTCACTAGTTTATATGCTCCTAAGACAAAAACATAATCATCTCACTCAATGATGATCTTGTTTCAGTTTCTTGATTGAGCTGTTCATTCATTGGGGGTCTTTTAAACACCTCACTTAAGACTAATAATTACATAATGTAAACTATAGATTTAAGATTAATGCCAACGACAAACCAGGGTTTACACAGAATTTTAAAAAAAAATTCTTACGCTACCATTTGCAAACACCCAATCCTAAATAAAACGAAGATAGAGATGACTGGGATTGTCTCAAGATAAAGGAAAGTGCAGAGTCAAACAGCAGCTTAAGAACCCTTTCAACAGGTGCTTTCAGACCTAATTTCGAAAAAAGAAAGGGGGAATCAAGGAGTCATTTTAAGTAATTCTCACGTATATTCTCTCTGATCATTGACCTTCTGAAAGGACGAAAAAGAACATCAATGGAACTGAGATTGAGAGGATGGAGAGCATTAAGTTCCTTGGAGTGACGATAACCAACTGCATGCCCTGGAATTCCCTCCTCGATATGATGGTCAAGAAGGCACAATGATACTCTTCTTCCTCAGGAAAGTCAGGAAATTTGGCATATCCAGAAGGCCCATCACCAACGTCTACAGACGCACTATTGAAAGCATACTGTGTGGGTGCACAATGGCCTGGTACAACAATTGCTTTGTTCAGGACCATAAGAAACTAAAAAAGGTGGTGTGCAAAGCCCAGACCATCACAGGAGCCAACCTTCCAGCTATGGGCTCCAAATACATGGCTCACTGCCATGGAAATGCAGCCAACATCATTAAAGGCCCGACACACCCACCGGTAATAATCTCCTACAACCTTTTCCGTCATGCAGAAAATTAAGAAGCCTGAACACACGCACCAGTAAATTCAGGAGCGGCTTCTTCCAAGTTGTTATTAGACTGATGATGGGATTCTCGAACCTGAAATCATGCTGAGCTCACTAACATCGACCTTACCTAGAACATGCCCTGTGCAATATAACGTGTATGTCTCTGACTAAGTCTTTTTGATCTGTACATTCTTGCTTAGTATTGTCTGTCTGTACTGCTCATAAACAAAATTCTTCACTATGCTTTGGTACACCTGACAATAAATCAATCAACCAATTTACCTTTTACTGAAACTAAGATCTTGAGAGTGCACTGCATTCATTTATTCTACTCTGTCTTTCCATCAATTTCAGGTGGATGAAACTAACAAACAAAAAGAAGAATGAAGAAACAGGTATGCCTGCTAAGCCTCCTAAACACAAGCTCAGAGGTACTTGTGTGCCAGGAGAGGTCCCAAGCCCAGTCTATGTCTTTTCTAAGGATGCTCATACATTGGTACAGAAATGTGATCTGCTGGATTATAGATGATCAACCAGATTCTAAGTTGACAAATAGACAAATATTTCACAGAATTTTATTGATTAGTTTTATCAAGTTTTCTTTCCTGCGGAACGGGAGCCATGCATGGCATTGTAGAAATGAGGACTGATGGTCGGGGGTCTCTCATAGTGAATAGCAGCCCACCAATCGAACTCTTTCAATAAGCAAAGACTGAAGGAATAGCTGCCCGTGTTCTACTTGGAGCTGCACAAAAAATAAAGAAGGCAATGGGTACACCCTGGGGCTTCAATGTCATTACACACAGCCTGATGTTCAAAAAAGCTTGTGTGGTAAGCCATCATCCAGCTACCATCACCATTCAGCTTACGTTTGCTCAGTGGCACCCTGAGGAATTTTGCCCTGTAAATTCAAGAGTTCCTTTAACATAACCCCCTGACTGGGGACCTGAGTGAGCAGGGAAATTAAATATAACCAATCATATTGAAAAATCCTGGATCTTTTCACCATGTAGAGTCTTAATGCAGAAATGCATGATAGAATATTTAATGTAATACCACATCTTATGCAGTAGCGAGAGGGTAACAAGGGTGTGATCAATCGAGAGATAAGAGACGCACAAAATGAAAGTAAAATTGAAGAAAGTATTTAATTTTCCAATTAAACTGCAGGTTCACGTTTGAAGATGTTGATTTGATTTTATTTATTATAGGCACATGTACTGAGATGCAGTGAAAAGTATTGTGTTGCATGCTAACCAGACACATCATACCTTACATAAATGTATTAGGATAATGGAACAGAATGCAGAATATAGTGTTACAGCCACAGAGAAAGTGCAGAGAAAGGTCAACTCTAGTATACGTGAGGTCTGCTCATAAGTCTGATAACAGCAGGAAAGAAGCAGTTCTTAAATATGTTGCATTGTATTTTCAAACTTTTGTATCTTCTGCCCAATGGAAGAGGGTGGAAGAGAGTATAACCAGGGTGGGAGGGGTTTTTGCTTATGTTAGCTGCTGTCCAGAGGCAGTCGGAAGTGTAGGCAGAGTCAATAGAAGGAACACTGGTTTTCATGATGTAGTGGGTAGCATACACAACTCTCTGTAATTTCGTGTGATCTTGAACAGAGCAGTTGCCGTACCCAGCTGAGTTGCATTGGGATAGATGCACCACTGAAAGCATCCTATAAACATTGTTCAGATTCATTGTGTACATGCCAAATTTCCTCAGCCTTCTGAGGAAGTAGAGGTGTTGGTGTGCTTTCTTGACTGTAAGATGGAAGCTCTCGAACATCTCCACCTCAGCACCATTGGTAGAGACAGGGCCATGTCCTCCACTCTGCTTCCTGCAGCCGATGACTAGTTCCCTCATTTTGCTGGCATTGAGGGAGAGATTGTTGTCTTTACACCATATTGTCCAGCTGTCTATCTCCTTCCTGCACTCTGTCTTGTTGTTGATTGAGATCCGAACCACTACGGTGGCATCAACAGTAAATTTGTAAATGGAGTCAGAGTCGAATTTGACCATCCAGTCGTGAGTGTAGCAGGAGTATAATAAGGTGCTGAGTCCGCTGCCTTAAAGGGGCATTGGTGTTGAGGATTTTTGTGGAGGAGATGTTGTTACCCATTTTTATTGATTGCAGTCTGCAGGTCAGGAAGTTAGGGATCTTATTGTGATAGGTAAGTGAATTGCAGGGGATCAAGGCATTCTGGGAAGCTGAAGTTAATGTACGCCTTTACTGACCTCTCAAAGCACTTCATAATGATGGATGTCAAAATCACCGGGTGATAGTTATTAAGTCACATTGCCTGACTTTTCTTTAACACCAGGGTGATAGTGGTCTTTTTGAAGCAAGTGGGAACCTCATTCTATAGTAAGGAGAGGTTAAAAATGTCTGCAAATACTCCCACCAGCTGGTCTGTGCAAGATCCAAGTGCATTGCTGGGCACTCCATCTGGGCCAGTCACGTTCCATGGGTTCACTCTCAGGAAGGCTGATCTGCCTTCTGCAGCAGTGACTGTGGGTACAGGGACAGGTGACAGCAGTTTACTGACCTTCTGTTTAAAACGAGTATAGAATGCATTGCGCTTGTAAGGGAGGGGTGCATTGCTGACAGCGATTATAGTCGACATTGCTTTGTAGTCCGTTATATTGTATAAGCCTTGCAACAGTCGACATGGCTGTTACTGTCAGTGAGCCTGTTTGACAGTCATTAAGTATTTAAGGCTTGGATAGCAATTTTCCTGATTTCTGCATTGAGCTGCAGATGTGTGTTGAATGAAAGTTTCTGTCGGATTTACTCCTTAGTAATTGTGCTTGAAATAATGGTGACGTCATTAGCAATCAGAAAATCTGAGCCACATATTGATGTAAGAAATAATATGTCATAAATTGGCAATTAGAGTAATTGGAATGATAGAAATGATTTCATTAAGATAACAATTGGTTTTAATTTACTATGCATTTCAACATCTTTCACTGAGCGCTCGTGAGGCACAGTGAGTAGCATCCCTTACTCTGGTATAGATATAGGTTCAAGCCCCACCTACCTCAGAATGTGTCATAACATATCTGAACAGATTGATCAAAACAACTAGACCTAGGTAATGCACTTAGGAAAGGGAGAGCAGTGTAAGTAATCAAATTATCTCATTAGGGTTAATTAAAAAATAATGTTCATTGCACAGTTGGAACGTTGGTTTTAAGCTGTGTGGAAAGCAGAGACAGTATGCCCTATACATGGTAGTGTGTTATTGGTGAGAGACACTGGTGTGTATATGTAAAATATTAATAGAATTGATGGGAATATAAGTCAAGAGTTGATATCCTTTTTGGACCTGAAATAAAAGTTCTTCACAGCCAGGAATAGGATGTTTTCCACGACTGTCTCATAAGCAAACGAAGATGTGAACACTTCAACCGATGAGAGTGAAGGGAGAGATGAGGTGATGGTATGTGTCTTCAAGTACTCCCTCACCTTTTATTCATCATCTTGTTTTCAGCAAGGATCAAAGTCAAATCCAACTTGGCAACAGATTTAGTTTTCTATCTTAATCAGGAAACTTCTTGCCACTAGATGTGAAACTATTTGTCCCAGCCATCCAAAAATTGTTTTACAGCGAATAGCAGAACAGATGGTTAGAAAATTTGGAAAAAAAAAATTCAAGAAGTCTATATAAAGTTTTGAAATAGCAGGATTATGTTCTTAAAAAATTGTTTTGATCTTTCCTGCAGGACCCTGAAGTCTGAATGTATAGATGCCTACAGACATTGATTTGGATTTCCCTCAGAGTTTGCGACACTGAAGTCAGAACTCTTTCTGGTTCTGACCAAACCTCTGAAGGAAGCACACATTTATTGAGATTTTTCAGGGTGCCCCTATAATTGGATAGAGGATCTGTTCGCACCAATAAACGGGATTGCTGGAGAGCAGTGGGCAACCACTTAAACTTGAGAGGAGCTACAGGCTGCAATGAAAAGTAAGGAGAGAGGATGCTTCAGCACAGATGTGTTATCTCTCCAACATTATTACATATTTAGTTAAAAGGTAGATTACACATTTCAATCATAGAGATTGAGAGAGCAAGAGAATAGGAAACAGAATGTGTGTGGGTATGGTCGGGGAAAAGGTAGGAAGGTATAGGTCAATGCTCTTCATGATATTGTAAGTGGAACTTGAGGTTCTGTGGTGTATGCATGCGAAGTGCGCATGTGTGTCTGAGGCAGCAAGAGGATGGAAGGTGGGGTGGAGCGGTACCCCACATGGTAGCCTGGTAACTGCTCTTGAATTCTGGCAGGCAGAGGTCCCCTCTAGACCAAATAACCTCCGTTTCTCAGCTCCAGGCACAAAAATGATCTTTGAGTTGAGTGGGAGACTTGGACATTGACTGGAAGATCCAAAACTCTTCCTTGAGTTGCTCCCAGCCTTTCTGGTCCTAATCCCATTTCTGTAAAAAATGATCCAAAAGGGAGACAGAGCTAGGAGACTGCAAAAATATTAGGCAGACAAGGTGCTAAAATTAAAACTAATATAATGTTTATCCTTGACATGAATGCTTCATTACATAAAGATCTTGTACACAATCATGTCATCATTTAAATTAAATGCTAATGACAGTTAATGCATAAAAGCAATGGCAGAAAATTACATTCACGCTCTTTTCACCACTGGCTGCACCAGACTGCCAAAATACTGCAAGAAGATAAACCTGAGCCAAACACAAAGTTGAGAAGTCATACAGGTTTTGAATGTGACTCTACTTGTCCCATTGTATTATTTTGGGGGTTATACGGTCTTGAGGCTGATTTCTAAAGCATTCATCAAGAACCTGAGACATTGATTGGATGGAGAATGTGAGCAGCTAGGTAGATTTGTCAAATGCCACCGATTCTCTGAAACTTGACAGCGCTGCTTCTACTTCTTTTTGAGTTGTCTGCCTGAATGTAGGTCTGAACCATGGCACAGCAATTTCCACTGCAGGTACAATGAGGAGGCAGGCCTGGAAATCACCCGAGCCTAACCAAGGAATTAAAACCTGTGAGGTCCACAATGATTTGATTCCCACTAGCCTTCCAGCGAGGAGTCAGAGTCGTGATGGTCATGAATAAATTTGCCGGCATGTTGTAATTGGAACTACGGATAGAGATAATAGAGGTTCCAACCCTTTCCATTGTGGAGTTAACCTGGACTCTCTACCAAAAGCCATTGGTCCAAGGTGAAAGGATTTACAAAATTGACACATAACCTGTTTGGTCAGGTTATGAACACACTTTCCTAGGCTATCAAATCCAGGTGTAGGAGTTGACCTGGAGCTTTTAGTTCAGAGACAGGAATGTTACCCCCTGCACCAAAGAAACCCTGACAGTACAGTGAGAGGTCGTTCTGTCACAATTATACTTTTCTGATTTCAGACATTTGGGCCAATCCAAAGCACTGTTAAATAATCAACTGTACATCTCCATTAGAAAATCAGTTCAACAATTTAATAGAACCAATGTGCAATCACTTGAATCATTCAGAGTCTGAAATTATCCAGGAGACTTCTCAACATCTGCCCTTCAACAATAGAGAATCAAGCACAAAAAAGGAGAGTAATTGAGTCACCACTTGTGAACTGAGATTCTATTTATTTTGACAAAAACAACACAAATTTTCTTTTTTTTATTTTCCCCTGCTACCTTGACAGTGATATGTCTACTGTAGTCAAGTTATATCTGTGTACATAGGGATCATGGGAAAGGTTAATCATGACAGATTGGGACCATCAAATAATAATCACAGACAGCAGGAGCTGGATGATGAATATGACAGATTGCTGTTAGCTCAATCAATTCTACAGAGGAGACGTGGATTAAAAATGTTTGGATTAATTTATTCCATCTTCCTCGACTGACATGAAACACATGGCAAACTATAGTGGATTGTCTGTTCACAAATTTTGAGTTCTCTACATTTAATCTTGACTGCCACTGACACCTTTTTGTGCAAATGGATAAAAAAGAAGCACAGGATAACTGGGCTTCTCCAGAAGCAGAAACAAAAACTGCTGGAATCTGAGAAGACCAGCACTGTTTTGCGTGACAGTTTCCTGAGCTAGTTCCAGGCCTGCTAGTAGGGCTTCCTGCCACCAAGTGTTAAAAGCCTGGGTAACTTCAACAGAAGGAACTTTCCAGTTGATCTGCTCTTATCTGCAAAGGACAGAGAGGTCAGTTTAAATGCCTAGATGCAAGATTCCCTTATACTTCACCAATTCACCATTACAGTAGTGGTCTGACTGTAGGAACTAAATAAAGAAAGGCTAGTCAGAGGCAACCTCTGTGGTGAAGGGTTCTCTGCCTTATCCTCTACTGTGGCCCACTGTTTCACTCAATCAGGAAAATCTCTCATCAGCAATTCTGTAAGCCTGCTTATCTCATGGCATCGAACCTACGTGTATCGCAATTAAGCAAGATTTCATATTGGAGGGGAGATGTTTGTGGAAGTTAGGGGAAAGGGGTCAGAGGTGAAGGGAGAAAGGGGGCAGTGATACCTCCTTTAAAAATACAATGAGTGACAGCTAGTCCTTTGGAGCAGGTTGGCACCCAGAGGCAATTCTATTTTGTTTTTCCTGCCCTATAGCAAAACTCCAACACTGAAAACATGCATTTTGGATTGGGAAAAAAAAGCACTGTGCAAAATTCATCTTGTGTATAGTAATGGTGTAGAGATTCCCACGAGCTGCAAGCAACAGGGAGAAATTCTGAGAAGCATTCTGCAGCATTCATTTCATTATGTGCCTGTTTGTTCTGAACAATCAGAATACCCGATTGCATCTTTCTTTAGTCAGGTTAGTGGGATTTATTAGGAGGTTTTCCAACTCAGAGCACAAAGAACAAATAGCATCAAACCTTCAATTAGCCATTCCTCACACAAATACTAAGGGTTTGTGCTAGCTAATTGAGAGTTGCAATGGAATACTTTATATTTAATAAACAGATATTGGTTAAATGTATATCCAAGAATAGCTATATTTTAAATGAATACACTTGTTTCCACACTGTAGGGAATCTAATCTAATCTAATCTAATCTAAATGTACTTGTTGTGTGGAACAATTCTAGCAGTGCCTGCTGTTTAAGTTTCTTCAGGCAGTTCATGTTCCAGAAAAGCCTTCAGTTAGGTAAAAGTTATAGGTTGTATGCCATAGAAGTCCAAAAGCCAGAGGACATTTGTTAAAGTGATCTGTTTCACCATTTCAACTTTACACTTACTAACACAATGTGACATGGCAAAATTCTAAATGCCCCCTATGACAACTCGGACAAATGTCAAAACAAAGGATTGTACCTATGTATTCTCACCTCTGATACTTTGACTTCAGCAAAATGAAATCTGGAATTAAATTCTGATGTCTGGCAAATTAACTTACTGCCAGAAATTCATTCGGAAGCACTGAAAACAATGTCTGAAGTTGTAGTTGGGTTCAGTATACTTTGTTAACAGAACGTCCTTTACACCTCTGTATTGTCATTTCTTCCTTTCTCACTAGTAGGCACATTGTATGTTTTAACATCTTTGCTCATATCGGTGCAGCACCTAATAAACAAATGTTTAATTTGTTTGTTATTCCTGCATCCTGCAGACTCAGTCAACACCAGGATTATCATGGTGCAGTATTTTCCACTAAAGCATGGCGTGGTTATGTAATCCTCGGCACTAACAAATGACCTGTGTGATAGAACGCCATTGTTAATAAAACTTCTTCTCCTGAATCAGAACGTATGGTACAGTGCAACCTGAAATTCTGTTCTTGTTCTATTGCAAATGTTATGATGTTTCCAGTATTGGAAGGAGGTTGAATAGATTGCTTTGACGTCATTGAAAGCGAAAGATGTGACAGGGTGATGAGCAGCAGAAAGGCATGACACTCTCGTCCCAAATGGTTGGATATCATTCAAAGCAGGAGGAGTTGTTTAGGGAATAAGATTTAGCTAATGTGGCAATCTTAAGCAACCGAATATACATCTGCAGCACACTAACGGTTACAATGAAATGGTGGTGCTGACTTATTTTGAGTATTCTAATGATGGTAAAGGTAACAAACTGTTATAGAAAGGTCAATACATTATGCACTGTGATTCCTTATTTCAGCCTCTCCCATTTTGCTGATAATGTTTGTTGTACTATTAAAACGCTGAGAATCTTACGCACTTCCATGTCAGAAAACATTATTACCTGTTGTCCGAAGAGATTAATGTGGCGGAGGCGAAGGAATTGGGAATAGAGGATGGAATTTTTGCAGGAAGGTGGGTGGGAGGAGGTGTATTCCAGGTAGCTGTGGAAGTCGGAGGGCTTGAAATGGATTCCTCATGCAGATGGCCTAAAGGTCCTCCACTGCTTCCTGTCCCGCAGGCCCGACCAGTCCCCCTCCACCGACATCCTCACCCGTCTAGCCGAACTTGTCCTTACCCTCAGCAACTTCTCTTTCGATTCCTCCCACTTCCTACAGTCAACGGGGGTGGCCATGGGCACCCACATGGGCCCAACTTATGCCCGTCTCTTTGTAGGTTACGTGGAACAGCCCCTCTTCCATAACTGCACTCGTCCTAAACGCCACCTCTTCCTCCGGTACATTGATGACTGTATCGGCACCGCCTCATGCTCCCAAGAGGAGCTCGAACAGTTCATTCACTTCACCAACGCCTTTCACCCCAACCTCAAGTTCACTTGGGCCATCTCCAACACTTCCCTCCCCTTCCTGGGCTTCTCTATCTCCATCTCAGGCAACCACCTAGCAACCGATTTCCATTTCAAGCCCACCGACTCCCACAGCTACCTAGAATATACCTCCTCCCACCCACCTTCCTGCAAAAATTCCATCCTCTATTCCCGATTCCTTTGCCTCTGCTGCATCTGCTCCCAGGATGAGGCATTTCACTCCTGTACATCTCATGTATCAATGTGGATTTCACAAGCTTCAAAATCTCCCCTGACCCCACTTCATTCCAAAACCAGCCCAGCTCGTCCCTGCCTCCCTTACCTGTTCTTCTTCTCACCTATCCCCTCCTCCCACCTCAAGCCGCACCTCCATTTCCCACCTACTAACTTCATCCTGCCTCCTTGACCTGTCCATCTTCCTTGGACTGACCAATTCCCTCCCTACCTCCCCACCTATACTCTCCTCTCCACCTATCTTCTTTTCTCTCCATCTTCGGTCCGCCTCCCCCTCTCTCCCTATTTGTTTCAGAACCCTCTCCCCATCTCCCTTTTCTGATGAAAGGGCTAGGCCTGAAGCATCAGCTTTTGTGCTCCTAAGATGCTACTTGGCCTGCTGTGTTCACCCAGCTCCACACTTCATTATCTCTATTACCTGTTGTCGTGTGGATGTTATATTTTCAGGAGAGGATTTCTCATTCTAAGTTGCTTTCTTAATATGTGCAGTTGTAATGGAAATCTTATGTAAACTTGTCTTACTGTGATAGCATCCTTTTGCCAGAGGTGTCAGTGCAGTACATCAATTTTGTGTATCTTAGTTCCTTAAGTTATATTAAAGAGAACACCTCCATTTCTCAAATTGTTGCATATTTTTCCATTTAGTTAAAAATAAGATGATAAAATCAAAATATTAAAATTAAGTTCAGGGTAGAATTTATGAACTTATAATGGTGACCAAATGTAATTATCCCTTGCCCTCTAACCCTTTTTGGCCTGAATACTACACAACACCCAGATTCACTTCCAGGGAGATTGATTAGTGTGTTTGAAATATTTTAACGCAATAATCATTTTCAAAGTCAGTATTACAAAAGTATGACAAAATACTTGGCTTGTAGTTTGATAACTCAATAATGTAGCTCTTTATTTTGGCTATATTGTGGCTACCCTTCTGCATCTTAAATTCATAATTGAATAGTTGTGGTAATGTAGCTCAGAAGATGGTCTCCAGAAAATCCCCAGGGTACAATGTATAATATATCTATGACACCGTTTGTGCACATGAGTATTGCGTAATCATGTTTGTTAATTGCACGACATGGTACCATGAGTTGGATTTTGAAGTCTCCGCAATGACGAGAAGAGTAGTTGGTGAGTGGGTTTATTTGGGCAACTGGCAAAAAACCAAATTTCTTTGATCTCAGCAAAGACTTCAATTTCAGATTAACTTCCGCCATTCATTTGGAAGGTGGAGTATATTACCAATAATCTTGAGAAACGTACCTGCTTTTGCATCTCATTACCACCACAAATTGTGGGAATTAAGTTTGCTAACTTCCATCCAATTGAGAAACGTGTGCTTCAGAAGCTGGATACCAAATCAACAGGCTCTCACATGGAAAGCTGCACCACTTCATCCACCTCAGGATAATTACTTGTAGCTCTGTCCTTACAACAGCATGGCTCTAAATGATGATCAAAGCCACTTGCACTGGAGCTTCTATAAGTACAGAGTATATGTCAAAGTGAACACAGGCAGACTGTCCCCACCAACCATTCCTTCATTCTTTCATAAGTTTTGG
This sequence comes from Stegostoma tigrinum, assembly GCF_030684315.1. NCBI lineage: Eukaryota > Metazoa > Chordata > Chondrichthyes > Orectolobiformes > Stegostomatidae > Stegostoma > Stegostoma tigrinum. The sequence goes on from NC_081368.1 coordinate 52,858,452, forward strand.
ATGTTGGTAACAAGGCCAGAATTTGTTCCTCATTTTCAATTACCCTTAAGCTGAGCAATTTGCTAGGCCATTTCAGAGGGCATTTTGGAGTCAGCCACACTGTTCCGAGCCTGGCGCCACATGAAGGCCAGATCAGGTTGGGATCACAATTTCCTTCCCCAAGGGGCAGCAGTGTAACAAAGGGGTTTTTACAACACTTGAAGATAGTTCGTGATCACCATCACTGAGATTAGCTTTATAATTCCAGATATGTGACAGAAATTCAAATTTCACAAATTACCACAATGAAGTTTGAACCCTTATCCCAAGGAATTCCACTGGACCTCTCAATTATTAATCCAGTGACAATATCATTACACTGCCATCACCAACACTTATGGCTGAATTTTGCTAAGTGGAGGCATTGGAAAGGGCTGCATACAGCTGAAGATACATGAAACTTAGAAAGTGGGAAACAGGAATTGGAATTGGCAGTGTTGGACTATAAAAATAGTGAAGGGGAGGAGTGATAAACTGGATAAATATGTGCTCTAGTCAATTGGAGGTTGGAGGTGCATGTATTTCCAAATTTGTGGGACTATGTGTGCTCCAGTTGGTGTGGATGGGGAAGGCTCATCAAGGAGTAGTGGGACTCCAAAGTCCAATAGAGATAATGAGCTGATGGAGTTGGAACAGAAGATGGGTGAATGATTGATGATGGGAGATGTGGTTCACACTTGAGCTGCCTGGCAAGAAAACTGAGCATTCTAAGTTGAAGGGGTATGAAACAAATGATATTACTCTCTTGAAATAGAAATGACTACAGAAAAGGTGGAAAGATTTATTATTTGGTAGGAGGTAGAGTTACATCAAACATGCTGTGGCCAACTGAAAGTGACCCTATTAATCTAGAGTTTAGTGGGATGGGCAATCAAGTTTAGCTGCACTTAAACATTACACTGCCAGCACATCAACAATATTCAAGTAATCAAATACAACAATATCACTTGTAATCATGGATCCAAATTATATTTTTTGGCCAATTACCATCTCAAGATCTCTCAGGTAGACACTATGTAATGCAGCAAAGGAGTCAGATACAATGCCTCATTGACACAATCCAACCATCACAGCATTGCTGATTCTGCTATTGCCCCTGGATACTGCTGCCATACAAGATGGCAGGTGGAAAGAGCTAGTTGCTAAAGGTGAGGGGACAGAATTACTTGCAGTACCATCATGCAGAGCCCACATTACACAGGCTCTGCTTCAAACTCCAGTGAACACGAATGCTAGCATTTTGTTATTCACGGAAGAGGACTCCCAAATCCCTGTCTTATGTCATTTTCTGCAGCTTTTCTCTGTATTTTAATAATATCCAGCTGCTGTATTTTTTTCCTACTAATATATGTAATGTTACATTTCCCCACATCATATTCCTTCTGCCAAAAAATTTGCCCAGTTGCTTAACCTATATATATCCCTCTGCAGACTATTTGTGTCTTCCTCACTATGTATTTGTGGTATCCACAAACTTGGCAATAGTACATTCGCTTTCTTCAACCAAACCATTAATATCATTTGCAAGTAGTTGTGGACCCAGTGCTGATTCCTATGGGTACTTTGCTTTCAGGTTAAGAGATGTTTTATTTTTCCTGAAATAGGATTTATTTTTATTTTAATAAACAAGTGATGAATTCATTAATGCTAATTTATTTTTCTCCATCAATACAGAAGCATTAGTCTTTTTATTGATAAAGAGGAGAAGAATTTGGTATGAACAAATTAATAATTTTGATCCTTACTTATACTCTCTCATACAAAATAGCATTTTTCGAAGGATTAATTAGCTTCTTTCTATGAATGAAAGATATATACCACATCAATTACTTGCTGCTGAAGTTTGGAAGCTGACAACGGACCTAAGACTTGTATTTGCTGTCAGTGTACTTGCATATGAAATATTGCAACAACAGCTGTCAGATACCACTGTTTTATTTGCTCTAAAGTGAATTCTTGAAGCTTTCACAGAGCAAACATGCTTTCTTAAATCTACTTTTATGAACATTTCATTTAAAAGATACTCACTTAGTTATCCCTAGAATCAGCCTGACCTCATTTTGGCTTATGAAGTAATTTATATTTTGGAGAAATGCAATTAACATCGACACCTGTGAAGAAGCTTTTCCTGTAATTACATGGTGCTGATGATTAATTTACAAGTAAAAAAAGTACAAAAATTATCAAAGGATTTGGTGATGTCTTTTTTCATTTCAAAAAGTATGTTTGAACCTGAATAACAGAATTGTGTTATGGATACTTTTTTACCTACCAATATGGTCTACATCAATTCCATTAAATTATGTTGATACCATGGGCTAGTTTTTTCAAAAACAATAGACATCCTATCATCAGGGAATGGTTTAGATCAGAGATGTGCATCAGTGGGAGGCAGGACTTGCTTGTGATATTGTCAGAAGGCAATTAAGAGCTGGGAGATACTAGAGGCAGCTTATGATGGAAGGTGGGTGGGGTTTCCAGATTAAGCAGAAGGCCAGTAGTTGTTGAGCTTGTGTAATGTTTCCAACATTTGAGGCAGTTGGGGAGCACAGGTGTATCTCAAAATGAAGATGCCTTGTGACTAAGCACCGCTTGAAATCTTCAATAAGCCAGCCAAGCAGGCCCTACAAAGAAAACAATTCCTTCTCTAAGATAGTGTTAAACATGCAGGAGCAACTTTTGTTGTAGTGCCATTCCTTCCCCATACAACACCACAAAGTCTCCAGTTCCAGTAGTTGCTCCATGAAAAGCCACAGAAAAGCCATCTCCAATTAGCTGATGTGCTGCTTATCTGGTTGTGGGGGCCATTGCATTACTGACAAATGTATGTGGCCTGGGGAAATGGTCATTAATTAATTAGGACTCATGATGTAAGTAAATCAGGGAGTCGTCCTGAAATGTTGCCAGACCTGTTTTCCTGGCTTCCCCGATTTATCCTATAACCTATGGTCAGTAAAATTCTGTCTCAGATGTCTAGTTTCCACAAGAAATCTTTTCTCATCATTCATTTAAAATTAAACTTTTACTTTGCATTTCTTAATTTCTCCAAGAAAATTAAACTTTAATGTTATACTATCTTTCTGATTATTCCTTAATTTAAATGTCATTGCAATTAAGAGTATCAAGTGTCTAAACTTGGTTTTCCCACTTTCTAAAATACACATTCCATTCATTGGAGTCTATTTTGAAATTCGATGATTTTTCTTCATTTGATCCCAGCGAAGAGCGTATATTAAAAACTTATTGGATTTGCAGCATTTCAGAATGCCAAGGTATGGAATGAAGTGCCAATATAGGAAACCCTTTTATTAATGCTCTCAGTATTAAATGAATATAAAGCTAATGTGCTGAGTCTTAGCTCATGGCCAGAGAGGTGTTCCAGTGTCAATTCAAGTAACTTATGGAGGTCAATGACTAATAACATTTTGTAACTGTTGTGGGGTTTTTGCGGGGTGAAGTATGGCATATAACAAAAAAGGTTAGACGTTTTTCAATATTTAAGACTCAACATAACAGAAATAATTGTGTTCGAGATATGTTTTATTCAATGAGACTGCAACTTTTAATAACTTTAACAAAATACTTCAAAGTTTTCAATGCATACAATGTCTATTGATGAACAGTTAAAGTTTCAATGCTGTGCTATGATAATCACATTTATTATGTCCAGTTAAATATTGACAGAACTCCTTTTTCATTAATCCATGAGATTTCCTATTTTATGTATATTCTTGAATATCTACAAAAGTTGGATCATATGAATTTTGAATGTCATTTTCCTTTAGAGAAACTACAGATAGAATCTCAATTTTTTTTTACTTGTATATTTTTGCTCAGTTGTAAAAGTGATCCTTTTCAGTTAGTTTTGATAAAAAAGGTTACAATTCAAAGAATAAAGTCAGCTACATAATGTTGAAACTTATTTTTGAACTCAGAAGAACAAACAGTTAATTGGAATAGGCCATTCAGCCCCTCCAACCTGCTCCCTTATTTAATAAATCAGGGCTGATTCTTTAACCCGGCCATATTTCTGCATTTTGTCATATCTTTTGACATCTAGAAATCTATTGATCTCTGACTTGAACATATTCAATATTTGAACTTCCATAGCCCTCGGTGGGTGGAGAATTCAATGACCTAAACAAAAGAAATGTTTCCACACCCTGGTCCAACATCAGTTTCCTTTTATTCTGAAACCGTGTTTCCTGATTCTAGAACATAACAGTTCAAACTGCTTTGGATATGACAAATGAAAAAAAAATTACAAAACTGATAATTAACATCACAATGTCTTTAGTTTTGGTTAATGTCGATTATACTGCCGCTATTCGTGATGTGCAATCAGAAGACTAAATAATCTCTAACCTTTTCACAAACTGTAATTTACATTGTTTAAGTGAACTAATTTCAGTTTTTAAAGAAGATATATGCGCAGGAACAGACCCTTTGGTCCAAACAGTCTATGCCGACCATAATCCCAAACGAAACTAGCCCTACTTGCTTACCTTGGCCTATATCTCTCCAAGCATTTCTCATACATGTACAAATATAAATGTGTTTTAGGCACTGTACCCACATCCACCACTTCTGCTAGAAACTCATTCCACACACAAATCACTCTCTGTGTTAAAAAAAAGTGCCTCTCATGTCTTTTTCAAAATCTTTCTCCTCTCACTTTAAAAATGAGCACCCTAGTCTCGAAATCCCCCATCCTAGGGAAAAGACTCCTACCATTCACCTTATTTATGCCCCTTATAACTTTGTAGCCGTCTACTAGATCATCCCTCAATGTCCTACTCCAATGAAAAAAGGCCCAGCCTATCCAGCTTCTCCTTGTAAGTCAAACTGTCCATTCCTGGCAACATCCTGGTGAATCTCTTATGAACCCTCTCCAGCTTAATAATTTTCTTCCTATAACAGGGAGATGAGGATAGAACACAGTTCTCCAGAAGATGCCTTGCCAACATACCATACAACCTCAACATAACGTGACTTAATGTAATTTTTTTCTCTTAACATTTCTCCTTTTCCCATCTCATATGAAGATGTTGCCTCCCACTCTGGTATTGATTCCCAAATGATCAGTTTCCCCAGAACCCTTGCCTGTAAAATCTTGTCAATGAGGATACAGAAGGTTTGTTGATAAAGACAAATTCTATTCCATTCACAAGGATAATATAGCGAATAACATCCAGGAAATTCATTCAAAGCAGCACCGCAGTTCCTTTGGTGTGCCCCTATTCAACTAGTCCAAATGAAGTATGAGACTCGCTTTAATTATATTGAGTTATTTTCAAAGATAAACTTTGATGGGTAGCAAGGAATCATGATTATAATTTTGTAAAATATGATCATTATTGAATTGGTGAAAAATTCACAATGAAACATGGAGCTAAATTTTCCATTATGGATACTAAGTTCAGCATCAAATGTGGATATGAGCCTCAGATCCAATATCTGGTCATTTTCAAAGTCTCTGTAACAATGTCTATCACATCAAAGTAACTTGTAATGAATTGCTAATAAACTACACTTTGTTAATTTAAAAAAAACTCCTCTACTATACGAGATTGAGCATGCCCTGTGGTTTCCTATACCATAAGACGATGATAGCAACAACATTCATCATGAGCAGCAGTTTACGCATCACAGTGAGCTGTCATGCTTGGACAATTTAATCAGGGCTTCAAAGAGGCTCCCATGAAAGCTGGCAGTGACCTGCTAGGAATAATATTTATTTCATATCTGGGGGAGCCCCACACTACTTGTAGTATAATCCTGGTGGGAGTAATTGATGATATTAGGACTCCTTGTAATGCTCTTTTCACTTTTACAAAGGATCTTTGGAAATTTCTATCCCCACTCAAAATCTCCCATTTGAACTGTAGACTTTCCACCTAGCCTCAGCAAGTTCAAAGCTCGAGATCATATTGACTGCCCAGAACTGCTGTGTATTTAGGACATAGAACATAGAACATTACAGCACAGTTCAGGCCCTTCGGCCCTCGATGTTGTGCCAACCTGTCATACCGATCTCAAGCCCATCTAACCTACACTATTATACTATTTCAAATTATTATTTTACTATTATACTATCACTATTATACTATTTAGTAGAGAAATAAGAAACTAAGACCAAGTTTAATGGAATCAAGTCTGAGACGTGTTCTGAGGTGTATTATAGAACATAGAACATAGAACAGTACAGCACAGGACAGGCCCTTCAGCCCACAATGTTGTGCCGACCATTGATCCTCATGTATGCACCCTCAAACTTCTGTGACCATATGCATGTCCAGCAGTCTCTTAAATGACCCCAACGACCTTGCTTCCACAACTGCTGCTGGCAACGCATTCCATGCTTTCTGTGTAAAGAACCTGCCTCTGACATCCCCTCTATACTTTCCTCCAACCAGCTTAAAACTATGACCTCTCGTGCTAGCCATTTCTACCCTGGGAAATAGTCTCTGGCTATCGACTCTATCTATGCCTCTCATTATCTTGTATACCTCAATTAGGTCCCCTCTCCTCCTCCTTTTCTCCAATGAAAAGAGACCGAGCTCAGTCAACCTCTCTTCATAAGATAAGCCCTCCAGTCCAGGCAGCATCCTGGTAAACCTCCTCTGAACCCTCTCCAAAGCATCCACATCTTTCCTATAATAGGGCGACCAGAACTGGACACAGTATTCCAAGTGCAGTCTAACCAAAGTTTTATAGAGCTGCAATAAGATCTCACGACTCTTAAACTTAATCCCCCTGTTAATGAAAGCCAAAACACCATATGCTTTCTTAACAACCCTGTCCACTTGGGTGGCCATTTTCAGGGATCTATGTATCTGTACACCAAGATCCCTCTGTTCCTCCACACTGCCAAGAATCCTATCCTTAATCCTGTACTCAGCTTTCAAATTCAACCTTCCAAAATGCATCACATCGCATTTATCCAGGTTGAACTCCATCTGCCACCTCTCAGCCCATCTCTGCATCCTGTCAATGTCCCGCTGCAGCCTACAACAGCCCTCTATACTGTCAACGACACCTCCAACCTTTGTGTCGTCTGCAAACTTGCTGACCCATCCTTCAATCCCCTCATCCAAGTCATTAATAAAAATTACAAACAGTAGAGGCCCAAGGACAGAGCCCTGTGGAACCCCACTCACCACTGACTTCCAGGCAGAATATTTTCCTTCTACTACCACTCGCTGTCTTCTGTTGGCCAGCTAATTCTGTATCCAAGCAGCTAAGTTCCCTTGTATCCCATTCCTCCTGACCTTCTGAATGAGCCTACCATGGGGAACCTTATCAAATGCCTTACTGAAGTCCATATACACCACATCCACAGCTCGACCCTCATCAACTTTTCTAGTCACATCCTCAAAAAACTCGATAAGGTTTGTGAGGCATGACCTACCCCTCATAAAGCCGTGTTGACTGTATTTGATCAAGCCATGCTCTTCCAGATGGTCATAAATCCTATCCCTCAGAATCCTTTCTAACACCTTGCAGACGACAGACGTGAGACTTACTAGTCTGTAATTGCCGCGGATTTCCTTATTTCCTTTCTTGAAGAGAGGAATTACATTTGCCTCTCTCCAGTCCTCAGGTACGACTCCAGTGGAGAGCGAGGATGCTAAGATCTTCGCAAGTGGTGAAGCAATTGCATTTCTCGCTTCCCAAAGCAGCCGAGGACAAATCTGGTCCGGGCCTGGCGACTTGTCAATCTTAATGTTTGACAAAATTTTCAGCACATCAGCTTCCTCTATCTCTATCCATTCCAGCATGCACACCTGCTCTTCAAAGGTTTCATTCACTACAAAGTTCGTTTCTTTCGTAAACACAGAAGCAAAAAACTCATTTAGGGCTTCCCCTACCTCCTCAGACTCCACACACAAGTTCCCTATGCTATCCCTGATCGGCCCTACTCTTTCTTTGACCATTCTCTTATTCCTCACGTAAGTGTAAAATGCCTTTGTGTTTTCCCTGATTCCTTCTGCCAAGCCTTTCTCATGTCCCCTCCTGGCTCTCCTCAGACCATTTTTGAGCTCCTTCCTTGCCTGTATGTAATCCTCTCTAGCTGAACTTGAGCCTAGCTTCCTCCACCTTATGTAAGCTACCTTTTTCCTTTTCACAAGAAGCTCCACCGCTCTCGTCATCCAAGGTTCCTTTATCTTACCCCTTCTTGCCTGTCTCAGAGGGACATATTTACTCATCACTCGCAACAACTGTTCCTTAAACAGTCTCCACATGTCTATAGTTCCCTTACCATGGAACAATTGCTCCCAGTCCATGCTTCCTAACTCATGTCTAATCGCATCATAGTTTCCTCTTCCCCAATTAAATATCCTCCCATTTTGCCTAATCCTCTCCTTCTCCATAGCTATGTAGAATGTGAGGCAGTTATGGTCACTATCAACAAAATGCTCTCCCACCACAAGATCTGATACCTGCCCCGGCTTGTTTCCGAGCACCAAGTCTAGAATGGCCTCTCCCCTCGTCGGCCTGTCAACGTACTGCGTTAGGAAACCCTCCTGAACACACCTTACAAAAACAGCTTAACAATCACTTAACAAGCCGCCAAATGAAAGCAGAATTAATGCAGGGATATGGAACCTGATTTGAAGAAGGTTCTTGTAAATTTTATGCCGGATGTGATAATTTGATGGCTTAGAAATTTTTTGGAAATTGAAGTAAATTTTTTGAAGTTTGGCGCTGTTGTTTTTAAGTTCAGAAACACTGACATAGTTAGTTTGAGTTGTATTTAAGCTATCTAGCAGCTGAAATGTTGTAATGAGTCTTATAAACTTGCAAGGACGCTATTAAAGCAGGAAGTACAAAGGGAAAAAAAACACGACTGAGGCCATGAATAAAGCCTGGGCTGAGATTTGAAATGGACAGCAGAAATGAAGGAGGCACAGCCTGCAGCCCTAGCAGGAAGCCGATATCATTGGACAGGTAGCACTTCAGGGCAGAGAGGAATTAATTTGCATGGAGAGACTACCTCAGACTAAACACAATAGGCGGGTGGTATCTAGCTGATTCTTCACATTTGAACTTACAGCACAGCTCAATTTTCCAGCTCAAAATGCCACTCATTCTGATATCTCCAAATCTCTTGCCAACTGTAGACTGATAAGAGAAGCAAAGATTTCCATCAATTCTTCTTATCCTTCAAGCCTCTTTAAAACAGTGGAATTTCTTTTCTATTTTAAAATTATGAATATTATTGGTTCATATCAGTCAATCAGCTGGAAAGAATTCGTTTCAAAGTAAATTAATTGCAATTTACGTGACTTGCAATCTAGTCAAAGATAAAGTGATGCAGGAAACAAAATAACAGAGACCAAGGTGTTTCTCTTAGGAATGCTGGCATATGTTTGTGGAATCAATCGTTGACAACATGTGATTGGGGTATAGTGCTGCCATTAATCCTACTTTCTATACTCATTTGAAGGTCTGTCCAGTTAACACTAGTTGGCAGTAGAGAATGATTTACTCAGAAATATTAACAACGTAACAGAGCTACCAGCAGCAGCAACAGGCAACAGAAACAATGGGCATCTAGCGGAGCAGCTGGAGTTCTTGACTAGATGTGAAATTGAGGATAGGGTATCTTTGGTGGTGGGGTGGGGAGAGGCTTGGTGAAGAAGGTCTGATGGGGAAAAGGATCAGACGGACAAAGGATTTCATTTGAGGTCTGGCAGATGGAGTTTACTTTAGATAAATGCGAGGTGCTGCATTTTGGTAAGGCAAACCAGGGCAGGAATTCTACAATTAATGGTAGGGCCCTGAGGAGTGTTGCTAAACAAAGAGACCTAGAATTCGGGGTGCATAGTTTCTTGAAAGTGGAGTCACAAGTAGACAGGGTGTTGAAGGTAGTGTTTGGCACACATACCTTCATTAGTCAGAATTTTGGAGGATAAGGGTTGGGGTGTCGTGAAGAGGCTGTACAGGACACTGGTGAGGCCACTTTTAGAATACTGCATACAATGCTGTTTGCTCTTGTACAGGAAGGATGCTGTTAAACTTGATAGGATGCAGAAAAGATTTACAAGGATGTTGCTTGGACTGGAAGGTTTGAGTTGTTGGAAGAGTTGAATAGGTTTTTGTCCCCGGAGCATAGGATGCTGAGGGGTGACTTTATAGAAGTTTATAAAATCATGAGGGCCATGGATAGGTGAATAGCTAAGGTGTTTTTCCTAGGCTGGGGGAGTCCAAAACTAGAGGTCATAGGTTTAAATTGAGAGTGGAAAGATTTAAAAAGAACCTTGGAGTAACATTGTCATGCAGAGGATGGTGTGTGTATGGAACAAGCTGTCAGAGGAAGTTATGGAGGCATGTACAATTACATTTAAAAGGCATCTGGATGGATATATGAATAGGAAATGTCAAGAGGGAAATGGCTCAAATGCTCGTAAATGGGACTAGGTCAGAGTGGGATATCTGGTTGGTGCCGCTGAGTTCGACTGAAGGGTCTGTTTCTATGCTGTATGACTCTATGAATCTGTGACCTATGACTCAGAGGTACACCACAACCTTACCTCCATGTATATCACTGTGTCTTCATTGCATAACCTCATTTTCCCTTTCTGTTTGCAATGACCTGAATATCAATGAAATAAAGAAACCCTGCTTCATAATCTTTGAGACACTGCATTCAAATCTCACGTTATAACAACAGACATTTCTCTTAATTTTTTTTAAATTGCATGATGACATTAGGTAAAATGTGTATTGGCTGGTTCAGGAAAGTACTTAGTTCAGCAAAATACTAACAAGAGACAGATGACAGAACTGATTCCAACAGCAACAAGAGAATGCTCTTCATGTTTTCCGCTCGAGACTATGTAGTATCGTCAAATTGGGTGATGTATAAGGTCATTGCCAACGTTAACCTTTTCAGAATTATTGTCTTACACAACACATGATTTCAATTTGCTGTAAAAAATATGAATAAATGGAGCAAGTATCAGTTGAGCAAGTACTGTGGTGGTGGCATACTAAGAATATCACAGAACTACAGGTAAAAGTTGTGTGAATGTGGGTTCAAATCCCAACATGGCGATGGAGAAATTAGAACTTAGTAAAAATAAATTAAATGCCAATCTACTGGAAAGATTATCAATTGTATTGAAATCCTACCTGGATCACTACAGTATTTTAGGGAAGAAAATATGCTGTCAGACGTGGTCTGGCCTACGTAGACTCCAGATCAATGTAATGTGGTCAATTCTTAACTGCTATCTGAGCAATTAGGGATAGGCAAGAATGCTGACCTAGCCAGTCACATCATACCCAATTAATGACTTTTAAAAACGTTTATAAAATATACCTTACCTTTATTCACTTGGCATGGAAGTCTGGTACTTTCATTGTTTAAAAGAATATCAGACAACCTGTGTCATAGTTATGGCAGAATTAAGGTACATTAGAACAGATGAATACGTAAATCAGCAGATTCGTTGTATGTTGTTGAGATTTACAATATACTGTAGATTAAAGCTGGTAACTAGGATAGGGGCTACCCACTACGATCAAGGCCAATGCTGCTATTGCATGACCCTGACTGACACAGAGCACAGACACAATGCTACCCAGGCTTGGGCCAGGGTAATAGTGGAACAGATGAAAGGTCCGATGAAGATGGGGTAGCAATGGTAGCTCAGTGGTTAGCACCGCTACCTCACAGCGCCAGGGACCATGGTTCACTGTCAGCCTTGGGTGACTGTGTGGAGTTTGCATGTTCTCGTCATGTCTGTGAGGGTTTCCTCCCACAGTGCAAAGTTTAGGTGAATTGGCCATGGTTAGTGCGGGGAATGGGGAGGGGTGTGGTGCTGGATCTGGGTGGGATCCCCTTTGGAAGGTTGGTGTGAACTTGATGGACTAAATGGCTTGCTTTGGCACTTTAGGGATTCTATGAAGATGTGTTTCTGTTATTTGGATCAGCTTGGTGGGGCCCTGCAATATCCTCTAGGCAGAATGTGCCACATCCCTGTGCCCTGTTGTGATTTATATTAAGGAACTGTAAAATTGGAAGCAGACTTCTAAAGGAAGACAAGGATATTGAGAAAGAAGAACCCTGTTCTTGACAGAGCTCAGTTTTGCCAGAGGTTGCAAGGCAGACTGGAGCTGATTGACAGCTGGTGCCAATAGATGAGGGCTGGGTACAGCAAACAATCTTTAACTGTAAAATAGTTGCTGATCAACAGACAAACAATTTATTTACTACCTGGGAGAGGAGTGCGGCTCCTGTTCATTTTCACTCGGTTTACTTCTGGAGACTGTAAATAAAAGATAATATTTGAATTTGTTGGAAGGCGTGAAGGTCACCTACTGAACACTGATAAGATGCTGGGCGTTGGGGAAAGAGTTGCTGTGACTTAAAGGGGTTGGTAAGGTAGGATATTGCTAAGGGTGGCTGAGCTCAGTAGCCTCATGGTTAAGCAATATCTGAGATAAGAAGGTGGAGTTGAATGTGACAGAAGCATTAACTATTTCACCTTTTGCATGTGTTAGAGCTGCTGCACCACTGTCTAGATGGTGAAGGGCAACAGCCCAGGGGTTCAACTAGGATTCAAATATTATATCAGTGCCAGGAATGCCAGTCTATTTCGGGATACCTGGACAATTGCACATTTGTCCAGCTGCTGTGACTGATAGAATCCAACTACCATCAGATGAGAGGGGAGCTGTAGGAACGGGAAAGTTTGTTAATGAGAGCAGTTCTGAGCAATAGCTAAAGAAAACTTGTTGTGCCTTGCGTAGAACAACTCTTCATGGAATTTGACAAAATTGACATTTTGCTATAAACAAAACCTTGGGTTGAGCCGATGCAGACCTCTGCTGCTGTCAGTTTTTATTTCTTTTTATCCTTGAACGATTAAAACACAAACACATTTGAAGACGATTATTTCCTAAAGAAAAGGGATGGATAGCCAGCCTCTAACTAACTTTTTCATTTTAGCCTTTCTGTCTGAAGTTTGCCTGACTCTGAGAGTGACTTTCCATGAGTCCACACAGGACTCTGCCAGACAGTCACTGATTTTACATTACACTGCTGTCCACTTTTGATAGGAAAAAACACATGTGGAAATAAAAGTTCAACATGATCAACCATATTGAGAGTTCTGATGATCATCTCGATAATAATAAATATGGTCTTGTGCAGCAATGTCCACATCAAAATGTACAAATCTCAAAAATGTTACTGATCAAGGGTCTAGGCCTGAAACGTCAGGTTTTGTGCTCTTAAGATGCTGCTTGGCCTGCTGTGTTCCTCCAGCTCCACAATTTGTTACCTCAAAACTCTTACTGATGGTTTAGGACACAACAGAAAGCCATATTCAGTCTTATTGTTACTCACTGGTGCATGCATGAAAGGAACTTTTAAGACATGTAGAATGACATTCCAGGATAGTTGGTCCATCAATATTTATTCTAAAATGCTCTGAGAAACCTCTTAATAAAATTGAGAGTGGATTTACTTATTTATTGAACAATCTTCACCAGGAATGGGGAGCCTTATTGGAGGAAGACATCCTCCACCAGGACCTTTTGTGCTGCATCTGAGGAATATGCCTTCTCTGCTTAGAGGAAGAACAAAAGCTGGCATTTATATAGCATTTTTCATGGCCAAGTGACATGTCAGTGCACTTTGCAACAGACTAAAAATTTTCAGAAGTGTAATCACTGCGGTAGCGTTCACAACTGTGGCAGCTAATTTGTCGTTTGCAAATTGTACAAATGGTAGCATGAGCAGGTCTTCAGCTGGGTATTTTAACTGATGCAATAATGGTTGTTATGTCCTGTAACACAAAAGTCTGGATGTGGATATCATGACATCGAAGTATCTAATAGACATTGAACAATTATGCAGAAATATTTCATTCTCAAACATTCACCTGCCTGTGAGTCGTACAGAGAAATTGAGGTGGCTGATGTCACAGCACTTTTCGATCGATGAAGACCATCGTGAGATTCCAGACCTTTGTCAGTTTGATTCTCTCCCATACCCACAATCATCTTGGCCTTTGCCCTCGACCTCCTGCAGCATTCCAGAAAAGCTTAAGGAACCACACATCATATTTTATTTAGAGGCCTTGCAGCCTTCCAGACTCAAAAGAATGCAAATCATCAGCCCTGCCACCATTTTGTTCTTTCTTCTGTCTTCCTTTGTAAAGCAGTTGTTTCTCTTTTGCCAATCACAACTCTTGTCATCACGTCTTTTCCTTTGTTTCATCCTTTTTCATTACCATTTCCTTTGGCTTTACACCACCAACTCTTCTACCACATCATCTTCCCAGAGTTCCATCATTTCTTAATAAAAACTGAAAGAACTGCGGATGCTGTAAATCAGGAAAAAAAGTAGAAGTTGCTGGAAAAGCTCAGCAGACTCGGCAGCATCTGGGAAGGAAAAAACAGAGTTTGCGTTTTGGGCCCGGTGACCCTTTCCATCCTATCTTCCTCTTTGTTCTGTTCCCCACGAACCCCCGACTTTTAATTTGCTTAAAAACTAATACTTTTCTGAAATTTTCCTCGTTTTTCTTGAAAGGTCATCCACTTCAAACGTCAAATTTGTTTTTTTCTCCATAGATACTGCTGGACCTACCGAGCGTTTTTGGCATTTTCTGTTTTCATATCAGATCCCCAGCATCCTCACAACTTTGCTTTATTTTCTTACAAAGAGGTGTGTGCTTTTAGCACAGCATCCATTTTGTGTTTGTCTTGGCTCATGCACTGAAAAGTGGCAAGCTCAATTTACTAAATCAAATGGTTGATTTAACTTTAGCATGATGTTGAAATTCAATTTTTTTGAAAAAGAAGTGTTAGGCGCTCTTACATTGATTGATCAATTGACTGAATGTCACATGCAACGAGATACAGTGATGAGTATTGTTTTGTATGCTACAGACTGAGTACACCATACACATTGCATCAAGATAGCAGAACAGAGTGCCAAATACAGCGTCAGAGGTGCACAAAAAGTGCAGAGAGAAAGATCATAATTAACATTCAAAAAACATTAATGTTCAAAAGTCTGATAACAGTGGGGAAGAAGCTGTTCTTGAATGTATTCAAACATGTATTCAAACTTGTATATTTTCTGCCCACTATAAGAAGGTGGAAGAGGAGATACTGGGGTGGGAGGAGTCTTTGATTATGTTGGTTGCTTTCCTAAGGCAGCAGGAAGTGTAGATGGAATCAATGGATGGAAGGCTTGTTTGTGTGATGGACTGGGTAATGTTCATGACTCTCTATAGTTTATTGTGGTCTTGGGCAGAACAGTTGCCATACCACGCAGTGATGCACCCAAATAGAATACTTTCCATGGTGAACCACAAAAGCTGGTAACAGTCTGTAGACATGCCAAAATTTCTGAGCTCCTGAAGAAGTAGAGGCATTGTTGTGCTTTCTTGATGTAGGTGGTCCAGGACAGATTGCCAGCGATCATCACTCCCAGGAGTTTGACGCTCTCAACTATCTCCACTTCTGTACCATTGATGCAGGCAGGGCTATGACCTGCTCTCCATTTCCTGAAGTAAATAAGCAGTTCCTCGTTTTGCTGACATTTATGGAAAGACTGTTGTCTTTGCATCACACTGCTAAGCTCTCAATATCTTTCCTGTGTTCTTTTCGTTGTTTGAGATCGGACCTACAATGGTGGTGTCATCAGCAAATGAAGTTGGGGTGGAATTTGGCCACACAATTGTGAGTATATGAGGAGCATAGTAAGGGGCTGAGTGCACAGCCTTGCGGGGCACTGGTGTTGAAGATTATGGTGAAGGTGGTATTGTCGCTTATTCTTATTAATTGCTATCGATTGTTCAGGAAGTCGAGGATCCAGTTGCAGAGGGTGGAACTGATTTTCAAATTATGGAGTTGAAGGCAGAACCCTGGGCTCAGTTTTAAATTAACACTGTGCCGTACGGCACACTATGCTCTGAATATTATGTGTTAAGTTTCCCTCATTATTGGTCTGTTTTAAAGTCTTGGTTTGAAATAGGCAACATTTTTCACTTTATACTGAAGCTTTATTTGTTCATCTTAGCAATGACAGTGAATCATAAATTATCCTTTTTGTATCTCAGTTAAACTTCATTGCTGAGTGTACTCACTACCAATGTTGAAATAGAAAGCTTAGCCCGCTCCGTTCAGAGGCAAACTTTCTAACTTAAGTACAAATCATTGATTTTTTTTTACTGAAATGAATGAGACTGTGTTTTCTCGGTTGGTTGGTCACCATATAACAAATGAATTCTATTTATGGTTAACTGGGAGTTTCACTTAATTCCACTGTTTTAAATTTAGTATGACAGTTAGACAGCTCAAAGAAGACGATGTATTATTCATCTGTTCTGAACTCAAAAAGACTCCCTAATTATTAATTTATGATTGAAGCAAGAAAAACTGTAATCAAATGGATATGTCTACTTGAATATTGTTCATTTCTTAAAAAGCTTGCATTTCTACAATATTTTAAGAGTTAACTCCAGATCATAATTCACCCTATGCTTGTCATAACATCTCAGTCTTAAGGTTGGGATTGGGAAGCTATCAGCCTAACATCAAGATTCTATACTTGATGAGTGAAGACATTTCCCCCTACTCTCACGTCAATAATGAAATAAACGCATGATCAAGATTCTTTTAAATTAGTTGTATGATGACTTGGTAATTCTTTTGTTGATGCATAGGATTGTAGACATAAATGATTAATTCATTACTTTATGTTCAAAAATCATGGTTGAATCTCAGCTTTTGCAGCACCTTAATGAAAAAATATTGTTGAGATGATGTTTTGTGACAAAACCAAAACACAAACTACAAATTATATGACACAATGTGACAAAGGGTATTTTTGTATTCGCTGTTTTCATCCATAAGTTCCTTGAAGTTTCACACATTAATTAGTTTAATTTATGCAAAAATCCTCAAAATTAATTGGAAACATTCATTATGTTCATCAAATACTCTAAAACACAACCATTAGCTGACTATCATTCAAGTTCTGACATATTAGTAGAATAACACAATTGTACCCTTACACTACAATTATAAAAGTGCAGCCTTTTACGCTTTCAAAAACTGCACTAAAATTCATTCACCCTTGTTTACATTGACATGTATCCTAACAAATTCATGAACATCATTCACTAACATCACATTTGAAGTTTTTCACTGGGAAGCAATTGCTGGAATTAATTTATACTGCAACCTAATAAAATTACATTTGACTGCTTACTTTAGATTTCAATGTTTCATCCTTTACATCACCCATACTGTTCCAAAAAAAACACATGCTCAGAGCAGATACCACGTTATGCACTTATGCCTGAAACATCAGTGGTTTATTGTTGTGGTTGATGCTTCCAAAATTCCTCCTCTTTATGCTAGTCTAAGGGCTTCCAAATAGTCTGTGATGAAAGATTAAACATAAATAAGTCTCAGTAGAAGTGGCACTAGTCTTAGAGAACAACATGTAGTTTATTATAACACAATAACCATAAACAAGTTACATTAATTGTTATACGTATTAACTTTTACTAAAAGGAGATAGACTGGACTAGTTTGTCTCTCTTAGGAGACCATGACAGACTCAAAAGTTTCTCCAACCAGAGGACACAGACATCAGGCTGTGTGAAGCTCAACATTAACTCTTTCAGAACCCGAACCTTAGGCAACGTATATTATTTCTATGCTGATCCATATTTCCCTCCAATAATGAAGGCTTGAACTATTGTACTCTATTTATTTTGTGTACAGCTGAATTACATTTGTGTGAATAATTAGTCCAAATACAAAATCACAGATTTGTTATGGCGCAGAAGGCAGCCATCCCACCTATTTTGATGGGTCTGGTTGTTCAAGTGAGTGCCATGACTTCATTCCAACCTATTAACATTTCCCCATAACTCTGTGCATTGCTTATTTAAATAACCATTGGATATACTCATGAATTCCACAAATCCTGATCTGCCTCCTTCATACCTTCAGGCAGTGTATCCCAGACTCACATGAATCGGTGCTTGAAAAATTATTTATTTTCCATCATCACATTTACTGATCTTGTATAGCCTTTTAAATTTACATCTTCTCATTTTTGATAAGTGTGCAAGTAGGAGGAGTGTAGCAAGTAGGAAGAGTCTTCCCTTACAATGGCCAAACATTTCATGATTTTTGCAAATTTTAATCAAATCTCCTCAGCTTTCTCCACTCTAAAGAATAAAGTGCCAACATTTCTAAACTGTCATAAGTGAAGTTTTTCATCCCTGGAACCGTTCTTGTAAAACTCTTATGCCATCCCTTTAGTGAGTTCAAATTGTTCTTAAACTGTGGCATCCAGAATTGTATCGATGTTTAACTTTATTGTTATACAGATTCGTCATAACCTCTCTACACATATTCTCTATACCACAAGCTATCGATCCTCAGCTACTGTATGCTTTATTAATCATACTCTCCACCTGTCATGACACCTTTAGAGACAAACATATAAATATCCAGATTTTTCTGCTCCTGCACACCCTTTAGTTTATATTGTCTCTCATGTCCTTTTTACAAAGTATGTCATCTCACTCTTACCCACATTGAACTTTATCTGCAGTATCCATTCACTCCACCAACTTGTCAATATCCTTTTCTGTATTTCCCTCCTCGCATACAATGCTTCAAAGGTTTGTATCATCCACAAATGTTGGAAATCTACCCTACACAGCAAAATCATTAATATAAATCTGGAAAAGCAAGTGCCCCACTACTGAATCTCTTGGGAACTCCACCACAAACCATCCTTCAGCATGAAGAACATAAAAAAACTGCTACTCTGTTTCCTGTCAGTCAGCCAATTTTATACCGACATTGCTGTTGTCACACTTATTTCATAAATTGTTAATTTTCTCAAGTTGTTGTTCAGCATTGTACTGAACCCCTATTCAGAAGTACACATTAACAGCATTATCCTCATCAACTCTGTCTGTCACCTTGTGAAAGAACTTCAGCCCATAATTTAAAATGGTTTTCATTTAGCATACCCATGCTGGTCCTCCTACATTTGCTCATGTGACTCTTAATTCTATCCTGAATTATTGTTTCAAAGAGTTTCCCCACTACACAAGTTAGAGTGATTGCTCTGTTGTTGCTTTTTTTACTTTCTTACAACTATTTTTGAACAACGGCATAATATTTGTAATTCTCCAGTGCTCTGACAACATCTGTGCCCAGGAAAGACTGCAAGTTTATTGCCAGTGTCTCTGCAATTTCCATTCTCACTTGCTTCAATGTCCACAAATGAAGCTCACATGGCCTAGGTGCCTTATCTGCTCCAATACCAACAAATTATCCAATAGTTCCCCATTATTGATTTTGAACCCTTAAGTGACTGAGTTTCGTCCTCAGTCATCATAATCTGACTAACTTCTGCTTCATTGGTTATGATAGATGCAAAACTTTAATTTAACACCTCAGCCATGCTTCTTGTTTTCATGTGCCTTATTGGTCTCAAATTTGTTGTATTCACTTCTGTTTACCATCCTTTTACTATTAAAGTAATAATAGAAGATAATGGAATTGCTTTAGCTGCCAGTATTTGTTTCATATCAACTCTTTGCTTCTTTACTTCCTTACTAACCATTCTGAATTCAGTTTGGTTCTCAATTGTATTTCTGATAGTTGTCAAAAGCAAATTTTTCATCTTTATCTTAAACTCTATCTCATTCCTAATCCAGCAAGCTTTGTTTTTATTTGCCTACACTTCCCCTTTGAAGGTGTATGCCACACTGTATCTTAATCACCTTTTCTTTCATGTCAGCTACAGCTATTCAACTACAGCTTTTCCCACCAGCCTTTGGCTCCCATCTATTCAGCTTAGCTGAATTCTATTATCCATTCTCCTTTCTGATTTCCCCATAATCCTATGATACAGTGATCACTGTATGATAAATTTACCTCACTGAACCTTGATTGACTTGGCCAGCATTGTTCCCCAAAACCAGCCCTAACTTTGCTGCCACTTGGGCTGTGCTGAGCTGAAATAGATACACTATAGAGAATTCTCCAGAATATAACAGATCTTAGCCTTTTCTGCCCTTAACATTAATTACCAGGATATAGCCTGGGATAATGGGAAAGCTCACCCTTAGAAATTATAGATGAGTTAGCCTGACTTCAGTCGTTGGCAAGATTATAGAGTCCATTATTGAGGTTGAGATTGTTGAGCACTTGGTAATGCAAAGTAAAACAGGGCTAAGTCAGTATGGCTTCATCAAGAGGAAATCATGCCTGATAAATCTGTTAGAATTCTCTGAGGAGGTAGTGAGCAAATTAGACAAAGGAGAGTCGGGGATATGATCTATTTGGTTTTCCAGAAGGTCTTTGACACGGTGCCACACGGGAGAGTGCTAAGTAAGAAAAAAGCCCATCGTGTTAGGGATAAGATACTGGCATGGATAGAGGATTAGCTGCCTGGCAGAGAGTCGGGATAAAAGGGTATTTTGCAGGATGGCAGCCGGTGACTAGTGGAGTTCAGCAGGGATCAGTGTTAGGATCACAATAATTCATAACAATCTGGACAAAATAACTGAAGGCATTGTTGCTATGTTTGCTGATAGATAAAAATTGGTAGAGGTACAAGTAGTGTTGAGGAGTCGGGCGGGATGCAGAAGAACTTGGACAGGCTCTGGCAGTGGGGAAAGAACTGGCAAGTGAAATGCAATATGGGAAAGACCTCAAATTCATGTATTAATTTTGCATACAACATGGAAGTCAAGTACATTAATGCTGATGATATGCACAGAGCTTCAGGTCACACTTGCACTTACATCAGAAATGACTGAAAACCCGATCGAGTGTCTTGTGGGAAAAGAAAGATGCAGAGGAGGAATAGTTATGCAAAATGCAAGCAAAGTGTTGTATGAAACTGTCCATCATGAAATTGTACCAGTTTTTCTGAATCTCTCAGGTGTTCAGTTACCATCATGGTGTCCAAAAGCATTACCCATTATTTGTAAGGAAGTAGACAGAGCATTGTTCATCAAGATGGTTAAACAGCCGGGGGAAAAAAAGATGAGTGCTGAAGTTTGACAGGGTTTGCTGCAGGCATTTATGGTGCAGGCATTTCTACAGTTAATGGCCGAGACACCAGTGTTATAAGTGATCAATTAAATCAATTAACTTCACCACAAGTAACATTGCATTTCATACCAGTGACAACTTAGAATCACATGTGACACATTAAACAAATTAATAAAGGAAGCTGGTAAGAACGGCCACCATCAAATAAATGTAACTTAGTATGGTATATTCGGCGATTGGATAGTAGATCAGTACGGAGGAAATGTAAATCAAACAAAAAAGGAAGTAATTCATAAACGAGTTGACTATACTAAATTAAGGAAATTAGCTGATTGGATATGAACTTGAAGTAAAATATCTTTAAGAGAGCAAAGGAGCTTCTACTTAATGTGGTAGAAATGCAGGGAGACTTGTACAGACAGCACTCAAGGAATGCCAACAGGCTGATAAAACTATTGTTTCTCCTAATCCCATTTACACAACTGGACAAGCCACATCTGGTTTTGAGTCCAATGGCAATGAAACCGTTAATCGTACTCTCAAAATTTTAACCACCACTTGAGACAAACAGAATCACAGTTGGATTTACAGGTAAAGGAGAATATTGTACTACAACTTCTTTAAAAGAATTTTATTGTAATAACCTGCCCTGTTCCGTTAATGATTCAACATTATGCATTCACCCTCAAAAATGCCCAGGCATATAGAAACAATGGAATTGTTTTACATCAGGAGGAGAAAATCTATGAGTTTTGATGAGACTGATGCAGCTAGAAAACTAATATGTCTTATTGGCAGAAGTATGAGTTCCGTATCACCTTGCAAAGGGAAAGTTTGGAAAAAATAAAATTGAATTTTTAGAAAGGCACACAGGTCACATGTTAAGATTTCACAGAATAGTCAGAGAATCAAGACAGATATTTAAAATATTAAGGAACACTCTTGGTGAGATGACATTGGAACTGGGGAAACATTGTGCACACAGTATAATTATTTCACATCATGCCATTCTGTTAAGACATGATCATTTTAAAGCTGTAATGGGTGAGGCAGATCTCATACTAGTTACTTTATTTCTGTTTTGTGCATGTTTAATTCTTTGTGCGTATTTATTATGCTTGTGATTTATTTACTGATCATTAATGTATAATTCATTTATTGATTATTGGTTTGTATACACCTGTACCACAAATGAAATGATGCATTTTAAACAGTGCATGGTGGAGCAATTCAGCTTGCATGTGGACCAATATGGTGGAAAATGGCTAATTACTAATGTTTGTTCATTATTTTTAATATGATGAACAAAGAGGAGGGACTGTGGAGTTGTAAACTTCAGTACTTTAATAATGGCTCATGGATTGAAGGAATCAATAAAAAATAAACTTATACACAGAAAGAAGCAACATTTCTCTCTGGAATGAGCTATTGCAAACATGGCAAACTTCTATGGGAATTGAAAGCAATTGGCCATGCCTGAGAGTCAAGATTATGTAAACAAAGCAGCTTTGACACCTGGTTAATAAACTGGATGTTTTATTGCCACAAAGGACAATGGTTGCCCTGCAGAAGAAGTTGAGGAGTTAATTGCATTAAAGCTTTATCTTCGAAAACATAGTTAAGGTCAAATATAAGAAGGAACAAAAATGCTGCTTGTGGTAACAAAGCAAGCTTCAGACTCAAGGGTTCCAGGAGAGTAATCAACATTTTGGATGAAAGGATCTGAAGAATCACATAGCCTGGTAGACAAAAACCTGTATAAGAATTGAACACCAGAAACATTCAGTGGTAGAACTTCAAAGAACAAAGCTACATGAGGATCGAACCCTGAACTCTTCCAGAGATAGACATTGTTGGCAAAATCCTGGCCAAATTTCACCATGTAGGGGTTCTGGTTTGTGATTGGTAATTTGCTGATTTTTAGGTGTGTTGAATCACCCTCAGATCTCTGGTTCTGACAGTGAACTTATTGAGGGAATGTGAAATGAAGAACGCAGTAAACATTTGTTTAAACTAGTTGAGCAGTGGGGGTAGGAACCAGAGCTATGGATCAGAGGATGGGATAGCTGGGGTACTAGCAGATACAGCATGCAGAGAGTCTGTGAGGAAGGACAAACAGTTGACCAGGCAAAATTGCTGACAGTGTGACGGATTGAAGAGTGTATATTTTAATGCGAGAGGTGTCAGGAATAAGGGTGATGAACTTAAAGCATGATTCAGTACTTGGAATTACAATGTTGTGGCCATTATGGAGATGTGGACATCACAGGGGCAGGAATGGTTGTTGAGTGTTCCAAAGTTTAGATGTTTCAAAAGAAATTGGGAGGGAGGTAGAATTGCTGTCATGGGTGACTTCAATTTCCCTAATATAGACTGGAACCTCCTAAGTCCAAATGGTTTGGATGGAGCAGATTTTGTCAGGTATATCCAGGAAGGATTTCTGACTCATTGTGTAGATAGGCTGACTAGAGGGAAGGCCATATTAAATTTGATGTTTGGGAACAAACTAGGCCAGGTGTCAGATCTCTCGGTGAGAGAACATTTTGGTGGTAGTGATCACAAATCCCTGACCTTGACTACTGTCACGGAGAGGGATTGGAGCAGATGGTATGGGAAAATATTTCATTAGGGGAGGGGCAATTACAGTGTTATTAGGCAGGAACTGTGGAGCATAAATTGGGAACAGATGTACTCAGAGAAATGCACGACAGAAATGTGGAGGTTGTTTAAGGAGCACCTGCTATCTGTGCTGGATACGTTTGACTCATGAGGCAAGGAAAGGATGGTAAGGTGAAGGAACCTTGGATGACAGGGCATGTGGAACATCGTTCAGGAGGCAGAAGGAAGCTTACTAAAGGTTGAGAAAGCAAGAATTAGAGAGGGGTCTGGAGGGTTATAAGGTAACCAGGAAGAAACTGAAGAATGGACTTGGGAGAGCTAGAAGGGGGCCAAAGCCTTGGCAGGTAGGATTAAGGAAAACCCCAAGGCTTTCTATGCTTATGTGAGAATCAAGAGGATGAACAGAGTGATGGAAGGGCCGATCAGGGATAGTGGAGGGAACTTGTGCCTGGGGTTGAAGGAGGTAGGGGAGGTCCTTAATAATTCTTTGCTTCTGTATTCACCTGTGAGGGGGACCTTTTAGTTTGCGAGGACAGCTTAAAACAGGAAGATATGCTCAAACAGGTTGCTGTTAGGAAAGAGGATATGCTAGAAATTTTGAAAAACATGTGGACAGCTAAGTCCCCTGGGCCAGACGGAATATTCCCAAGGTTCCTATGGGAATCTAAGGAAGAGGTTGCTGTGCCTTTGGTGATGATCTTTGTGTCCTCACTGTCCACTGGAGTAGTACCAGATGACAGGAGTTTTCAAAATGTTACTCTCCTGTTCAAGAAAGGGAATAGGGACGATCCTGGGAATTATTGACCAGTCAGTCTTATTTCTGTGGTGGGCAAATTATAAGAGAGGATTCTGAGAGATAATATTTATGATTATTTGTAAAAGCATAGTTTGATTATAAATAGTCAGTGTGGCTTTGTGAGGGGGGTGGTCATGCCACATAAGGCTTATTGAATTCTTTGAGGATGTGACAAATCACACTGATGAAGGCAGAGCAGTGAATGTGGTGTATATGTACTTCAGCAAGGCATTTGAGATGGTTCACCATGATAGGGTCATTTAGGAAGTAAGGAGGCATAGGATTCAGGGAAATTTGGCTGTCAGGATATAAAACTGGAAATAGAAAGTATTCAGCCTGGAGCTCAGTAACCAATAGTTTTCCACAGAGATTTGTTCTGGGACCTCTGCTCTTTGTAATCTTTATAAATGACTTGGATGAGGATAAATTTACCAATGACACGAAGGTTGGTGAAGTTGTGGATATTGTGACGGGTTATTGTAGGTTGCAAGGGGACATTGACAGGTTGCAGAGCTGTGCAAAGAAGTGGCAGTTGGGATTCAACCCAGAAAAGTGCAAAGTGATTCATTTTGGAACGTCGAATCTGAGTGCAAAATACAGAGTTAATGGCAGGATTCTTGACAGTATGGAGAAACAGAGGGATCTTCGGGTCCTAGTCCATAGATCCCTCAAAGCTACCACCCAAGTTGTTTGGGTTTTTATAAATCGCCTGGTGTGTTGGCTTTCATTGGTAGGAGGATTGAGTTTAAGAACCACAAAGCTAGGCTTTAGCTCTATTAAGCCCTGGTTAGACCACACTTGGAATATTGTGTTCAGTTCTCGTTGTCTCATTCTAGGAAGGATGTGAAAGTTTTAGAGAGTGTGCAGAGGCAATTTATTAGGATGCTGCCAGGAATGAAGGGCAGGTCTTATGAAGAAAAGTTGAGTGGAATAGCGTTATTCTCAATAGAATGAAGAAGGATGAGAGATGACTTGATAGAGGTGTACAAGATGATGAGATGCATAGATGGAGAGGATAACCAGAGACTTTTTCCCAGGGTGGAAATTACTATTATGAGGGAGCTTAATTTTAAAGTGAATGGAGGAATTTATAGGGGAGATGTCAGAGGTAGGTTCTTTACGCAGAGAATGGTGGATGCATGGAATGCACTGCCAGCGGTGCTAGTAGACTCAGGTACTTTAGGGACATTTAAGTGACACTTGGACAGGCACATGGGCGATAGTAAAATGAAGGGCATGCAGGTTAGTTTGATCTTAGAATAGGATAATAGGTCAGCACGCCATTGTGGGCTGAAGGGCCTGTACCATGCTGTATTGTTCCATGCTCCATATTCTCTATGTTTAAATGGATCTCTACGCTTATTAAACCCAAAAGGTACATATTTTACAAGAAACAAAGGCAATTATAACAAATAGTGAAATTGATACTTCCAATTATACAGAGTAACTAAACACTATTAAATCAAATACAGGTTAAACACATTCAGAACTAAGCAACAGAGTTTTAATAATAGAAAATTTTCATAGGCTTTGTACCCTTGGGGTTCCCTGCACTGTAACCACCGACCTTCCCCTCCCTGCTAGTTAGGTTAGATGCTTTAGTGTTTCAAAAATATAAGCTCATCATTGGGTATAAATATGGCTTTGAAGTACAGCTGGCCATTGCAACTTGCTGTAGCTGATGCATCGCTGAAAACTTTAGAAGGTGTAGGCCTTCAGTCTGGGCTGAGTCTGCTAATGCAATAGGGCATGTTTTGGATTTATCTGGTGAGTACTTGGTTTCCCTTACTTTGTGGTGTTTTTTTGAGAGCCAGTTTCCATCTCAGGATGTGTCTGAGGCCTTGTTGTGTTGGTTGGGTCAGTGATTTTTGTTTTCTGCTCAGCCTCCCAATGCCCATGGAGGGTCCCCACAGTAGCAATAGCATCGCACATGCCTAAAGCAATGTTGCTTTAATAACATCTTATCTGAATCACTGCATCCACGTCTTACCAACTGTGCCACGGCGACATACACTGACTCTGTACTCTATCCTCTGTTACAGCAAGCGAAAAATCGGAAGTGTTTACGAAATATTTTGCTGCGTGGGTATGGCAGTCTCATGTTAATGTCCCTGGTCTGGTATTGGAAAGTTTTGGAATCAAATTTGCAAAATGCTAATATGAAAATGAAATAAAAATAGGAATGTAGAAGCTAACATGAGAAGAAATAGATTGCTATAAAAGCTCAAGTTGTTTCTTCATGTTCTTCCAAGACCGAAAGCTACAGCACTTAATCTAGTAGATTTCTGACTCCAGGCCTAATATTTATTCCTCAAACATCATTTAAAGAAAAAGATCATGTCTTTCACACATTGCTGTTTTTGGGAGCTTGCTTTGCACATTTTTCATACCTAACAGTGATTACAATGCTGTCAAGCAGTTTGACACATCCTGTCGTTGTGAAAGACACAGCCTAAATACAAATCTTTCTTGTTCTTCTCTCACATGAACCAATCATTCAACAGGGAACAAAGAAGTTTTAAAAAACACAGAGATAAATGAGCTTATATTGGAAATTCTCAAGTAAATGTAGTCTTAACTGAGGCAAAGAAAGGTGGTTGTAGCTTTCAGATGCTAGTTATTACAACCTTATAACATCATTACAGATGTTCTTCAGGAAAGAATCTGTGATGAAACCACCCTGGCGGAATTAACCTTAACTGTTCCATCAATGCATTTTCTCTTTCAAAAGGTCAGACTAACATAAAGTCCAGCGACATTCATAACATGTTCAATGATGAAGCAGGCTATGCGAATGCAAACTACTTTGCAAACCATATTCACTCAAATCTATAGAGGGTTAGGCAATGATTTAACTGAGATTTTAAGATTTTTAAAAGAGGGTAGATATTAGGGCATATCTTCGCCAGTGGGAGAGTCTAGGACAAGGGAACATAACCATAAAAAACAATACCAGCAAGACCATTCAGGAAGTAAATTAAGAAACGTCTTCATTTACAGAGTATATTTTTTGAGGTCGTTCACTGCCTGCTATCTTCTTTTATCTTTGTCTTCTATAGAATATTTACATTAGCATCTGTTTTTTGTTAACAAAGTGGTTCATTATCCAATATAAATAATTTAAATAAATACAAAAGAAGCTTAATTGTTCTGACATTAGTGACTACTCATGTCGGCTTGTTAAGTTATTATATATTACTTCTAATATATTTCCAGGGCCCAGTATAAATCTAACAGTAAAATGTTATTGTTGATTTGGTTGGTTTTTTGCACTTATTTGAACAACACAAGGGGTGGATCTTACCATCTTTTTAACTAAGCGGTGAAGTGTTTCTTGCTGTGAGGTTGAGTTAGGTTTCTCACCATATCTTACCAAACTTGATTGCTGCTTGTACACTTGCTACCAGAATCATACCATATTTCCATCCCCCTCTTACCAGGCACCATTTCTGGAGGAACTCACTACTCAGTGAGGGCCCTACAATGGACCTGCATCCTTTGGGGCCTTGCCCAAATTCAAAGCCAACAGCATACCTGATGTAGTATGGGCTGAGGTTAGAAACAGGAAAGGAGAGGTCACCCTGTTGGGAGGTTTCTATAGGCCAGTTGGAGGTTATCTTGATTAACATGTTAGGCATCAGGAGAGATGACAGGAAAGTGTCAGCTGGCACCACACATCCAGAGAAGAACCTAGAGAATCTTGCAGATGCAACAGAGGAGAAGAGAATCCTCCACTCCCCAGAGGATGACACGCCTCCACATAATTCAATCCCCACCAGTGATTGCCAGCCAGGTCAGTGCTGCCTTGGGTGAGGAGGACTGGGCAGCAGTGCCACAACAATGTTAAATGATCTTCTCAGCTTTCTGAGGTAAATGCAATGCTCTGCTTTCTGCTACCTCACATTCATATGCGGCATTGTGTTTTGGGGCACATACTATGTTACATGGCCCAAAGGCAAGGCTGATATGGCACAATGATGTACAAGATGCATCTGCACTTGACTGACATGGAGCCAAAGCACGGCCATCTGCATTGTTGTCTGACAGTGCCAGCACAAAGCTTAGTATAAAAGCGCATTAAATATATGTTCAGCATCTGCCAGCAGGCATCTAGGGAACCCGCACTAAGAGAGCAACAGAGAAGCTATGGTTAACATCCTGGCAAAAGCCTTGTAATGAGTTCATTTCCCTGTGTGCTATCTGTACTTAATGTAACCATACACTGCTGGTTGGCAGCAACATCTCTTAGACCAGTTTGCCCTTGCAGGTATTGGACAAGGCTCAAGATAACAGGAACTGGCAGAAACTGGTAGGAGGCTAACAATGGGTTGCTTTGTGAGTGGAAGTACACTGAGTCAGCCAGATCTGCTATGAGTTAAAACTGCAGGAAACCAGAAACTGCTGGCTCTGTCAGATAAGGTATACATTCGGAGAAAATATTTAGGATTGCTCACATGCATGGATAAGTCCAAACAAGGCATATATTTGGACAAACTCGCAGGATTAGGCATGTGCACACATAATTATGAGTAAGGAACATAGGTGAAGCAAGACTTGTGTATAAAAAGCCTGAAAAAATCTCTTTGTTCAACACCACTTCAAAGACTGACATTGTAAGAACGTACCCTATGTCACGAGGGTGACCAAGTTGTCAAGCAAGTTCAGCCTGGTCAGCCGTGAACTCTCCCACGTAATAACGATTAGATTTAGTTATAGAAATCAAGATTGTGAGAGACAGTGATTGAGGTATCTCTAGTGGTTAAAAGTGCGGTGTTTGTTTAATTACTTAACAAATAAATTATGATTTTATCTAGTTCTAAGTGTCTCCACTGCATCTTCATCTATGGATTAAGCATTGTCTGTCGGAGATGGGCAACACAGGGCATTGTGTCAGTACTATAGAGGTTATCAGGATAGCAGCAATGTCTGTTGTGGAAGGGTATATGCAGCTGATGCAGGGGGTTATACTGTGCTCTCCAATGTGTCTGTGGCCAATATGAATCTCCTGGAGCAAGCAGTAAGTTGAACCCACCAAGGACTCATTCTGGTTTTCCAGCTAGTTATGAATTTGGCTGCAAACAAGCCATTTAAGCAGCGATAAACAGCATCAGGTTGGGAACTTGTCCTCTCTGGTGAAAGCCTTGTCATGACAGTTGAGCAAAAGGGGGATATTGCGATGAGCTGATCTTGAAGTTTGGTTGAAAATGATGGCTGATTCTACCAATCATCATGCCATGGCCCATGCGATTCACAGCCCTGGCCAGATTGTGGCCCAGGTTTTACATAAGTATTGGTGTCACCTAATTTAATTGGTTCTTAATGTTTACATTCAAAAATGCAATGCCTAATGCTCTTTGGGAGAGCTTCAACTAATACAGCAGGAGGGTGGGAGCCAGAATTGTAGTGGGAAATTGTGCATGGAGCCTAAAGAAATAGGAGAGGCGCTAAATGAATATTTTTTGTCAGTATTCACACAGGAAAAAAGACAATATTGTCAAGGAGAATACAGAGATACAGGCTTTTAGACGAGACGGGATTGAGGTTCATAAGGATGCGGTGTGAGCAATTCTGGAATGTGTGAAAATAGATAAACCCCCGAGGCCAGGTGGGATTTATCCTAAGGTTCTCTGGGAAGCTAGAGAGGAGATTGCAGAGCCTTTGGCTTTGATCTTTGTTGTCATTTTCTGCAGGAATAGTGCCAGAAGACTGGAGGATAGCAATTGTTGTCCCCTTGTTCAATAAGGGGCGCAGAGACAATCTTGGTAATTACAGACAGGTGAGCCTTACTTCGGTTATGGGTAAAGTGTTGGAAAGGATTATAAGCGATAGGAATTATTATCATCTAGAAAGGAATAATTTGATTAGGGAGAGTCAACACAGTTTTGTGAAGGGCAGGTTGTGCCTCACGAACCTTACTGAGTTCTTTGAGAAGGTGACCAAACAGGTGCATGAGAGTAAAGCGGTTGATGTGATATATCTGGATTTCAACGAAGTGTTTGATAAGGTTCCCCACATTAGGCTATTGCAGAAAATACGGAGACTTGGGATTGAGGGTGATTTAGTGATTTGGATCAGAAATTGGCTAGCTGTAAGAAGACAGAGTGTGGTGTTTGGTGGGAAATGTTCATCCTGGAGTTCAGTTACTAGTGCTTTACTGCAAGGATCTGTTTTGGGGCCACTGCTGTATGCCATTTTTATAAATGACCTGGACGAGGGCGTGGAACGGTGGTTTAGTAAATTTGCAGATGACACTAAAGTCGGTGGAGTTGTGGATAGCGTGGAAGGATGTTGCCTGTTACAGAGGGACGTAGATAAGCTGCAGAGCTGGGCTGAGAGGTGGCAAATGGAGTTGAATGCGGAAAAGTGTGAGGTGATTCACTTTGGAAGGAGTAACAGGAATATAGATACTGGGCTAATGGTAAGATTCTTGGTAGGGTGGTTGAGCAGAGAGAGAGCAACGGATGGGTGAGAGGAAGAACAGGTTAGGGAAGCGGAGACAGGCTGGGCTGGTTTTGGGATGCAGTGGGGGGAGGGGTCAAGCTGGGCTGGTTTTGTGATGCAGTGGGGGGAGGAGAAGAACTGGGTGGGTTTTGGGATGCAGTGGGGGAAGGGGAGATTTTGAAGCTTGTAAAGTCCACATTGATACCATTGGGCTGCAGGGTTCCCAAGAGGAATAGGAGTTGCTGTTCTTGCAACCTTCGGGTGGCATCATTGTGGCACTGCAGGAGGCCCATGATGGCCATGTCGTCTGAGGAATGGGAGGGGGAGTTAAAATGGTTCACGACTGGGAGGTGCAGTTGTTTGTTGTGAGCCGAGCGGAGGTGTTCTGCAAAGCGGTCCCCAAGCCTCCGCTTGGTGTCCCAAATGTAGAGGTAGCCACACTGGGTACAATAGATACAATATACCACATTGGCAGATGTGCAGGTGAACATCTGCATGAGATGGATGGTCATCTTGGGACCTGGGATCGGGGTGAGGGAGGAGGTGTGGGGGCAAGTGTAGCACTTCCAGCGTTTGCAGGAGAAGGTGCCGGGTGTGGTGGGGTTGGAGGGGAATGTGGAGCGGACAAGGGAGTCACGGAGAGAGTGGTCTCTCCAGATGACAGACAAGGGTGGGGATGGAAAAATGGCTTGGATGGTGGGGTCGGAATGTAGATGGCGGAAGTGTCGGAGGATGATGCGTTGTATCCGGAGGTTGGTGGGGTGGTGTGTGAGAACGAGGGGGATCCTCTGGGGGCGGTTGTGGCGGGGGCGGGGTGTAAGGGATGTATTGCGGGAAATACGGGAGACGAGGTCAAGGGCATTCTCGACCACTGTGGGGGGAAAGTTGCGGTCCTGGAAGAACGTGGACATCTGGGATTTGCAGGAGTGGAATGCCTCATCCTGGGAGCAGATACGGCGGAGGCGGAGGAATTGGAAATAGGGGTTGGAATTTTTGCAGGAGGGTGGGTGGGAGGAGGTGTATTCTAGGTAGCTGTGGGAGTCAGTGGGCTTGAAATGGACATCAGTTACAAGCTGGTTGCCTGAGATGGAGACTGAGAGGTCCAGGAAGGTGAGGGATGTGCTGGAGATGGCCCAGGTGAACTTGAGGTTGGGTGGAAGGTGTTGATGAAGTGGATGGACTGTTCGAGCTCCTCTGGGGAGCAAGAGGCGGCGCCAATACAGTCATCAATGTAACGGAGGAAGAGGTGGGGTTTGGGGCCTGTGTAGCTGCGGAAGAGGGACTGTTCCATGTAACCTACAAAGAGGCAGGCTTAGCTGGGACCCATGCGGGTGCCCATGGCCCATGTCTGTAGGAAGTGGGAGGAATCGAAAGAGAAGTTGTTGAGGCTGAGGACGAGTTCGACTAGGCGGATGAGGGTGTCAGTGGAGGGGTCTGCAGGACAGGAAGAAGTGGCGGGCCTTGAGGCCATCTGCATGAGGAATACAGGTGTAAAGGGACTGGACGTCCATGGTGAAAATGAGCTGTTGGGGGCCAGGGAATTGGAAGCCCTGGAGGAGGTGGAGGGTGTGGGTGGTGTCATGGACATAGGCTTTCGCCACTGCATCCCAAAACCAGCCCAGTTCTTCCCCTGCCCCCACTGCATCACAAAACCAGCCCAGCCTGTCTCCGCTTCCCTACCCTGTTCTTCCTCTCACCCATCCCTTCCTCCCACCTCAAGCCAGAACTCCATTTCCTCCCTACCACCTCACCCCACCTCCTTGACCTGTCCGTCTTCCCTGGACTGACCTATCCCCTCCCTACCTCCCCACCTATACTCTCCTCTCTACCTATCTTCTTTTCTCTCCATCTTCGGTCCGCCTCCCCCTCTCTCCCTATTTATTCCAGTTCTCTCTCCCCATCCCCCTCTGTGATGAAGTGTCTAGGCCTGAAACATCAGCTTTTGTGCTCCTGAGATGCTGCTTGGCCTGCTGTGTTCATCCAACTCCACACTTTGTGACCAGGATGTTGCCTGGTATGAAGGAACGGTCTTATGAGGAAAGGCTGAGGGGCTTGAGGCTGTTTTCTTTGGAGAGAAGAAGGCTAAGAGGCAACGTAATAGAGACATACAAGATGATCAGAGGATTAGATAGGGTGGACAGTGAGAGCCTTTTTCGTCTGATAATGATGGCTAGTACAGGGGGCATAGCTTTAAATTGATGGTTGATAAATATAGGACAGATGTCAGAGGTAGGTTCTTTACTCAGAGAGTAGTCAGGGCATGGAATGCCGTGCCTGCAACAGTAGTAGACTCACCAAGTTTAAGGGCATTTAAATGGTCATTGGATAAACATATGGATGATAATGGAATAGAGTAGGTTAGACGGGTTTCAGATTGGTTTCACTAGTCAGTGTAACATCGAGGGCCGAGGGCACTGTAATTATCTACGTTCTATGTTCTGTATCTCAGTTCATCTGTTTACATTCCTTACCAAAACTAAATAGAATATCAATATTTCTCCTCCAAAATGCTTTGAACATTTTTAAACATAAACAGTTATTTTAGTCATGAATGCAGGAAATGTACCTCAATATTACTGTCAGATCATCTGGGTTGCAGCTTTGCCAAAGGTAAACCAAACCATATAACATCGTACAGCATGGCAAGCCACCTCTTAGCCTATGTTGGCTCTTGAAAGAGGCATCCATTTAGTTCCAATGCTCCATGCTTTCCCCAATGTTCTTAGAATCTTTCTTCTCTAAGTATTTGTTCAGTTCACTTTTGACTGTTATTCTTGAAGGGTTTACTCCGGATGCTCCAGTTTTCTCCTACGTACCAAAGTTGTGCAGGTTAGGTCGCTTGGCCATGGGAAATGCAGAGTTACAGGGATGGGATGGGTCTGGGTGCGCTGCTTTTCAGAGGGGCTGAATGGCCTGCTTCCACACTAATGATTCTATGATTTCCTTGATATTTAGAACATAGAACATAGAATATAGAACACTACAGCGCAGTACAGGCCCTTCCGCCCTTGATGTTGCGCCGACCTGTGAAAACAAACTGAAGCCCATCTACACTATCCCATTATTATCTATATGTTTATCCAATGACCATTTAAATGCTCTTAAACTTTCATGCCCTTACTACTCTCTGATTTGCTGAAGGAATTCTGGGATTTTACATCACAAAGTATGGAAAGAAGGAGATTATCGTGAAGAAATACAGTCAAAATTTTACTGAAGACGTTGTGGATTTATCTCTAGTTGAACTGGAAGCCAGAGACAACTACCAAGGAAAGTACAAAGTGTTCTATGGAAAAAAAATCTTTGCTATTGTCTCTGAAAATAGCAGAGTTCCCAGGATGGTTGACCAATGCTGTAAGAAGTGGCTTGATCTAATGCAAGCTAACAAAGTAATAGCATATAAAAACATATATGCATACATATATACAGATATAGTATAAATATATTTCAAAAGGCATTCATGTTTAAGTTTTTGTTGCAAAACTAAAAATCTACTGTGCAAAATGGGAGTGCCAGAGGTTATAAAATATAGTTGCCTTGGAGATTGCTCTAACTTCACCTAACCCTTACAATTCAATGTCAGATGGTCAGTGTTGTTTACTGATTTTATTAGGCATCATAAAACGCAGTTACCTTGGACACACCTCACACAATGACATCAGTGATATCTGTAATCTCAAAAGATTTAAATTCAATGGTACTCTCCACAAGTCCGGGGAGAATTATTTAATTTTAAGCCTCACGTTTTCATTCAGGTTAAGTTTGAACACAATACCCAGAAATGCTTGTTGAATAGTGGGGTAACAGCTTACACCAAGGGTCTGACAGATCAGATGGAATGTTTGCAGTGCATGCCTGGCGTACAGATTGCTACTGTGTCCAGTGAAGTTTTAGACATCAACATCAGAAGTGAGTTGATAAATTGACTAATGCTTAAATCATTTGTATTGAATTTATTTTGTGACAAAGAATAAGTATGTTTCATTTTTTTTCCTCTGCCAAAAAAAACCACAGAGATTTTAATTGATTATGTGTCCATTGCTTCAAGTTACAGAGAGACCAGAAAGTGGATTATACAGAAGCAACTGCATCACACAGACATGATGTTGAACCTGCAATAGAGGAGGGAGAGCAGCATACCTGTGACTAAGAATGGCATAGACAATCATTTTTTAAAAACCTTAAGGTTTGTCTGAGATTCAAAAGAAGGCAGCACAAGATGCCAGAAGCACTTCAGCAGAAAGTCACCTGAACCTATGGAAGTTGCTGAATCTGCAGCATTGCTGAAGCTCAGCCAGTACCATCACTAGTACCATGGGACAAATGATACGGATCTTCAAGATGATGCAGCATTCCCGGAGAGCTTCTATGCTTCACTTTTACAGAGTGTGTAAAATAGCTCAGGGTAACTCAGCCCCATTCTCACAGCTCCTAAATGAATTCCAAGCAGATGTAACACAGCACATCCAAGCCCTGCATATTGTTTTCTTTTTAAAGCATAAAAATGAAGAACATAGTTTTACAGTACCAAAGCTATAGTTAGGACTAGGAACGCGGTTGTGCTTCCAGAATATGAGCAACTAAGTGATTAAAATGCAGAACCTCAACAGGTAAGAATCTTAACAGAGCCTTGAGCAGTTGAACTGGGTAAATAAAATGAGAGCGTGCAAAGCTTGTACGTGGACAAATGCATTCAGATTGAAAGGACTCTGGCAGTAGTACTGTGGACAGTGGGAACCGTGCAAGAACCAATGTTCTGATAATGATGGTGGTTGAGAGGGGACTAAGATAAATAAATAGGTTGAAGGATCAGTTGAATACTTTTGCATTCTGTGTTCCTTCTTGCAACACTTGATTAGCAACTCCATTATTATTACCTTGCTCCTTTACCTTGTCCTATCTCTTTGGTTTAGGAGTACAACTGTAGATGTAGTCAGATTTTATGAAAATAATGCAACACTGAATTAAAGGTGGATGAGTTGATGTCATGAAGAGATGTAAGCAGGTATGATCTAATTATCATTGCACTTGCATGGCTGCAGAGTGAACAAGGCTGGGGACTGTTCAATATTAAGGAATGGTAGGCAAAAGAGAAAAGGGGTAAGGTTGGGTTAACACTGTTAGTGAGGGAAAGGAGGATTACATTAATAAGAGAGGTTCTTAGATCAGAAAGTAAAGAAATAAAATCAATTTGTGTGAATCTAATTAACAGCGAAGGATGGCAAACATTTTTGGAGTTGATTTATGGGTCACCAAACATTAATGCTAATATAGGGTAAGGTATAAATCAGTAAATTAGAGGTGCATTTAACAAGGATTTTACAGTAATTATAAGGGACATCAATCCATATTTGTACCTATATGCAGTGATGGCCCAGCTGATCAGCATCCTCTTCTCAAGTTCTCGAAAATGATGTCCCTTTGTTGAAGTCTTATTCTTGTTTCCTCGTTCTGTTGGATGCTAGACAAAAAAAAACAAATTTTTTTGTCTCCTTTCAGCAACGTTTAAGCTCTGTGCTAAGGTCTTAGGTGGCTCAGTGGTTAGCACTGCAGCCTCACAGCGCCAGGGACCCGGGTTTGATTCCAGCCTCAGGAGACTGTGTGGAGTTTGCACATTCTCCCCTTGTCTGTGTGGGTTTCCTTCGGGTGCTCCGGTTTCCTCCCACAGTCCAAAGATGTGCAGTCTAGGTGGATTGGCCATGCTAAATTTCCCATAGTGTTCAGGGGTGTGTCAGTTATTGGGGGATGGATCTGGGTGGGATGCTTCAAGGGGCGGTGTGGGTTTGTTGGGCTGAAGGGCCTGTTTCCACACTGTAGGGAGTCTAATCTAATCTAAACAATGGAAACTTTAAAACTATGACAGACAAATTTGTGGTGGTTATTTGGGAAACTACATAAAAAGGATATGACGCTATGCAGACAATGACAAGGATCCAAATAGTTAATACCATGATTTACCATAAATTTGTATCCTTTCAAGGCACAAAGCACAGTAGGAAGTATGATCCAACCATGGCTTACAAGTCAAGTTAAAGATTTTATGAGACAAAATAAAGAAATTTGTGAAAAATGTGTAATGCCTGAGGATTGGGAGTCTTTTATAGTACACCAGAGGAGGACTAAGAAACTGATTAAAATAAAGAAAACTAAACTTTGAAAGTAAACAAGTGAGTGACATAAGAACAAATTATAACACCTGCTTTGGGTTTTAAAAGATAAAGATAACCAAAGATAAATGTGGGTACATCGCAGAACAGGAGAATTAACAATAAATAGACCATAAGGGAAAAAAAGAGAAATGAAAACACTTCGATCAAACTTTTCTGCTTTGTAATATTTTGTGATACACTGTTTAGAGTTGTCCATCTGGATGCTGTGGAATCCCCATTTCAGTGCACTCGGAAGGAATTGTCCAGGAAATTGGAGATTCCACTGAGCAATTGCCCTAACTGCTTGGAACGCTCTGAAAGTATCAATTTAAAAGTCAGAGAATTCATAAAAAGAAGAGAATTCAGAGGGTCCTGCTTCAATTAAGTCAACAGGTCTGGGTAATTCTTCAACTGATCCCCAGGTTATGAACTATAACCCAGTCATCTTGTGCCTACCCCAGAACCTGACGATCTGTATCGACCCCTCACCGCACTCTGCTCTGCAACCAGGACTTGACATCCCTTTGTCTACGCTGGAGCCTGACACACACTGCCATCAGACCTCGACAACAACCTCCAAGCCCAGGACCAGACTTAGGTTCTCCCTGCTGGATCCGATCCCATCCGCACTCGTGAACCTGGCACCACCTTACCCCACAGCTGCAAGAACCCTCATTCTCTCAATGCCAGTCTTGACCCTCTACCCCCACTGCTGGGCCCAATTCTAGTTGTTCACCTGCTAATAAATGTGATCCCCGGCTAGAAGCCTGATCTATGGAAGATTGGATTTCCTGTGGAGGGTCAGTCTAATGTGCCAGCCTTCACAGACAAAAGACCTGCATTCTTTTTAATAAATATTAAAGAACCAAGAGATTAGGAAGAATGAAGAACTGAAATAGTAGTACTGCAGAAATTAAATGGGGCAGGAGGTTGATATATCCCACAGACCAGAAGTACTCTGTTGTAAAATATTGAAGAGATGTTGTAGAGATAATGAATACATTCCGGAAAAACTCATGCAGACTTAAGGGTAGAAAATATAATGTCATTGTTAAAAAAGTGAGAATGTGAAGAATTGTAGAACTTGTTAGTCTGATGTAGAGAAAATACAAATGTCTATTAGAAAGGAGATGGTACATGGACACTGAAAATTTGATAATAGAATTTGGCAGATCAACATGATTTATAAGGTAAAATCATGTTTAATAAACATGTTAAAGCTATTTTGAGGATGCAACTAGCAGAATAGTTAAAGGGATACCGTTGGGTGTGATATGTTGAATTTGTGTTTCAGTAATTGTGTTGGATGTAATGTTTCAGTAATTGTATAAAAAGGTTATGAAGGGCTAGGAAAGTACAGAAATGGAGAGGTATTGGTGGTAATATACTGGCATAGATTAAGAACTGGTTAATGGATGGAAAGGAGAGTAGGAGTAAATGAGCATTGCTAGGTTAGCAGTTTGGTACTGCACTGGGAGGAATTTCACCACTTGATCTGGAGGGCCATTAAGTCATACAGTGCAGAAGAGGCCTTTTGGCCCATCAAGTCAATACTGCCAAAATATACTACCATGTACATTAATTCCATTTTCCAGCATGAGGATCATAGCCTTGAATGTAATGAAGTATTTGGAAATCTCTGATCCCTATTGCATTTCCAGAAATGTCATGTAAAATGTACACTGTCTGTTTGGTCTGGAATCAATATCACAATGCAACCTTCAGGATATGGGATTCAACTTGGCCCCTTTATTAGCAGTCCTCCTCCTGAATTGTATTTATCTTTATCCTTTTGGGGCATTTGGCATCACTACCAAAGCCAGCATTTGTTGTATTTCCATAACTGCTATTGACACACATAGCTGTTCAAGCCATTTCAGAGCGAAGTTATAAATCAGCCACATTGTTGGTCTCAAGTCACATCTAAGACAGACTAGGTAAAGATAATAGATTTCCTTCTTACATTACCAAACCAGATAGGCCTTTACAGAAATCAATAGTAATCATCACGGTCTCCATCTTAGAGATCAGCCTTATAGTCCACATTTATGAATTGAGTTGAAATACCAACAGCTGTGGGAGTGGGATTTGAACCCACAACCACAGAACATTAGCGCCATAATTACTAGTCCAATGACATTGCTGCCATCTCCTCGAATGTAACATGATTTAAAAAATGGCAAAGATCACCTTTCTCGATTCGCTCATGGGGTGATAATGATACTGTGACTGGCTTAGTAATGAAGGTGCAGGGAATGATCTGGGGGCATGGTTTCAAAGCCTACCACAGTAACTGGTGGAATTGAAATTCAAATCATACCTAGAATTGAAATAAGCCTCACACATGGGGACAATGAAATTACCATTGAATGTCACAAGTATTGTTACAATGTTGTGTAGAGTGTGTGGTTCTCCTAAGAGACTATGTGTTGTTCTCAGCTGAGAGACTTGTACAGAAAATAAAAGTCTGCATGCAGCTGAAGATGTGCACTCATTTCTAAAATTGAAATTGGCTAGTGATTGGAAACCTTCGGCCTGTTTTGATGTTTTGACAACTAGCTAGAATCAGCCAATTAATTTAAACTAAGAACTTAGTGATTGAAAGCCAATTTAGTTTAACCAAAGCAATTGTCAGAAAAATGATATGCCATCCAAGGTATATAGGGAGAAGGTTTTTGAAAATTGGTGAGAGTGAAGTGCCACCTGAAAAATAAGTACCTAGGCCTCACAAGAAATTGCTAAGCTCTCTAAGAAAGCGCCACCTTATCTATAAAAGTACCAGGGCACTTCTAAGGGACTTCACAGAGAAATCATCCAAGACAGCAGGATCAGTGGAAGAACAGCAGAAGAACGGCATTTATAACTAGAGAGACAGTGGAGTAGACAGAGCATACTGGAAGACATATCCGGTGTGGACTTTGAGAGGCTAAGTTTTAATTTAATTTTGTTTCTTACTTCTTGCATTATATATGCATTATGTATATATATATTACTCCTTTTTAACATATTGGGTGAGGTAAGGCTAGCTTCTCTGAGTGTTTTGGGTTTAATTATTAGAAGGGGACCTCTACCCCCACCATAACAGATTAGGGGCTTGTGTTTCAATTTTAATTATCAAAGGTGTTCGACTTACCCTTCCTAATATATTCTGTCAGGGTTCACTGCTGTCCTACTCTGGCCTCCATGTGATCCCAGAGAAAGACAGAAAAGTGGCGTTATGGATTATCAGATCAGCCACAATCTCGTTGAATGTTGAAACAGTTTCAATGGGCTAAAGGGCCAATTTCTGCTCGTGATCTGATCCACAACAGTTGACTTTATTGTGATCCCTCTGAAGTGTACGAGTAAGTCATTTCAGTTGAAGGACAAAGAGCAATGGGTAGTAATAAATGCAGACTTTGCCAGCAATACCCACAAGCCATGATAGAACAAATAATTTTAAAAGGATACATACATCACTAACTTGACCAGTATTAAGTATCCTCGAGAAGATGGTGGTGAGCTGTCTTCTTGAACTGCTGCAGTCATCGGGTGGAAGGAAACTCATACTTCTTGACCATACAATAGTGAAGAAGCAATAATACATTTCCAAGTCAGAATAATGTGTGTCTTGGAAGGGGCTTTACAAGTGGCAATGTTCCTGTGCATCTGCTGCCCTTGTCTGTCTTCATGGAATCATTGAATCCCTACAGTGTGGAAACAGGCCGTTCAGTCCAACAGGTCCACACTGACCCTCCGAACAGCATCTCATCCAGACACATCCCCCCACCTTATCCCTGATACCCTGTATTTCCCATGATTCATGCAACTAACCTACACATCTCTGATCACAATGGGTAATTTAGCACGGCCAATCCACCTAACTTGCACATTTTTGGACTATGGGAGGAAACCAGAGCTACCGGAGAAAACCCACTTAGACAAGGGGAGAACGTGTAAACTCCATGGGGACAGTTGCCCAAGGCTGGAATCAAATCCAGGTTTCTGGCACTGTGAAGCAGCAAGGCTAACAACTGAGCCACTGTGCCACCCCTTCTTGATGTTTGTGATCTTGGGTTTGGAAGGTGCAGTTGAAGAAACATTGCTAGTACATTGCAGATGGTATGCACTGCTGCTATTGTGTGTCAGAGATGAAGCGAGTTAATGTTGAAGGTGGCAGATGATATCAAAGTGAGCTGCATTGTCCTGGATGGTGTTGCGCTTTGAGTGTTATTGGAGTTGCACTCATCCAGCGAAGTGGGAAGCAGTCCATCACACCCAGCACTTGAGGCTTGTGGATAGTAGACAGGCTTTGGGGAGATAGAAAGAGAGTTTACTTGACATAAAATTTATAACTTTTGATCTGCTGCTGCCACAGCCCATTTATGTATGGTTGGTTCCAGTTCAGTTTTTGGGCTATAGTAACTTCAGGGTTCTTACAGTGGGATTTTCAACAATAGAAATGTCATTGGACATCAAAGGATGATGGATTCTTTCTTGTTGGAGGTGGTTATAGCTTGGCACTTGTGGATTGAATATTACTTGCAATTCAACTGTTGGTGTCATCCAGGTCTTGTTGAATATGAGCAAGAATTGCTTCAATAACGTAAATGTCTTGGACATCGTTCAATCATTAGTGAACATCTTCATTTTGGACCTGATGGCAGAGGAAGCTCATTGATGTGATAATTCGAGATGATTGGACCTAGTATTGCTAACCAGGATTCAATTCTAAACGATGTTTGTATGTTGCAGTCAATCTGATCAATGCTGCTTAAATATCTGGGCCTGTTTTAGAACTTTCCTCTGGACCACTCAATTTTTTAAACAGAGATTTATTTCCAGATATTGTTGATAATTTCCTTAATTTAGTCTTTACTGAAATGTCAGGATTATGAGAAGCTTGCAAGCCTCTTGACAGATGCACCAGGGTTTGGTGAAGCTCTTTGAGACAAAGTAAGACAAGGTAAAGATGAAGCAATGTAGTGTCTGATGAAGAGTCACTGGACTCGATATATTAACTCTGCTTTCTTCCCACTGATGCTGCCACAGCTGCTGAGTTTCTCCTACAATTTCTGTTTTTGTTTCAGATCTTCAGCAAGCACAGTTCTTTGTTTTAGAGCATTCTTATTGAAGTTGAAGCGGGTACTACGGTTTTGGAGTCGATTTGTAGCTCGGGTTGTGGGTTTTGAGTTTGGTTGGCTTACTGAGCTGGTACCTTTATATTTGAATGTCACTTGTGATGAATTCTACTGACCTTGCAGGCACACTGCCTGTCTGATCTGGAACCTGTGCAAAAATACAATATTCTATGGGCCACACACAAAAAAAGTTTCTGATGAGTACAGCTTTTGTTCAGATATTAGTACTTAACATACAGTACATTAGATAATTTGATAGACGTTCTCAGATAAACAAATGTACATTGCTTGCAATTTGCCTCTTGCATCTGACTAATTTTTAAATTTCCTTTCACATTTCAAGTACTTTTATCAGTCATTTTGCCACTTCATACAAAAGTTGCATTAAATTTTGCAGCTTAAGTACGTCATCATACACCTTTCCTAGCTTGATGGATTACACAATAAATTCCGTCAGCTATGTTCTTGCAAGCCTTTTTCTTGGGTGACTTATGCATGCAAGGTATCAAGCTGGCTAATTGCTGGTTAATTTTCTTCCAATTATAAATTTTAAAAAGTTCCGAAGTTGTTCCTGATCGAGATTGTGCATCAATGGCTGACTGTAGTGTTTCCACCACTGGCAGTCCACAGCTGAGGAATATGTTGGCACATTCCTTATTTACTTGCATGAATGCAGCTGCAACAGAACTTGAGAAATTCAAATAGAAAGGTGGAGAAATGTTCCAGAAAATAAAACCCAAAGGTAAATTCCATGATGTGAGAATAGCAAATAGATCATGCAATCTAACAATAGAAAGTACTCATGCTCTTCACATAATGGACTTGTTTACATTCATATTAATCATTATATAGGAGACTGCTGCTACAGAAAGCTTGCTGTAATGCTTTGGGTGTGGGTGAGGGGATGAAGGGACCTCCTGGTCCGTGTGACTATCAGGATTTGTTGGTGATCTCCATTTGTGAACAAGTTCTACACTTTATATATTGAGGTTGGTTAAAGAAGGTGTTCACACCCAATAGGGATTATTGCATGGGAATAAAAAATGTAGAAAAAAAACAAAAAGATGACCATTCCATTATTGAAGGAAGACTCAAGTTGAGAAACCTTTGACATAGTAATTAAAGGAAGACAATTAAAACTGTCTCTAAGATTCCAGAATAGCAATGCCACCTGCAGCATGCCCAGGAATTAGCCTACAGTATTTTCACAATGCCTTCAACAATTCTTTAACATTTTTGTTTGGATTTTTGTAAATCATGAATTTTGAACATTTGATGAAATATATTCCTATAATCTCCACAATATCTTGATGTAATGCCAAATATCTTTGACACATTTTTAAATAATTTATTTCATTAGGAATGATTATGTATTAATCAGGAGAAACAGGAGTGATAATCCCAATGTGGAGGAACTTACAATTTTTATACTGCTTTCACCATAATGTGATACAATTCTCCTCACCACAACATTAGCAATATTTCCATGACCCTCTGTAGAAAGGTTAACAGTTTATTTTTACATACAAGAAATGTCAAACCTGCAAAGTAAAAATTAGGCCAAACAATAATGCTAATTCAGCATAATTCCAGTTGGGTTCCCAGCAGCATACTACTACTTGCCCACTGAGAAAATGTAGCTCGTCATCTTGAATTATGTGATTAAGGATTGTCAGTCTTCCAAAACAATGAAAAGTGAGCACTAGTGAGATATGGGAGCATATCAAAATGTCTTTCATTGTTAGCTGAATGCAGCGTACGTTTCAGTTTGTGTGTAATAGCAAAAAAAGTTTCCACACCTCATTCCGATTTTCATGCCCTCTTCTGACAGAAAACCCATTTTACTGATATATGTGATAAGTGACATTTGAGATAACCAGCAACATCATGGCTTAGCCGTAGTCTACAATCAATTTGGATATTTCAATTTTCTAGCTATTATTCTACAAAAATATCTTTGAATGTCCATAATGATTATTTCTA
Organism: Stegostoma tigrinum; assembly: GCF_030684315.1. Lineage (NCBI taxonomy): Eukaryota > Metazoa > Chordata > Chondrichthyes > Orectolobiformes > Stegostomatidae > Stegostoma > Stegostoma tigrinum. The sequence continues at coordinate 52,902,665 of NC_081368.1, forward strand.
AAGAATAAAAATGAACCAAAAGTAAATAAGTAATTCCATTGGACGCTATGTGAGGATGTCACAAGGTCAGCTTCATGAGGCAAGACAATCATCAGAATGCAAGTTAAGTGTTAATCTATTTGAAACATTTTTGGCTTATTTAGTTTTGAACAAGCAATTGTACATTGAGAAAACCAAATGTTTTGCAATACCATTTTAATCAACATTACTCCATTGTTTGGAAAAGGTATTTAATTCCCATTTTTGCCTCTCTATTCAAGTAAATTAAGAGTTTAATTTGTAATAAGTCAAATCTCAACAGAAGAAAAATCAAAATATGTCTATAGAAATCACAAAGAAGCTTTAATTGATTTAATAGGCTATAAAATTATTAATCAAAGCAAATTTTGATCCATCAAAAAATGAGTGTTAATGACAGAACGTATCAGTTTAGGTTTTGTTTTTTGTCAAAATATATGTCGTGTTCTGTATTGATTCCATGCAATGGTTGCAAATAAAAATCAATTCCAAATCTATTTATGTTGCATTAACATTACGGTTTCAGGCACAAATTTATTCTACTGTCATTCTCTGCTTTATTTATCATTTTAATATAGGATTTTGTACACAGAGGTTAACACTGTTTTAAAATTCTGCAGTTTCTTTTAGGTGCATTCAATGCGTATGGGTCAGAGGCAAAGCCAACTTTTTGTTACTGATCCCAAATTGCATTTGCCAAGGTAGTAGTAAGCTACCGATAAATTGCTGCAGTCCCTGTGATGGAAGTACTCTTGTAGGGTATAAAGCAGGGTTTCCAGAGTTTTGACCCAGTAATGAAGAAAGGAATGGTGATATATTTCCAAGTCAGGGTGATGTATGATTTTGAGGTGGATGTGGTACCATCTGCCTGGTGCCCTTGTCCTTTTCAGCCAGACAGGTTACAGGTAGTAGAGGTGATACTGCGTCTTATACCATCTTATCATGATGATGATAACTGCAACTATGGTGTGTATATAGTGGGGACAGAGGAATGTTGAGGAGAGTGGATGGATAGACAGTTTAGTGTTGCTTTGTCTTGATGAAGTTGGGTTGACTGAATTTCTTTGGAGTTGTAGTAATTTAGTAATTTTGACTTGTGCTTTGCAGGTAATGGAAAAGGTTTTGGGAAGACAAAGTGAGCCAGTCAATACAATCTCTGATCTAGTTTTGTGTAGTGATTGGATCCACGTGTGCCCATTGACTGTGGGATCCTTGATTGGGGTTGTTAACCTGGCTGACCAATGTAACCAGGGGATTAGAATCTCCTCAGTTGAGGACTGACCATGAGCTGGCTGGCCTCAGTCAGCATACTGTGCGCAAGTAAACAAAGGGTAACTTGGTGATGGGACATCGGCCTCTGTGAAGTTGTATCACTTTGTAATCTGCAGTAGCATTTATCTGGATAATCCAGATAAGTTTCTGGTCGATGGTGACTCCCATGATGTTGACGGGAGACGACTGGAGAACAGTAATGCTAACGAAAGTAAAAAGAGGACAAGATCTCTCCTCAATGTCTGGTGGCAAATGTCTGATACGTGTGTGGAATGAATATTATTTAAAAATTATTCATTCAGGCATGTGATCATTGCTGATAGTACCACCTTTTATTGCTCATCCGTGTACAACATAGCAGCTTGCTATTCAATTTCAGATAACCATACTTCTGTGTGTTTGCTGGAGTTATGTATAATGCAGACCAGCTAAACAATCTCAGATTTTCTTTTCCAAGTAACATTAATTGACAAAAATTTTTAAAAACACAATCTGGTATTTTCATGGTCACCAATATTGACAATCAATTTTTAGTGCCATATCTATTTCATTAAAAGAATTTGAATTTCCCAGCTGTCACTGTGAAATTTGAATTAACACAATGCAGTTCTACTAATCAAAGGAAAATGATACACAGTGCTGAGGTTATTGGACTCATGAGGCAGAACCTTTAGAGACATGGGTTCAAATCGCAACATAGTAGCTCGTAGAAGTTATATTCAATTAACACATCTGGAATATAAACCAAATCTCGATATTGATGAGCATAACAACTGTAAAACCTATCTGGTACACTAATATATTTCAAGGAACGGAATCAGCAATCATTACCTGGCCTGCTGTAGTCTTGGCTCCAGACATACAGTATCATGGTTGACTCTTAAACCACTGTCATGAGAAATTAGAGATGGGCACCAAATCATTACCTTGTTAACAAAGCCCACATCCCAAGAAAGATTTGAAAAAGCACTAAAGCCAAGATACTAGCAACACTCCATTAGTTGCCCCAAAACATATCAGAATTGTAATGATCCTAGCTGACGTTAATATTGGACAAGTCAGACCTCAGACTGAAATGTGGCTTGATAGATCTCATTGCTTTTTTGTTTAGTTTTAATGAGCGGTCTTTCATCAAAACACAAAGACACAATTCTGAATATTTGCCATTAAAAATAAAAGAGAGGTATATTATGAAAAAATAAAACATGATCAAACAGAATAAATTAAACTATTACCATATAATAGAACATAGAACAATACAGCGCAGAGCAGGCCCTTCAGCCCTCGATGTTGCACCGACCTGTGAACTAATCTAAGCCCCTCCCCCATACTATCCCATCATTATCCATATGCTTATCCAAGGACTGTTTAAATGCCCCTAATGTGGCTGAGTTAACTATATTGGCAGGCAGGGCCTTCCACACCCTTACCACTCTCTGAGTAAAGAACCTTCCTATGACATCTATCTTAAATCTATCATCCCTCAATATGTGGCTATGCCCCCTTGTACAAGCTGAAGTCATCATCCTCGGAAAAAGACTCTCACTGTCCACCCTATCTAATCCTCTGATCATCTTGTATGTCTCTATTAAATCCCCTCTTAGCCTTCTTCTCTCCACTGAGAACAGACCCAAGTCCCTCAGCCTTTCTTCATAGATCCTGTGCTCCAGACCAAGCAACATCCCAGTAAATCTCCTCTGCACCTTTTCCAATAAACATAAACAGATGTTTTGAAACTTTGGTAAAACTATAATCCAGTTGGTAACCCATTACAGTATGTAAACATGAAAAAGAAAATCTTCTTGTAGAATCATAGAAAACATGAGCGTATGTAAGCAATTCAGTGCTTTGAGCCTGCTCGACCATTCAATATCATGGCTGATCATCCAAATCAGTATCCTGCGCCTATTTTATTCTCATAGTCTTTGAATGCTTTAGCCTCAAAAATTATATCCAAAGCCTTCTTGAAAATGTTCAATGATTTGGCCACAACCACTTTCTGTGGCAGAGAATTCCACAGGCTCAATGCTTTTTGGCTGGAGAAGCAACTCATTCTCAATCCCACATAGAGTTTGATTGAGCTGTGGCTTCAACTTCAGTCATGAAAATCTGAATGTTTCTTCCATGATTCAACCTATAACCGATATTAGATCTTCCAGCTTCTCATAACCCCTTCAGGGTATTAACCAAACAATTCTGGTCCAGGATCTTAAATTAAATCTCCTTACCCTCAATTTTCCTTTCTCAAGAGCAACTGTTTTACACATTCAGCATCAGCCAAGACTTATGCAAACTTGCCCAACTGAAATCCCAGGTTTCTTTTAAATGCTATGGGTGTTAACCTAAGTGCTCATTTCCCCCTAAAAAAACCTGACATTTCGGAAAGCCTAATTGCTTAATTTGCTCTCTCGTAAACTCTCCCAGTGTAAGCAAAACACCATTAATTTCCATTGAATGTCTCTCTCAAATACTGTGTTTTAAAATAAATCACCATGTTTAGAAATATTTAATTATTAAATTCCTTTAGGCACACAGAACAGACTCTCATGACAGTCGTACAAACATCTTGCTCACTGAATTGCATTGCAAATGTTTTTAAATTTCACTCGGAAACAAGTTAACAAACCTGTTGAGGGCCTCAGGAGTCTATTGAGTGAGAAGGGCAATTTAGGAGAATGATGATTCCTGGGGGAGTCCTCTGAAGAATCCGGTTGAGAAGGGACACTCCAAGCCTTACCATTGCCCTCTTGTTGGTTGCTTTATTGGGACTCTCCCAATATAACTTAGATTCCAAAAGTAATGTTGGTGACTTTGGACAGAATAGTTCACTGAGTCAAAGCTATCACTCAAACTATAGTTTCCCTGCCTTTCAGTATTTCAAAACAGAATAGCTTTCTGTGATAAATCAGAATGACTGGTTGGGATGGTTAGCAGCTGCTATGTGGGTAGGGCAGCCACTGGGCAGGGTGGCAGATTGACAGGCTGTAAAGTGGTTTAGGAGGATGAGGTGAGTAGTCTTTCTGGAAGAGCACTGTGTGAGTAGGAAGGGATCAGGGTGGAGGTGGTGGTGAAGGTTGAGACAGCCAATAGTAAGAAAAACAAGAGGATTTATTTTTATGGATTTGTGAGAAAGAATTTTTAGCAGTATCCCTCGCCTGCCATGTCTTTGTGCATGGCCTTGAACAGATTGGCAACTATTTTTTTAGAAGTGAATGACATTTATGAGTTAATCATTCACTTAAGGAAGGCAAAGACATCAGCCATTGTTAAACTCTTATTTACTGTAATTATCAGCCATAAGCTTGTAGATAGCCTCACCTTCTCAGAAAAATTAGCCCCAGAAATGTCTGCATTGGTGACAAGGTGGAAAGAAAGAGTTATCAGAACAAACTCAGCATTGATGGACTTATTGCAAGAGACCATGGAGGGAATGAGGTTTCAAACTTTTAACAAAGCTTTCTGCGTAAAAAAAAAATCTGTCCTGAAATCTATTTCTTTCCATACCTGGGAGCGGGTCTCAGGAGAAGGAGGCACAAAATGTACAAATCACTAAGGCTTATGCTTTAGCGGTGCACTGGTGCAAGCTAATACTTTCCACACATAGAAGACTGGCAAAGTTTCCCTAACGATGTGAAAAGTTGGTACCATGCATCATTAGATAACTGTTTCAATCATAAAACCCACTCATTTCCCACCATCCGTAATTAATTTCTCCTGCCAGTGACATTTGGATATGAATGTGTCACATAGGGGCAGGGGAAATGCATTTGATTGATGTGAGGCTTTGGCTCCCCTTTGGTTGATGGCTTTCTCAATCAATTGAAATTGTGCACAGGATTGTTTCGACTCATGCGCTGTTAAATGGACATGCACCCAACAGGCAGAAGAAGAGACATTAGCTGAGAGTGGTGCCACACTGTATTGTGGTAGTGGGAGGCAATGATAGATCTGGAGAAGCCCATTGTGAAAAACATAGTGCATCTGTGCAGTATTAACCTGTTCTATATCCTATTGCCCCATTGCCTTGCTTTACGTGCTAGGAAGGCAAACATAACAACACATTGACGAATCCAGCTAGTTTCTTTGGACTTTAACTCATCTGCTAACTGTAAACTAAGGATTCAAGAGGGTATACTCTGAAATTTACAGAGGGATCATATTTCATTAATTATTTTTAATCTCAAATTCCTCATATCATTGAATGAATTGCTTATTTGTCCTTTGAATACTTGTAAAGATAAAAAGATATTTACTTCCCATAGTCATGGCAAATAAATTTCATGTTTTGTTCTACCCACTTTCCGTCAAAATGTAATTATTTCAAACTAAGTTGCTTGCATTAAACAAAACTTAAAACTTTCATGGTTATTTGCTGCAATTGTTGCATTGAGATTAGTATGTTCACAGTTAATTGATCAGGTTGATCATGCCGCAGGTCGAGATTGTATGCAATGATATAAATGTAGCTTGTAGTCACATTGCACAGTGTCTGGCATATTCCAAGTAATTTGGAATTACATTTTGAAGTCAAACCTGGGGTTTAATGAATATGTAGATAAGCCTCTGATATGAGCTGTGATATCACTGTCATCTCAGTAGTGCTACCTTCACTGGGAGGTGGAATCTGTACAGTACAGAGCGTGCTGCGCTGTCATCTTTCAATCATGTATTGATGAACGTTGGTTAGCAGTAACTTGAAAGTCTAGTCTTGCTTTGTGTAAGAGTCCCAAAAACAATACATGAATATATTATGACATTGCAGCAGCACTGGAGACACCTGTGTATGGGAGATGATATTTTTGTCAGAGGGGTTTGAACTATGAGGAATGTTGAAGTACAAGGCAAAAATGCTGCAAAAAATTTCTGAATATAATATTTTGAAGGCTTATCAAAAATGAGGTAAAGGGAAGTATTCACCAAAATGAAAATCATGTTTGCACCAGCCAAGCCTCCTTTACTTTTTTCTCCCCAGTGCTGTTAGAAGACAGTTACAGGTGCTTGGGTGGGAGTTGTGAAAGACAAATAAATATTGCAGAATAAATCTTGCAGAAGTGTACAGTCTGCATTTGAAGGAACAACAAATCCAGGTCTGGCACCAATGAGCCTACTTGTATTACTCCATCTGAATTAGCTTATGATCACCTGGTGCAAGGAGTAGCTAATGGTTTTACCATGGACTATTAATACAAAGACGCAAATATTGTGCTGGGAAGGCAGGTTCAAATCCTACCACAACAAATGACTGAATTTAAATTTTGAGAAAGTTATGATGGCTAATCGTGAACATGAAGCTGTTGCCAATTATTAGAAAATCTCATCTGGTTCACTAAAGTCTTTTAAGGATGTAAAGTCCCATTTTTCCCTGGTTTGGTTTCCATGTGTCTCTAGACCCACAGCAAAGCACTGCCCTGGACAATTAGAGATAGCTAATAAATGCCTAGCCATTGATGCCCATATCCCATGAGTGAATAAGAACAAAAAGGGCCTCTGAAACTACTCAAGGAGGGGTTGGGCACCTGAAAGAAGAAATCTCCATGTTATACTATGCAGCAGAGATCCGAGAGATACTCTAATGAGCCTGTGAAGTGACTCCGAGAACAACTGAAAATCTCCCAGTGGTGAAACAAAAGGCAGGCAAACATGAAATGGCCCAAAACTTTCAGCCTGGAAAATTGAGAAAGGCACTGAGTGCAACTGGAAGCCCTTTCCAGGAAAATACAGTCTGCTGATCTAGTGGTCAGTCTCGCAAAGCGTACATCTGCTGAGGCTCAATTGACCCATGTAGGACACATAGTCAGACCAGGACAAGTACTGCAAGAGGTGCAAAGCTAAAAGCAGTAGCACATTTTGTCACTCCCATCACAAAACAGGAACTCTTGAAGTACTTGGGAATGTGCAAAAGTCCTTCCCAAGTTTTAACACAGTACTCATGTCATTGACAGACGTACTCCTGAAAAAAAAAGCACGCAGCCAATTTGGACTGAGAAATTGCAAACATTTGTTTTTTCAAAAAGCTGAAGGCCATTTTAATAAGTTCATCTGTGTTTGCAGCTCCAACCTTTAACAAAAAAAATTTAAAGTAGAGACCTGACCTGACTGACATCAGGGTAGGGGCTGTTTTCCATCAGGAAGATTAGTTTGGAATAATGCAACTAATCCAGTACTTGTCCAAAAAAATTGAACAAACATCAGGGATGGTACTCCATCATTGAGATGGAAACCTGGTGGTAGAATACTCCCCTCCTACTTGGATGAGTGCAGCTCCAATAATACTTAAGAAACTTGGCACAATCAAGTAGAAAGCAGCCAGCTTGATTGTTTGTGGATGGTGGTACCATTGATGCTCTACAATCAACATTCAGTAGCAGTGTGTACTATCTATGTCATCGAAATTCACCAAAACTCCTTTCACAGCCACTTTCACCTGGAAGGACAAGGGCAACAAACACAGGAGAACTCCACAACCTGCAAGTTCCCCTCCAACTAACTCACAGTCCTGAGTTGGAAATATACCACTGCTCCTTCACTGGGCCAAAGTTCTGGAACTCCCTCCCCCGTGACAATTGGGGTCTACCTACAGCAAATGGGCTGCAGCAGTTCAAGGAGACAGCTCACCACCAGCTTCTCAGCTAGTGTGCAGGCGGTAAATGCTGGGCCAGCTAGCAAAGCACTAATTCTGTGAATGAATTTAAAAAATTAAAAATAAATTATCCCAGCAATGAGCAAAATTGCCCAGGCATGTCATATTCTCAAAAGAAAAACAAGACACATCCAACCTACCCGATTAGAGCCCCATCAGTCTACTCTCAAAGTAATGAAGAGAGTAATTGTCAATCCTATGAAGCCATAGTTGCTCAACAATAACATGCCCACTCATGGGCAGCGTGTATTTCACTAGACCCAATAATTACAGTCTGACCTCATTACAGCCTTTGCCCAAGCGTGGACAAGAGAACTGAATTCCAAAGGGGAAGTGAAAGTGACCACCCTTGACATCAAGATAGCATTTGTCTAATTGAGTCAAAGAACCCGAGCAAAACTGGAGTCGATGGGAATCAGCAAGAGAAAATCCCTGCTGGTTCGAGCCATTCTTAGCATAAAGGAAGATGACTGCAGGTTTTGGAGATCAATCTCTCATTTCCTGGACATCACTGCAGGAGTTCCTCAAGTTAATGTCTTAGGTCAAACTATCTGGTTCATTAGTCATCCTTCCCTCATCATAAGGTCTGAGATAGGATAGCTACTGGATGATTGTGTAACATTCAGTGCCGTTCATGTTTTCATGGAATACTGAAGCAATCCATGTCCGTCTGCAACAAGACCTGGATAACAGCCATGCTTGGGCAGATAAGTGGAAAGTAACATATATGTTACACAAATGCTGAGCATCGCGAAGAAGATAGAATTGAACCCTGCCTCCACACCAGAAATGGATTTAGACTGGCCGTACTAATATAGCAATATGATAACAGGTCAGAAATCAGGGATTCTACAGCAAGTAACACAAATCCTGCTTCCTCAATATAATAAAATGTGAGGCTGGATGAACACAGCAGGCCCAGCAGCATCTCAGGAGCACAAAAGCTGACGTTTCGGGCCTTGACCCTTCATCAGAGAGGGGAGTTCCAAGATAATAAAATGTGAGGCTGGTGGAGGGTCTAGGCCCGAAACGTCAGCGTTTGTGCTCCTGAGATGCTGCTTGGCCTGCTGTGTTCATCCAGCCTCACATTTTATTATCTTGGAATTCTCCAGCATCTGCAGTTCCCATTATCTCCTGCTTCCTCAAATCTTGTCTACAAGAATCAAGTCCACAGTGTGTTGGAATGATCTCCACTTGCTTGGATGAGTGCAGCTCCAACAACACCTAAGAAGCTTGACATCATCCAGGATAGAACAGCTTGCACCCTGATGATTAACATCCAATCTGAACTATCAATAATGACTCCCTCCATCACCGATGGGCATGACAGCATTGTGTACAACTTCTAAGATAGTCTGCACAACTTACTAAGGGTCATTCAATAGTACTTTACAAAAATGCAACGTCTACTACCTAGAATAGCAGCAGATATTTGAAAGTATCAGCAACTATGTGCTCCCCTCCAAGCCACATAGAGTCCTAACTTGAAATGGTAATCATCATTCCTTCAGTGCTACTGGATCAGAGTAACAGTAATCTCTCCCTAACAGCATTGACTGCAGCACCACCACCTTCCAAAGTACAATTAAAAATAGGCATTAAATCCAGGCATAACCAGAGATTGCTATATCCTATGAATGAAAAAAAAGTTAAACTTTTCAGCTGATGTTAGGAAAATACTTTGAGTTAATAATGTTGTAAGTTAAGGCATTTAGGGAGCACTATTTAGATGGTTTGTTGTAGGATTCAATAAATTACTGCAGTAAACACTCCAAAGTTAGGCAACATTCAGGAATAGTGGGAAATCATCAAAAGAGGAATTAAGGAAAGTGTAAGAAATCACCACTGAGCACAGGAGAAGAATCAAAAAATAATATGGATCACTTACCCAACAAGGATGCTGATTGGTGAGAGGCAACTTGTAGACGGATCAAGAAAACATGATTAAGCAAAGATGAGGAGATACAGGCCAATATATGGATAAGGCCAAGAAGAGGAATGTGCAGAGAGACAAATGAGGAAGGATAGAATTAACGGATATTGATGCACAAGCAGTAGCAAATCATAATGATTGTAAACCTGTGAACAGGATGGCATGGAAACTGACTGGTGCATTGAGCAATATCATTGTAGTTTTCAAGCATTAGCACTAACATCACTAATGAAAACAATGTAGGTAGAACATATTTGGGACTTCCTCAACCAGCTCCATCTCCATTTTCTTATCCAATGACTGCAACTCCGTGACTAAACACCAACCTTTGAGAAATTGCTGGATCATAGATCTAAAGAGTCATCAGCAAGATAACAGCAAAATTACTGAAGCATCACACCAAAGTTCACAAACCTGTTGAACAAGACCTGGACTTGGTAGGCTGCCTGGATGAGTGAAGATGAGGAGCAATCATCAAGTTACCAAAAGTGGCTGTGTATGCTGCAAACCATATGACACAAAGAGCTCGCACACTGAAAGAGGTACTCGACATCACTCTTAAGCAACCAAAAACAACAGCCAGTCTCAAAAGTGCATTGCCAGAGGTTCTGAGAGAATAGCTTTAGTTAGATGCTGTGTGTTTTCCAGTACTTGGGGAGACCTGAGATAAGCTCTCCGCTGTTCCTGCTGCTTTACATTGAGTTAAAACTGTCAGAATATATGATACAATATAAAGGATTCCTGTCTTACTATAAAACAATATCTTACATGATTGGGACATTAAATACAATATTGCTTTGCTGGTCAAAGCATCACCATAGTTAATCTATACATCAGCTACAATAAGATGAAGCCAGTGATGACTTTGATGGCAACATAGGCCTTCCAACCAGCCTCAGGCAACAGAATATTGAAGATGTTGATCACTTCCCCTACCTCTGGAACAACATATCTAAGGAATACGAAATAGAGATAATATAGCAGCATCTGTCTTCAAGCATCTTCATATGGTGTGGGCATCCAACATCATCAACACTGTCATGCAACTCTGCATTTCTGTTGCAGCATATGCTGCAATCTGAACTGTTCATGAGACGTGGAAGTGAACAACAAAGAAGTCACATAAGCTGTATGTTTTCCATCAGTGTTGCCTATGAAAGAACCTGAGCGTCTCTTGGACAGAAATCATCAATAGACAAGTATTCCTTAGATCTGATCAGAGATGCCTTCAGGCCATTGTGACTAAGGGCCTACCTGGACTGGCAAAATATGGGTTTCACCTCCTGGATATATGACCTTCAAGCAGTAGAATGGAAACCACCAAATGGAAAAAGGCTAGTTAAAGAACTTTTTAAATATATCTAAGACAGGTTTTCAAGAACAGACACCACTTGGCTGGAATGAAAGAGATTATGATGGATTGGGATTGGTGGCAGAGACTAGCTGCTCATTGATTCATATGTAACTGAAGCAACTAAATCTAAATAAGACCCATTGAATATTTGTTGTCAAACCTTCTATGTAAGGCTTTAAGTATTTTCATTCTCTTTGAAATCTTGTAAGCAGTGCACAGCCAAGCGCGAGCTGCTAAATGACTGCGGCTTGGGAGCCAGCCATGTGTTGTTCATGCCTCTTCCATCTGGTTCATTGTGCTTTGTGGTTTGAGTTATGATATAGCTTGTCCTTAGCATATCCTCAGATGAACACAACTTGGACTGTCACTACTTGAAGGATCAGCAGGAAGTAGTAATTGCTTTGGGATAAGGAAAATTGCAGCAGCTGTTCAGGAAGTGATAATAGGGAAGGAAGGAGAATCTGGAACTCAGAGCAGGATCTCTAACCTAGTAATTGTGATTATTTTTACGATAAAACTGTGGGGTCTGAAAACAGCTTGAGGCTGTGGAAACCTGCAGTCAGGTACAAATATAAATCCCATACAAAATTATCAGCCACTTTAAGAATGTGCATTTGTTTTTCCTATGCTTTGTATAATTGAATGTCAAGTCGAAACTCTTGCTGCATATTATAGATGGTGTAGAAACTTTGGGAATCTCTGGTACGGGTAATGTCTGCCTTCAACCACATAATGTGGCAATAGGTCACCAATTAACTGAAAATGCTCTGCAATGTTGTGCTGGCTAATGCCAATTTCATTCACTATTAAGTAGTCAACTGATGTCCTTTGTTTTGAAGTATGCAATGTTAGCAGGAGCCAAACAAAATAATGATGAGCAGTGTAGAGTACAGGTAATAACGCATTCCTGCCTCTTTATTTCATTTGGCATCAGAATAACTCTTTTGGGTCCTCTAGATCTGCTTACATGTCTGTTAGCACTAGTGCCGCTGGAACTTAATTGGCAGCCTTCTGCTTCTACTGCCTATCACTGCACAAAGCATCTTCCAGATAAAGTACTACTTAAAGGACAAAACAGTATTTTTTGCTAAAGCTGGTTTGATTTTAAAGTTAACAGTTTAACCATTTTCAAAGCAATTACTTGTAATATTTAAAGCAAATTAACTTTTCTCATTCATTTCAAAACTTACAAAAATGCCGTGTTAGGACACAAGGACATTAAAACAATCATTAAGCAAAGAGTCTTTCAATTGAATGAGCATTCCCTTTTTTACTAAACTGGCACAATTTGCACTACCATGATTTATGTCAAACACAATCTCTTGAGGGTACTGAACACCGTCATAAAATTTCTCAAACAGCAAAACCTTGAGAATTTACTCCCTGATTTTGATGAAAATTTAGACCTGCAGGATATCAGTACAAAATTATAATAGATTTTACTTCTGACTCTTGAATTGTTTAATTCCATGCAGGAAAATTTCATTGATCTGACTTGGAAAGCACACATCAGTTCCCTAATATTCGTTGCACTCTTTTGCACAAAGATAATTTCCTTTGAAACTTTAAAAGACCTTAGGCACAGAAGTCAGGAAAATGCCAATCCCCGACTGGCTATGTTTGACTAAAGAGCAGCCTCTTTGCACTCAGGCAGTAGGGGAGTGAAATTGATGATGTATTCCATTTTCCTAAATCAAAAGAACACGAGATATATTGTACACACCGAAATAGCATAAGTAATCCTTGATTTAATGCACAATAGCGCAATCACTCAACTACAATCATACAAGCTACTTGCAGTTACAATTTTACACATCTTCAACAACCATACAACTCAAGCTGCATTAGTAAGCCTAGTTTCCAATAATATAATGATTATAAACTTCTGTTGATACCAAAATGTCTATATTCATGACATTTCAACTTTAAGACTACACCCAAAGCCTGAGGATTAAATGCTAACGCACAAAATCAAGTATTCTGGCATTTAACTCCAACTTTATTCGATTTTATGATCATCCTAATAATAAAGTCATGACTTGGTTCAAAGCATGAATTGATACCAGTTCTTCTAAGTAAAGTCAACATGAATCACAAGCTAACAACAGCCCTGAACTTAGACATTGTGAAATGTATACCTCAAGTAACACCTTTCATCGCGAGTTATATAATACAGCAAGATAGGTACATACCTTCTTACTTGAAACAAACAAATCCAGACACCATACCTAGGTTGAAATAGCTAGAGGATGTGGAAAGTCAGCCATTCCAAAACACAGTATTTTCCACTCCTGAGCATACTATCCAAGGCATGTTTGACTGTGAAATGATTGTTATGAAACTGTTAAAAAGGCTAACAGAAAGGATATTTGCAACCAATTACATATGAAACACAGAATATCAGATTTTCAAATTGATACACGAAGAAAAGATAACAAATGGACTGGCGAAAATGGAGTCTTACATGAAGGAATTGAATGTCTTTTGCGTTGATGAAATCTAATTGTTGTATGTTTGAGCAGGATGTGGCTGGTGAGGAGATGCTTGTAAAGTAGGTTGTATATCTTTGTAGGTATTCATAGATTGCTTTTGGCACATATATCTGGATCCTAGAATCATGAGTTTTGATATTATGGATGCTAAGTATTTAGTTGTCTGTGCATCACTCAGGAAGCAGATCCTCAATGAATGGCCAAATGGAAGTAAACTATGTCATCATCCAGCTCTACACCTTGTTATCTTGGATTCTGCAGTATCTGCGGTTCCTATGATCTCATCAGCTATTACGTAGATCTTTCCCATAGATACACTACTAACTAGGTGCTGTTATAATACAAAGAATATGCTGTTCACAGTCACTGCCCACTACTATTTAAAAAACCATTGAAAATGTAAATCTGACAAGGCAAGCTAATTTGTATCACAGTAACAGCATTTTGTAAAGCACATTTGGTGACATGAAGGGTAAGCCTGCTTTCCCATAATTCAGTCAAATTAAGGCAAATTCCCTTAATTCAGTCAAATTATGAAAGGATCACAACAGCTGCACTCGGTGATGTGGATTATTTAATAATCTAATGATTGAAAGTTTCATCTCGCTGAAGTATCTCTTATGAACAAGTAATGGTGTTGAACCGAGAAAGTACACTTTAAGATATCGGGAATTCAATCTTACAACCTAAAAACTTGAAGTCAAGATACTAGGCAAATTCAGTACGAAAATATGAGATAGCTACATGCATCATTTGAAAGATACATAATATAAAGACCTTGTGCTGTGACAAAACTAATTCCACTGATGATGGAACACCTACTTGGTAGAGCTGAGATGTGCATATGGGAAAGCCAAATGTTGTTTTAGTAAAGATTGTTACAAAATTTTCTTACAAATGCAATTTTAATATTTTGCAATATATTCAAGTTTATAATAATGCAGCACTGAAAAACAATATTATATTGTGACACTGCTATCCATTCCTCTATGCTGTGGGGAGTAAACTGACCTGGGTGGCGACCCAATTGTCAGGATTTGATATCATTTCCTTCTCTGCTGGTTATTTGGCAAAATAACATTTCTCCTTTGCACCACCTCCACAGGACCTCTGTCTTCCTCCATCTGACATTTACTGATTGAATGTCTCTCACAAAGCAGGAAGCCAATGCTCAGTCGAGTGCATGTGGCTTTGAGCAGAGATGTTAGCTTTTCAATGGATATTTGGTGGCTGGTGAGTTATTCCAGGAATGCAATGTGGTAAGATGGGCATAGAATTGGGCCTTGGGAGTGCAATAAAATGGGATGAATGAAATCAGTTTGCTACAGGGAGAGATCTTGCTAGGCTTCATGGTGCAAAAAACTTGAAAATCTTGTGCAGCTGATTTTTAGCCAAAACAAACTTTAGATTCAGCACATTGATATCAATTGTGATTAGTTCAAGCCCTAACACCGATCCCTGTGATACTATATTCACTTCATCTTTCAAATCGCCAATCACCCATTTACACCTAATGTCTGTTTCTTGTTAGCTAACGTCTCCTCTAGTTATGCCAATGTTCTACACCCAACAACATGAGGCCTTGTTTTATAAAGTAAACTTTGAAATGACAACTTGCTAATGCATTCTATAAATGTAAGTACAGCAGATTTATAGGTTCCTCTTTATCAACATTGTTTGTTCCTTTCTCAAATTGTTCAAAGTAATTAGGAAGGCATGATCACACTTTCACAAAACTATGGTGACTCCGCCTGACCACGCTGAGAATTTCTAAGTGCCTTATTACAATTTAGTTGATAATAAATTCTGACATTATCCGTTTAACAGATATTAAGTTAGCTCACCTTTTCATGCTTTCATGCTTTCTGCCTCCCTCATTTCTACAATAGAGGATATACATTAATTGTTTTCCAATCTGATAGTACCTTTCCAGA
The DNA here is from genome assembly GCF_030684315.1 of Stegostoma tigrinum. NCBI lineage: Eukaryota > Metazoa > Chordata > Chondrichthyes > Orectolobiformes > Stegostomatidae > Stegostoma > Stegostoma tigrinum. The sequence goes on from NC_081368.1 coordinate 52,918,308, forward strand.
ATTAAGATTTTGGAAAATTAATATCAATGCATATCTTATTTAATAGTCACTTCATTAAAGATCTTACAATGAAAATCATTGGAATTTAGATTTGTCTGCATTTATTTCTAATAATTTTTCTGTACCATTTCCCTGTTGACTTCAACTGGCTTGAGTTCCTCAACCCCTTTCACATTTTGACTGACAAGTATTTCTTGGGTGTTATTTATATCCATTACTACTAAACAGGTACAAATTATCTGTTCGACTCATACAGCATTTCCTTATTTTCCATTACTAATTTTCCAGTTTCATTCTCCAGGGATCATTTACTTCACTTAGCCTTTTATGTTTTCCAAACCTGCTGAAAATCTCCTTATATATTTTTAAATTTCTAGTTAGATTTCTCTCTTCTAATGTTCCTTTATCTTTGTCATCCCTTGCTGCTGTTGTTTATATTATGTCCAATCTTCTGATCTCAGTCGCGAAGGAGTGTAATCACGGTAGCAATGACAATGAACGGGGTTTATTTGTTGATAGCCTATCTCCAGAAGCAGGGGCAACGATATTGAAAAAAAAGAAGAGTCAGAGATGGACTATATAAAGGCCAGACTTTTTGTATAAGACAATGGTTATAATGAAAAAAAACTTCAGGAGCAGAATTAAACTCCACCTAATCAGATGATGCCATACTAAGTTGGTGGGGATAAGACAGAAACGCATTAGCATCTCGGACAGTACTGCTCTGGTCCTGTCATCGTTTAATTTACAATATCTATTGGAGTAAAGAAATATGCATCTACTTGTTATGAAAGATGCCTGAAGCTTGCAGCTGGCTCTTCCAGTTTTAGTAACCACAAGTTACACAGTAGCAAAAGTTTCTAACTACTAAAAAGTCTTCAGCAGCAAGGGCTCATATTTGAGTAAAAGGACACCATTTTTTTAATGTATTGTAAGATAATAGGTTGCAATGCCTTAAGACTGGTTAATTCCATTCATAATTGAAAAGAAACATCCCTCCTCGAGATTATAACTAGGTCCATGTTGTGTGTCTATACAATGGAGAATAAACAACAGCAAAACCAAACCAGCCCATGCCAACAAAAGTCACATATACGTCAGTGGGTGGAGCTGCTCCAAAACTTCTCAGGTCACCCTTTCAGTCTTACTGTCTTATACGACTTCTCCTCCCACTCCCCAACTTTTTGTCTCTTAGTCAACCAATTACATAATTACTCTTAAAAGGTACAAATGTTGGTTTTCACCTTAGATTGATATTCATGTAAATTACCCTGATGTGTGCAAGATGAAAAGTTTAGATGAAATATGTATTTTTCCAGCAATACTCAAGATACATAGTATCGAGCAACAAGAACACAGAATTGCTTGAACAAATACATATACTTATGTAGATATGGGACTAGAGGGGTGGCCTTATTGGATTTGGTTCTTGGCAACGAAACCAGGCCAGGTGTCAGATCTCTCGGTGGGACAACATTTCAGCGATAGTGATCACAACTCCCTGACCTTTGCTATAGTCATGAAAAGGGATATGAGCAGACGGTGTGGGAACATATTTATTTGGCAGAGGGGGAATTACAATGCTATTAGGCAAGAACTATGGACCACCAATTGCGATCAGATGTTCTCAGGGAAATGCACAACAGAAATGTGGAGGTTGTTAGGGAGCAGTTGCTACAGGTACCGGATAGGTTTGTCCCACTGAGGCAAGGAAAGGATGGTAAGGTTAAGGAACCTTGGATGACAAGACATGTGGGATGTCTAGTCAAGAGGAAAAAGGAAGCTTACTTAAGATTGAGGAAGCAAGGATTGGACAGGGCTCTACACGTCTACAAGGTAGCCAGGGAGGTACTGAAGAATGGGCTTAGAAGGGGATATGTGAAAATCTTGATGGGTAAGCTCAAGGAAACTCCAATGCTTTTTATACTTACTTTAAGAACAAGAGGATGGCCAGATTGAGGGTAGCACCAATCAGGGATAGTGGAGGGAAGATGTGCACTGAGTCAGAGGAGGTCCTTAATGAATACTTTGCTTCAGTATTCAACAGTGAGAGGGACTTGACGTTTGAGACGACAGCATGAAACAAGCAAATGTGCTCAAACAGGTTGCTGTTAGGATGGAGGATGTGTTAGAAATTTTGAAAAAAACGTGAGGATAGATAAGTCCCTGGCCCAGATGGGATATACCCAAGGTCGCTACGGGAAGCAAAGGAAGAGTTTGTTGCCCCGTTGGCAATGATCTTTGCATCCTCACTGTCCACTGGAGTAGTACCAGAAGATTGGAAGGTGGCAAATCTTATTCCCTTGTTCAAGACCGGGGATAGGGATAATCCTGGAAATTACAGACTGATCAGTCTTACTTCTATGGTGGGCAAATTATTGGAGAAAATTATGAGACATAGTATTTATGATTATTTGGAAAAGCATAGTTTGATTAGAAATAGTCAACATGGCCTTATAAGGGGCAGGTCATGCCTCACAAGCCTTATTGAATTCTTTGAGGATGTGACAAAACACATTAATGAAGGCAATTCAGTGGATGTGGTGTATCTGAATTTTAATAACGCATTCAATAAGGTTCTACATGGTAGGCTCATTCAGAAAGTAAGGAGGGTTGGGATTCAGGGAAATTTGGCTGCCTGGATACAGAATTGGCTGTCGAATAGAAGACAGAAGGTGGTAATAGATGGAAAGTATTTAGCCTGGATCTCAGTGACCAGTGGTGTTCTGCAGGGATCTGTTCTGGGGCCTCTGCTCTTTGTGATCTTTATAAATGACTTGGATGAGGAAATGGAAAGGTGGGTTAGTAAGGTTATCGATGACACAAAAGTTGGTGGAGTTGTGTATAGTGGGGAGGGCTGTTGTAGTTTGTAACGGGACATTGACAGAGCTGGGCAAAGAAGTAGCAGACGGAATTCAACCCAGAAAAGTGCGAAGTGACTCATTTTGGAAAGTTGAATTTGAATGCAGAATACAGGTTAATGTCAGGATTCTTGGCAGTGTGGAGGAACAGAGGGACCTTGGGACTCACTTCCACTGACCCCTCAAAGTTGCTACACAAATTGCTAGGGTTGTAAAGAAGGCGTATGGTGTGTTGGCTTTCATTGGCAGGAGAACTGAGTTTAAGAGCCATGAGGTTGTGCTGCAGCTCTATAATACTTTGATTAAACCACACTTGGAACATTGTGCTCAGTTCTGCTCATCTCATTATTGGAAAGGTGTGGAAGCTTTAGAGACGGTGCAGAGGAGATTTACCAGGATGCTGCCTGGATTGGAGAGCAGGTCTTAGGAGGAAAGGTTGAGGGAGCTAGAGTTTTTTTGATTGGAGCGAAGAAGGATGAGGGTCAACTTGATAGAAGTGTACAGGATGATGAGAGGCATAGACAGAGTGGATAGTTAGAGGCTTTCTCCCCAGGGTGCAACAACCATTATGAGGGGGCATATTTTTAAGGTGATTGGAGGAAGTTGTGGGGAGATGGCAGAGTTAGGGTCTTCACACAGAGAGTGGTGGGTGTGTGGAATGCACTGCTGGCAGTGTTAGTGGAGTCAGAGACTTTAGAGAGTTTTAAGTGATTATTGGATAGGCACATGGAGGATAATAAAATGTTAGCTATGCAGAGTGGATTGATCTTAGTAGGATAATAAGTCAGCACAACATCATGGGCTGAAGGACTTGTACTCTGCTGTGCTGTTCTAATTTCTATGTTATGTTATATCAGGTTTCCTATTACCTCTTCTCTCCTCTAGAATCTGTTTTTACAATGTTTTTTTCCAGCTTGGTGAGTATGTGGTCCTTTACTGGTGAGTGATTTCTTCAGATGTCACTTTTGTCATTCTGTGCCACTGGTGTTTTATTTCTTACATGCCTTTCACTGAAAACATTTTTTTTTGTTTTTTGTTTGTTTTTTGTTTACATTGGTGTTGTGGTTGACATTGCTGATGATGTGCTTACTAAGGATATTTCATTTCCTCAAAATATGTAACAGAAGACAATCAACTTAGTTGAAGAAACAATCTTTCGGGTGAAGATCTTTCAATTTGATACCTGTTCTTTTGCGTTAATGACATCATATTGTGTGGTTTTGTCATGGTCAATGACTCTGGCAGTGCAGTATAAGCAATCTCCTCTCTGAACAAATGTGCTCTTTGAACCAGCTCCAGATGGTGGCTCTACCAGAGTTTTCTGGAAATCAAGCACTGAAAGGTTTGCATACGCAGGGACAAAATAAACACGTATTTCAGCTCAATAAAATTGATCATTTCTTCTACATTATTAATGTGAAGCTATTGATTGATATCAATGTGCCTAATCTCAGTTGTTGTGCGTTTCTTTCAGCATTCAGCCAGCATACTTTTAAAACTATTAAATTCTTCTTGTTGTTGATGCATATCAAGTTGATCACTGATTGATGCCTTCCTGAATGTTTCGAATCCTTCCTAAAAAAAATTAAGAGTTCTAGAACACCTCATACATTCCAGCTCAGAAGTGAAGGCTTTTCATTTTAAATGACGTAAGTTTTTTTTGCAAACTGATAGTCTTTTTGTCTTTTCTTTCAGGAACTTTTAGCAGTCCTTTAATTTGAGAGTTTTAAGAGATCTCTGTCCTGTGTAATATCAGACTAGTAGATTGTAACTTCATATTTCCCAATGAAGAGGCTTTTTGAATATTGGATTCCCCTAGGAATGACTGTGGTGTTTCATTACGAATGTGTTCTAACAGAAGTATATCTTCAGGTTCAGATTTTTTTTTGTAATAACGAATTAAGAACTGACTTCTTTACAGCTGTAACCAGCATTGTGTCTGTTACTTATGGATTGTTTCTCTTTTCTCCACCTTGTTTTGGAAATATCCCATATTCATATAAAAATGATATTTTAACAACTAAAATCAAAAGAACTATGGATGCTGTAAATCAGGAACAAAAACAGGAATTGCTGGAAAAGCTCAGCAGGTCAGGCAGCATGTGTGAAGAAACATGAAAATCAGAGATAATGCTTCGTGTCCAGTGACCTTTCCTCAGATGCTGCCAGATCTGTTGAGCTTTTCCAGCAACTTTTGTTTTTATTTTCTGACTTAGAGCATCCGCCATTCTTTCAGATTTTATTTAGTACTCAACTCACTGCCACATCTCTTCTAGGCATGCCCACCTTGAAGAAGTTCTGCTCCTCTCCCTGACAGGATTTCCATTCCAATCTTTCTTCTTGCCCACCAACATTAATTTCACTGTACTCCCGGTGTTTGACCAATTATTTGCTAATACTTGTTTCCAAAGCCATATCCCATTCCTTAGTGACAGCCTTCGGCTCAGACTTACCCCGTGTGGATTTCGACTGAAGTTTCATCCCTCATATTTTGAATCCTCCCAGGATCACAGACATCTTTGTAATGTTCAACATTCCACAGATAGCTGCTCTTGCTGCAACCTGAGATCCACAAAAAGTCCATATGGCATCACATGCACACTCTCAACCAGGTCTGAGGAAGGGTTGCCAGGCCCAAAATGTTAACTCCAACTTTTCTTCGCAGACGCTGCCAGACCTGCTGAACTTTACCAGCAAATTCTGTTTTTATTCTTGCAATAGAGTTGGACATTGCTTTTACTTGAATTTTTTTTTCTGATCTGCATCTTGGACAGTGATGCTTAATACATAAAGATTTGAATACTCTTTATGTTGGTTTATGTGTTTGTATGGAATTTTAGTACCTCATTAAATTGGTACTAAAGGCAAATGTATTCGAGAAGATCATCAATGATCTTCTGGAATACATTTGTCCTCTGTTCTCCAGAATACTTTGTGTGTTCTTTTTTCCTAAATCAGAGCTTCTGACCCAATCTTGGTTATCTCTTATAGCGTGAGCTCTTGTTTCAATTGTAAAAGTTAGAAAAGATGAATCACAGATTCCAATGACAATTTTGTTTCTAATTAGTTATGATGTTATCACAAAATTCAGACAATGTACAAAATTAATTGATGAAGTTGTCAACAGGCTTCTTGGAAAGTATATTTTTTAACTGCAATCTTGCTCTTTTCATGCTATGATTGATTCTTAAAGTGGCATAGTTGTCAAGAGCTCTTAGATCATCACTACATATATCAGTATCTTCTATACTTTTTTGTTTGTTATTAATACAGTTTCCTAATAGTCCTGTGGAAGAAAGAAGTATATTGATTTGTGCTGCTTGTGATTTGGTGTGTAGACCTGAAGCAATTCTTTAACTCAAGAATTATTTCTTCCATGCTGAGGAATTTAATTATCTTCTAAAGTCCCAGTTACTTTGAATCTACATGGATGTCCAATACCTTACTAAGCATTTTTGTTCCAATTATCTTGCTCAGTTTTAATTCAGTATCTCTTTAAAAGTATTTAAATACTGCTTCATCTTCAGCTTTTATATCTTTTAAGTTTGTATTGTGGCTCCAGGACAATTGCCATAATGCTTGTCCGAGCCTCTCCAGCTTTAAGACTTTTATTTTGAAATTGTAATTAAATTTCAATTACTAATAAAGCACAGTAAAAGTTTTCTAATAAAGCTTTGAATTGTAATGGGTTATTGGTTTAGACTGTTTTGAAGCCAATTTCTTCAATTCTTTTTTGGAAATTTTTCTGTATTTTAATTTGGTATCAATATTTCAGCTCCCAAATTATGGAGGTGGTGGCATAAAAGTTATGTTACTAGATTAGGAATCTAGATGCTTAGGCTTTAATGTTCTGGGGGTATGGGTTTAAACATCACAATGGTAAATGGTGGAGGTTTAAGTACACTAAAAAAAAGGTCTTGGAATTAAAATGTACCCTGACAATGTAAACATTGCCGCAACTCCAGACCACACCAATGTAACTAGACGCGTAACTGCCCGCTGAAGAGGCCTAGCATGCTATTGAGATCCAGCAAGATTCACACTATTTCTCCTTTTTCCCTAAATATTTCAAGCCATTTTTTATCCTGATAGAACAGTCATGTGCTTTCTCATATACTCGAAAATGTTCATTGTGCAACATAGCTGTCTTTGTTATGCGTCAAAGCTACTTACTTTATCAAAGCATTCTTCTGCCTTTAACTTTCAGCTACTAATTTTACTAGCAATGTTTCTGAGTCGAGTTTTTTTTCTAAAACGTCATCATTTTGAAGGTTTGTTCTGCTCTCTATAATAAACATTGACGGCAATGATGCTGAATCTTGTTTCAATAAGTTTTCCTGAATTCTGCATTTTCTCAACTTCCCAACCTGGAATAGTGCTGGATCAGTAAATTTTCTTTCTAGGGTCTCAACCTGGAGCCTGATGTCAATTTTTGCTTTGCTGCAAAACCTTTCCACTCCCAATTCCACATATTTCTATTTAAATAAGCATTTAAATTTTTTTGTATAACTTAATTGAACATGCCTCTACCACATTTCCAGGCAGTGCATTCCAGTCCTGAATTGCTTGCTGGACTGTGACAATTTCTAAGATGAAAGCCAGAGTCATAACCAAATGACTCCAGTTTGCCTCATGCTCCTCTGGCCTGCCATCTTTGATATCAAACACCAACATTTCAGGGCACATTCCGTGGGCAACACCTGAATGTATTCCCATTCACTAGGCCCCCCCAAATTCCCACTGGCAAACTGGAATGTCGATTTCCCTCCGTCCCAGCATTAGTCACTACTTCTTCTGACGAGTGGGAGCTTACACGAGTGGGTTGCCATGGGGATGTGGTAACACATAACGAGGTGAGTTGGGGAAGACAGCATGAGAAAATTCCCAGTCACTAAGAGAAAACTTTTGTGAAATCTGCAAGCACTGACGCTTTGCCAGTGTCTGGCCAAATCCAGCCCTGTGAATTAAAGCTTCTATATTTGCTGCATGAAGTTGCGCAATTACATCAGCTGCAATGTAAACCATTTCAGTGTGCTTTCCTTCTGTTAATTATGTGAAAATCCTGAAATAAACATTTACTAACACAAATCTATGCAAGCGTAGATATAATTGGCAATTTTATTACACAATTTTTGTTGAATGCACCCATTTGTAAGCTTATTAGTTGTCAAGAGACTAGGTAATGCAATCAACTGGTATGTTGCTCTTTTACTAAGGATGCTTTGTTGAAACTTATGCCAACTCAATTAAAAGGAAGTGCATCTCTTTAATGGTTATAACTGCATGAAATTATTTTAAACCAATTCACCAAAGATACAAAAATACTAAGAACTCATCACATTTTCACTGAATTTACGGACTTGTTTATAAAATTCCAGGCTTGGTATTTTCTCTGCATGAAGAGAATGTGACAACTACATTGGAATGTTTCTGAAGTTACATATTGCGTTAACTGTATCACCTTAAGGACAAAAATTCATCAAAACCCTTGGGTCAAAGGTTTGAGATGCTAGACCAGATTTTTGTGATGAAGATGCTTTTTCAGTATTGACATTGAGCCTCATTTTGTGCTGAATTTCAATGCAACCTCCAGTGATAGACAACACACAATCAATCATACAATGTGGCAGATATCGAAGATTGATTTTTGTGCATTTAAAAAAAATGTTAACTACAAATCTATTTTCTACAAGTCTTGTGTAGATTTTACTATCATGTGTACCAAAGCACAGTGAAAAGCTTTGTATTTAAGTTTTACGGCCAGATGAAAGCAAGCCAAGGATGTACAGATCATAAAGACATAGAGGCATACAGGTTACATTATTTGAGGCTAGAGTCCATTCAACAGTCTGATAGCAGCCCAAAAGAAGCTGTTTGCATGTGTGTTCAGGCTTCTGCATCTTCTGCCTGACAGAAGAGGTTGTAGAGGGTCATTATCAGGGTGTGATGGGTCTTTGATGATGTTGGCTGCCTTTCCATGGAAGCAAGCTGTGTAAATATGGTCCATGGATGGAAGGTTGGCTTCTGTGATGGTCTGGGCTGTGCCCACCACCTTCTGTAGTTTCTTACGGTCCTGGGCAGAGCAGCTGCCATTCCAGGCCGTTATGCACCCAGACAGTATGCTTTCAATGATGCATCTGTAGAAGTTGGTAAGGGACCTCATGCACATGCCAAATTTCCTGAGAAGCTTAGGGGAAAGAGGCATCATTATGCCTTATTGACAGTTGCATTTATTTGGGAAGTCCACAACAGATTGGCCACCATCACTCTGAGGAACTTGATGCTCTTCACACTCTCAACCTCAGTTCCATTGATGTCAATGGAGTTGTGCTCGCCTCCTTTCTTTCCAAAGTCGATGCTCATCAGCAGGAGCCTGCTCCACTTCCATGATTGAATTTGAGCATAGCTGTCCTCACAGAGAGAGCACATGGTGTCCACGAGCACTTTTGGTGCATTTAGGGAGAGGCGGGTGCCACAAGGGTTAGGGTGCTTTATTCCCCCCTCCAACACTGTTTTGATTTGATTGCTATCCTCCCTTTCACTTCTTTTTCATGTAAGCATTGCTCATTCAGAGCTTTGCTTGCCACTGGTTCCCTGGCCACATGGCTGCTTTTCCTGGTGGTGGAAAATGTTGAATAAAATCATCTTGCACAGAAAAAAATAACCAGAGGATTAGAATCTCCTCAGTTGAAGACTGATTCTGAGCTGGCGGACCTCAGTCAGTGCACTGTACACAAATACATAAAGGGTAACTTGGTGATAGGATACCGGCCTCTGTGTAGTTATTTGATTTTGTGACCTGCACTAGCATTTGTCTGGCTAATTCAGACAAGTTCCTGGTCAATGATGACTCCTATGATGTTGATGGTAGATAATTTGAGAACAGCAATGGCAACGAAAATAAAGAGGACAAGATCTCTCCTCATAGTCTGGTGGCAAATGTCTGGTACCTGTGCAGAATGATTTCTTTTTAATTATTCATCCAGGCATGTGATCAGTGCTGATACTACCACCTTTTATTGCTCATCCCTGTACAACATAGTGACTAGCTATTCAATTTCAGATAAACATATTTCTGTGTGTTTGCTGGAGCCACGTATAATGCAGTCCAACTAACCAATCTCAGATTTTCTTTTCCAAATAACATTAATTTAAAAAAGACTAAAATCACAATTATCGCAGTTATTTCACCTTACTTTCAGTTTTTGTATACTAGTGGCACTAAAATAGCTGGACTGAGATTCTTTCAGAAGATTATTACTTCGCATATATTCCCTCTGAGTGTTACAATAGTTGATAGTTTAACTTTAAATATCAAATTAGACAAGCTGCTGTTTCAGCTAACAATCTCCCACAGCCATTTTGCATCAACAACGAACTACTATCAGTCATTTTATGCTGCTACAGCCACGAGCAGTTCGAACAAACAAAAGCCTCTGAGCACAGCATTCTAAGGAGAGCAATGGACATGTTGTCAATTCTGAAGCACAACGTAGCTCAGTGACAATAACCATCTTTCCTTCATTCTTGCTGTTCGTCTGATTTGATAACCGTTTACAGTGTTTTATTTTGGCCATTGGCCCTAATATCTCCTTAAATACCTCAGTATCAAATTTTGTTTTATCGTACTCCTTAGGATGTTTTACTATTGGTGTTGTATAAAGACAGCTTGTTGATGGTGGTTTTACTGGAGTAAGCTGAGGGAGGAAACAGGCAGATACGAAAGAATTATAACAAAGAATGTGGCTGCACCTATCTTAAAAGAACTACTACACAGTCTGTGATTTCCAATGTATCACCCCTAATTGCTATTGTTAGTGCGTCTGTAATGATGGGGGATGATTGCAGTTTTGTCTCTTTTCACAACTTGTTCTTTTCTCCACACTTTTGTCAATTCTCAGAAACTGGACATCATTTCTTTTAATCTGCTCGACTTTAATACAGTTTGTGGTGAATTCGGTTTCTCTTACCGCATTATAAGGGCTTTGAATTTTACAATTAGTTGCAATGAATTACACTTATGCCATCCTGGATGACGTTTGGAGACTGAATTTGAAGGAATCACAAGACTAGCCCTGGTCTTTGTGACATTCTAAACTGAAAGCAAATTTTTCACTGTCAGGAACCAGATGATCTTTCGAGGAATTAAACAATGTTCTAGAATTAATCCTTACTGTGCAGGTGTTAGCTGAGTAAAGGCTGGGAACCTTGAGCTTATTCTGCATTTCAATTAGATCATGTCTGAACTGTTATTCGACTCTACATATACATTTTCTCCCTCATCTCTTTGTATCTCTAAGTTTGTAAAATTTATCAATTTTGACTTTTAAAATTAACATCTTTTTATGTCCCAATTCCCATTTGCAAAAGAGCATGCTAAGCCTTTGTCATCCTTTGCACGCAGAAGTATTTTGTAACTTCACCTCTGCAAAGTCTGATTTTAATTCTTAGACATAATCTCCTGAAATTAGGCTCCCCAAACAGTGGAAATTGTTTGTTTTATTTTCTCTCCAGCTACTGCACATCCAAGTTTTGAATGTATTTCCATTAACTACTTTCTCAACAATAGTGAATAGTAAGACATACACTCTCTTTACCTCCATTAAGAATGAGGCTACTCTACTGTATTGGACCACATTGAATAGTTGAATTTATCTTCAACATTCCTTCATCAGATGTGAGTTTTGTTGGTAAGGCCGTTATTTGTTGTTCCTCCCTAGTTGCCCTTGAGAGGATAATTATGACTTGACTTCTTGAGTCCATCTCAAATGAATACTTCCACCAACAGTGACACTTCAGTGTTTATTCCAAGGCAATGCTGATTTAAAATGTGTTTTTTCCTTAGACCAATGCCTTTGTCTTAAAGTAAAAAGAAAAATTACAATTGCATAAGCATTGTGGTAATAAATGTAATGTTATCTTTTTAACTAACAGAGTATTCACTACAACAGAACGTCTGCAGTCCACTGTGATGTACAGGAATAAAATGCAGTTTAGTATTCATACTGCAGTATAAGGCAGCAAGTACACTTCGAATCCTCAGAGGAAACCAGTTACTATATTTATGCATTCCGACAGATATCGACTGAGTCTTTGCAAGTCTGAAAGAAGTATTCCATTCATATGGAATGCATATATTTGTGCATGGAGATCTAACAGTTCAGAAATTAATGGTTACACTGACAAAAGCCGCTGTCATTACAGCACAGATACTTGCGCAGAGATATTAGATGACAGGCTGATGAAATGTTCGCAAAGCTGATTCATATTAATTCTTCATATTTTTTTCCAAACATGTATCGTGATTTTCACAGCCTGTGCAATTTTGTTTTCTTTCAATGTTCAACTATAACAATGAAAACAACAAACGCCATAGCCGCAGGTTTACTGTCACATAGTGCCTTAAGCAATATAATCCCATGCAACAGAATATAACAAATTTTATAGTGATCTCCTTGAGCGGTTACTAAGTTTTTGACTGTAAAATTTTGCATAAATATTACATTAGAAATGTACACTGTATGAAATAATTAAAGTAGTTTATGACCAATCAAGTAATGTGGTAAAGGAAGGTATAATCTTCTAATTAACGTTTGGGCCATTTCGCAACAAATATGCATTTCTTAACATAAATAATAGAGGAAATCATTCTAAAGATGACCATGTTGTGTAAGAGATTGTGATAGATTATTTTTAATCAAGGGAAATGATAAGAAAATGTGTAAATTTGAGGTAGATACTAGTCATGGCCTAATTTAATGTTGGTACAAACAATGAGGGTCTGACTGACAAGCATGATGGACAGAATGACCTGCTTCTATCCTTCTACGTTTTCTAATATGTCACTAAATCAGTTTATCACAGCTATTTATTTGACATTACTTTGTAAATTTATTTTACGGTAAACAATTGCTGAATTTGATTCTTTAATACAATCTGGCACCTATTCTCTAATAGGCCATGTACCTCGAATTTGGGGTGGAAATGAATCCTTAGCTGCAGATTTGGTCACCAATCCTGAAGTGTAACATCCAAAGGCCTCCCAAGTGCAAAAGTGCACAACCAACAAAAGGTGCTTATATTTTTGACCATGCTTGTTTTGTTGCCTACTTTTGTCCATCAAACATTGGCAGAATCCTTACAGTTTTTTAACAGGTCAATCGGCCAGTCAAAGATCATCCTAGAGAGAGACACCTCCCCCCCTACTCAATCGCTGTAACCCGGAATTCCCATGGCTAATTCACCTAGCCTGCACATCCCTGGATTGTGGGAGGAAACTGGAGTACAAAGAGGAAACTCACGCAGACATGGGAGAACTTGCAAACTCCACACAGACGGTTGCCTGAGGTTGGAATCAAACCTGGATCCCTGGTGCTTTGAGACAGCAGTGTTAAACACTGAGCTGCCATGTTGCCCAAAATCTTCCATGTTTGCTGGAAGTGGACTTCAGCCTTGTATACACAGGTATATGCAGGTTTGATAAACTCAGTCAGCATGAAAATTTGTGGTGTGTTTAATAGTGAGGAGGAAAGCCTCAGTCTACAGGCTGATTTAGATGGGCTGATTGGATAGATAGATAATTGGCAAATGGAACTTAATCCAGAAAAGCTTGAGGTGATACATTTTGGGATGATTAAAAAGATAAAGAATGCACAATGAATAGGTGGACCCTATGTAGTATTCAAGATCAGAGGATCTTGGGGTGTATCTGTACAGTTCCTTGAAAGGAGCAGTTCAGGTAGATAAGGTGATTAAAAATATATGTCCGATACTTGACCTCATTAGTTGAGGTATTGAATGCAAGAGCAGGGAGGTCACAATAGATCCAAGAAAAAGATTAGTTGGGGCAATAGAGTACTGTGTACAGTTCTGGTTGCCGTACTATCGGAAGGATGTGATTACACTAGCGAGGGTGCAAAAGAAATCTTCCAGGATGAGTAGAGCGGTTCCTCTGTGAAGTGAGACCAGGGAGGCTTAGTTTGTTTTCCTTAGAGCTGAGAAGGCTGAGACACTGTTTTCTGCTGAGCATGGGAGGCAATGTTCAAGGAATGCACATTCAAGGGAAGAGACAGAAGGTTTAGAGGGGATTTGGGGAAATATTTATTCACCCAGAGGAACGAGGCTTTCTGGAGCTCACTGAATGAAAAGGTATCAGTAGGCACCCTGAGGTCATTACCACATTTGCCCTAGTTGCAAATCTCACATTTGGCTATGCTACTATCACCAAGTGAAGAGTATACTTGTTTGAGAAGTGAGGACCTCAATGAAAAGCAGGAGCAGTAACTGTGGTGTAGTATATAAGAGCCTGTCCGTTAATCACCTTGTGACACAAGGACACAGTCGACAATGTTAAAAGAGCAAAAGAAGAAAAAAAAAATCAGTGCTTTGAAGTTATAATCCACTTATCGTCATAGCAATACTGCTGATGTAACAGGAGGAGCCATTATAAATAGCTGCAAACGTCCTTTATCCCTTTGTGTTTATCAGTAATTTTGCACAGGTACATGTGATGTACAAGACCCACTACATTGCTGGAACACTTGGCTGGTTCAACAAAAGGGAAAGGATTCTTCCCTGAATTAGGATGATGATTTTGGGCCAAAGTGCAATATTTTCCATCCCCAGCAACAAACAGATCATTGGCAAGTTTGCCGTTATCTAGATATTTATATTTGCATTAATTGTGAGAAGTATTGAGTTATATTTTTGTTAATTTATCTTAGTCCTTTCTAGATTTTATGACCAGTTTTTTCATCTGTTATTCTGACAGTTAAAGTTTAATTACACTTGTTTATTTTTTTCATCATTTGTTTTTGCCAGAATACATCTGAGTACATATCGTCCGCCAGCTACACCTAGCCCCGAAATGTAGCTCATGTTTGGCAATGTGGCTACAAAAATATAACATTTTAAATTCTATTGTCTGTACCTTTCTAAAAAAAAGTAGGTCTGTAAATGACACAAAGCACTTCAAGACTACAAGTTTTGTTTACTTTTGTGTTTTCTTTATGGCAATTAATTTCTTTTGGATGTCAAATTGGTCCCCAGCTTGTGATTGAATTTGAATTTGAATTTGAAATTTGTTATTTTTCTTCCAGATTCACAGTCAGATGCTGGTCTCACGCCCTGCCAAACAAGGAACGCATGGTTAGAAAGTCATTACTACTTAATAAAAACAGCAGCGTTCTTGCTGAAGTAGATGATTTTCTTAGAAGATTCAACCATATTATTTCAATTATTGTTATCGTCTTGAGATTAGATGAGTTTTAGGGGCCACCAAAACTTGATTTTTTATGATTTTGGTTTGTAAAGCTCACCTTTTCTTTTTGTTTTTAATGTTAAAATGAATGGAACGTTGACTTATAGAGCTGTAGAGCAGAGGTCGGAGATTCAAACTAGTCTTGGCAAGCTAATGCTTCCTAATTTTTTTAATTTTAAAGTTGCATTGTGACTGTGCATAGAGGTGGAGAAATTGATCCCAAAAGGAATTCAATAAAAAATATTTATCTGTTGGCTGCTTCTAATTGTCAGAATCTAAATATGAAAATCCAGTCACAGGGTAACTGAGACATATTAAGTGGACCGTTATTAACTTTATGCAACCTTGAGAATCTTGAAAGAACTAATTGGAACACACTTTACAAGGTAAGATAAATATGGCCAGTCAATTAATGTATCTGCTGATGTGCTTCCAACAAAATCCCTGAAGCACTGCCAGTTTGTGTTCGACAAATATACAAGCATCATTAAGAATTTTAAATTTATTTCATATGAGGCCTAGTTACATAATATATTAGAATGCCAGACGACCATTCTCACCAGTCAATGCCCAAATGGGTAATGGAGCAGAACACCAGCCATTTGCCCAAGATTTATGTTTTATCTCAGCTACTATCCTTCCTACAGAGCCTTACTTGGATTCTGCTACACTTTCTGCATCTCCAATGGCTAATCATTGAAAGGGATTGCTACAGTCTAGATAACTGTGGTAGGAAAACGTTACAGTTGTTGTTGAGGACAGCCACTAGTCCTATTGTCGCTACCTGAATGACTCTAATCTTAAAGTGGATCCCAGAGTTTGAAGTGTTTAGTCACAAAGTACACTGCAAGATTTTGCAAGAAAACTAACCTTGTGTTGTGGATACAAATTTGAGCAGTATCTTCAGATGCAGTGCTCTCACCATCAGACTGTCAAACTCATGGCACTGGCCTACTTTGTAACTGGATTACTTCTTAGGATTTGCTTTCATTTGCATATCTGTTCTTTTTAAAATTTACTAACAATACAATAATGCCTCATTATATTCACCTACCTCTAGCACTGGAGTTAAATTTAGCAGATCTGAGTCAAATAAACTGCAGAATTTCCCAAGTTCCTGGTCTCATTAAAACAGAATCGTATGTAAAATTGGTTTCGGCAATTATCATGTATTTCATGCTGAAAACAGGACAAAATCACAGAACACTTCAATAGGTAACAAAATGCACATCACATTGGCTCTATCTTTCAAAGATGAGATATTAACTGATTTGAAAGAAAGCACACCATTGAGTGTTTCCTTTAAATCTAGGTTCAGGCCTATTCATCGGGCAGAACTGTGATCTGAAATGATATTTATATGAGTGCAAAAATTGCTACAAACTCTGAGAGGTTTAAGTTGGATAAACTCCCAAAATGGATGATTTAAAATATCCACCTGATTAACTTGTGCTGTGTCATTACATTGAGGACAGCATATTAAATTAGTGCTGCCTACTGTTTTATATGATTGCTGCATATATCACAAGGAGTTCGAGTATAACAGCCTTCTCTTCTTAAAGTGGAGGTACATTGTGGCTGCAAAAACAGTTGAAAAATATTTTGAAAAGTCAAGATTGACACGATCTGCAATTCCAATACGTTAGAACGCTTTCAGCTGGTGACATTATTATTATCTCAGTTTGCTGTGAATTATTATATCCGGGACAAGACAGAGATCCAGCACACTAAAAGAGAGAACTTCACCGTCAGAGTTGCAGGGCTCCAATAGTCAAGGAGATTCTAAAAACTGAAAGAACTAGAGATGCTGGAAATCAGAAACACAAACAGAAATGGCTGGAAAAGCACAGCAGATCTTGCAGCATCTGTGGAGAGAAATCAGTTAACATTTCAGGTCCAGTGATCCTTCCTCAGAACTGAGGGTAGCTAGGTAAAGGTTGCTATTCTTAATGCAGAAGGTGGTGTGGGGGAGGGAGTAAGGAGTAAATGATAGGTGGAGATACTGCCCAAAGACAGAGAAAAACAGTTGGACAGACAAAACAATGGATAATGATCAACCTAGGAGAAAGCCAGTAATGGGGCCTATTAGTGCTAACAATGTATTGTCTCCTATTACACACAATGTGGTGATGAGGACTTGTGTGTGTGGGGTTGGGGTGAAGACATGGATAAAGTGCCTCAAGACCTAAAATTGTTGATGAATTAAGTGTCAAATTGTTGTCCATGCCAACCATGATCCCAAACTACACTAGTCCCAGCTCCCTGCACTTGGCCCATATCCCTCCAAACATTCCTTACTTGTTTATCCGCATCCTTCACCACTGGGAGTTCATTCCATTCACAGACAACTCTCTGTATAAAAAAAAAGTTGCCCTCCCCCCAAGTCTTTTTAAAATCTTTCTCCTCTCACTTTAAAAATATGTCCTTTTGTCTTGAAAAGTCCAAACACTAGAGTGAAAAAAACACTTTATCTATACCCCTCATGATTTTATAAATCTCTATAAGGTCACCCCTCAACCTCCTACGCTCCAAAGAAAAAAGTTCTAGCACATTCAGCCTCTGCTTCTAGCTCAAACCCTCTATATCCAGGTTTGAGGGCTTCCAATGTTTACCACCCTTCTTGGCAGTGAGTTCCAGATACTCGCCATCCTTCGGGAAAATATTTCCGCAAATTCTTTCTAAATCTTCTGCTCCTGACCTAAGCCTCCTGGCATTGACCTCTCCACTTAGAGGAAATGTTCCTCTCTAACTATTTTATGTCTCCCATAACTTTGTACACATCAATCAGATCTTCCCCACTGCCCCAAAGCATTCCATGGCTCTTAAGAAAACAAACAAGACCCTGATTATCTAATATATCATGAAAGTGAATCACCCCAATGCAGGCAGGATTTTGGTTAACATCTTCTGCAAACTTTACCATCTTTAAAACAACTGTGGCCTAACCAATTTTTATATTGCGCCATCGTATCCTTCTTGCTCTCATGTTGAAAACCTCAACTAATAAAGGCAATTATCTTCTTAACCGCTTTATCTACTTGTCCTGTTGCCTTCAAGGATTGATGAATATTCACACCAAGGTCCCTCTGATCCTCTATATTTCCTAAGATTTAGCTATTCATTGCTGTTTAGTCTTAAGCATGATTCTGGAGATGTGGATTATTTACCTCGTGCCATTACCACTATACATTGTCTGTCCAGTGTCTTTAGTGCTGGGCTGCACATTGCAGTCACACTGGTGAGCAGGCAGTATGAAGCTTTTTGCTGTCTGAATGTTGACGGGTATGGATTAACTGTATGTCACAATCTCCATCCTCCAAAACCAGTACCATCAGTTTTTTAGCACTGCGTGTCTAATCAGGAGAATGCTCTGTTTCCCACTCATAGCCTCTTACTTACATGAGCACAAAAAAGCCCAACAAAGGCCATTTATCTTTGTATTTATACATTGGAATTATTATTGTTTGGATAATTGACCCGTACAAAATAACAAAAGGTTGGATTTACGCTGACTTTGTGCCAGAAGATGCAATATCACTTCAATATTAAAAGCCAGATTTTTTTTATCTTAGTGTGCAGCTTCTATTCTGGACACTAAATTATCTGTCACTATGTTCTCTCAGCTGGAGTTGTTTGAACAGACTCATGGTCAACACAAACACCCAGCAGAAACATATATATAATAATCTTGTTTTTATAATGGATCTTCCGCTGTGCAAAGGCATAAAGACTTCCTGCAAGCATATATCTATTATATGAGATCATCTTGAATGCTGTAAGTGGCGAGAGCAGCTACAAAAGGTACAGAGAACATGCTGAGAGATAAAGCATTTTTCATGTATACAGAAAACAGCATGGCAGAAAAATTAAACAAATCTGAAATAAATAACCATTCTTCCAAAGCTAGTTTTAAGATAGGTGCTCATTTTATCAATCACACTTGCATTCTGGCATACTTCATGAATCAAGAGAAAGTTTGCAGAGTGTGGGACATTGAAGGGTCAAAAGATGATGGATGTAAAGCTAAATAGGAGGGGCTGAAGATAATAGTGCACTAGACAGCTAGCTGGAGAGAGAGAGAGAGAGAGAGAGAGATGGAGAGTAGAGAGTGGGTGAAGAAATAATGACACATTAATACATCAGCAGAAGACGTCATTCCTCAGGTTTCTGAGGAATTTCATCAACCATACTTTACATAACCATTTCTTACTCCTGAGCAGACAGAGCAATGCTGCTTCCAAATGTGAAGGGGTCAGGTCAGTTGCAGAATGAACATATTATGGCTGCTGCCCAGAAATCTTGCATACATTTGTGTTTTTTTCATTCATTCACCAGATATTGGCATCACTGGTTAGCCAACGTTTAATGCCCAGAGAGCAGTTAAAGTTAATCGCATAGCTGTGGGTCTGGAGTCATATGTCAACCAGACCAGGTCAGAATGCTCATTTCCTTCCCTAAAATGCCATTTCTGAACCAGATGGGTCCTTCGTGAAAATCGGCAATGGTTTCATGGTCATCATTAGACTCTTCGCTGCAGATTTTTTATTGAATTTAAATTTCACCATCTTCTGTGGCACGATTCAAAGCCAGGTTCCCAGAGAATTATCTGCATCTCTGGATTAATAATCTAATGATGATACCAGTTGGCCATCAGCTATCCATAATTGTAGCAATCCAGCTCTGCACTGATGGTGTGACAGCACTTGTGGTTGAGAAGCAGCACACTGAGGTGAGTACTGGTTGCTCTTTTTGCCATGTATTCACAATCAATTATGCCTTCCACTTTGGGAAGGTAGCCAGAGCTAAGCACCCACTCATGATGAATGGTACCATTGCAACTCTTGGCAGACAAGGAGTCAGTGGCCTGCCTTTATCATTGATAGTCTGCCAGCTGTGAAGTCTTGCAAATAGTTCTGATAGAACTCTGTAAGGATCCAGCAGCATAGAATTAGTACATGGTGCGAGGTTTGACAACTGGTGGTAAATCAGGGCCATTAGTTCCAATTTGCAACAGGACACATTCCAAAGGAATGCAACATCTGCCAGTGAGGCAGTAACCTCTGTCCTAAAAAAAATGTCAGTCAAATTACTATCATGCATTATGAGCAATGGACAGTTCACTTTCTGCTTGAACTTGCTGACTTGCAGTGTAAGGTGTTTGTCATATTATTTTCTAGATAGAATTATCAAAATTGAACAAAGCCACAAGGCAGAATTTTCCCTTTTTTTAATGAAAATGGTTTGTCAAGTGAGAGTCATGGTGCCCTGCCCAGCATAGCTTACACAACATTTTTCACGTAAGCTTTTGCACTTCACCTATGAATTATACTATCAGTCTATTCAGTGCTTATCTTGTGGAATCATACAGTAGGAGGGGTGCTAGTGTCCTCCACTGTCAGGACCTTATGATGTTCAAGGCACTGGTGCCATATTTAAAGTCCAGCTGCACACCAATTCAGATGTCACAAGCCAAGAGTTGTCCCTCACAATGGTGTTTGACTATTACCTTTGAAGACATAATCTTGAAAGACAGGCTAACTCACCATTATATGCATAGGGACCATGAGGTGCTGGTGGGTACTATGGTGGAGAAGAAAGCCGTGTGTTTTACTGCGGACTGTCAAAAGAGGCCACAGACCACTGGATATAGCCAGCCTGGACACTGATAATGATCCATACCAGTTCTGTCTGGGTTCATGGAATGCGCATCCAGGCAGGAGAAAGGTCAATAATTTTCTGTTCTCCGAGGATAAGTTTCACCATTTTCCATCTTCTCCCCAACACTCACAGCACCGCCACTCACTCCACCCCTGCCACTGCAGATGCTCTGAGAGTTTTAGTCCATTAACCCTCGTGAGA
This sequence comes from Stegostoma tigrinum, assembly GCF_030684315.1. Classification (NCBI taxonomy): domain Eukaryota; kingdom Metazoa; phylum Chordata; class Chondrichthyes; order Orectolobiformes; family Stegostomatidae; genus Stegostoma; species Stegostoma tigrinum. The sequence goes on from NC_081368.1 coordinate 52,939,287, forward strand.
ATTGCAAGAATCATGTGGACTCAACATCTCACACACACAACATCTTCCTAAACTAATAACACATCCGGCTTTCTGTGCTGCCTACTCACTCCTGAGGATGCCTCAGCATCTCTCCTGTACCTGCATCACCTGTAACGGATTCTGCTCTCATGCATTTCAACCATACTCAGTTCTCCTTTTTGTCTCATTGCAGGAAAAATTAGGCCATAATCAGACAGAGATATCCAGGACTAGCACTGATGAGATCTTGGGGGAGTGGAAGGTGAATGTTAGGTTTCACGTTTCTTTTGAGGAGAACATGTTAGATTTGATCAGAGAAGAACAGCATGTATAGATCTCAATGGCCAATCAACCCAACAAGCTTCATTGGATTTTACTCCATTGCTGACCCATCAATACCAGAGCTAACTCATCCTTAATCTGTACAAGTGTTTTCCCTCCAATAAAACTAATTCCCTCTCCACTCTTTTGCAGGCACTAATAGCCCCCAGAGGACCCCAGCTAAGAAGAGTCAGACACCCTCTGCACCTTATCTACCTCTGAGAATAAAGGATCTGAACTTTCAGATGATACGCTGGCAAGGCTTTCATTTGTACCCTCCACCAGCTCTGAGACTTCCATCATGGTAGGCTCACTTGCAGGGTTAGACTCATCTGTGCAATCTGGTGAGCATGTCTCTGATAACGTCTCCACAGTTGGTTGATGAAATAATGCCCCAGGCCACTGGTACTCAGGGAAACTGCAGGAACCCAGGCATTGGCACAGCCTCAGACAGAAGGAGGCCTAGGTTTTGCTTATTAATTATACCGTTAAAATAGGGGTGGCTCAGTGGTTAGCACTGCTGCCTCACAGCACCAGGATCCCAGGTTGCATTCCAACCTGGAGCAATTGTCTGGGTGGAGTTTTCACATTCTCCCCATGTCTGTGTGGATTTCCTCCGGTTTCCTCCCACGGTCCAAAGATGTGCAGATTAGATGGTTTGGCCATGCTAAATTGCCCACAGTGTTCACAGAAGTGTGGGTAGAGTAGAGTGGCAATGGGAAATGCAGGGTTAAAGGAACAGGGGAGGGGGTTGGGTGTGGGTGGAATGGTCTTCAGATGCGCAGTGTGGATGCAATAGGACAAATGGCCTGCTTGCACACTGTATGGATTCTATAGTCTACAGCCAATGTGCCCAGACACGTACGAGAACAGCAGGCAGGTTTAGCAGTTGCAGTCAGTAAAGTGAATCAAAGAAATGAGCAGAACTGTGTTGTCTCCAGCTTTCTGACTACCCTGGAGCATCAGCTTCAGAAAACCCACTGTCTGCCAGTGCACACAGCATTGTTCTAGTCATAGCCACTCAGTGGCAGGGGTGGGGGAGGACAGTCCAGAGGTGAAGGTCCCTCTGCCTGCTCATGATGCCAAAGCATGCAATTATTTCAACCAGGAAGGATGAGCCTCCATCTGCGTAGGACAATCTCAGCTCCTCAGGACCCTGTAGGCCAGGCACGAGGGCCCCCATATCTTTTAGACCATCAGGACCAACTACAGAGAAGGCTCCCACTGTTCCATGTGCGGAATGCACATTGTGGTGAGGATGGAAAGCACAATAGCATACTGGCGGCATGCAGGTGGCATGGGTGACATATAATTGTAAATGACACACCCATGTGAAAGATAAACAGCCTCTTTGCACACCACGAAGATGAAAGAAGTTGTAATGGCCAAGCATTGTTCATTTTTCACAAGCAGCTGACTTCTTGACTGCAGGCTGGCTCTGATTTCAGGTATCTTTGGATTGTGGGGTTGATGACAGCAGCCAAAGCACTGCCCTTTAACATGGATAATACTGAAATTATAACAACATGTAGGGACTATTTTAAACCTGATACACACACATACACCCATCCTTTGAGTGAGAGTACAGATTCAGCACTAATTCCATGCATTCCCTGGAAGGGAAGATTAATATATGTATAAACTGTTCAAGGGAGTACAGTGCTCATCAAGACTTGGAGATGAATCAAGGGAGCTTGCATATTCACTCTCCATCATAATCTGTATGTCAGTTGAGTAAAACTGCACAAAGCACTGTCTCCCACAGGTTCCACACTCCCTTACGGGATGCTCGAGCATTTCAGAGAAATGTCTCAGTTTTCACACATGCTGCAACATTGATGAGTTACCTGTGATAGAAGGATCAAAAAGAGATTCATTAAGATTCGTCTCAACGTGCTGACTACCACAAAAGACTTCATTGCAAAACACTCCTATACGAAATGCTGACTATAGACTTTAAAAAACTACTTTGTCTTTGTACAATGTGAATTTAGTCCATTATTTCACTGGCTACTGCTTTTTTCCCCTTATAGTTAATAGGGCATATAGGGCATGGATAGTTGAAAATAGTTTCACCTGACAATGTCAAAGGTGCAATCAGATAGAAAATGAGAAACTCAATGAGCAACAGTGAGCTGGCAGAAGCATGCACATCATTGCCAAGTTTGAGTTTTAAAGTGAAAAGGGTTAAATTAGTGTGTGAATTGGTCCGAGAGCAGGAATGTTGGTCAGGTTTGCTGATCACTGCCATCTTGTGTGGACAAAGGGTTAAGGAAGATGATGATCAGATGAAGCATTTGGTGAACTGAGGAAAATTGACACCACGGAGATGGTGCCTCATATGTGACAGTGTCTACATGTACCTTCATCACAAAATCAGAATTCAGTGTATTCGCTGATGATTATTCACTGGTCCATATCAATCATAAGCCCTCAGACATTGAAATAGTTCATTTGTGTAAACAGCTAGACCTAGGCAGCATTCAGTCTTGGGATAACAAGTGGGAAGTAATATTTGCACGACACAAATGCCAGAAAATGTCTGTGTAATGCAGAAATGTAAAAGGACATTCACAAGTTGATGGAATGGGTGGATAAGTGGCAGATGATGTTCAATGCAGGGAAATGTGAGCAGATACATTTTATACAGTTCAGGCTCACCATGTGACCCAATTACAAGTACAGGAATTATACATATATACATTAGTATAAAGTTTTTTGCAGACTGAAATGACACGCGCTGCTCCTGTTTCAAATCAAGAATACAAAGGACAACCATTCACTTGTTCACTCCCTATGCAATGCCCTGACCATTAAGACAACATGACAGGTTTAACATTTAAACTGAGCCTGCCATTTAAACTGTCAATCAGCAGTAAAGGGCACATTCTTCATGGCAATGCCTCTACAAATCCCAGCCACAAACTCAACACATTCCTGCCATGAGTTTTGGCCTTTGTGTAATCTGTAGTCCTGTTGCATATTGCACTCATTCTTTTACAATGATCTTCTCTGGTTAGGTAAAAACTCCATTCTCGTCATATCTTGCAATGACCAAGATTGCAGACAGGGCAGCAGTGGACTAGTGGTGGTGGTGTTGAACTGTTAATCCAGCAGCCGTAGTAATGTTTTAGGAACTTGGGTTTGAATCCTGCCACTGCAGATGGTGGAATTTGAATTAAATAAATGTTTGGAATAAAGAGTCTAATGATAACAAATCCAGTGTTGATTGTTGGGGAAAAGACCATCTGGTTCATCAATGCCCTTTAGGCAAGGAAACTGCTTCCTTATTTGGTCTGGTCTTCATGTAACTCTAGACTGACAGCAATGCAGTTGCCAATGGGCAACAAATACTGGTTCAACCAGCAATGCTCTCATCCTGAGAATGAATGAAAATGCACTGATCTTTTATTGTTTCGCAGTTTCTATGCTCGTAATCTGCAGAATTATCTACTAGACAATTACAATTATTCCAGTGCAGAGAGGCGGTTCCATCGGATTAGATTTACTAATGATTTGGTAAAGTTCTTGGTACTTAAGTTTTTCTGAAACCCTTTTTCAGGTGGTTCATCATAAAGTCAGCATTTTAAAGTAAAGTGTTCAGCATCTTCCAGCTACTGTCCTAACATGCGTCAATGGAAACCTAAGTGATTGTACATCCAAACTAACCTGCAAAGTCGGAAAAATATTTTTTTTGATTTACAGCAGTTTTTTTTAAACAAATCAATGTTATTTACCTACTCTCTCCTATTCTTTGCCAGAACTGTCATTTTGGAATTAAGACTCCAAACGGAGAAGTAATCCTATTAGGGCTTTAGTGTAGCATCATGACCTGTACTTTTGCAGCGGAAAAGACGCTTATAATGTTACTGATTAAACTAATCCTGCTGCTGGAAGGTGCTTAAGTTAAGAGGAATTTGAAATAGTAAACGCTCAACAATGCAAGAAGGAAAGGACAGAGGTTCTTTAATGTTTAGTAGAAAATGATTAAGTGAGCAATACGTGAAGCTGCATATATAATCATTTAAGACAAGGTAATAGCTTCATAGTGAAGGCCATCTGATGCCTCAGTCAAGTGCCTTGACACTGTGTAACATTTGTCCACAGGACCACAAGAACCATTAGAACTAAGGCCAACGCTCTCCTAAATATAACCTGTACACTGAAAACCAAGATTAGTGCACAGCAAATAGATGTTTACGTTGTCTCTATTTTAAACTTTCTGACCCTGAGTATGAAGGTCAACTTAAGTGCCTGAGCAGCGCCTTCAGGTGAAATTAGCAAATTGGACATGAATCTTGGGTCAAACCCAAAATCTTTCTTCTGTGTATAATTCAGCTGCTCACTTGAGCACTTCTCTCAGTTCAATTCATGTATACCATTTTTAGACCTCCTAACAAATACGCAAAAGCTTTGCAGTGATTGTATCATCATTAGTAAAATTTTAATAGGTTTAAATCAGATGTTGGACATATTTTCATTGTGACTATTCACGCTGTACGTCTCCTGGGCAGTTTCTGTCTTCCTTTTTAAACAAAGAACATAGAACAGTACAGCATAGTACAGGCTCTTTGACCCACAAAGTTCTGCTGGCCTATTATCCTATTCTAAGATCAAACTAACCTGCAGACCCTTCATTTTAATATCATCCGTCTGCCTATCCAAGAGCCGCTCAAATGTCCCAAACGTATCTGACTCTACTTCCACCGCTGGCAGCGCATTCCACGCACTCACCACACTCTGTGTAAAGAACGTATCACCGAAATTGCTCCTATACCTTCCTCTATTGACTTTCAAATTATGTACCCTCATGATAGTCATTTCCACCCTGGGAAAATGTCTCTGGCCATCCAGTCTATCTATGCCTCTCATCATCTTGTACACCTCTCATCATTCTTCACTCCAATGAGTGACCCTGAGTATGAAGGTCAACCTAAGTGCCTGAGCAGCACCTTCAGGTGAAATTAGCAAATTTGACATGGATCTTGGGTCAAACCCAAAATCTTTCCTCTGTGTATAATTCAGCTGCTCACTTGAGAAAAGCCCGAGCTCCCTCAATCTTTCCTGATAAGACCTGACCGCCGTTGCAGGTAAAACCCTGGTAAATCTCCCTCTGCACCCTCTCTAAAACTCCCACATCCTTCCTATAATGAGGCAACCAGAACGGAACACAATATTCCAAGTGTGGTCTAACCAGGTTTTTATAGAGCTGCAGCATAACCTTACAGCTCTTAAACTTGATCCCCCTGCTAATGAAAGCCAATGCACCATACACGTTCTTTAAACCAAATCAATGTGGGTGGAAACTTTCAGAGATCAATGGACATGGACACCAAGATCCCTCTGTTTCTCTACACTGAAAAAAATCTTGCCATTTAACCCTGTATTCAAATACAACCTTCCAAAGTGAATCAATTCACACTTTTCTGGGTTGTATTCTACTTCTTTGCCCAGCGCTGCATCCTGTCAACATCCTGTTGCAACCTACAATAGCCCTCCACTCTGCCCACAACTCCACCAAACATCATGTCATTGGCAAACTTACTAACCCACCCTTCCACTTCCTCATCCAAGTCATTTATACGGATCACAAAGAGCAAGGTCCCAGAACAGATGCCTGCGGAATACCACTGATCACCAAGCTCCAGGCTGAAGACTTTCCATCTACTACCACCCTCTGTCTTCTATTGGATAGCCAATTCTGTATCCAGACAGCCAAATTTCCCTGAATCCCACACCTCCTTCCTTTCTAAACGAGCCTACCATGGTGAACCTTCTCAAATGCCTTGATAAAGTCTATATACGCCACATCCATTGTTCTGCCTTCATCGCTGTGTTTTGTCACATTCTCAAAGAATTCAATAAGGCTTGTGAAGCACGACCTGCCCGTTACAAAGTATTGCTGACTATTTCGAATCAAACTATGCTTTTCCAAATAATCATAAATACTATCTCTGGGAATCCTCTCCAATAATTTGCCCACCATAGAAATAGACTGACTGGTCTGTAATTCCCAGGATTATCCTTATTCCCTTACTTGAACAAGGGATATTTGTCATCCTCCAGTCATGAGGTCCTATTCCATTGGACAGTGACAATGCAAAGATCATCACCAAAGAAGCAGCAATCTCTTCCCTTGCTTCCAATAGCAACCTGGGATATATCCCATCCAACCCAGGGGATTTAGTATCCTGATGTTTTTTAAACTTTTTGGCATATCCTCCTTCCTAACATCAACCGGTTTGAGCATATCTGCCTGTTTCACACTGTCCTCACAAATGTCAAGGTCCCTCTCCTGGTGAGCACTGAAGCAAAGTATTCATTAAGGACCTCCCCTACCTCCTCCGACTCCAGGTACAAGTTCCCTCCAGAATCCCTGATTGGCCCTACCCTCACTTTGGCCATCCTCTTGTTCCTCACATAAGCATAGAAAGCCTTGGGGTTTTCCTTAATCCTACCAGCCAAGGCTTTCTCATACTCCTTTTGAGCTCTCCTCAGCCCATTCTTCAGTTCCTTCCTGGGTAAACTTATAACCCTCTAGAGCCCTGTCTGATCCTTGTTTCCTCAGTCGAAAGCAGCCTTCTTCCTCTTAACCAGATGTTCCACATGTTTTGTCATCCAATGTTACATCACCTTACCATCCTTTCCTTGCCTCAGTGGGACAAACCTATCCAGTACTAGTAGCAAGTGCTCCCTGAACAACCTCCACATTTCTTTCATGCATTTCCCTGAGTACATCTGTTCCCAATGTATGCTCTGTAGTTCCAGCCAAATGGCATTGTAATTCTGCCTCCCCCAATTAAATATTTTCCCATACCATCTGCTCCTATCCCTCTCCATGACAGTATTCAAGGTCAGGGATTTGTGATCACTATCACCAAAACGCTCTCCCACCGAGAGATCTGACACCTGGCCTTGTTCATTTCCAAACACCAAATCCAATATGGCCTCCCCTCTAGTCGGCCTATCCACATAATGAGTCAGAAATCCTTCCTGGACACACCTGGCAAAACCTGCTCCATCTGACCAAATTGCATTTCGAAGGTTCCAGTCAATATTGTGAAAGTTGAAGTCACTCATGACAGCCACCTTCTGCACTTTTCCAAAATCTGCCTCCCAATCTGTTATATTAAGGTGTGGAGCTGAATGAACACAACAGGCCAAGCAGAGTCAGAGAGCAGGAAAGCTGACGTTTCGGGTCTGGACCCTTCTTCAGAATCTGTTCTTCAGTGTCTCTGTTGCTATTTGGGAGGTCTTAGAAAATTCCCAATAAAGTGACCGCTCCTTTCCTGTTTCTGACTTCCACCCATACTGACTCAGTCGACAAACCCCCCTCGATGACCTCCCTTTCTGCAGCTGTGATACCATCCGTGATTAGCAATGCTACTGCCCCACCTCCCTCCCTATTTCTTTTGAAACATCTAAATTCCGGAATGTTCAACAACCATTCCTGCCCCTGTGTTATCCAAGCATCTGTAATGGTCATAACATCATAGCTCCAAGTTCTGATCCATGCTCTAAGTTCTTATTCCTGACACTTCTTGCGTTAAAATGGATACAACTCAGCCCGTCACACTGACTGCAACTTTGCCCTAAAAACTCTGTCCTTCCTCACAGACTCTCTGCACGCTTGTACACCAGCTACTCTATCCTCTGATCCGTATCTCCGGTTCCCATTCCCCTGCCAAACAAGCAGATGAGTTTCCTATTTAATCCAAATACATGAGTGAAAACATAAAAATAGGTGGATGGAAGCAATGAGAAAGTTCACATAGGCTAATCTGTACTTCCACATGAACTAGTACATTCATGCAGGAATGGATTTGTGGCTAACTGCAAATTTTTATACTCTTTAATTAATCCTGTATTGGATGTCATTGTGCACCTTATGCTATTTCTGGAAATCAGACTGTATAAAATGGATAAAAATGAATAAAATTTATACATATTAACTGATGCAGGGAAAGGGCAAGAAGAAAACGACAGTTCTTGTGAAAGAATTAGTGTTTACACAGGTACACAAGGCCAAAGACTTTCCACTGGCTGTATTGTGTAATTCCATTATGCGTACAGTATCTATTCATAATATATACTCAAATTCTGATGAATGGTTTGTGCTCCATTAAAGATACTGGTTAAATATTTCGTATGTGAATTGATATTTTTGTTTATAGCTGTGACTCTTGCTTGAATGCAGATAGTAGATTTTGAATGTACAGTCTATACATTTTCCAATGCAATAAATACAGCCAACTGAAATGCTTCCTCCTGTTTTGGTCATTTTTGTCGGTATCTTCTGTTAGATTTTGTAAAATAATTTAGGCAACATAATAAAAGATAAATTTCAAACACTTTATTTTGGATAAGTTTGCATTTGGTATACTGAATCAACTAGAAAGTGGTATATTTGTACATCTGCAAATACATGTGTGCGAGCCAGAAAGAAGAAACTATTGACTGTATGTTTGTTTTTATATTGTCTGCTTAATATGCTTTTTAACATTTTTATGCTGAGAGAATCAGCACTTTTAACTGGTAATAAAATGTGAGGCTGGATGAACACAGCAGACCCAGCAGCATCTCAGGAGCACAAAAGCTGACGTTTCAGGCCTGGACCCTTCATCAGAGAACCAGAACCCTCACCCCATCCCCCTCTCTGATGAAGGGTCCAGGCCCGAAACGTCAGCTTTTGTGCTCCTGAGATGCTGCTGGGCCTGCTGTGTTCATCCAGCCTCACATTTTATTATCTTGGATTCTCCAGCATCTGCAGTTCCCATTATCACTTTTAACTGGTGATCATTTTTTAATGGGCCGAAAGCAAATAAAATAGCCAGATTTGAATGACTAAAATAAATCTGGTTATCAACATGTGAGGCAGAGAGAGTGACAGACAGATATATAGATACAAATTCATACATTCAGAAATCTTTTCTCACCCTAAAGTGTGTATTTTTATATAAAGAAATAAAGGCAAACATGTTGAACTTGAAAGCCAACAAAGCTAAGTTGAGGGAAATACGTTGGAGAGGAGAGTAGAATGCTGACAGTGAGGTGAGTGGTGGAGGAATGGGTCAGGGTGAGGAAAAGCACTGAGATTTGTCTGTCCGTTCCTCATTTTCTCTCTCAAATTTCAGTAGCTGTAACGTTTCTACTCATAATGAATGACAAGACAACAGTGAGAAACAAGTGATAAGTAAGATCTGGTGGTTATAAACTGTAGTTTATTTTAAATAACAAATTTCAATGATACATTTTAAGAACAGTGTAGACAAGATTCGTGTTTCTGGTTTTCTCTGTCTGCATGCAACTTAGTCTGGCTGAAGCCTAAAGAATAATTTGGTTTCAGAAGTTTATCCCTGGAACTTTGGAGACATTTATATAGGTCCATAAAATCATGAGAGGCATAAGTAATGTAAATAACCAACAGCTTTTCCCCACGTAAGGGGAGTCTAAAACTAGAGAGCATAGGTTTAAGATGAGGGGGTGAGATACAAAAGGGTGTAAAGGGGCAATTTTTTTTTACACAGAGGATGAACGGGCTGCAAGAGGTAGTGGTGGAAGGGAATATAACCTTGTCATTTAAGAAACTTTTGGACAGGTACATGGACTGGATAGGTATAGAGGGATCGGGACTAGAAGCAGGAAAATGGGACTAACTTAATTGTGAAAACTGAATGGCATGGGTAAAATGGACCGAATAGCCTGTTTCTGGGCCATGGGCCAAAAAGCAAAAAAAGATCATTCATTGAAACTGTTCAAATAATTTATTGTCTTTCAATCTTTCCTACATATCAATTATGTGACTGTAACATTTGTAAATAATTTCACCTGTACGATTTTACACATTTTTAACAATGCTAGACTTCTTCTGACACCCTTGCTTTTGGCTATTCAAAATGTGGCTGCAATTTCTGACCTTCTTATTTTACTTTTATTTTGTTAAGCAGTTAATGCAAGATCAGGTACTTTCATCTTGTTAGTTATCATTGAGATCAATGAGCACAATGCTAAATGAGCTGTTTCTCCAAGTGTAACATGTAGTGTGGTCCATATTGCTTTTCTAAAGCCTCATTTACACAAGACCTACATATTTCCAATTGTTGGACATTTGTAACCAAATCACTTCACCCAGTGAATAATAAATATTGCAGTTATTTATTTTCATAATAGCCCTGAGGAAAATATTCCTTGCCTGAAAGCAGAGATGACTGGCTTCTGAATCAGGCTGTTGTGAATCTGCTGTTATTTTATAGCAATTTGAAAAGCTTGGTTCATGGATCCAGGTACAGTAATTTAAACCTTCTGTGAATAAACTGAATCAAAATAGCTTCAACTAGGTACCATGGGCCTGAAATGGAGTGAGCAGTGTGAGACTTTATCCTACTTGAATCAGTGCAATCCTACAGCGAGTGAATCTCTGCAGGACACGAAGCTCAAACAAACTAATTATATGTTGAAAGAGTTTCTCATAAAATGCAAATTCTCATGAGAGAAACATGATATAAATCAGGAATTGAACATATTTTATGCATACTTGTTAGTCTTGGGCTTGAGGGTTTGAAGTCAGAGTTTGTTTCATCATCATGACAGGGCCGACAATCAAAAAGCTGCTGTAATGTAAGCATACAAATCAGAATTATGCTTCTGGATAAATCATTGTGACTACTGGTCACATACTGAAGACCAGTTGTTGACATTCCTACATTTAATGGCCAAAGAATTCCACATCTTTCCCTGACATTGTTAAAATGATGAGCAATGTAGTATATCATTATGATTAATGCGGTTAATGTTTCTGCAAGCATAAACATTGTTTGCACGCAATCTTGCAAAAACATAAAGGATACTTTTATTGGCAGTACTTGCTAACCAAGATTGGATCCTGGTATAGCAATGTTTTCCTTCTAAATTCTCATCCTAGATTTCAAATTCGTCCCTCATCTCATTCCCAAACTACCACAGCCCCTCACCCGCCCCATCATTGTAATCCTCTCCAGCCTTGCAACTCTCCAACTGAATACCTTCTATTCTGGTCACTTGTGCATCCATTATTTTTAATTTCACTACCATGGGTTACTGTATCCTAAGCTCTGGGGCCCTAACATCTGGCAGTACTTCTGGAGACTTTTCTGAATATCTAGCTCTATCTCATTCTTTAAGGCACTCCTTCAATCTTACCTTTTTGATCAAGCTCTGTCACTTGTTCTAAGATCTTTGTATCTGGTGGGGCATCATTTTTTGTTGGATAATATGCCTGTGGAATATCTTAGGATGTTTGTGGTCATATTGGAATGTAAATTGTAGTTGTAGATTTTGATCGATCAATTGTTTGAAGCATACACCTCAGAATAGGTTTCCACACGCCTGAATTGATAGCACCAAGTCGAGAAAATCCTGACCTTGCAGATTTAATTCAGGAGAAAGTGCCCCTAATACTTGACTTCGTTCCAAAAATTCAAGTAGAGAAAAGGTTGAGTTGGTGTGAGAGGAATGATGAGTTAACACTAATTGGGCCACCGCTAAGTGTTTGGCTGCATTGCTAGAGACTGTTGGGTGTTGCAGTGGGCTCCTTAAAGGATCAATGTAGATACTTCGGGATTTTGTACAAGCTGTAAACACTGCAATAAAGCCATAAACATCCCACTTATCCCTTATATTCCCTGAATTCCCAATCACCAATCCATGCCAATTTCATGTCACCTCTTGCTTCATCCCTCCATTCTCCATAGCTCCCCATAGCCTACTTGACTCTGGATAACTTCAATGCCAATTTAATGCAAACTGATGCCAATCCGTACACTACTGCCATTTGCATTTACATTTTCTATTCAAATCATCTACCATCAGAAGATCTCAAACGAAAAGTTGAGATTCAATAAAATAAGTAACCTGCAGTGTCCATTATGTTTTCCCTTTTTCAGGCAAAATAAAATTGTCCACATTAAGCAACTATTCAATATATTTAAAATTATTTCACATACATAATCCCTGTATAAAAACAAACAATTCCTTCAGCTGCTTTAACTCTTATGAAAGCAAATATTTGTTTTTATAGCTCTACATCTAAGACTTGATAGTCACTAGCAGCTATCAATCAACTTAAAGACCCCTGTCCCACTCCCACTAGGTTAATGATAGATTGCGGAATCAATTGTATAGGACTAATCCTACAATAATAACTATCAAGTTTTTGTCGCACACAGTTAATAAATTTAAAGCACTTTTCAAAGGAAAACTAATTCATTTGTTAAAAGAAAATTAAATATCAATGGGATTAAATACCATTGACAAAACCACAGAGATTATCCAATTCTTTGGCACATTTATACAATATTGAATCTTTAACAACCAAAAAAGCATATTTCTTCTCTTGAAGAGCACTTCATCTCCCCCAAAGGGGTAATTTAGTTCACCAGATAAATTAGCCATTATTTAGCTAAATAATCTACATAACCTGATCAGGTGCGCCCTAGACCACTGTGGGAAGTGAGGGAAGAGATTGCTGGATGCCTTGTTGAGATACTTGTATCATTGCTGGCCATAGGTGAGGTGCCGGAAGACTGGGGGTTGGCTAATGTCATGCCACTATTTAAATATGGAGGTAAGGAAAAGCCAGGGAATTATAGGCCAGTGAGGCTGATATCAGTGGTGGGTAAGTTGTTTGAGGGAATTCTAAGACACAGGACTTATATCTATTTGGAAAGGCAAGAACTAATTAAAGATAGTCAACACAATCGTCTCCCACTAACTTGTTTGAGATTTTTGAAGACGTAATTAAGAGGATTGCTTAGGGCAGAGCAGTGGATGTGATCTATATGGAATTCAGTTAGGTGTTCAACAAGGTTCCTCATGGTTGACTGGTTGCCAAGGTTAGATCACATAGAATACAGGGAGAAGTAGCCATTTGGATACAGAACTGGCTCAAAGGTAGAAGACAGAGGGTAGTGGTGGAGATTTGCTTTTCAGACTGGAAGCCTGTGACCAGCAGTGTGCCACAAGAATCGGTGCTGTGTCCACTGCTTTTTGCCATTCATATCAATGACTTGGTTGTGAACATATGAGGTATGCTTAGTAAGTTTGCAGTTGACATGAAAATTGGAGGTGTAGTGGACAGTGAAGAAGGCTACCTCGGAGTACAGCAGGATCTTGACCAGATGGGCCAATAGGCCAAGGAGTGGTAGATAGCTTTTAAAAAAGCGTAATCCATAAAAAAGAGTAAAAAAGCGATGGGCTACATTTTGAAAAGGCAAATCAGGGCAGGACTTATACACCTTTAATGATAAGGCCCTGAGGAGTGTTGCTGAACAAAGAGGCCTTGGAGAGAAGGTTCATAATTCCTTGGAAGTGGAGTCATGTGTAGATAGGGCAGTGAAGAAGACATTTGATACACTTGACTTTATTGTCTAGTGCATTGAGTGTAGGAGTTGGGAGATCATGTTGCAGTTGAACAGGACATTGGGTCAGTCACTTTTGGAGTATTGCAGGAAATTCTGGTCTGCCTCCTGTAGGAATGATGTTGTGAAACTAGAAATGGTTCAGAAAAGATTTACAAGGATGTTGCCAGGGTTGGATGGCTTGAGCTATAGGTAGAGGCTGAATAGGCTGGGGCTATTTTCCTTCAAGCTTTGGAGGCTGAGGTGTGACATTATAGAGGTTTATAAGATCATGAGTGGCCTTGATAGGGTAAATAGGCAAGGTATTCTCCCCGTAGCTGGGAAGAGCAAAACTGGAAGGCATAGGTTTCAGGTGAGATGGGAAAGATATAAAAGAAGCAACTTGTTCTCATAGAGGGTGGTGGGTATATGGGATGAGCTGCCAGAGGAAGTGGTGGAGGCTGGTATAATTGCAACATTTAAAAGGCATCTGGATGGGTATGTGAATATGAAGAGTTTAAAGGGATTTGGTTCAAATGCTGGCAAATGGGATTAGTTTTATACAGGATGACTGGGTAGCAAGGAGAAGTTGGACCAAAGGGCCTGTTTCCATGCTGTACAGCTCTGAATTTATGACACTTAAATTTAATAGCTGCCAGGAAAAGTTTGAGGATGACCAAACTTTCTCTAAATGATATGTAATAATTGAACTGACCACCTGACACATCACACATTATACCCAACTACGTTGCCTACACAAGAGATCCCTGACTGGAAACCCACCACCATGATCAAACATAATCCAATCATATCTAGTACTCAGTATTCCCCACATCCATCACAGTCCTCCCCCATCCCTAGAAAGCTAATTACTCTTCCCCACTAAAGACAAGACTCAGCCCCCAATCCGATCCATACCCAGCAAAACTCCACCCCCCCCATTCTGAAATCCCCTCTTCTCCTACAGTGTGTCATCCAACCCCATCCTATTGACTGGACCTGACACCATCTACCTGGCAGACCCAAACTCTGACCTACCTTCAGTATCCATCTATTTAACAGGACCCAGTTTCCATCTACAGAGATAACTGGGACAGACCAGACTCCGAATCCTGGTTGGAAAAATTGCCAGCAGATAAGAAGATAACTTTAAAGAGGCTTACCAATGAATAAATTTGTTCCAAGCCAAATTGGAAAATCTGGGCCATTATTAGTTTGTTGAGCTATAAAAAATAATATACTAATAGTGAACTAATATCATGTTCATGTAAATTGTTTACTTATATTTTGTTCTCGAGAAAATCCATACAAAGATACAGCAATGTAAGATAAGCACTGCAACTTTTTAATGAAATAACACTCCTTTTTCAGTTAAATTATCAACAGCTTTTAAATGTAAGGAAATGGTTTACCATTTCAGCACCTGTTTTAATCTTTTCTAGCTTACATTACACACTACACAGCTTCAGCCTTTACAACTTGCTTGAAACATGGTCAAATGAGTTGAATATCAGAGGTGAGCGTGCCTTCATTGAAATCAATGGAGTGTGCTTTTGACTGTGAGATCATGGAGTCCTCGTGAAACCGAAGTCAGTTTCAGAATTGGTGTGGGGAGAAGTTCTCCACTGTTTGGAGTCATTCTTATCACAAAGTAAAAATTATTGTGGATGTTAGAGATTAATTATCTCAGCCACAATGCATTGAGAGGTAGATCCAACTATTGTCAGCTGCTTCACCAGTGACTTTGCCTCTATCATCAGAAGTGCAGTACTCTTGAGGATTGCATTGTGTTCAGTTCCATTAACAATTTTTCACGTAATGGAATAATTCATGCCAAAATGTGGCACAACTTGGAAATGTCGAAGGGTGACAAGTGGCAAGGAACATTCATGTATTTCCCATCTCCAAGAAGATAGTCTAATGATCGCCACTCGACACTGCACATAACTACCAATTTTTTATCCTCATCTTCAATATTTTGAAGGAGATCCTAATGATTAGAAGCTATAATGTACCAGTTACACAAATACCATAGCTACAAAATCAGATACTAAGGAGGTACATTGAGTGGTGAGTGGGTCATATCAGGAATGTCATTCTATTCCAGTTATTCGATCATCTACAACGCAGGAGCGTGCAAGATTGTTCCTTGCATTCTGAAATGAGCGCAGCTCCCTTAACACCAGGAGCTCTAACACCACCCAGAAAAAACAGCTTGTTTTGATGTGTACCTCTCTTATGTCATGGGCCAGGCCAGAACCCTTCAAAATATTTAAAGAATGTGGCTGAGACCCTAACTTTTTTCTTATTTTGAAGGTAGATATGAAATGTGTGTTCCAGGTGTAAAGCTTCTGGTCAAACTACTCAGCTTTAAGTGAATTTATTTAAATACTATTGGTGAAACATGAACAAAAGAAAGTGCAATTTAGAACAATTAACTATTGTAAAACTTAACCGAATACTCAAGGCAGTAACTTAACTAATGAACTGTGCCAATATAGTAACATCCCCTAAAACACCCCTCTTGGCAAAAAGGTAAATTCAAACACAGATTCTTACAGGCAGGAGGGAATAACATCCAGAGAGTGATTTCAGAAAAAGTCAGTTCGAAATAATTTATTGAAGTTGCAAACACTTCTGGTACTCACATATCTTGTGACTGCCATGACTACAAAAAAAAACTAGAACCTGAACTGGCAGAACTGGCCACTCCCCTTCCATTGTTAAACTTTTAAAGAAGAACACTATTGACTCAGGCTGGCTCCCTAGCCACTAGGGTACCTCTGCCTTTACAATTTCTTTAAAAAAAACACCCAAGACAAAGTAACCTTTAGAACATAGAATATAGAACAATACAGCGCAGAGCAGGCCCTTTGGCCCTCGATGTTGCGCTGACCTGTGAACTAATCTAAGCCCTCCCCCTACACTATACCATCATTATCCATATGCTTATCCAAGGACTGTTTAAATGCCCCCAATATGGTTGAGTTAACTACATTGGCAGGCAGGGCGTTCCACGCCCTTATCACTCTCTGAGTAAAGAACCTGCCTCTGACATCTGTCGTAAATCTATCACCCCTCAATTTGTAGCTATGTCCCCTTGTACAAGCGAAGTGTACAAGTGATAGCATCGTCACACCTCCCCTCCTTAAAAAAATGGAAACATCAATATACAAAAATAGCTTCATTTTAAACCCTTTAATTTTATCTGTTAGTACACAACAAGACATATTCCATTGACTCTAAGCATGCGAACATTCACAACTATGTTCTATTTCAGTCAATTTACTCTTGCCCCAAACACCTCCATCTTTCTCCATCCAAGTCATGACAATGTGTCGGCAATAGCATTTTATTGTCCTGCCATGTGTGAAAATTTTCAAATTGAATGGTTGTAATAATAAATTCCATCTTAACAGCCTGGAATTTTTGTCCTTTTGTCCAAATGCCTTCTGACATCTGCCATTCACTGAATTTTCTGTACTTCTTCAATAAGTCAGTCAGCGGAGCAAACACACTTCTAAAATTTGGTACGAATTTCCAAAACTCACTCAACAACAAGAATTGTAGTACTGCTCACTTTGTGAATGGTGTGGGAAACTCCCCAATAACCTTTGTTTTCACGTACTATGGACCCATATATCCATGTCTGATAACACAGCCCAGGAATGTGGCTTGGGGTTTCGCGAATTCATTCTTATCAAGGTTTATCACTCAGCCTGCCTCCTGAAGTTAATTCAATAATTCCGATATTGATGTAAAATACCCATGTAATTGAATAAGCCAGAAATTATTTTATTGGTTTGTTTTTGAAATGAGGCTTGTGGATTTTTCATACCATGTGGTATGACTTTAAACTGGTATAGCCTATTCAGTGTTATGTAAACCAAAATTGACTTCACTCTTTCGGATAGAGATACCTGACAGTATTCTCTGAGTAAGTCTAACTTAGAAATATAAGTTGTTTGTCCATACTTCTCAATATAGCCTTCCAAATGTGGAAGTGGAAATGAATCAGACTTTGTAACTGCATTGACTTTGTGATAGTCTACACATCATCATTGGGTACATCTCTGATGAAGGGTCTAGGCCCGAACATCAGCTTTTGCACTCCTGAGATGCTGCTTGGCCTGCTGTGTTCATCCAGCTTCACACTTTGTTATCTTGGATTCTCCAGCATCTGCAGTTCCCATTATCATTGGGTACCAACTGGTTTTGGTACCATTACTGAGGGAGAGCTCCAGTTGCTGCAACTTACTTTGATTATGTTGTCTTGGAGCATGTGTTTAATCTCTTTTTGAATCTGTGCTAACTTTAGATGGTTAAGTCAGGATATTTCTTAGTGCAACAGCACTTCCTTTATTTACGGCATGCATAATTAGATTAGTACTTTCTACCTTATTCTCACATATCTCCCCATATGATAGTAATATTTTTTTCAGGTCATTTCAATTTTCTTCTGGATGGTAACTCAATAAGTTACCCCAATTTTTATTTGAAATACCTTATTGTCTAATCTAATTTGAGGAATGCCCAATTCGGAAATCTCCAAACTTTATTCTTCACTCTGTGTTATCACCAAAAATATATTCTCCTTTTGTGTTCCTTCCCTATGAAAATACCATTTGAGCACATTCACATGACACACAGTGAGATTTCATTCTATCTGGAGTTCTTATCAAATAATTCACCTCATTCAATTTGATAAGGTCCACTAAAACGTGCTTTTAAAGGTTCAGTCCAACAAGCCCACACCAACCCTCAGGCCATCCCACCCAGACTCATTCCCCTATAATCCACCTATTCTACACATCCCTGAACGCAATGGGCAAGTTAGCATGGCTAATCCACCTAGATTGCACATCTTTGGACTGTGGGAAGAAACTGGAGCACCTGGAGGAAACCCACACAGACACAGGGAGAATGTGCAAACTCCACACAGACAGCCACCCAAGGGTGGAAATGAACCCAGGTCTCTGGTACTGTGAGGCAGCAGTGCTAACCACTGGGTCGCTAGATCCTCCTCACTAAGCTTACCTTCTACCTTCACCTCCATTCTTCTAAGTTGACTTTCCTTTCTAATTGCCAACTTCTGAAGTTCAGGTTTTCTCTCTTTCTGCTTTTCTTATCCCTCTTTCTTCCCTTCTTCTCTCAGGTCTTCATCTCTTTTTCTTTTTGTTCTGCCAGGGCTATTCTGACTTCTTTTTATTCTGCTAGGGCTTTTCCTTTTGTTCTGTTGGAGCTATTCCTTCCTTTCCTCTTTGCTTTTAATCGTAAATCAAACTGTTTCAGTTCCTTTTTATGTACAAGCTGCTTCATCTGCAAATGAATTCTCACCATTTCCAAGATTCTGAAGGCATTTCCAGCAAAATTAAATGTTGAGTTATTGCTGTAATTACCTTTTCTTTTCTCACAGATAGATGTAAGCCCAACTCCAGCTCATAGAATAAAATAGAATAGAATATGAAATAGAATATCCTTTATTGTCATATGTGCTCTAGTACAGAAGTACAGGAGTACGGTGAAAAGTTTTTACAATAGCTGCCTCTTAGGTAAGTTTACCTACACAGAAACTCTAATCTCCATGTCAGGCTGGAACGGGTGAAGAAAAGAAAAGCTATGGAGAAGAGAAAAAAGAAGGGAAAGGGAAAAGGATTGGCGAGCAGAGGAACTCCGACTGGAGCATCCTACTCTGCCGCTATCTTGTCAGCCAATTCCAACAGCTTTGCCTTGCCCCCAAAATCACTTCTTCCACCCCCAGAAAACTTTTAGTGACTTAAAGAGCCATTACTACACAAAGTACTATTTAAACCAACCCACTTCAACGCCTGAAACAAAAGACACTAACATGAACCACTTTGAGGTCACTTTGAGAGGACCTTTGAGGTCAACAACCCTAAACACCAATTGGAAGTATTGATTGATCCTGGTAAGACCTCCCAATCTGTTATGGAACAGGCCAGACCCCTCAAAATATTTTAAGAAGGTACAGTAGATCAATTTTTTTTTTATTTTAAAGGTAGATGTGAAGTGGGTGCTCCAGATGTGATGCAACTGGTCAAACCACTTGGCTTTAAGCAAAGGAGAATTTATTTAAAGACCATAGTTGACACATGAACATATGAAAGTGGAATTTAGAATAATTGACCAGTGGAAAACTTAACCGAATATTTGATACGGTAACTTAACTAATTAACTATTCCAATATATATGTGTAACATCCCATAAAAAACACCCCTTGGCAAAGGTAAATACAAACACACATTCTTACAGGCAGGATTCCATTTCAGGAGGGAACAATGAATAGAAAGATTTCCAAGAAAGTCAGTTTGGAATAAGTTACTGAAGCTACAAACTCTTCTGGTACTCACACACCTTGTCACTGCTGCAGCTTAAAAAAATTAGAACCTAAGATGGGAGAACCGACCACTCCCCTTCCATTTTTAAACTGTTTTTAAAAAACACTATTGATTCAGGCTGGCTCCCTAGCCACTACGGTACTACCTTTACAACCTCTCTTCAAAAAAACCCAGGACAGAGTAACCTCATCAAAATGACAGCATTGTCACACTTTGCACTGATGCACAATAGGTTGCACTTGGTACTATTGACAGGACGCACTGCAGCAATAGTCTGCCTTCTTCCTCAGCAGCACCTAACTCCACAATAGCTCCTACCTCAAAGGGCAGTCAGCTTCAGGCGCATACCGACAGTCCTATCACCTACAAGCTTCCCCCAAGTTACACACCATCCTGAACTGGAAATAAAGTATAATGCCATACTGCACTTCATTGTTGATCCAGCCTTGTAAATGACACCCACACGCTGAGAATGAATACATAGCTGTGTATATTTTTACAATGCAATACCTGGGAAAAAAATTGCTATCAATTTTTTACTGTCTGTGTTTACCAGAGGTTGAGAATTTAATTTATTGAAATTTCCTTGTTATATATCTTCATCATTTGTTAAATTATCAGAAACATACTTTTCATAGCAAAGAGTTGAAAAATGAAACATAAAATATATAGTTTGTATCACATCAAATTGTTTGTTTTAATTGGACAGATGATGCTCTTGCACTGACACTGAGCATGTGCAGCAAATGCTTCCCCTGTTGTTATATTGCAAATAAACTAAGCCATTTTTAATTTCTATTCATCATTATCAGATAGGCTACACAAAGCATTCAGGAAAAGCTAAGACAACAAAGTGTGAAGCTGCATGAACACAGCAGGCCAAGCAGCATCTCAGGAGCACAAAAGCTGACGTTTCAGGTCTAGACCCTTCATCAGAGAGGGGGATGGGGAGAGGGTTCTGGAATAAATAGGGAGAGAGAGGGAGGTGGACCGAAGATGGAGGGAAAAGAAGATATGTGGAGAGGAGTGTATAGGTGGGGAGGTGGGCAGGTGGGGAGGGGATAGGTCAGTCCGGGGTGGGGGGGGGGAACGTACAGGTCTAGGAGGTGGGATGAGGTTAGTAAGTAGGAAATGGAGGTGCGGCTTGAGGTGGGAGGAGGGTATAGGTGAGAGGAAGCACAGGTTAAGGAGGCGGGGACGAGCTGGGTTGGTTTTGGGATGCATCCCGAAACCAGCCCAGCTCGTCCCCTCCCGCCACTGCATCACAAAACCAACCCAGCTATTCCCCGCCTCCCTAACCTGTTCTTTCTCTCACCTATCCCCTCCTCCCACCTCAAGCTGCACCTCCATTTCCTACCTACTAACCTCATCCCGCCTCCTTGACCTGTCTGTCCTCCCCAGAGTGACCTATCCCTTCCCCACCTCTACTCTCCTCTCCACCTATCTTCTCCTCTATCAATCTTCGGTCCGCCTCCCCCTCTCTCCCTATTTATTTCAGAACCCTCTCCCCATCCCCCTCTCTGATGAAGGGTCTAGACCTGAAACGTCAGCTTTTGTGCTCCTGAGATGCAACTTGGCTTGCTGTGTTCATGCTGCTTCACACTTTGTTATCTTGGATTCTCCAGAAGCTGCAGTTCCCATTATCTCTGATCACAATTCAGGAAAAGCTCCCAGTTTGTACAACTGTGTTCCGAGCATACACTGTGCTCATATTTGTGGGCAGAAAACGCACATCGTTGACATTCTTGAACTCAGATAGAAAGTTTTTGGTCATGAAGGTGGACTATGCATCAAAGTAAGTCAAAGTGCACAGGACTGATAGGTGAATCGAACTTGCTATGAGAGCATACACACAGAAATGCTGAAGTTAAGAAGCTAGCCAGGAGAGCACTGGAATAGTCAATTTTGACAAATAATCTATAAATGTAGTATCACATGTAGTGGTAGAACCAAACAGATTATGCCACCATTGAAAACTAATCTGTTTATTCATTTTTGGGATGTTACAATGCTTCTGACAGTGTGTAGTGTTCAATCCTTGAAAAAAAATCAGTGTCCCCCCGATACAGCCTGGTGATGTGATAATCCCACAGTGTTGTTAGCCAGGAAATTCCAGGACTTTTATCTGACAATAATGAAGAGCCTTTGTCTTTGCCAACATCAGAATGGTGAGTGATTTGCAGGCAAATTTCAAGGTGATGGTGTTTCTTTTCTTTGTTAGGGTGTCCCTTCTAGGGAATAGAGTTAATGGGCTCGGGAGATGCTTTTGTTAAGTTGCTGAAGTGTTTCTTATAATGGCACACACTGAAGCCATGTGCATGTGTGAAGGGAGATAATGTAACAGATACGTTGTCATCTAAGGCTACTTTGTCCCAAGTTGGTATAAAGCTTCAAGTGTTGTGAGAAACACATTGACTGTCTTCAACCTAACCCACCCCAAACCCAATCCATTACACGTTCCTATCCATCACTACATACTCCCTCCCAGCCCCCATCATTACCACTCCAGGTTCTTGATCTTCTCCCTGGTCTCTAAACTTCTGATCTTTTCCTCCTTCTGCGAACCTGACATTTTCCAGGTGAGCCGAAAACTGGCAAAAAGTGGCCAGCAAATGGAAAACACACTTTAATCTCTGAGTTCCACATATTCTACCTGCAACGCACTTTGGGCTGGACAGTTATCAGATTCCCCAGTCAAAAACTCCAGCACAGATGCACATTCACAAGCTTCAAAATCTCCCCTCCCCCGACCACATGCCAAAACCAGCCCAACTAGTCCCTGCCTCCCTAATCATTCCTCCCACCTCAAGCCCCACCCCCATCCACTACCCAATAACCTCATCCCGTCCCCTCCCTGGACTGACCTATTCCCCCGCTAACTTCCCACCTGCATTCACCTTCACTGGCTCTAACCCTGCCTCTTTGACCTGTCTGTCTCCGCTCACCCTATCTTCTCCTTTATCCATCTTCTATCCGCCTCCCCCGTCTCCCTATTTATTTCAGAATCCCCTTCCCCTCCCCCATTTCTGAAGAAGGGCCCTGACCCAAAACGTCAAGCTTTCCTGCTCCTCTGATGCTGCTTGGCCTGCTGTGTTCATCCAGCTTCATACCGTGTTATCTCAGATTCTCCAGCATCAGCAGTTCCTACTATCTCTGCACAGATGTACATATTGACAGTTGGTAATTGCAGCATCATTATTACCATGCTCATAGAATTGTCAAAGCATGGATTTATTCATTGTGAATAAATGTCTTCTGCCATCCATTGGCTGTCACCTGTCTTTTAAAGTTATGATATTAGGTAGCATATAATTTTACTGTAACAAATAATATTGTAGTTTCTATTATTTTGACACAATATACGTCCTTGGCTCTAAGCTGCTTTGGGACTTCAGGTTGTAAAAATGCACTACACAAACGTAAATTAATTCTGTTTTCTTTTTACAACCTCTTAGTTTAAAAAGAAATTATTCACAAAATATTTGATATTTTAACTTAATATCATTGTCAATTGAATCTTTCCCATTATTGTTAAAAGTCTTTGCAACAATTAAACATTTTGAAAATCATGTACCTTTCACCTTTTATCTATTTTCCAGCTCAGGCCTATCACTTATTTCACTATCTTTTCAAATTATTCTTTCCACTTGTTAATCAGCCACATAGACTGGGTCAAAATTAAACAGGTATTTGTAACTTGTCAGCCATTCTTTGAAGAGATGCTATTTTTGTATTGTTGTACAAAGATATAATATTTAATATCACATGAAGAACCTGGTTCATGTGCATTATTACTTTCAATAAGAAAAATAACCACTTATTAAACAAACTTTTAAAGACTTATCATGTAGTAGAAAATGGCAAAAAATAACTGTCTTATTTTGTTCTGAACCAATGAAAGAAACTGATCATATCCTCGGGGAGTGAATCAATAACGGTAGAATGGTTTGTAGTAGCAGAGTTAAAGGCAAACTGAAGGGAAGAGATATAGAAACAAATATCTGTTCCATTGATCTGCACTACATTAGTTCACCCTGGGCTACATGTCTTTATTAAATATGCACACCAACTATCAGTATTTCAAAGATTCACACTGCTTCTGTTACAAAAATGCAGGAAGAATTTACTATGAAAATGTTAACCATTTATATCACATAATTTCATATCTAGTTTGATGCTCTAGACTCGAACCTTAAGACTGTTGATTTTGGCAGGTCCTTTGTCTATAATTCTAGTTTTGAAAAAAGGAAGCTGGTAGAAATGAATGCAAACTTTGAGGCTTTTGGTATAAATTAAAAATATTCAGATAAAAAGAACTTCCTCCCACATTTGTCAATGTTTTATTTAAATAGCCAGCCAAAGCAATATAAGATTAGATCTTTGAGATAGCAAGAACTGCTGATGCTGGAGCCAGAGACAACAAAATGTGGAGCTGGAGGAACACATCAGGCCAGGCAGTATCAGGGGAGCAGAAAACCTGACATCTCGGCTTGGGGCCCTTTTCTTTTCTGAAGGAGAGTCCCAAGTTGAAACATCAGCCTTCCTGCTCCTCTGACTCTGCCTGGTCTGCTGTGTTCATCCAGCTCCATTTTAAAAAAAAATCTAAGATTGAATCCTTCCATAAAAACCAAAAGAATTGTGGATGCTGTAAATCAGGAGCAAAAACAAAGTTGTTGGAAAAGCTCAGCAGGTCTGGCTGCTTCTGTGAAGGAGAAAACAGAGTTAACATTTCGGGTTTGGTGACCCTTCCTCAGAACTGTTCTGAGGAAGGGTCACCGGACCAGAAATGTTAACTCTGTTTTCTCCTTCACAGATGCCTGCCAGGCCTGCTGAGCTTTTCCAGCAACTTTGTTTTTGAATCTTTCCATGTTTTGGCTGTGTCAAATTGGTCGAGTTTCATGGAAGTTTTCACTATGAGGCAGTGAGAGATTTCTCACCCTATCATCCCAAACTCACCTTATTCCCAACCTACCCTGCCCCTGTCGTGATACTCTTATTCAATGTTGGTCTGATTCTACCACTTGTTATTCCCAGTGGAACTCACCACTACTGGATATTGCACAATGGAACATCATCCTTTTTCTGGTGCAATCTTTAGTAAGCTCTTATGAACCTGGTCAAGTTTTGTCAGAGACCTTGTCGGTGACCGATATTTGCCCTGGACATGACAGAAGTTGATGCCTTGTTTTGTGGTCAAGGATCTTGCGGTCCTCACAGGTAGGCTGATCTAGAGAAGGACTATCCTATTCCTCCGGAACTGGCAGTTGAAGTCACAACACTTGACCCTACCATCTTGGGCTGAGATTGACACCCAGGTCAGTCAGTTGGAGGGAATGCATAGCCATTAGGAAAAAGATTAATGCACTTTGCCACTCTGCCAGAGTAAGAGCCACCCTCTTCTCTCTGCTACCTCACACTCACTCAATCTCTATTGCTGCACTCAACAGCCATCAAGGATCATGCTGAACCAACCTCACTGTGTGCAACAGCTCCCCTCATTTGCCCTCACTCAACCAATGCTTGACATCGCCAACACTCTTGCTCTCAACGCTGCCTGCTGACTCATTTGAGACAACCCACCACTTCTCCCCTACCAGCACTAGCACTAAAAGCTGTGCCACCCACTTTCATTTCCCTCAATCATTCGTTTTCTCTGATTCCAGGGGAAAAAAATGTAAAATCCTACAATAGGGCAGGAAGAGCCAAGATTGGCGATGGGCTGCAAGACATTCAGCTCCTCACCCTTTATAAGGAAATGGTTCTGACTCTGATTACAATGAATGGCCAAACGATAGTGCCCAAGCCTCTGGACTGATATCATAGGCTGCCGTGCAAGAGGCTAGACTTGACACCTGGAACTCTGTTTCAAAATGCAATGCGTTGCTCCCAAGTTCTGAAAAAGGCCTCACTCAACTTCTAACATGATTCTCTCAGATTTGCCTCTATAGCCTATGTCTTTCAGGCCCCTATACTATTCCGCCTATCGAGTGTGTTATTGTTACTTTTCAAAATTTAGATTTTTACTTCTTTCTACGCTGTGGCTACTATTATCTTCACAACAAAAGGTATTCACAATAAAACCTATCCCTCAATTCAACTCACTGTAATTGCATCCAGCAATTTTTAATACCTGAACTCTAAACTCCTTTAAGTTACTGTTGCTAATTCTTTTCATCTGTCCTTGAATGCCCAGGTTGGAAAATAAATGTTTCTAAACACCGGTCTTTTTCTGAAAGCTTGTCAGTTATTGTGTTGAATAAAAGGATTGCAAATTTTATCATTATCTGATTAACCCAAATGTTCCTCAGACTCTAGAAAAGATGATGTACCTAAACGTCGATTTCACTCCATCAG
This sequence comes from Stegostoma tigrinum, assembly GCF_030684315.1. Taxonomy (NCBI): domain Eukaryota; kingdom Metazoa; phylum Chordata; class Chondrichthyes; order Orectolobiformes; family Stegostomatidae; genus Stegostoma; species Stegostoma tigrinum. Next base: position 52,965,694 of record NC_081368.1, read on the forward strand.
CATCCGCCTTTTACTCTAATTATTGTGGCTGTGGCTGTCAGCATAATCAATGAGGTGAGATGTATTAACTTTCATTGAGCTTCCCTGAAAGGATTGAAGAAGGACTTGCACCACTGAAGAAGCAATTTTCATAAAAAGCTGGAAAGATTATTCCAAGGTACCGACAAGCTGATTGTAAAATTGATCAGTTCAGTGGCCAGAGGGTGTGCTTTACAATCACCTCTCTGCCAAATGTGGAACAAGGTCAAAGTGGCAGACATTCAGACAAATGCCAACTTGGTAATTATTTGCCTTCCTGCTGCCATCACAAACTCCCCCAGGCTCCCTGCTGGATGGCACCAGCAGGCACAATTTTGACTGAAATCATGATTTGAACAATTTCTTAACCATGTTTATTCTGGAAAACTTATGAGGAAATTTGTCATATAAAAGCTCAAGTTAATGCCTGATACATTCTAGGCATACAGAACACATTTTCCACGGTGGTAACACAAGGAATTAAATTAACACCATAAGCGAGAAAACCAATGGTTAATAGAGATTAGTGCTATTTCATCTCTGAGAAAAGTTACCACGTTAGAACTCAATGCAGTCTGGGTTAGTCAATATACAGATGTACTATTATTTACAACCATTTAACAGCTTTATCTCCTAGCAGAGGTATCATTCAGGTGAGCAACTAATATGTTTCTGCATTCAAATCACATGACTTCAACCAAGTGCAATGATATTCTGTGGATCTGAACAGTATTTTCAGGCTATATGTCACTGAATGATAACAGCGAACACAACAGCTTGCTTAAATTAATAGACATCTGACGAAGTATAATTTGGGTAATGAGATCTTTTTCCTTAAGAATCATTAAAGTCAGAATTGAATAAGCCAAATCCCAGCCAAAATAATTATGTTGAAACATATCTTTTCACACATAATCAAGATTGCGCAGCACTGTTGCTGTTGATGTAAGTGTTATTCCATGGCTCCAGTGCGTATCTCAAATGTCAATTTCTACGTTTCTACACAATTTATTCTTCAAGTGTAACATTTCTTACTTTCTGCCTTACTGGAAAAGTAAACTACTTCTAGCAGACTTTACAGTTCAGAAGCATTATTATTTTCTCAAAAAAGTTCCAGTTTTGTCAACACTCCTCAGTCAGTGCACTAATATATGGAACACATACTTCCTGTTGAAGCATTAACATTAGGCTCCATGGAATGGGCAAACTCAGATTTGTTTTGTCCTCCATGACATTGAACTGCTAATCTTTACTTTCTGAGGATAGTTAATCAATATTTGAGAGACGTGGAAAAGAGGCTATTCATGAATATCTCTGAATATCAAAGAGTTGCATTTGACATTATGTTAACTCACTTTTCCTCCTGTAGCATGTGCGGTAGTAATTAGTTAGAGTGCATCTTCAGTGATGTCAGATCACATAGAACTGGGACCTACGGAAAGACAGTACTAATGTAGTCCTACTAAATTATGCCAATGTAAACAATTTAAATATTCAGTAAATGTTCATTGGTTGAAGCTATAATGTGGTTCAAAGCACTCATCCATCAAAATCACCCAGAACGAGGTCATAATACTTATATGTCTCTTAACAGCATCACCTGTTACTTCAGCAAAGCACAAAGTGAGACAAGCAAAAGGAAAATTGGATACTGCTTTGCCTTCAAACAATTGAATATTTAACCATTTTTGATTAGTGTATAAAAAGTTGTGCAGTAGTCTTGCTGGTCAACATGCTACAAACCAAAAATGAGTTGCAGATGGCAAAGCAATTTTTAAATTAAGCAGAACCCTGATTAAACCTCAGATGCAAAAATCATATTTTTTATTCAAATCAAATAGTTCCTCTTTTGTACAACAAACATTTGTATGTTATTTCTTAATATCAGCTTTTGAACATGCGATTTGGTCTTTATGTTCACAATAAGACACTAAGTTTTTTTATTATTTCATGGCAAATGCGTGTACTTACAAGGCCAGCCATTGTTGCCCCTCCCAAATTGCTCTTAAACTGAATAACTTTCTCGGATAATTCAGAGGGTAATTGGCAGTCGTTCCCAGTGCTGTTGTTCTGGAGTTACATGTAGGCTAGGCTAGGTATGATTGGCAATTTCATTTCCTAAAGGACTTAAGTGACCAGACAGATTTTGGCAACAACTGATGACATTTACCTTGTTCACTACCATTGTGGCTGGCTTAATATTATAATTTGTATTGGTTTTATATTAATATTTACATTAATTGAAGTTAAATTCCAACAGTTGCCATATTAGGATTTGATCTTGCATTGACAGGGCATCAGCTTAGACATCAAGATTATTCATGCTGAGACATTACCACTACTCCACAGTCTACAATTTGTTGCACAACACTTTCAGAAAAAAATACAAGAAGATAAAATGCAACATTACGTCTAAGCTGACTTCTTCTTTTCATTCATCTTTTGACAGGCTGTTGATTCACATTCTGTATCGTTAATGTAGGTGATCTTTATCATTTTCTGATTTGGCTTGATCTATCCCATTGTGGCCTAATTGGGATTACTTCCTCAATTGACATGAAAAAAAAATTGATCTCCTTGATCAAAAGCCTACATTCAAAGCAAGAGCTGAAGACTTAGACTTACAAAGACAAGTATGTGACATTGCATGCTATTTTCTTCAGTTATGCAAATATGTAGGTTAAAATCAAGAATTAAAATTTGGTTTAAAAAAAGACACTAATTGCTAATGGAAACAAGGCAAAATGAAATAACAAATGCTATAAAAAAGCTCATATACACCTACAGAAATGAATTTCAAGGTGCATCAAAAACAAAATGATTTTACAGCTTGTCTGGAGCTACAATCAACGGGTTCATAAACATGCAAAGAAATGAAGACAAGGCATTGTCAGATAAATCAACAGCTTCTAATTGTCTAATTCTAGAGATCAATTTCACAGCAAGATTTATGGAGATATAAGACGGGACACAGTCTAAAACCCCTCATTCAATCCGTATTGATACAGCCTTTGAGTGTGTCATAGCAAATACATTGAAAAATGCTGAAAAAAGGGAAGAGTCAAACATACAGAACACAAGTACCTGGAAATCAGGGATAACTCTGTGTATAAATTATGCATCATGGATGTCCAGTCCGCATGACTGGATCTGCATTGGGCCCTTGAGGCATAGCAATCCTGTTCTCAAAAAGCAGGCAACTCGATACTGTTTGTGCTTATTTAGTATTTTCCTATTCGTCCCTTTTGGTTTTTGTGGGCCTGAAGGCTCTCAAAGTGCAATTAATCATATAGTTGCCCTATTAATGATTCAAAACTGAAATAGGATAGCAGGATTTGGTCGTGTCAATAGGTGAAATGTGGGCAAATTAATCAGAACAAGTGCTTAACTTTTATGAGGTAAACTTTAATTTTCATCACATGGTGGTAAACCAGAGGTGGCTTATCCATTGAAGACAATAAACAGAGAAATCCAATATAGTGTTTAAAAGATGGCTGATCTGCAAACTGATCTAAAATGTATCCCTTTGATTGTCAAATCAACCTGACACGAGTTTTATGAGAAGTGATGGGAAGGAAGAGATGGAGAATCTGTAATTGAGCTTTAAAGCATAAGGTCAAGTAAAATGATACGTCATGTGGTCTTTTAGCATTTGAAGATATTAGGACTGTGGTGTTACTTTATAATGACCACAGCTTTGGGAATTCTAAACAATAAAGCAGAATGACAAGTAACAGTGTAGGCAAATTTAATTTCTACATTTCTGGTTCTCAGGTTATACACTATTGCTATTTTGTTTACTGTGTTTGATGGATTTTATCATTCACCAGACAATGTCACATTATCATTGTTCATTTAATATTAATAAACATTGTAACCATCATTTCTTTTGGGAACATAGTTGGTTCACAAGTGTTATAAATCTGCCTGGGTCATTCAGTTAGTCAATTTGTTTCCCCGAATAAATCTCATAAATTGCCTTTTTAATAGATACATTACAATTAGCCAGGGAATCACACAGGCATGGAATGATTTACTGAGACAGTGACACCAACATTCAAGTTACTTACACATAATTTTGTTTATGGAAGTATGCCAGGTGATAAATTAATACTATCTGTCCCTCATTTTTTGGCTTCCACATGTGTTGTTAGAGTTCTAAAATGGCTTCTGCGGAACACAAACACAAACCCATGGGGTATATCATGTAGGATCTCTTATACCTGAGAGTATTAGCACATGCGTCCTGAGTGCTGTCCAAACATATGAAGAGCAGGAAGATCGTGGTATTGGTCATTGTGTCACGCTGATTTGACACCAGTGGTGCCATTATAGAGCTCAATGCTCCTACTAGCACCTTCACATAAACCCATATGCTGCTGAGTACAGGTAATAGGTTTAAAAGCTGAAAAAATGTCCCCTCCCCACACTACCATCATGCAGTATTTACAGCTTAATTGTTAGATCATTTATTCCAGCTGTTTCTTGAATTCTACAAGTGTTCAGCGTTTTTTTAACACTTGTTTAATGATGCCAAAATCTACAGGGAATGGTGTGGAAGGCGCTGAATGAACTTTACTGACTTCAAAGCTTCTGCACAAATCCATTAGTCTCAGCGTGGTGTCATTGTAGGTGTTAGCTTGGAATATAGCCGGATTTGAACAATAAGCGAAGGTCATAGAGAATAAGAAAATTTGCTAGAAGAGAGAGGTGGTGTCAGTGAAGGCCTCTCAGCAAGAGGCCATCCCCACCTATGGTGTTCAGACAGCTGCTCTTTGAACTGAATCTCAGCAAGAGCCAACTTGAGAGACGTCTGTGCTGCATTGGAAATGATCGAATGGCAATAGCCAACTGTTGTGGTTGCAACTTAAACTTCAAAAGTAGAGGAAAGACGGCATCGACAGGTAGCTATAATGATTGACTTAAATGCGTCTGGCACCTAGAGACTGGAAGTGGAAATATTTTGCAGTCCTGTTGCTTTTGTTCTCTACTCAATGAGAGGTTAGCTGCATTTCATTTTTGGCTTGTCAAAGAAAAGCAACCAGAACAGCATGCATCATAAGCTTCCCCATGGTGCTGTATGTCATTGATTCCACTTAGCGGGCTGCACGCATCAGCTCTTGTCCAATATTGATATGAGCCATATTCCACCCACCCCCAAGTCCAGCCAGCGTGTATGCTGCATCCCAGAATGGGAGTAGGAATTGGCAGAGCTACCAGCCTAGATGTGATGGGCTCATGATTATAACAATGAAAGACTAATGATAGAAGCCTTCCAGCATCAGGGCGTCAGCTCCATCCTGAAGAGCCCTTTCACTCACTTACCCTCCATTGCAGCTACAGCTTTTAAGCTCTGCCTGGCCAAGCAGCTCCATAATCCCATGCACCATCCATAATTGGAGAACAAGTCCGCATGCTGCCAATTAATTGGCCACTTTGGGGAACATTGTTATGAGTGTTTGTTTCCCATGGGGCTTCTCATACCCCTTTGCCCTTGACAGCCAGGTACGGATGTGCAAGGTAAATCCTGCTCAACGTTTCCACTGCCTGCACAATGCTGGAAGGGTTGTGCAGACCCTTCATCAGAGAGGGGGATGGGGTGAGGGTTCTGGAATAAATAGGGAGAGAGGGGGAGGCGGACCGAAGATGGAGAGAAAAGAAGATAGGTGGAGAGGAGAGTATAGGTGGGGAGGTAGGGAGGGGATAGGTCAGTCCAGGGAAGACGGACAGGTCAAGGAGGTGGGATGAGGTGGTAGGTAGGAAATTGAGGTGTGGCTTGGGGTGGGAGGAAGGGATGGGTGAGAGGAAGAACAGGTTACGGAAGCAGAGACAGGCTGGGCTGGTTTTGGGATGCAGTGGGGGGAGGGGATGAGCTGGGCTGGTTTTGGGATGAGGTGGGGGAAGGGGAGATTTTGAAGCTGGTGAAGTCCACATTGATACCATTAGGCTGCAGGGTTCCCAAGCGGAATATGAGTTGCTGTTCCTGCAACCTTCGGGTAGCATCATTGTGGCACTGCAGGAGGCCCATGATGGACATGTCATCTGAGGAATGGGAGGGGGAGTTAAAATGGTTCGCGACTGGGAGGTGGAGTTGTTTATTGTGAACCGAGCAGAGGTATTCTGCAAAGCGGTCCCCAAGCCTCCGCTTGATTTCCCAAATGTAGAGGAAGCCACACCGGGTACAATGGACACAGTATACCACATTGGCAGATGAGCAGGTGAACCTCTGCTTAATATGGAAAGTCATCTTGGAGCCTGGGATAGGGGTGAGGGAGGAGGGGTGGGGGCAAGTGGAGCATTTCCTGCGGTTGCAGGGGAAGGTGCCAGGTGTGGTGGGGTTGGAGCGGAGTGTGCAGCAGACAAGGGAATCATGGAGAGAGTGGTCTCTCCGGAAGGCAGACAAGGGTGGGGATGGAAAAATGTCTTGGGTGGTGGGGTCGGATTGTAGATGGCGGAAGTGTCGGAGGATGATGCGTTGTATCCGGAGGTTGGTGGGGTGGTATGTGCGAACGAGGGGGATCCTCTTGGGGCGGTTGTGGCGGGGGCGGGGTGTGAGGGATGTGTTGCGGGAAATGCGGGAGACACGGTCAAGGGCGTTCTTGACCACTGCGGGGGGAAAGTTGCGGTCCTTGAAGAACGTGGACGTCTGGGATGTGCGGGAGTGGAATGTCTCATCCTGGGAGCAGATGCGGTGGAGGCGGAGGAATTGGGAATAGGGGATGGAATTTTTGCAGGAGGGTGGGTGGGAGGAGGTGTATTCTAGGTAGCTGTGGGAGTCAGTGGGCTTAAAATGGACATCAGTTTCTAGCTGATTACCTGAGATACAGACTGAGAGGTCCAGGAAGGTGAGGGATGTGTTGGAGTTGGCCCAGGTGAACTGAGGTTGGGGTGGTAGAGTTGGTGAAGTGGATGAACTTTTCGAGCTCCTCTGGGAGGAAGAGGCGGCACCGATACAGTCATCAATGTAATAGAGGAAGAGGTGGGGTTTAGGGCCTGTGTAGGTGTGGAAGAGGGACTGTTCCACATAACCTACAAAGAGGCAGGCATAGCTTGGGCCCATGCGGGTATTCACGTAACCTAATTGGGGGAATGTGCCTGTCTAAATTGCTCTACTGTAGTTGCGTAGATTCACTGAGCTGAATGGCTTCCTTCTGTACCATTATAATGAGATTCTATGACTTTCTGTGTTTAGTGCTACCCCACATTAGTATTCAATTCTGCTGCTTTTTTTGACTTTGGCTGTAAATTTTTGGCAGTTTTTAATGCATGAAAAAATGTTTATACTCATCACGCTTATCTCTTAGCTTCCCCACTGAAATGTTCATCTGCATACTCTACAGTGAAACTCACTACCTCACCATCGAATGAACTGGTACATAGACTGTCTTTACGTCCTGCTAGCATATGACCCGTGTTCTCCTGTCCACATTTTAATTTTCACCCATTTTATATCTCTATCTCTCCTTTAGCACTATTACCATTCTCGTTGTCTTTTGTTCTGGACATCTTCACAATCTTTCACTTACTCTACCTCCCCCATTATCAACAGCATCAAAAAAATCATTTTCCAACCCCTTGTATACCAAGGTGTGGAGCTGGATGAACACAGCAGGCCGAGCAGCATCAGAGGAGCAGGAAAGCTGATGTTTCAGGCCTAGAACCTTCATCAGAAATTTTCCATTTTACAACCCCTGTCAGTTTCAAAGAAGCCATGTTGAAGTTGAAACATTAACTCTATTTCTCTCTCCACATATGCTCCCAGACCTGCTGAGTTTCTCAGCACTTCTGTTTTTATGTCGGATTTCTAGCACTTGCAAAATTTTTCTTTTATCTGGATTTTTAATATTATATCTGATCCCTGTGTATGAGATGATCCAGAAGTAAGGTGTTCTCTTTACATTGGACTGACAGAGGAGTCTGTGGCATGATACACTCCTAGCTTGGCCCAAGGTCACCACCAGGATCAATGCCATCTCGGCAATGGAGGAATAGCCAGTAATGCCACAAGTCATTGACCTGCTCTGCTCAACGACCATCACAACCTTCTCTCTGCTCGACCACTCTCGCTCTATCTCTGCAAATGGTCTCAGCTCCCACCAACACTCATGTTCTGCCACTCTCACTCTCACTTGTGCAAGCAACAGCTTCTAACCCTCAATCTCACCCACTGTTAACCCTTCATGCCCTCTGTGCTGTTTGCTCAGTTTCTCAGAATCTCTATCTATCCCCTACATGCAGCAGTGCTAACAGCCATGCTATGCTCAATTCCCCACTTTTTATAATTAGAGGAGAAGGCAGCATACAACAGAGCAGAGTAAACTGTACAAATTTGTATATATGTATCTGGTGACTGGGAAGGTGCCCAGCATTTGAATTCTAAATTTCAGAGAGTCATGCAGCAGGGAAATAGACCCTTAGATCCAACTAGTCCATGCTGACCATAATCCCAAACTAAACTGGTTGCAAATACCTGCCCTTGGTCCATGTCCCTCCAAACATTTCTTATTCATGAACTTATCTAAAATGTCTTTTAACCATTGTACCTGCATCCACCACTTCCTCTGGAAGTTTATTCCACATATGAACCACTCTGTGTGTTAAGAAATTACCCCCATGTCTTTTTATAATTTTTCTTCTCACCATAAAAATATCCCCCCGGCCTTGAAATCCTCCAGCCTAGGGAAAAGACACCTGCCTCTTATGAGGAGTGAATCCTTTGCTTTACAGATCAAGACCAGGATTGCATCTGCGAGGAAGAGGAAAATATTCCATCTGCCACCCAGCGATTAAGTAGCACTCTGTATTCCACTGCCTTTCTCCCATTAACCACGCTGTTAGTCTCAATCATTGCACACTATTTCTAACCAGGAGCTACAACACTACCTCACTTTTTCTCGTGTCTTGCAATTACAGCCAGCCTCCCTACGGCCTTTGCGGAGAAATCCTTAGCTCCACCAGAAGCCACCTCCTGGATGTTTGAGGATAAGAGTACCGAGGCCTCAGGGGAAGCATTAGCAAGATTGCCTCCTGCAACTCCACAAGCTCAAATACTGACACTGAGATGGGAACACTGGGGCTAGACAGAGTGGGACGTCAAACTGGTGACCGTCTCACTGCAACAACTGCTTGAGGAAGAAACATGCTATGCCCTTAGCACTTGGAAGACTGTCAGAGACCAGGCCCCAGTTCAACCCCAGGCAGGAGAGGAGCAGAGTGGCATGATGGCTCCATTATTAGTGTTGCTTCCTTACAGCATCAGTCACCTGGATTTGATTCCAGCTTCAGGCAACTGTCTGTGTGGAGTTGACACATTCTCCCCCTGTCTGTGTGGGTTTCCTATGGGTGTTCCAGTTGCCTCCTTCAGCTCAAAGATGTGCACATTAGATAGATTGGCCATGCTAATTTGTCCATTGTGTTGGACTAGTTCAGAGTCTAGCAATGTGCAGGTTAGGTGAAAGCCATGGGAAATGCAGTATGGAGATGAAGTGTGGGGTTTGTTTTATCATGCAGTAGCACTTCTTTAACACAGTCAAGGATTAATGGATAAAGGCCTGCGCAATGAGCCTCCTGCACCATCTGGAAGCAGGGGAACAATACATGCACATTACACTGGGTCATACAAATATCTTTGGCCCTTGCTACATAATATCATTTATGTTTAGCTCTCTCTCAATTGCCCAGCAGTGGCTACAATGAAAGGTGCAACATACAGAGAGGGAAATGCTATATGTTGACCAAGGAGGAGGCAGCCTGCATGCCTCTGAGCAATCCAATGCATGAGACTGTGATTGGTGTTCTTTTCCTTTAAGAGTCGGATGATTGATGTTTGCTGCACCCTGCTTTCTCATAAATAATGTCACTTATCTCGCCTATCCTGATGTTGAGATAGAAATTTGAGAATTTTTATCTGATTCTGTTTCTTAACTCACCATAGCCCACATCACTCATACCCCCCCCCCAAGGCTTCACCCTCGCCCCTCCTAGTTTTACCAACAATGTGCAAGGTTCTCTTCACCAACTGTTACATGCATTAATTCTCTAAGCAGCTGCACCTAACTGTGTCTAATAATCTCTCACAAAATTGTCTGTGCAACATTCTCACACACAAAGCAAAAAGTATTTTCGGATGCAGATTTAATGATTCTGCTTAGAATGGGGATTTTCTGAACATCAAACCAAAGCAAAAACCCATTAAAAGGCCATGTCTCCCATTTTTGTTTCCAGAAACTGGAAGTAATGTGGGAGCAATTCAGGATGGTGAATATGTGATCTCCATCTCCACTTAATGAAGATACATGTGAAGTGATGTAATATGAGAGGAAGAATGAAGAAAAACAATGGGTGAGATCTTATTGGATCTGAATCGCATGAGCGGTGGTTAGATTGTTGTCAGATTTGCATAAGAATTCCAGCAAGACCCATCTCAACATCAGGAGGAATTCACTGTGTATTTTAAATACCTGCTGAGCAAAGAGGCAAGTTTCTTGCTCGGCAACAATGAGTTGCCTATTAAGTGGAATTTTAGGTTTTTTTAAAATACCTTATTAATGCTACAACTCATTCCATCAATATTTAGGTTTCTATCTGAATAACTGTGCCTAACAAGCCAGTCATAGAAAATTTGTGTCACGGAAGTCAAACAGGTACCTGGTGACTTCAGCTCAATGTTGTTTCCTAGGAGCCTCCACTTTGTTCATCATCAAGGCGCATTTCAGGGCATGATGCATTGGTACTATCCATTCATTCTCCTTGTCCATAGACATTGTGAGGGATTGTCAAATATCAATTGCCAATCCTCATGGCACATCTCCAAGCCTCTTGCAATTTCAGGGCACACCAACCACTAGCTTTAAAAGGCTACTGGAAGGAGTCCATACTAGCATGGACAGTCACAAATTGAACCAGGTTGCATCTCATTGCTGAAGCTTATTCTCATAGCATTCACTCACTTAATGCCAATCTGCATTCTCCAAACATCCCTGTTTTGCCTTTCCTTGCCATGCTGTGCCATGTTTGTTGGCTTGTTGACATTTCAACCAGGGACAAAGTCTATCTGAACTGCCATACCAACATGTACTTTTAAATAACATGCACACAGGCTGCTATCAGTATGGATTTGTCCGGGGCGGGGGAGGAACACATCCTGCTGGATGGAACATTGAGATATCAATCTAACATGTGTGGCATGTGACAGTTGCCTGTACAGCAAGCGCACAGCCGACTGAGAAACATGCCTCTCTGCTCAGAAAATGCATAAAAAAAGCGGTAGGTTCCTCCTGACATTGCGATTGGTCTGGCTGGACTTCTTATGTGAACTGATACAGCGCAGGGGATGCTGGAATTGTAGATAAATGCATAGACTACAACAATAAAGAAGTTATGATGCATCTTTATGAAATACTGGTTTAGCCCCAGCTACAGTGTTGTCTTCATTTCTGGTCACCACCCTTTAGGAAGGGCATATAGCCTTTGGAGAGAATGCTGACGCTATGTACAAGAATAGCTCCACAATGAGGGGCTTCATTTATGAGGATAGATTGAAAAAGTTGGAGCTGGGAAGAGATTGTATAGAAGTATCCAGAATCATGTGGGGACTAGATAAAGTAGCTAGGGAGAAACTGTTCTTAATGGCTAAAGCACCAAGAACTTAAGGATGTCAATTTGAGGTAAATGGCAAAATAGCCAAAAACAACATGAGAAAAAGATAATAAAATGTGAGGCTGGATGAACACAGCAGGCCAAGCAGCATCTCAGGAGCACAAAAGCTGACGTTTCGGGCCTAGACCCTTCATCAGAGAGGGGGATGGGGAGAGGGAACTGGAATAAATAGGGAGAGGGGGGGGAAGCGGACCGAAGATGGAGAGTAAAGAAGATAGGTGGAGAGAGTATAGGTGGGGAGGTAGGGAGGGGATAGGTCAGTCCAGGGAAGGCGGACAGGTCAAGGAGGTGGGATGAGGTTAGTAGGTAGCTGGGGGTGCGGCTTGGGGTGGGAGGAAGGGATGGGTGAGAGGAAGAATCGGTTAGGGAGGCAGAGACAGGTTGGACTGGTTTTGGGATGCAGTGGGTGGGGGGGAAGAGCTGGGCTGGTTGTGTGGTGCAGTTGGGGGAGGGGACGAACTGGGCTGGTTTAGGGATGCAGTAGGGGAAGGGGAGATTTTGAAACTGGTGAAGTCCACATTGATACCATTAGGCTGCAGGGTTCCCAGGCGGAATATGAGTTGCTGTTCCTGCAACCTTCGGGTGGCATCATTGTGGCACTGCAGGAGGCCCATGATGGACATGTCATCTAGAGAATGGGAGGGGGAATGGAAATGGTTTGCGACTGGGAGGTGCAGTTGTTTGTTGCGAACTGAGCGGAGGTGTTCTGCAAAGCGGTTTCCAAGCCTCCGCTTGGTTTCCCCAATTTAGAGGAAGCCACACCGGGTACAGTGGATGCAGTATACCACATTGGCAGATGTGCAGGTGAACCTCTGCTTAATGTGGAATGTCATCTTGGGGCCTGGGATGGGGGTGAGGGAGGAGGTGTGGGGACAAGTATAGCATTTCCTGCGGTTGCAGGGGAAGGTGCCGGGTGTGGTGGGGTTGGAGGGCAGTGTGGAGCGAACAAGGGAGTCACGGAGAGAGTGGTCTCTCCGGAAAGCTGACAGGGGAGGGGATGGAAAAATGTCTTGGGTGGTGGGGTCGGATTGTAAATGGCGGATGTGTCGGAGGATAATGCGTTGTATCCGGAGGTTGGTAGGGTGGTGTGTGAGAACGAGGGGGATCCTCTTGGGGCGGTTGTGGCGGGGGCAGGGTGTGAGGGATGTGTTGCGGGAAATACGGGAGACGCGGTCAAGGGCGTTCTCGATCACTGTGGGGGGAAAGTTGCGGTCCTTAAAGAACTTGGACATCTGGGATGTGCGGGAGTGGAATGTCTTATCGTGGGAGCAGATGCGGCGGAGGCGGAGGAATTGGGAATAGGGGATGGAATTTTTGCAGGAGGGTGGGTGGGAGGAGGTGTATTCTAGGTGGCTGTGGAACAAGGTGTGGAGCTGGATGAAGACAGCGGGCCAGGCAGCATCAGAGGAGCAGGAAAGTTGACATTTCTAGTCTGGACCATTCAGAAAGAAAAAGCACCTCTTATGCAATGGCAGGATCTGAAGTGCATATCTGCATTGGAGACTGTTTCAACCATTGGTTTGGAAAGACCAGTAGAGAATTATTGAAGAGAAAAAGTTGCAGTGCAACAAGGAAAAGACGGGTTGAAGCTGACTTACTTCTGTGGAAAGTCAACAGGGACATGATGGGCCATTTTGCCTTCCTCTATTGAGTGATATTGTGGCATAGTAGTTAACACTGCTGCTTCACAGTGCCAGGGACCCAGGTGTGATTCCAACCTTAGGTGACTGCCTGTGTGGAGTTTGCACGTTCTCCCCATGCCTGCATCGGTGCTCCAGCTTCCTCCCACAGTCCAAAGGTGTGCAGGTTAAATGGATTGGCTATGCTAAATTGCCGTCTATGTGCAGGCTCGGTCCATTAGCCATGGGAGATGCAGAGTTTCGAGGATAGAGTGGGCTCCTCTTTGGAAAGTTGGTGCAGACTTAATACACTAAATAGCCTTCATCTGCATTGCAGGGATGCTCTGATTCTATTCCATGATCATCTGAGTTAATGATTCCACAATGCATGACATGTTGCAGGCTTTAAGCAGGACTGGCAGGCACTGAAGGCTATTTTTCTCTGGTCTGGGACGTATGTCCATTGTCCCAGTTCTCAATGAATAGTATACAGCTAGATGTAACATTAAACTCCCCAAGCCAGCTTTTCTTGACTTCAGGAGTGAGAGAGACTGCTACAAATGGGTCCCATTTCATTGAATGTTATGAAGTACGTCAGACAGCTGACAGCACCAGTACTGGCTTATTGCAATGTGAAAGCAGCTTTGAAAGCGATTGCTCACACTGTTGCTAATCTACTCATGGACAGAAGTAAGCCTCTGGGTGTTATACAGCATTAAAAATGAAGCTGGATGGCACAGGCAAATTAAATGCTATGCCTGTGTGTCTGTTGATGTAGCTAGATGGGGTTAACATGAGATTAGAATTGTAGTGTGTTGCCATTTATCATGAGTTTTGAAGATTATTCAGGTAGAGAATTACAGCATTTCTGTAATGTGCTTTTATCCAATCTAAGCTAGGAAACTATGAAATGCTCAGCAACAGTTTCAGAAGGCTGGCATAGGCACCAACATACTGATAATTTAAAGCAGCCCTGAACATTAGTTTGAAAATGCAATAGCTCATGACATATCTGAATATAAACAGCAGGTATATCCAACATTGAACCACTATCATTACAGGGCTGATATTTAAAATATGCAAATTATCAGATTGCAGTGTTGGTATCAGAAGTAGAGCGTGAGCTCCAGAAAGCTGAGATTAATTTTTTTTAAATGGCTTAAGATTTTTCTCCTTAGAAAATTGAAACTTTTGTTTTGCATTTGAATCTGACTACAACTCTACTTTTGAAGTTGTGATTTTTAAAAAAAATTTCTAGACAATTGCAGAAAGGAAAAGTAATTGTGGAGAAAAAGAAAAGCTTGCACCTGAAAGACTTATTGGCTCCAGCATGTGCAAAAGAATTTTGCAAATCCGTGAGGTGTCATAGCTGCGGTATGATAGAAAAAATAATTGCAGCCAATTGGTGCAGAGCAAGCTCCTGTAAATATCAAGGAGATAATGACGAGGCAATTTATTTTTGAGACATAAGTGTCAGTCAGAACGTCAGGGATAGCTTAGAGATTCTTTGAAACAGACTCACGGGATCTTTTATTTCATCCCAGTAAGATAAACCAAGATTTGGCTTAATGTCTCATCTGAAATATAGCATCAACTGAGTCATGGCTTACATTCAGAAATGGCTTGCATTTATATTGTACTTCCAATAACCACTGGATTCCATAAAATGCTTTACATCCAATGCAGTGCTATTAAACTATGAATGCAGCAATGTAGAAACTTTCATACAATTTCCTAGTACTTCCTGATCAGCACATTGAAGCTTTTTAAAAATGTTGCTGTAATAATTACTCCCTGCAGTTTACTCTTACACTCACAAATCAAAATCTTTTCATTATCAGTTCTTGTTCTGGAGCCTGGGACAATTCAGAAGTCAGCAGAAATAAGAGTATGCTGATATAACTATTTGAAATAAACCATTTTTAGTTTTAAATGTTTTCAGAAAGGTAGATAATCAGTCAATATTGTTGAAGTTGACTGGGAGTTGAGTTCTAATTAGGGGTTGTATCAAAACAATGATCTGCATTTTTCACATTTAAAAGCAGATCATCATGCTTTGCATTTCAAGCATTTAACGTTTATATCATGTGAGAAAGTAAGTCTATAAGTTGTAGGTGCTAACAGCAGAAGAGTGCTAAGCATGTTCTTATGACTTTTCCCTGACTGCTATTTTAAATAGCCAGTAAGCATTTTTGAGCGTTAGCCTCTTCTTCAAATACCAGACAGATAATGATTGCATAAATGTGTGAAGCTCCCAGCTGCTCATTTTTTGCTTAAAATAATTACAGGCCAAAAATAATCCTGAGCCTTTTTTAGAGTTATTTTTAGATGACGTCAGGTGAAGAGATGCCAGCGGAGGCTCTTGGAGAGCACACAACATAAAAGAACTGTATCAGAGGTAATGGGAACTGCAGATGCTGGAGAATTCCAAGATAATAAAATGTGAGGCTGGATGAACACAGCAGGCCAAGCAGCATCTCAGGAGCACAAAAGCTGATGTGTCGGGCCTAGACCCTTCATCAGAGAGGGGGATGGGGTGAGGGTTCTGGAATAAATAGGGAAGGAGGGGGAGGTGGACCGAAGATGGAGAGTAAAGAAGATAGGTCGAGAGAGTATAGGTGGGGAGGTAGGGAGGGGATAGGTCAGTCCAGGGAAGACGGACAGGTCAAGGAGGTGGGATGAGGTTAGTAGGTAGATGGGGGTGCGGCTTGGGGTGGGAGGAAGGGATGGGTGAGAGGAAGAACCGGTTAGGGAGGCAGAGACAGGTTGGACTGGTTTTGGGGTGCAGTGGGTGGCGGGGGGAAGAGCTGGGCTGGTTGTGTGGTGCAGTGGGGGGAGGGGACGAACTGGGTTGGTTTAGGGATGCAGTTGGGGAAGGGGAGATTTTGAAACTGGTGAAGTCCACATTGATACCATTAGGCTGCAGGGTTCCCAGGCGGAATATGAGTTGCTGTTCCTGCAACCTTCGGGTGGCATCATTGTGGCACTGCAGGAGGCCCATGATGGACGTGTCATCTAAAGAATGGGAGGGGGAGTGGAAATGGTTTGCGACTGGGAGGTGCAGTTGTTTGTTGCGAACTGAGCGGAGGTGTTCTGCAAAGCGGTCTCCAAGCCTTCGCTTGGTTTCCCCAATGTAGAGGAAGCCACACTGGGTACAGTGGATGCAGTATACCACATTGGCAGATGTGCAGGTGAACCTCTGCTTAATGTGGAATGTCATCTTGGGGCCTGGGATAGGGGTGAGGGAGGAGGTGTGGGGGCAAGTGTAGCATTTCCTGCAGTTGCAGAAGAAGGTGCCGGGTGTGGTGGGGTTGGAGGGCAGTGTGGAGCGAACAAGGGAGTCACGGAGAGAGTGGTCTCTCCGGAAAGCAGACAGGGGTGGGGATGGAAAAATGTCTTGGGTGGTGGGGTCGGATTGTAAATGGCGGAAGTGTCGGAGGATGATGCGTTGTATCCAGAGGTTGGTAGGGTGGTGTGTGAGAACAAGGGGGATCCTATTTGGGCGGTTGTGGCGGGGGCGGTATGTGAGGGATGTGTTGTGGGAAATACGGGAGACGCTGTCAAGGGCGTTCTCGATCACTGTGGGGGGAAAGTTGCGGTCCTTGAAGAACTTGGACATCTGGGATGTGCGGGAGTGGAATGTCTTATCGTGGGAGCAGATGCGGCGGAGGCGGAGGAATTGGGAATAGGGGATGGAATTTTTGCAGGAGGGTGGGTGGGAGGAGGTGTATTCTAGGTAGCTGTGGGAGTCGGTGGGCTTGAAATGGACATCAGTTACAAGCTGGTTGCCTGAGATGGAGACTGAGAGGTCCAGGAAGGTGAGGGATGTGCTGGAGATGGCCCAGGTGAACTGAAGGTTGGGGTGGAAGGTGTTGGTGAAGTGGATGACCTGTTCGAGCTCCTCTGGGGAGCAAGAGGCGGCGCCGATACAGTCATCAATGTACCGGAGGAAGAGGTGGGGTTTGGGGCCTGTGTAGGTGCGGAAGAGGGACTGTTCCACGTAACCTACAAAGAGGCAGGCATAACTGGGGCCCATTTTGGGTGCCCATGGCCACCCCCTTAGTCTGTAGGAAGTGGGAGGAGTCAAAAGAGAAGTTGTTTAGGGTGAGGACGAGTTCAGCTAGGCGGATGAGGGTGTCGGTGGAGGGGGACTGGTCGGGCCTGCGGGACAGGAAGAAGCGGAGACATCGTCTCAGCCTGCTCCTGCCCCACCGAACTCATCTCCACCTATCTGGACTCCATTTTCTCCCCTTTGGTCCAGGAACTCCCCACCTACGTCTGTGACACCACCCACGCCCTCCACCTCCTCCAGGACTTCCAATTCCCTGGCCCCCAACACCTCATATTCACCATGGACGTCCAGTCCCTATACACCTGCATTCCGCATGCAGATGGCCTCAAGGCCCTCCGCTTCTTCCTGTCCCGCAGACCCGACGAGTCCCCCTCCACCAAAATCCCTCATCCGCCTAGCTGAACTCGTCCTCACCCTCAACAACTTCTCTTTTGACTCCTCCCACTTCCGACAGACTAAGGGGGTGGCCATGGGCACCCGCATGGGCCCCAGCTATGCCTGCCTCTTTGTTTGTTACGTGGAACAGTCCCTCTTCCGCACATACACAGGCCCCAAACCCCACCTCTTCCTCCGGTACATTGATGACTGTATCGGCGCCGCCTCTTGCTCCCCAGAGGAGCTCGAACAGGTCATCCACTTCACCAACACCTTCCACCCCAACCTTCAGTTCACCTGGGCCATCTCCAGCACATCCCTCACCTTCCTGGACCTCTCAGTCTCCATCTCAGGCAACCAGCTTGTAACTGATGTCCATTTCAAGCCCACCGACTCCCACAGCTACCTAGAATACACCTCCTCCCACCCACCCTCCTGCAAAAATTCCATCCCCTATTCCCAATTCCTCTGCCTCCGCCGCATCTGCTCCCACGATAAGACATTCCACTCCCACAGATCCCAGATGTCCAAGTTCTTCAAGGACCGCGACTTTCCCCCCCACAGTGATCGAGAACGCCCTTGACCTCGTCTCCCGTATTTCCCGCAACACATCCCTCACACCCTGCCCCCGCCACAACCGCCCAAAGAGGATCCCCCTTGTTCTCACACACCACCCTACCAACCTCCGGATACAACGCATCATCCTCTGACACTTCCGCCATTTACAATCCGACCCCACCACCCAAGACATTTTTCCATCCCCACCCCTGTCTGCTTTCCGGAGAGACCACTCTCTCCGTGACTCCCTTGTTCGCTCCACACTGCTCTCCAACCCCACCACACCTGGCACCTTCCTCTGCAACCGCAGGAAATGCGACACTTGCCCCCGCACCTCCTCCCTCACCCCTATCCCAGGCCCCAAGATGACATTCCACATTAAGCAGAGGTTCACCTGCACATCTGCCAATGTGGTATACTGCATCCACTGTACCCGGTGTGGCTTCCTCTACATTGGGGAAACCAAGCGGAGGCTTGGAGACCGCTTTGCAGAACACCTCCGCTCAGTTCGCAACAAACAACTGCACCTCCCAGTCGCAAACCATTTCCACTGCCCCTCCCATTCTTTAGATGACATGTCCATCATGGGCCTCCTTCAGTGCCAAAATGATGCCACCCAAAGGTTGCAGGAACAGCAACTCATATTCCGCCTGGGAACCCTGCAGCCTAATGGTATCAATGTGGACTTCACCAGTTTCAAAATCTCCCCTTCCCCAACTGCATCCCTAAACCAGCCCAGTTCGTCCCCTCCCCCCACTGCACCACACAACCAGCCCAGCTCTTCCCCCCCCACCCACTGCATCCCAAAACCAGTCCAACCTGTCTCTGCCTCCCTAACCGGTTCTTCCTCTCACCCATCCCTTCCTCCCACCCCAAGCCGCACCCACATCTACCTACTTACCTTATCCCACCTCCTTGACCTGTCCGTCTTCCCTGGACTGACCTATCCCCTCCCTACCTCCCCACCTATACTCTACTCTCCACCTATCTTCTTTAGTCTCCATCTTCGGTCCACCTCCCCCTCTCTCCCTATTTATTCCAAAGCCCTCACCCCATCCCCCTCTCTGATGAAGGGTCTTGGCCCGAAAAGTCAGCTTTTGTGCTCCTGAGATGCTGCTTGTCCTGCTGTGTTCATCCAGCCTCACATTTTATTATGTTATAAAAGAACTGTAGGTCAGAATGATCTGTTTCTGTTCTGTACATTCAATGAATTCTAGTATTAAAAATAAAAGACACTGTTATCATTAAAAACATTTCAACTGTCACAAAAACCTAGCTTATATGAACAGACAAAGAGAACTGAATTTTATATTCTCACGTGGAATACAGCCCCCAGGTTTCTACCTACAGGTCTGTCTATATTTGTTGTTTATTGTGACTCCTCACATTTCCCTGTGGATGATGCAGAGTTAATTTAGTCTCTCTTGGTTTCTGTGTAATAATAAAGGACCTCCAATATGAGAGTGGCAACTAAATGAAAACTACTTTCCCTTGCAGAACACAACTGGGAAGTGCAGTCAACAGTTCAGAGCAGATGTGAAGCGAGTGCTGTAATGATGTTGCAAAAAGCTGGCTTCAAGCTGGTAAGTGATTGCAATGCAAAATCGTTTTCTGCAAGTTATCATATTCAATGTAAGAAAATGTTCTGGCATTCAAAATTCTATGCCTCTGGCTTATATCGATCTGTTCTATTAGTTTATTGATGCAGATTTGGTAAAAGGCCAATTTCTCCACTTCAGAGACACCTCACTCACACACAGTGCTAACTGGGGTGCATCCTACATCAGCAGATTACTTTGGTGCAATCTGATGATGCGACATGTGAAGCATCAAACAGTTCCATTCATAGTGCAAGGCTAAGCCTGTGGCGTTCCAGGAAATGCTCGTCCTTGGGAATCGGCACTCACCCATGAATGTGACCGAAGATGTGAAAGCCAAAATGAGAAATGAGAAAAAAAACATTAGAAATGTTCCAAGGTGGGTCGGTTCTCCTTAACTGCTGCTGATGTGAAGTTAAAATACCTTGGGATATTTACCTATTTGAAAGCTCTCATTTTTGACTCATGAATGGGGAACTGAGCCACTCATTGAAATTCAAGTCGGTTTTCATTAACGTAAGTTAATTGGAGCTTGATAATGTCATCACCAACACCAGCATACATCCTGGTGTGCCTTTCTAGCTTGGTGGAGGCTTGTGTGAAGAGGATCAGGAGATTGTGTCACCATGGTGATGATGTATACAGTATCAATTGTTGAATTCAATCACTTGATTTTACCATCTGGAATTCTGATGGCTGGAAATAGTTTAAAAAATAAAAGTTCTACAGATGGAATACTCAAAACACAGATTAAGCTGAGGAAAGAAGAGGTGTATGGATTTTTTCCTTGAGAACTGATGTCAGCTTGAAAACGCTCCCTCTTTGTGTGTCCCTGAATGAGCAATTGCATCCAATGAAAAGATGAATTAAAAAGAAACACCAGCACATCAAGAATTCAAAGAATAGCTAAATGTTTCATCACTGCTAAGATCTAAATGATTAATTTAACACATAATCCCAGGCTAACTATTACACCTCCAGGAAACCCTAAGGATTTTAAACTGAGCGGGTTTTTTCATTTTCCTTTTGTCCTAGTCACAATCCCCTTTTAACTTTGAATCTGTGGGTGTATGCTTGATATTGTATTTCTATTTTCATTCAGAATTAGAAGATAATGCTATTGCTTGTTCCTTCACTGAAGAAAATGTTGTAATTGGTTCTGCACTGCAACAGTGGAAAGTAGGTCATATTTTAATTGGCAAGAAGCATGGTCCCATTATAAAAAGAACGCAAATCTATTGTGGAGCCAACCAGCCGTGTTGAAAAAAGGAAGTAGTTTAATCCCTCCTCACTGGGTCATAACAAATTTAGGAAATTGGAATCCAATGTAGTTCCAACAGGGTAACACAGAATTGGCATGGGGAAATATACTTTTCCTTCAAAACCTATTTGGAAGAAAAAAAACAAAAAAAATTCTTAGGTCTCTAACTTTAACGTGATTAGACAGCACATGTAAAGTTGTAGAATAGAACAGGACAAGATAATTCAAGAAAAGTTAAATGCACTGTCCGAGGAAGACTTAAGAGGTGAGCTGTTCACTTTGAGGTGAAATCCTGACGGGTGGTTATCACAAAAAGAGAAAATGCAAAATGGGTGAGAAAACATTTTGAGGTGGAAACTAAGGATACTGAAATCGATAAACGAAAATTGAAGGAGTGAAGATTAATGCTACACTTCAGAGAAGAAAAAGAAAAAAGAGAATGAAGCAGAGAGGCAGGTACAGAAAGAAGAAAAAGAATTCCACCAAAAAGTAAAATAAAGGGAGTTAATTGAATCTGAACGTTGAAGTGAAAGAGAGGATTTTCAATGTGCGCAGAGAAGATGTGCTGGCTAGAGAACTTTGACTTAGGCTCAAGGGCTGAGGAATTCAGACTCATCCATTTAATGCCTAACTTTCATACAACTTCCTTTACCCCTTTCCAACAGTTAGCACCACAGTTAAAGTGGCTGTGCAACAATGAGTACTGCTGCTTAATAGACTGACAGAAAAATCTCTTGCCTAAGGAATGTAGAAACAACTGCAATGCAGCAACTGGGGCTCTCCTGAGCCTGTACCTGTTCGTGCCAGAGCTACACCAGCAAAAAATTACATATTATCAGGAAATGGGTCAACAGCCATACCTGGAATTAAAGACAACAAGGTGTGGAGCTGGATGAACATAGCAGGCCAAGCAGCGTCAGAGGGGCAGACAAGCTGAAGAAGGGTCACAACCGAAAACATCAGCTTTCCTGCTCCCCTGATGCTGCCTGGCCTGCTGTGTTCCTCCAGTTCCACACTGTGCTATCTCAGACTCCCAGCATCAGCAGTTCTTATTATCTCTGCAAGGTAATTCTCCTTAAGGAGTTTAAAAACTCTATACGCTTTCCAATCTGGATCAATGTAGAATCACAGTAGGTAGATGACCCAAGACAGTCAACAGTTCTGTTTGAGAACTATGAATTAACTCACAGACTCATATACTCAGACTTGGGACTGGATACTTTCGCAGATCAAAGAGATAAGGCAGAGCTTGAATACTCCTGACACAATTTGAAGCAAAAATTGAAGTCAGACAGAGAATGCAAAACTGTACACAAATTTAAAACAAAAGGATGGGCAACAAGAGGTAGAAAGCTTCAAGTGTGGGAAGTTAGGTCATGGAAAAGAAAATGTTGACACTGATGTCCCACACAAAGTCAGTCTACAGGGCCTGCATCTGTAGCTTCAGAAGTAATCAGCCTCTGCTCAGGCATGACCACTGACCATGATACCTAACAGCAGTTTGTGCCCAAAGGAATGGTAGCCACTGACTGTTTTAAACAGGTAAAGAAAGAAATTAGCATTCTGCAAGGCACTGTGGACTGACATGCCTTACCAGTGGGGAACTGAAACATCTCCCACACAGAGGCAAGTTAAATTCCCGTGTGCTTATAAAAGAGTTCATGGAAAAGATTATAGAAGAGCTAACAAAGTGCAGAGCTGATGAACACAGCAGGCCAAGCAACATCTTAGGAGCACAAAAGCTGACGTTTCTGGCCTAGACCCTTCATCAGAAAAGGGGGAGGGAGAGAGGGTTCTGAAATAAAACAGGAGCGAGGGAGAGGCAGATTGAAGATGGATAGAGGAGAAAATAGGTGGAGAAGAAACAGACAAGTTAAAGAGGCAGGCCTGGAGCCAGTAGAAGTCAGTGTAGGTGGGGAGGTAGGGAGGAGATAGGTCAGTCTGGAGAGGACGGACAGGTCAAGGGGGCGGCATGAGGTTAGTAGCCCAGCTCGCCTCCGCCTCTTTAACCTGTTCTTCCTCTCACCTATTCCCTCCTCCCACCTCAAGATGCACCTCCATTCCCTACCTGCTTACCTCATCCCGCCACCTTGATCTGTCTGTCCTCCCTGGACTGACTTATCCCCTCCCTACCTCCCCACCTACACTCACCTCTACTGGCTCCATCCCCGCCTCTTTAACTTGTCTGTTCCTCTCCACTTAATTTCTCCTCCATCCATCTTTGATCCACCTCCCCCGTCTTCCTATTTATTTCAGAATCCTCTCTTCCTCCCCCATTTCTGATGAAGGGTCTAGGCCCAAAATATCAGCTTTTGTGCTCTTAAGATGCTGCTTGGCCTGCTGTGTTCATCCAGCTCCACACTTTGTTACCGCGGATTCTCCAGCATCTGCAGTTCCTATTATCTCTGATACAGTTAGAGCAGAGGTACTGAGTAAAGATGGCTCGAAGAGTGAACTTGTCATGGGCATGTACATAGAACATAGAAGAACATAGAACAGTACAGCACAGAACAGGCCCTTCAGCCCACAATGTTGTGCCGACCATTGATCCTCATGTATGCACCCTCAAATTTCTGTGACCATATGCATGTCCAGCAGTCTCTTAAATGACCCCAATGACCTTGCTTCCACAACTGCTGCTGGCAACGCATTCCATGCTCTCACAACTCTCTGCGTAAAGAACCTGCCTCTGACATCCCCTCTATACTTTCCACCAACCAGCTTAAAACTATGACCCCTCGTGCTAGCCATTTCTGCCCTGGGAAATAGTCTCTGGCTATCAACTCTATCCATGCCTCTCATTATCTTGTATACCTCAATTAGGTCACCTCTCCTCCTCCTTTTCTCCAATGAAAAGAGACCGAGCTCAGTCAACCTCTCTTCATAAGATAAGCCCTCCAGTCCAGGCAGCATCCTGGTAAACCTCCTCTGAACCCTCTCCAAAGCATCCACATCTTTCCTATAATAGGGTGCCCAGAACTGGACGCAGTATTGTAAGAGGGGGAATAATCCTAATGTTGCCAAGGCAGGAAAATATGCTTTATTGAGAAATACACCTGCTAGCATAAAAATATAACATCTTTTGAAAAAGACATTCCAAAGAGATTGGAAGAGTAAGAAGAAGTCAGCAAAAATCTGCAGAGAGGATGTGAGCCAAGCAGGGTTTGGAAATCCTGAAGGCAGCAATCAAACCCATGCATTTGGAACGGGTCAGGCAGGGTTATGTAAGTTAAGGAGAGCTGAAGACAGGCGTCTATTGTCAGAAAGATTCCAGACAGCACCCAGTATTAGACCAATAAAAAAATGAGAGAAAGGGCCAGGAAAGGTAATAAAAGATAACAGAGCAGAGCCAGTCATCTCAATAAAGAAGTCTAGAGGAGCGGTCAGGCACAGCATGGGAAAGTATAAGTGAAGCCTCACTCAGTGAAAAAGCCACAAAGAAGTACAGTAGCAGCTGAATATCCACCTGATGGCAACATTGCTGCAGAGAACTTAGTCAGGGGTGAAAAGAACTCCATTGTGTATTTTACCTAAATATGAATATTCACTTGTTAAAAAAGAAAATACACTTCTAATTAATAAACTTAAAAGAAAAGAAAAATCACTTCCACCAGTGGAATATATAGCATGAGCTTATATTTCAAACAGCTGCTTGTGAATAGCATGGGAAGATGGATTTTTGATGGTAGAATTGAACCTAATCAGTAAAAAGATCTGTCTCTCTCTTTGTCTCTTGAGGAGGGAAAATGCCTATGACAAGTTGAATTAAAGGGAAACATCAGCACATTGGGAATTAAAAGGACCACAGAAATATTTGCTACTGCTCACAATTTATGACGATAACTAAACGACTGTGTTCTCAAGTTAAAACCTTCTACTTTGTCACTCAAAAGAAATATTTTGTTGTATCTTCCTTGTGTACTGGGGAGTATTTCAATTCAAATTTGTATGTGTATATGTGCTTGACATTATAACTTTGTTATTTGCTCTCAGAATTAGAAGACAATAAAATTGTTTTTTGATTTCATTCACTAATGGGATGGGGCTAATGATGACTGGGTCACTACTTATTGCTTATTCCAAGTTGACTTTGAGAAAGTGATGGTGATCTCCTTTGAACCACAGCTGTCTACAAAGGGAAACCTTATAATTAATTCTATTCTTCAAGAGAAGAAATTAGTCAATTCCATTTTAACTGGAGAGAGGTATAGCCTTGTGCTGAAAAGAATAAAAATATCTGTTACATCCATTTGGAAGATTGATAAGTGGGGAGTGACTCATTTCTCCTCATTTGGCTGTAACAGTTAACAGCAAACAATTCTATTTCAAGTATTTTTATCAAAATGTAGGTCTTCCACACACAAAACAATACTCCACCCAAACTCTTCTCACCATCAAAACCCTTCAATGACATCCTATTCCACACATAACTGAGCACTAATGCCACTTCCCATTCCATAATTTTAGAAAGTAGAATAGCAACAGTATGGAGCCTCATTAAATAAAATGGTGGTAACCCCACAATGCTACAGGAAGACAGGAAACTAACTGAAAACAGATAGTTATGCCAGAAACACATGGATAGATTAATATCCCACAAAAGATTTTCAAAGATGCCATGGAGATCACTACTCGAAAACTATTTAATTGTATTTTGAATTCACTGCTGTGTTTATTTGAGTTTAATGACTCCTTTTAGTTTGTAGAACACCCTGGGCATTTTGCTCCAACTCACATTTCTCAATGTACTATATCTGACATTTTTAAGTTAAATACTTGCAGCATGTAAATCTGTAATACAATAGCCAACATTGTCCAAAACATTTTCATCGTTTCATCAGGATTAACTGAGACAGCCATTTTTAAAGTTTCTTGTTATGATACTAGAATGCATACTAGTTAGTCAGAAAGTCCTGTTGATGACATTGAAAATGAAAACCTGCATTTTTTTTTGTTCCTTTGCACTAAATTTATTTCAAAGTGAAGGTTCTGTCTTCTGTTTGAGAAGACTCAATCTGTGTAGGTTACATTGAAACAGAACATGAAACTGCTTACAACACTGATTCTTCAGGAAGTGCAATGCATGGAAATGATATGCAAAAGAATTATGGCACACCTCATGTAGCAAATTGCAGCACTATCCTTGCTTCAGTTAAACAAAGTTTGAATATTTATGCTAACTGTTAACAGAGAAAGCAATGAAACCAAAGTGATAGAAACCTCTTTACAGTAAATTCTCCACAAGGTGATTCAGAAGCCTTATGAGAAATCTTTTTATAGATGTAAGAGCAGAAAGGACGCTAACATGTGATGCTGATCTCTTCTCATGTTAATGATATAGATTTTATACCAAAATTTCTTAAACCTGACTACCCAGACATCCTTTTATAGTGTATTATGATGGTAGAAATGGTTTCAGTTTCCGACTACTGTATTGAGTTTCATCTGGTTGCCCTGACATTTGTTCATTCATAATGATACCCTCTAATCTTTGACTGCCTGATTATACTTATGCTTTAGTTGATGCTCAAAATTACGTACTACATCCAAAGAGAAACACTGAGATAACTCAGTTTTTGATTACAGTGCACATTGGCAACCACAGTTGGAAGACATTCTCTTTCTGTTTAACAGCAAACAAAACATACTTGAGAAGCACTTCATGATTTTCTTACAATTGGCTTGTCTCTTAAACTGACACATTGTGCATCTGATCACACCTGAGCAATGATCAATATTGATTTCCAATCTTGTTAAGAAATTAAGTGAGTTGGCGACTGGACAAATCTTTATTACTGGAAAACACATCAGTATAGTTGCTATAATATGAGCTGAATCAATTTTCATCAGATTAATAGCACAGGTGATGACTTAGAAGAACCCTATCCAAAGGATACATAATTTATTTTGACATGCTAGACAGAGATTTTTAACATATTTAATTGATTTAGCAAATCAAGGCAAAAGATTATAAATTATAACATAACTTCAGAATATAGTACTTGATATTACCATACAGAAAAAAAAATACAGCAGTAAATTAATATCCTTAATAACAGACTAAATATCATGCAGGCAATTGAATATTTTGCTATAGCTAATACAACTTAACTATATTACAGCAATGACATTAATATACTTATTTCAGTTTGCAACACAATAAAATTAATTTTCTGTCCAAAGGCAGCTCTAGTTGAAGTGAGGGCTGAATGTGAGGAACAACTGAATGGGTTGTGCAGAAGAAATTCAATGCACATTTTGAAGTCAATATGTTGACTTTATTTTACGTTGACTTATTTTATACTGTTAAAACTAGCAAAAAAATGTATATAGTTTTACAAAGGATTCACAAACAATAAAGTGCAAATAAGAAAGGTAGATCACATTATGAAACAAAGGCAGTTACCCCATTTCTGTTTTTTTTCCTGGATTTACCTACAACAAAGGACAAACCAGTGCAAGAACATTTCCTGTGCAAGGGAAATGGGCTTCAAATGTGTGCATGCAGAGAATCGGGATTTCAACATCATCTAATGCCTTATGGATTTCACATGTGTGGAATGACATACAATAGCTTGAATCTGCCAGAAAACCAAGCAAGATAGCGAGTTTTGAGAAGATTTGTAGCTCAGGTTGAGGTTCTGGATGTGAGTTTGCTCACTGAGCTGGAAGTTAGTTTTCAGACGTTTCGTCACCATTCTAGGTAACATCATCAGTGAGCCTCCGACGAAGCGCTGGTGTTATGTCCCGCTCTCTATTTATCAGGTTAGGTTTCCTTGGGTTGGTGATGTCATTTCCTTTTCTTTTTCTCAGGGGATGGTAGATTGGCTCCAAGTCAATGTGTTTGTTAATGGAATTCCGGTTGGAATGCCATGCTTCTAGGAATTCTCGTGCATGTCTCTGTTTGGCTTGTCCTAGGATGGATGTGTTGTCAGCAAGAAAACCTGTTGTAAAATCTCTAGAGACAACAAGAGTACTGCATAACATGAAGGATTGCAGGTTGGAAAGACTTTGAGGCAAAATTGAAGATCTTCAGCCATGGCCAGGTGAGGGGATGCTGTCAAGATCTCCTCTTCTCTTACAGACTGCTTTGACTGCTTGGCAGATATCAGCTTAAACAACTGTTACTATGGCATGTAAACAGTTTACACAGCCTTACATATCTGAATAGGAGCATGAGGAACAGCACCAGCTGCCTTAACAGCTCCAGAGAAGTGAGAACTAAACTAGCACCAGTGGAATGGATGGACTCAGAAACCCAGTTCCCACCACAATTAGAGCATCAGTTTTCCTGGCAGAATCTCATGGTAGGACATTACTAGTATCAGCACTGTCCTGGAACAAAATCTTGCTCCTAGCAGGCCACATATGCATGCAACACCAGTGTCGTTAAGGTACTTGCCACTGAAGTAATCCAAGCAAGGGTGAAACAGTGTAATCAAAGTTATCATTCCATTAATGAGGAATTCTTTTTTTCGTAATTGACGCATTGACTCACTACAACACAGATACCCTACATACAAATGGTGTTGCCATTCCATCAGTGGCTAAATATGGACAAGTTTGCTCATTAAATTACCAGATTCTTTTAAAATAATAGTATTGAGGAAAATGGTGTTCAGGTTGATACATGATTCGATGTAGTTAGCAGGTTGGAGGAGCTGAATTACTTGCTCTCATACTAATGTAGTACAAGCTGAGGAAACAACTATTGAACAATGCAGATGCTATTGCCCTATTGTTAAGTGGGTGGAACGCAATTATGGTGTTACCCCTTCACTAAGGGACTTCCACTGTAACTAAAGATATGTTAATTTACTTCTGAAAATGCTAGTGCAAAAAGGTGATACAAAACATAACTGAAGATTATGTGTAGAAAATATGCCCTGTTGTTTTAAATTATTAAAGGACATTTAAATGTGTATCTTGTACTTTGTGCTTTTTTCAACTGCTAATGAACCATTTATTTCTTTAAAAATGGAAAACACACAACTGGAAAGGATCTCTGTTAAACCTGAGGAGGGTGGATTGACTGATTCCTATATCTCAACAGATCATAGATAACAAATGCAAGGTTAAGAATATGCATGTAAATTTTAAGCTATGTGGTTGGATATAGAATCTTTGCTGGGGCAGAAAACAACGTTAATTTTCTGCTGGCCTGTGGTTGTTTGTGAAACCATTTATGGAGTGCCGTCCTCACTATATTTTTTTTGTGGGGAATTCTTAATCACGGTGTCAGTATTAATCCCCTTTGACATGAGAAAGCTTCCAAAAATGCATGTTTCTAAAAATGCACTACACATTTAATCTATAGAAATAATGCTTACATAGTTTCCAATAACTTCATTCCTAAAATTGGAATACATGACCCTTCTTTGTGCCTGAATTATTGAAGCTGATGTGGAATTGCTTATGTTAATTTCTGGACTATCTGATTGACAGGACATACAAGCATGAATTGCCATCATCAAAATGGGCACACACATGGGTTTAATTTCAAATGTAAGATCCCAATTATGCTCCCATAGGAAGTTCCACCTCAGGCTATAGAGGGATAGAAGCCCCATTACGCTTCTGTGCTTCAAGATAAAAGAAGATTCAATAAAGTGATGCGTAGCCCTCGATATTTCAGCTTGTGACAGCTGAGAACATTTCTATTTTCTACTTTTCATTAACTTTCAATTTAATTTATTTTGACAGACAACTACACTAACAAATATTTCTTGAAGACTAAAATAGATGCTTATCAAGTGGAGTGACATTGTAGGAATACTTCAAACCAATCAATCTTGTCAAATATCAGAAGAGCTCTATGAAATTATCTACTCTTTTTATTTGAGTCATTGTTCAACCTCTGGGCTGTTGGTGCTGCTTAGTAGTAGAATATGGAAAAATAATTCTCCTGCTGCTTTGTCTTAAGTATCTACAAGGTTCATAGTTTTGCAAAATGATGATACATTACTGTCAACATCACTAATTCCTTCGCAGAGGCAAGAATTATCATATAAGCTTTTAAATTCTTCAAATCACTCCTCTATGTACTGATCTATATCCAAAGTGACAGTGCATAAAACATCAATGTTAAGACAGACATATTATCAAATTATAACTGACAACTTATCTAGCTAGTTTATGATAATGTAAAGGGCTCCCAGTGACAGCTTGATTGCAAAATAACTTAAGGTACTTTATTTCGATTTAATAAAGGGTTCAATTTAAAAAGAATTGGTGTAAAAGCAAAAGGGGCTACAAGAAGATAACGTCTAAATGCTCGCAACTCAAATACTTACATTCAAAACTACAAATATGAAACCGAAACAAACAAAAATGGAAATTTGATCAAGATGTAAGAATTTTCATCGTCAAACAGGCTTACTGTCTTATATTTGCTTTATTCAAACCACCAGCTGAAGTATATTATACTTTGGTTCGTAAATAAGAGAAACAGGAACTTATGCAAATCAGAACATCTATGTTCAATAAAATGTTCCTTCAGGAAACAGTCTTTGAAAAAAAAATGACAGATACTGAGTCATTCTCCAGCGATGTGCTGCTGTTATATACACTTCCCCAGCAATTGCCATAGGGTAATGATGAACTTTGTTTTGTTAATTATTGAAGTGTATGCTTATGCAAATTAAAACAACAAAACTCTAATAAAATGTTTAGTAAATTCCACTTTACTGGAATAGTATCATTTGTCTTGAATACAAATTCTATGGATGACGTCAAAAGCACCACAAAGTCAGAATGGTAGTACATTCAACCACAACTTATGATAGAACTTTTATCTAATTCAGATCCAGTTATATTTTTGTGGATGAATCCTTTGATTTGTTTTTTTCCTGTTGCCCAAGTAGATTATTGTTTACTTTGCGAGGTAACAAATTATTTAATAAGTTAATAAATAGGAAATGTGAAGTGTTTATTCCTTGAACTGTTTTGCTCATATTTTCATTGACTAATGTTAATGTAACTTATTCTTGTATCCTAGCTTTGTTCAATTCTACTATCTACATTTCTTTAATCAATTTGATAAACTGAATGGTGTTTATTCTTTACCTTTTCTTTTCATTGGGCAGGGCTTGATATATTTTCAATATTCCTGCTAGAATATCTTTGGATGGAATTGAGCTTGAATAACTTGGACCGTGGCCAAAAATCTGGTGAATTGCACTTAAAGTTGAGCAAAGCTTTTCTTGAAATTTAGAACAAATCACTCAATCTTTTAACTAAGTTCTGGGCATTGAGGTGAGATTCTTGCTAGCCGTTGTCAAGTTGCCTTTTAAGAGGAATTATTGATTGTTAATGCCCTATTAACTGCAATTATCACCTTATTAATATGCAACTTTATATCCTACCATCTGCTGACATCAAACTAAATGCCAGGAATTCTCAAGCCTGACAGTCAAAGTGAGTACCTGGCCACTTCAGGTCTTTGCTCGCCGCAAAGGACCTCCATGTTAATCACCAAGACAGCATTTCAGGGCACTATTCATGAACACTAGACATAGGTGCCCACAGTCCACAAACGTTTACATCCAATAATTGCCAACTCTTCATGCTCTGCTGTGAAGTCTCAGTCCCATTTGCAGGCCCCTTGTGACCTGCTTTTTGGGTTGAATTGTTAACTAGCATTGAAAGACAGCAGCATTGACACTTTGCACCTGGACAGACACCCAGCTCATGGATCAGAGAAGGCTGCATTTCAGGGCTGGCCTCTTCCTCTCCAAGCGCTCACTCAACAGAGAACCTCAGTGTGTCTGCACTCTCCAGACAAAATGCTGCCTGGATCCTTTCCTGATCAGACCTCAGAGGCTAATGGTCTTGACTATAGAGCAGGATTTCTTGCTCCCAGCAGTGAAACCCAGGGCTCAACTGATCCATAGTGCTAGCGGGAGAAATAAGACCTCTTCAGGCCACATTAATAGAGCAGGTGACATATCATTGTAAATAGGTCATTAAATGTATAATTAAATACTGACTTTTCAACATCTACTGAGTTTTCAAGTCTCTGTCTAGGCACCACTGCCACTTCAAGGAAACTGAATCTGCCCTACCTTATGTCCAGATGATGTCTGTTGGTTGAAAGTGTGAAGACAGCGCCTCCTGAACCACAAGCAAGCAATCAGCAATGGCAGATAACTGCATGCTCCGTATTTCAAGGTATCCAAATATTGCCATTGCATTATGGGCTTTAGTGGAATTCATTCATTGTCTTGTATAATATGGTCAAGGATGCTTGGGCCAAGGCATTGCAATGCACAGAGTAGGCAATTGGTTAAGGGTCACATGGAAGGAAGTTCATACAGGTCTCTTTCAGCTCGTGCATGAGCGTGCCCCTAATGGTATTGTCCTTTGAAGATCCTCAGCTCAAAATCAAAGTCTACTTTCTCACAGAACAAAGCATTTATCACACCACTTGGACATGGTCACAACTCTTTTTGTTTCTATTGTGCATTTATTATTTATTGGATGATGGAAGGCAATGATGGTGTCTCCTCAAACAATGAGCTGAACCTCCTTGTAGATGAAAGACTAAGCATAAACACTCCTTTCCTAAAGATTTTGCATCTCTTCAAGTCCCTAGTCAACCTATCTACTTAAGCCTGCAACTTTCCACTTTCGGTGGTATTCCCCCATGGGAATCAACATGCCACGACAGGGTGGAGAGTCTCACATATGTTGAATGCCAGTGTCCAAGGGATGAGGGTGGATGAGGCTCCTGCCCTTGACTGTAACGTGAAAGGCTTGTGCTTGGTATTCAAGATGCATTCTGAAGGACCAAGCCACGAGAGGCAAAGAACAATCAGCAGAGATAGGGGAGAAAGACTGAGAAATGTCCAACCATATGATTTAATGACATGTATACACACATGGAAAAAGGATGGAATACACACAGGAAAGACTAGCAAGACAGAGAGGACAAGCACAGAAATAAAAAAGTTAATAAAGTTTCCACCATAAAGTGTAAACATTTCTTTCCATGGGATTGTTAACTTCCCACCTGGTGACCTGTCCCTCCTAACTACAACCATCCATACTAATAAATGTACCACCAACCCCTAACTCTAACAATCTATCAGCCACACATGGAATGCCTAAACCCAAAAACACGTATTGTAAAACCCTATGATCTGTCACCAATTTCTGCACACCATCACTGCACACCTACCAGTCTAGAATTGCCAGCACCTTTTTACCTAGTTCTTCTGTCTTTTCAAAAGCATAAATACAATAAAATTTAAACCTTTACTTTAGAGTTTCACAATGACAATCAAGGTCAATCTTATACGTTTTTACATAAAAGCTGTTTGTTCCTAAATTTTGTCCGAAAAACGCTTTTATTCAAATAAAAGAAATAACATTTTAAGCATTCCATCACTAGAACACACCGACCTTGACAATTCAATGTCCGTTATATTGCGTAACACTTTTACTATTATAGAATAGTTTGCCAACGGCATTGCCACAGGGAGTTAACTAACTATATTCTTCAAGTTGTGTCTGATTGATAGCAGCCTATGATATAATGGGTATTGGTTAACTCGTTTGCAACCCAGAGTAACACTAACTGCATGGGTTCAATTCCACGCCAGCTGAGGTTACCATGATGGACTCTCTTTCTTCGTCTCTCCCCCTAACCTCAGGCATATAGACCCTCAATGTTAACCACCTCTGGCCATCTCTCTCTCTAATGAAGAAGCAGCCCAAGGTCTTGCAAGGCAACAGTGACATTTTAAAATATATATACTACTTCATTTTACTTGCTTACGGATCTCTTTGACGTGCTAACATAAATAAAATCCATAAATTGCTGAAGAAACTGTGCAGGTCTGGAAGCACACTTGGTGCAAAAATAGAATTAACATTTCAAATTCAGTGATCCTTGCTCAGAACATACTCCAGCTGAACTTCTCCAACAATTTTTGTTGCTGTTTATTTCGTATTTCGAGTATTTCATAAGATCCATTTAGCATAATATGTTAAATTTTCAATGTCATTTCTGGGACAAGACTTTGTCGTGAAACATTCAATTGCATTTCAAGATTGTTTATAATTTTGATTGGAGAGTCATTTTGCAACATTAAGGACAGCGTTCTGGTTGTCTTTTCTAATGGCGTATTTTGTAGAAATGCTTAAAATTACCTGCAGAAATGCTGGAGTTTAGCATTTTCCTGTCACCCTTGTTCATTGTGAGCAACTTTGGCTTCCAGTTGAACAAACCACACTTAAAAGTCCTCATCCTTGATTTCAAATCTTTCCATGGTTTTTCACTACCCTACCTCTGCAATCTCCGCCAGCACTGCAATGCCGTAAGATAATTGAACATACCACAATTTTGAGCATTTTACAATTGCAGCCTATACTCTTGGTTCTGTTTTTTTTCTCTCTACAATATTGCCTCTCCACCTTCCTTGAAGACCCTCCTTAAAAAACTATATCGTTGACCAGGCTTTTGGTCTTCTGTCCTAACATGTATTTATATGTTTCATTTTTTAAAAATTCATTCATAAGATGAACTAGGCCAGCATTTATTGCCCAGAGGGCAGTTAAGAGTCAACCACATTGCTGTGGGTCTGGAGTCATATGTCGAACCAGGTCAGGCAAGGATTGCAGTTTCCTTCCGTAAAGGGCATTGGTGAATCAGACGCTTCTTCTTCTCCAAAAAATTGATGATAGGTTCATGGCCATTATTATGTTCTTAATTTCAGACCTGTATAAGATTGAAATTACATTATCTGTCATGACAAGATTCAAACTCAGGTCCCCAGAAAATTACCTGGGTCTCTGGATCAGTAGCCGAGTAATAAAACCACTAGGTCACTGCCTCCCCAATTCCCATTGAATTTTGCCTGATGATGTTACTGTGAAACTGCTGGGCTGGTTTGTACATTCGATGTCCAAAATAAATACGAGTGGCTATAGACCAATACAGTCTGATAGTCTTGGTCACAGAATGTGAATGTTTTTAATTCCTTAGTTAAGATCATTGACAGTTGTATTTTGTGTCCATAATTTGCTCCAGTGTATTTGAGTAGATTGTACTACCCAGTTTCAACTGATGTGATTAATAATGGCTTTTCTTTCTTGCATAATTGTCTCCAATTTTTAACTTACTTCAAAGAATTTTCAATTAGAGGGAGATTTCAGCTGAGGCATGTCATCAAATGTTTCTGGGAGTCAAAACCTCTATATCATTCAATAGTTTATGGAATTACATTCTGCTATGCCAGGCTTTTGGAGAGCAGCCCAGCTAATCCATATAGGTCCATAAATCCTTTTCTTCAAGTATTTATCAAGTTCTTTTTTAGAATGCTATTAATTGTCACATCTGCTTAAACAAATTCCACAGGTTTATTTCAATGTCTTTCTTTTTGAAAATAATACCTCTTTCATTAGATTTCTTCTTCTACTCTTTCAAAACCCATCATTTTCAGGTCTCCTATGCAAACCATGAAGAAAGAGCTGCCTGTTTCAATGGTGCTGTTATTTGATCAACATCTTCATTATTCCCATGAATCAGCTATTTGTGGATTTATTTTTCTTGAAATGTCATTTCCTGGAAAACAAGTGTGTTGTTTGGGCCATTTACTTTTCAATGTTTTGCTGCTCCTGCTCAAATTTAGTTTAGAAATCCTCAATTTAATCATATTCAATGGCATGCATTCCTTGAGATGCAGATCTCCATCTTTCAACCATTTATAGCTTCCATGCAACTGATCAACAATGCAACATTTTTCCTTTCTTTCACAATCTCTGCAACTATACATTAGGAAAATTTTTGCTCTTGTCTTGATCACAACCAATCACTAAAAATAACGCAGAACATATTGATTTTACACTTGTTAATGCAACCACTGAAGTATCACTTATGATCCTTTTACAAGGAGGTCAAATTCATGTTGTGCCAATAATTTATTCCAAAATGAAGAAATCCTTCTAATATTGTTCTAATCCACACTTTTGAAACTCTGGTGAACCTCAAAATTTCATGAATTATGCAATGTCTGCTGTGCTTCCTTTTATGCACAAACAATTAAATAACCTTAAATAAAACATTTTTGCTCCTTTGGTCGGAAGATTGAGTGCTGTTGACCATATTCAGCTATTTTCATTCTTTGCTGTCATCATTCTTCATGTCTACTGTTTTTACCTTCTTTCTTAACATTTTCCAAGGCTTTTAATCTAGTTGACACTTCCATTCCCTTAAATAACTCTTCATTAATTCTGTCTGTTATGATCATTTATCTATTTTATACTATATGCATTGAATTTATGGCAGTGTTCTTTTTCAATTTCTACATTGCCCAGGACAGTTATTGTTTTATATTGTATAATTGATACCAAGAGGCTTTGTAACTCACTGGCCAAAGTAAACTAATTTCATAACTCTAGAACACTCAGAGATAATTTAAGTATCCATTAATATCTTAAGAAGTGCCAGTTGTGAGTCTGACATCACTTGAATCCTCTGTAGTGAAAATGAAGTCCAGCCAAGTAATGGGTTTGATGGTGTAGCAGTTATGTTACAACACCAGCATTCCAAAGGTCCAGGCTAATAATACAGCAATATGAAATTAATTCTGCCCTGACCAATTAGGAATTGAGATTTCAAGTAAAACATATCTGGTAATAACGAAATAGTTTCAATAAAACAATAATGACCCTGAATTTTTTGATTGACACATTAGACTGATTAACTGCTATTCTGCTGGAAAGGAAATCTGCTCTTCTTATTTAGCCTGGCCTACGTGTGACTTCATTTCCACACTGTTGGATATCTTGGAGAGCGAGGGGAAAGGAATCTAACTGTTTTGTTTCAGCACAGGTTTTCTAAAATAAACAGGACAATACAAAGGGATACCCAGGAATGGAATATGGATTATGGACAGAATTCTCCCAGCCCATGAATGAAATGAAGAATGATGGATCTTTTGGAAAATGTGATAAGGTTGATAAAATAGATTCTCAATGCCAAGAAAAAGAAGTCCACTTTTGCATCAAGTTTTGTGTGGCGAAACAGGAATTTCATTAACGGCAGGAAGAGGCCAACTTTCATGCATTAAGATCTCCTTATTGCTTATTCTCACTTTATTTATATGCAGCATATAATTCTTCCATTCAGTGGAGAGAAAGTCAATAACAGCTCCAGTTCACTGTTGCTCCTCTTGACCTCCATTTTGGTCAATGGTGCCCAACATTTTGTGGCACACTGTAGGGACAGCACCTCCCCTGTCATCATGGCCCTCCTCAAACTCACTTAGAATAGTTACATATTTCAAATGCTGTCCTTTGAAGTGCTCCAACCGATTGCATTGTAATGCTGCAGCCTGACCACTTTGTGTACAAAGCCATACACCAGGTCATGCAGTGGGGTGAGGTGCATCTCAGGCTCTTCACTTGTTTGCTCAACATTCACTCATTTCACACATAGTTTGTTGCGCATGGGATCTCTGCCTTGACTTGTTAATATGCTCTTTACTTTCTCATTAAGAGTATACAGGCAAATAATGTTTTTGTCTTGCCTTGTCATTTAGGTCAGACACAAAGCAGGCACAAAGCTTGTCATGGTTGTCAGCAGAGATCAGTCGAGGGTGCGCATATTATTGGAAAGCATGGAACTGTGGCACATCAATGTCACGTTTGCCAGCAGTCCACACAAAAAGAAACACACTGAATGTGCTTGAACCAAATGGCTATTTCTCAATGTTTAAGGAGAATAGTCCTCCATTGAGTCAAGGGGAATTTTCATTGGTCAGGGGTTTCAGCCATTGTTAGTCAAGAGAAGTTCCCAATCTCAGTCCAGGGACTTGGTCACAGTCAGTCAGATGCTTGTCAGGATCAGGAAGTGTGTATCGTTATAGTCTGTCTTTCAGATCCAGTGCAATTAGCCCAGGGATTACCATTGGGTCAGCCAGGGAGCTGCACACAGATCAATCAGGAATCTGCTTGCCAATTACCATGACTCAGATATAGTCTTGGAGCTCAGTGGGGTGATATTGGGAAATGAAGACTTAAATAAAAGAGGCGGATGGTAATGTATAGAAGCTCAGAACTGAGACTGAGAGAGAAAGCAAGGAAGAAAAGGTCATAAATATTTGAGCCGTCACCTAAATTATCAGGCTGAGGCTGCAACTCACTCTGTAAAGCTCGGCCTGTGGTGACTTCCATCTTCTCCAAATTACAAATGTGCAGTGTAAATAAAAGATGGCTCCTCCCAATTATGGAATAGTTAAAGTTATTTCTTTGGATGCAAGCTATATTTGTGAGTAATATGAGGCCTTTCAAGGGGAATTTGCATTAATTGGGCACTGAGAGAGTACAAGTTAAAAACCTCGGTAAACATAGTCCCCTGCGCGTGACAGGTCTACAATATCCAGATGTGTGTGCTAAAAATCTTGGCCACAAGCAATCTTGACCACATCATTTGTCATTATAACTTAACTATATTCACCTCTGTGAAGCAGAAATAATCATAAGTGACCTTAAAAATTTCACTTATTGCTTACAATTTACCAAAATATTGTAAGGGTTCATTGGCTGTGGAAGGGCTTGGGGTTGATTTCCACTCACCTCAAACTATAGATATTGTAAGATCCCAACTGATGCTATTACTAGACAAGTCTGATCCTAGAAAAACTACTGAAGAGTCCTGAAGAAGGATAAGACCCTAAACATTGACTGCACCTTTCCTCGAGATGCTGCCTGGCCTGCTGTGTTTTTCCAGCCTCCTGTTTGTCTACCTTGCATTCCAGCATCTGCAGTTTTTCTTTTTTCTCTCTAATGCAGAATAAAATTTCCCTTGATAGATCTTTTACTTTAAATTAAACCAGCTGGAATTTCAATGAAACATAAGCATATAATGCCACATATTTGGTTTTAACAATAACATTAAACATTATTATTCAAAATAAAAGACAAAATAGATTAAACAAAGCTATTTCCCAGGAGACAAAACGAATGAAACTTGCAAATGGCATGTACGGTTGGTTTGGGGTGGCACTTCCAAACTAAACTCCTTGTACTGTGGTAACGTACACAAGGCCATAAAACATAGAGGCAGAATTAAGCAATTCAGCACATTCAGTCTCCCCCACCATTCAATCAAATAATGGATGATGTATTAACACTTAAAACCATTCACATGCCTTATCCTGATAATCCTTGTATGTCTCATTGATTAAAAACCTATCTGTCGCAGCTTTGAATATACTTTAAAATCCTGCCTCTACAGACCTTTGTGGCAAAGGATTCCCCGAATTCACTACATTGTGAGGGAAGAAAATCCTCCTAATCATGGGAACATTTTACTCTAAAATTGTGCCCTCTGGTCCAAGCCATTCCTACAAGGGGAAATCTGCACTGACAAGCCTCCTAAGAACCATATATGTTTCAATTAGGTTATTTGTCATTCTTCTCAATTTCAACAGGTACAGGATGGACCTATTCAACCTCTCCTCATAATATAAACCCTCCAGATGTGGGATCAACCTGCTGAAACTTCTCTTCGTGTAAAAGTGTTTGCAGCATTTCAGGTGTAGTACAAAATTGTCTTTGTATAATATTTACAAGTCTTCAATATATACATGTTGCATTCCCTTGAAGTTGAAGGGCACATTCCATTTACCTTCACTATTAACTGCTGAATTTGTATGCTACCTTTCATGACTTATACATGAGGAGTCCCTAATCTATCAACTTTCTTCAGGCGCAACTGCTCTAAACAACTAACTTTCACCAGGACATTTGCAAACTGTAAACAAAAGGCCTTCCAAACTATGAGTGTTTCCCCTAAGACAAAACAAAATCTAGATTCTTCTAACTGAAAGCCTACTGCAGTTTGTTGCTTACTCTGTGTTCATAAAATCTTGCTAATTACAAAGAAATTCACAATAACACATGAGCAATGAACTCAAGTTGTGAAGTTAATCATTGAAGTCCTTACCGACAGACCAATCTCTACATGTCACTATAATGTAGAGATATAGATAATTCACATTACATCTTCCCAAAACAATAAATAAAATGTTTTTTTAATAAGCACTTGCATTATCTATCAATAATTATATTAAGGCTATTTCTCTGTAACATTAATTGCGGTAACACACTGAAATTATTCAGCAAGCATATTATACATAAGTCCCTGGCTACCATATTCTCTTTGTTGATGCTTTTTATCTAAGTTCCCACTATAATATTTTCTTTTACAGGTACATGAGCAACTTTCAAATTAGATGAAAGAAAAATGAAGCTCTGCCAAAATAATTGTTGGTTCTTGTTCCATTTTTTTTCCATGTAAATGAAAGTATTGTGTTCTGTTAAATTAGCATATTTTTCCACATTGTTAGTGATGCATTTCTTAAAATGATATAGAGCCAACAAATTGCTCAATGTTACTTTTTCAACTACTACATTTTTTACTTATATGCTCTCAGTTTCTTTGTAAAATAACTGGCAGACTGTTGGATTTCCATCTTATTATTTTGATGTAAAACAAGTCTCACAAAGATATTGTTGGCACAAACAGCAAGTTTAAAAGGTTTTGCATAATTTGGCCCATTTTTCTGCACAGATTTTAATTTTTAAAGGCACTTTGACGCTCCTGCATCAATTTAAATTTTCAGTTTATTTTCAAAAAATCATTACAGGTATAACAACAGTGTTGAAGTTGTAAACGTGATAAAATCCACTCATACTAACATACCAAAATTTCATATATTATCCTCTGCATGAAGGTACTATTTGGCATTGTTCAACAATATAGGCAAATAAGTTAAATTTGCTTTGGCAAATCAGCCAGATTAATAAGTAAATTGTCTTTTTGGAAGTCAATGATGTAGTTCAGTCAATTATGTAGATGTTCTCCCAGGTTTGGTTAAAAACAACCAAATCATCAATGTAAACAATACAGTGACATGGTCTTGCAATGACTACTGGTCAATTTTCAGAATATTGCAGGTTCATTTTTCACTCCAAGTCGCATGACTTTGCATTGATAAAGTTTATCAGGTGTTACAAAACCTGATATTTCTTTGGCTGTATCCATCAACATAATGTTAGAGCCTTTAAGAAAGTAAATGCTTGTGACAGTTTGAAGAAATTCCAGTTTTGGAATTGGATGTATCTGCTTTTGCGACTTTAATTAACTTTGCAATAATCAATACAGAATCTATGTGACCCATCCCAGGCTCAGCACCAGCACAATAAGTAAATTTCAACTAATACAACTAGTTTCAATAATCTCATTGTTCAATATGAAATAAATCTCTGTACTTGCTTGGGCTAATCTCTCTGGAGTGAGTCTGTATGGATATTGATTTAGAGCAAACTGAACCTCCCACATGAATAGCATGAACAGTCAAAACCATTCTTGCCTTCTTATGGCACTTCAAAGGTTTTCTGGAAGATATAGCATTATACTATCTGTCTATTTAAACAACTGCATGTTTTCCAATTTGATTGCTGGACAGTCAAGTTTTGAACTTTAAATTCCTGATTCATCCTCCAATTGTTCTAAACTTTCTATTTTACTGATTTTTTTTACTATGATCTGTATACTTTTATTCTGACAATCTTTCCAGCCTAATTATCTCTTTCACAAGTAAACATGGCACGCTCACCAATTCTTTCTCCTGTCTGGGATACTCACAATATAATTTATATCATTGCATTTCCTTTGATTTTATAAGATTTAATGAACCAGAGATAGGTAACATCACATTGTCTCCAGCAAGAAGATTAAGAACTTTGGCCTTTTTTTATTTGCTCCAATTTTCCTGGTTTATTGAGAGCTCTTCAAATGTTGTTTAGCCAACTCACAGCACGTGTAAATTTTGCTCTGAAATTTGAAAGATAGGCTGTAAGCCTATTCTCTGAGCCTCAGTTTATGAATTTTATTTAATTGATTTAAATGTTCCTGTCGCTTCACATTCATATATTATTTCAAATGGACTAAATCCTGTGGTCTCATTAGTAACATTCCGAATGACAAATACTAACAAAACAATTCCCTTATCTTTATCATTAGGACATTCTGCAAAGAATGTTTAATCACGTTCTTTGAAGTTAGATGCTCCTTGAGATTGTCGCAGTCATACAGCACAGAAACAGGCCCTTTGGTGCAACCAGCCCTTGCCGAACATAATCTCAAATAATACTAGTCCCACCT
Organism: Stegostoma tigrinum; assembly: GCF_030684315.1. Classification (NCBI taxonomy): domain Eukaryota; kingdom Metazoa; phylum Chordata; class Chondrichthyes; order Orectolobiformes; family Stegostomatidae; genus Stegostoma; species Stegostoma tigrinum. The sequence goes on from NC_081368.1 coordinate 53,008,028, forward strand.
GCCTGCCCCTAGCCCATATTCTTCCCATGCATTTATCCAAATGTCTTCTAAACATCGTGATTGTACCCACATCCACCAGTTCATCAGGAGGATCGTTCTACATGCAAATTACCCATGAGTAAAAATTTGCCCCTCATGAGTTCTTTAAATCTCTATCCTCTTACCTTTACAATGTGCCCCCTAGTCTTGAAATCCATTGTCCTAGGAAAAAGATCATTATTATTAAAGCTCTATCAATACACCTCATGATTGGTATAAAAGGTGTAAACTGTTTTAATCCCTAACTGGTTATTATTTCATTGAATATTTACCACGTAGAATTTGAACATAGATCGGATTGTATTTCTTTGGGTAATCCGTGTCTTGTAAAAAAAATGAACAAACATTTCCACTACAGTTTTTGCAATATATTTTCTCTAAAGCCAATGGTTCAGAAAATCTTCAGGAAACATCCACAATTGTTCGAAGGTATTGATTCTCACTCCTCACTCTATAAAGAATACCTACACAATCTTTTAAAGTCCTGCTAAATCACTCATCAACAGTTCATTTCAGAATTTATCATCATAGCCCTACAGAGTGGAAACAGGGCCTTTGGCTCAACAGGTCCACACCAACCCACCAAAGAGAATCCCACCCAGCCCCATCCCACATAACCCACCTAGTCTACACAGCCCTGAAAACTATGGGCAATTTAGTTTGGCCAGCCCATCAAGCCTGCACATCTTTGGACTGTGTGGGAGGAAACCAGAACACCCAGAGGAAACCCACACAGATACAGGGAGAATATGCAAACTCCATACACACAGTCACCTGAGGGTGGAATTAAACCCAGGTCCCTGGCGCTGTGAGACAGCAGTGCTAACCACTGAGCCACCGTGCTGCCCAAATTAAAGGTGCAAGTTTAAAATTAATAGGAGTTTTCCTTCTACCTCACATTTATGACATGTCTGACAAAATTTGACCACATCTTTATGTAATCCTGGCCAATAGAAAGCTTGAAAAACATTTTAGCCTGGGTTTTCCAAAAAAAAATCAAGTGATCTGCCATGAGAATTTTGTGAGCCACTTATGATATTTAATTACAAAACACAAAATGTAGCAACCTTCTGGATTTCTGCCCATTCCTATTTGACTGGTATTTGACCTTGTCTTGATTTCCTCATTTGTACTCAATAGTTTACAAAATAGCATGTTTGTTTCTCATTCAGTTTCTGAGTAGACTGTTTTGCATAACTCTTTTAGTTTTAACTCTGTCTCTTGCAATTATTTCAAAAAGTATTGGCTGCACACGCAGGTGTCATTCTCTTTACTTTTGTCTTTTTTAGTTAAATTTTTATAAGTTGTCTCTGATTCTGAATTTCTAAATAAAACAACAAGATGAAACATAAAAATAGACTGTAAAAGCTTTTATAGGTACAATGAAAAGGAAAGATTTTGCTAAAACAAGTATGGGTCCATTAACATTAGAGCCAGGAGAAATTGTAATGGGGAATGGAGAAATGGAGAAATGAAGTTATCTCCTAGATGTAGAGGTTTAAGTGGCTAGGGAGAATAAGGAATTGAAGGAAATTAACACAACAATAAAAGAGCATTCAAATATTGTAGAGAAGAAATTAATAGGAGTGAAATTTGATAAACCCTCAGGGCCTCTTGGTCTTCATTCCAGAGTGTTGAGGAGGGTGTCTTTATATAACTTTTAAATTATATAAATAATAGACAAATTAATGATTATCTTCCAAAATTCAATGGATTCTAAAATGATTCCTGCAGAATGGAATGCAGCAAATGACAGCTAACGGAGAAAACAGGGAACTAAAGAACTGTTAGCCTTATATCAGGAGAAGGGGAAATTTTCAAATTTATAATAAATGATGGGATAAATTGACAGTTGGTTGATAATTATCTAATTGAGCATTTTCGTATATTTGTAATATTATTGGAGTTTGTGAAGATATTATCAACAAACTTGATGAAAGAGTGTTGATAGACATAATATATTACCATTTTTGGAAAGCTTTTGATAAGGTCAACACAGATTGCTGGTGAGAAATACTAAAGCATGTGGGATGTGATATAATGTGCAGATATGGAGTCACGATTGGCTACCAGACAGCAATCAGATTTGGAATAAATGGGACATTCTTGCATTGGCAGGCAGTGACTAGTGGAGTTCCATAGGGATTAATATTTGAGCCCCGGCTGTTTACAAAATATACCAATGATTTAGAGGTGGGGACCTTACGTGATATTTCCAAACTTGCAGATGGTAAAATAAATGGGAATGTGTTGAGAGCCAGACACAAAGCAGCTTCAGAAAAATTTGGACAAGGTCAGCGTCTAGGTAAAAATATAATAGATGGCAGATGGAATATAATGGGAAAAGTGTGAGGTTACTTGCTTCAGAACGAGAGACACATGCAGTGCATTTCTTAAATGCTAAGAGTTTGGAAAGGGCAGATGTACGAGAGGACCTCAGTATCCTCAATGGACTGAAAAATTTATTCCTGTTCCTGACATTACGTCTTCTTGTTTGGGCCTTAGATTTAGCTACAATGCAGTCAGGAAACAAACCGGGATATTCTTTATCTAATGTTTTAGCTTTTTTGAAGACAGCACCACCATCTTTGGTGAGAATAATATTCTTGATCCTACTAGGTCATTTCCCAAAATAAAATGAATTCTTCCATCACAATTCGTTTTACTGGTCCCACTATAACATCTCCATTTACTAAGCCACTCTTATTCAACTCTATATAATGAGTCTTATTTATTTTCTACATGTATGTCTCCAACAAAGGTGTTTTTCCTCCATTAGCTTCTCTGGAAAACAAATGGTACCATCAGACTGCATCAATGACTTATTTCGTCATATGCCTCTCAATATCTTTATCCATTTACCTCTTTGATTTAAACCGTAATGAAATGCTTCTCTTTTTGAGATGAACTACTTCGAATATCCAGTGGTCTGATCCTTCTTGTTAATATTTGAAGAAGAATTTTCATGACTGTCCTGAGCCATCACTTCATTCTTTGCAATGAAATTAAAGCAAATTTTTATTCTCTGAACTGCAGTTACAATTTTAACACATATGTATTTTATAATGATTCTAAAAGACTCTAAAGATTCTTCTGAAGAATCCCACTACTGTAATCAGTATGTCATCTAACTTCCAGAAATTGACTTTGGTGTAAACACAGAAAGTGCTGGAAAAATTCAACAGATTTATCACCATCTGCAGAGAGAGAATCAATGTTTTAAATTTGATGCAGCTCTTCTTCAGATGCTTGGCTCAGCCTTGGAGATGCAGGGGGCTTACAGTATTCTCCAGAAAGACCATACTGCATAATCCTTTCACACTGCTCTGCACAACTGGAACAGGTGAAAACAAGATGTGGTAGTCACAAAAGAGCTGAGAGAGTGGCTTCACCTCAGGAGAGGAAGCTGAGGACATTTGAGCTGAAGGTACATCATTTGTACCATGATAGAACGTCGCAGTTTGTGCACAACATGCCAGACAAGACCTCATTGACAGCCTCTTCCAATCGCTCTGAATTAGATGAAGTGGTCTTTCATTAACTGCAAAGTTATTGCTACTTGAAGAGCAAGTAGCCCCTGCCCATTCCCGGAATCAAATGAAACTTTTGTTTTCTTTTCTCAGCAATTCTTATCGTTCAATGAATAATATTTTAAGCTGTTTGGAGGCGTTCCAGCCTGTGATGCTTCCACACAGAACAATGACAAGATGATGTTTTACAGATTGCATTAAGGAAAGAGTAGCCTTACACAGGGTTCAGTAATGGCGCAGCACTAGGAATAGGTTGCCTGCATATCTTAATTCTTGAAGCTGCATTTACAATAATGGTCAATCAGTGCAGTGATATGTAAAGTAGTAATGCAATTAAGAATGTGAGCTTTTCTTTCCAATGAAATGACACATATGCCACCAATGTGCACTCAGAGGCTGACTCTTTTTTTTCATTTTACTCCCAGTACTTGAGCTGTGAATGGAGATTCTGGCTGGCAGCGACTGATCTGGTTCACAGCTGAGCTTTAAAAATGATGCAAATGCCAGAAGGTTCTTCTTCAACTTGTTGAACAGATTTTCAACCTAAAATAGGTTGAAAATTAATAAAACTGGTGACTAATGTATTCCTTTAGTAGTTAATATTATAAACACTGACAGATGGATCAATTAACTACGGTATTGAAGAGATGCTTAGAAAGATTGTCAATAAAACTAAGCGTCAACGATTCCAACAGCATCATTGAAGTGAACAACTGAGTCTGCTTATAGAAAGATGCTACTTGAGGGTTCGAAAACAGATAAATCACAAGTCAGATGTGTTATTGAAGTAACCAAACTGAGGTGTACAAAGGAAAATAGTTTGCATGATTAATCTATTGAAAAAAAAGTTTCTAATTTCTTTTTGAGGTCACAATTTAACACAGGAAAAGTTCATACTTCTTTAAATTCTGTTTTGTATACTTCAACATCAATATTTACTTAAAAACATAATTGCACACCTTAGGACAAAATAAGATGACAAGCATTCAATTGTACACAGCAAAGATGAAAATGCCTGACCAGAGATTTTGTTATATCACCATCTCAAAACAATTAGAAATAGGACATAAATGCTGCCTTATCCTAAAAATAAAAACATAAATTCAAACCAGGCACATTTTGTTGGAAAATTGAGAATGATTGTAATAAAAATTCTTTTATTTCTGTTCAAATTTTTAACTTCAAGTCAGGAATTTCATTAAATAATAATGAAAAGATGTGAAAAGAAACCAGAAAAAGCCTTATACTGATCAGTTAGTTTATTCCCTGAAGTAACTGATCAGTGCTTGCCACTTGCTGATGCTGCTGAGTTTCAATCCATTGTTTCAGTGACTCGTCACAACTTACTTCAGTATTGTCTGACTCTTTATACATCTAACTCTCTTTATATTGTTTCTTTTTAAATCTTCTGTCAGCTTGAAAATCACTCAATAAAAGATTTGAAAGACGGATTTTTACTGACCCCAGTTGTAGCGTTGGACTCAATTTGCACAAGAATAAAATAATAATTGAAAAAGCTATTCAAAGAGACACTCACATGTAAGCACTTCTTCCTAGACTAAACGTATATTTTCTTTCAACTACCCCTTTGTGAAACAGATGAAATGTTTTGCTACATCAAGGGCACTGGATAAACAAAATACTTTGTTGTTGGAATAGTCTGTATCAATTATTGTATTCAAAACTTAATTCCAAACAAAAACTCCTATTTTCTTCTACATTTTTTTGTTTTTAGTTTTTGCTGCTGTAATGCAAATAGCCAGACTATGTGAACTCCTGGTTGCTAAACATTGGTGCTCGTGGTTGGAAATTTTGTGTCAAATCTCTGCTGCATCTTTTCTAAAGATCTAGTAGTCTTGGCAGTGAATTTGGCCTGGTGTTTAATGTAAATTAAGGTCCAAACAAAACAAATGCATAGGTTCAACATAAAATTTTCTTACACAGGTCTTTAGACTTATATGTATATCTGAAATAGTAATCATTCTGAATTTAACTGAGATAACTTGCCTGGAAATTCTAATCTTGATTGTCTTCCAGTTGTAACTTCCATGGAATGTGCATTCACTCCTAACCTAGTATCATCTTTTTCACCTGATTCTCAAAAACAACAATCTAAACAACTAAAATTGTCTATTTAATTGTGGTTTCTAAAGGTCTCCCATGATCCACAATAGAATTCTTGTGTCAATTTCATTGTGCTTGACAGCATCTTCATTCATTCTATTTCCCAACATCATCAAACATTTGAAATTAATTACTACAATGATTAGACATGACGAGAAAATTCCCAACATACATTTTGCTTTTTGTTTTGTAAATTCCCAATTTGTGAAATTGAGATTATTTGTGCACTCTAGTTTTAAAATCTCATCTGCATTTAATATTTTGAGTAATATATAAAAATTGTCGGTTGGGCAAGGAACTTCCAAGAAATGTTTCTGATCTAGCAAAAAACAGGTTAAAGAATTGTGACCAGAATAAAGGTCGGATTGCTTCAGGCTATCTCTCATTTTTTATAGATGTACAGTTGCCTACCTCAAAACCATTGATTAATATTCTTGGAACTCGAGCTCTTCAGCTGATAGTAGCAAGAAATTACTATGCTATAACCATCACTCACTGAAATAGCAAGGGTGATAATGAGACCACAAGTAATGTAAGTTAAATTATTCATTAAAGTAGGTGAATAAGGTAATAGAAAAAGCTGGTTAAGTGGATGTCGTTTGTCAAAGTGTGATCCAAATAAGTAAAACAAGCTGTGTTTTAACACTACAGTCAGCCAGCTCTCAGCCTCCAGCCATCTTTTAATGAAACCTATGACATTACATGAACATTCAGTTGACAGTTATTCTCTCATTTGAAATAATGGGCCACGCACAATGCTCATTAGGAATTTCAGACAAGCTTTAAAACTCATAAAAATTTATGCTGACATTTATTACGCTTTAGTTGCATGTGGATGTTCCTACATATTGCTGACAACACATTCCAGATCATTTATAAAACTTTGCAGTTAGTTATGTACTAGAAGTGATCTTCAGTAAAAGCCAGGCATTGCTAACAACTCTATAATTTAAATATAGATTTTCCCCAATTGTTAGTGACATATATTAATTTTCTACATTTGAAATGCATAGATGCACTCTGAACAGTCTTGAAGCTAAATGTTCAAAGTATAATGAAAGGCTAAGGGAACAAAGATGGTTAGCATTCAAAATAACAAAAGCTTGCACTGGATAAAGACAGAGAACATCTCCAACATTAAAGAGTCTGTTTTTTCTTTCTCTCCCCCTTGATCATCCACCTGTCAACTGAGTTAAATTTTATGTTTATTTCAAAAATATGCATCTGTAGTGCTCTTGGCGTGATATAATTGTTAAAAAAAACTTTTCTGTGCAAAGTTAACTGTCTAACAATAATCACGAAATATGAACATCTTCATGATTAAGGAACTTTGGAACTTGTTAATTGTCTTCCATGACAATTGTTGCAAAATTTAAACAAGCAAAAAAAAGTAACTCAATTGAGCGTCTTTGTTTTGTTCCAGCTCACGCTAGATCGACACATTACTAAAATGATCTAAATAACGATATCAAACAGGAAATCAATAAATGGATACAGACAGAAGCTACAATTTAACAAAAATCAGCAGAAAGGATTATTTTTTACAACACTAATCTCAGTCTAATGAGAGTCAATCCTCCACTGTTCATGGTCAGATTTCTTTAATTGCTTTCCTTGTTCCTTCTGAAAAGTGGTCAATCCATTAGATTTTGCCCTCTGTTGGCTTCTACCCTTTTGATCAGTTCAGAGCTATGATTTATGGTAATATTGCATGGCCAAACCCATTGGCAAACAGACTGGGTTTTGCAGCCAGCCCAAAAGCTGCAAGCTGGCCTTTAACTCTCAAAAACCTGGGCTACCAGAGAATAACCTGTAGTCACAATTTCACAGTAAGAACTTTGGGTGAATGTCCCAATTAACCACCTCACCAATACAGACTTGGAGGAACACAGTTACAGGAGATTGCCATTCAGACCCTCGAGCCTGACTTACCATTCCTTGAATTATTCAATAATTCATGAGTAATCTGCACCTCAAATTTATTTACACGATTTTGTTAAATGCAACTTAAGGCACTGATTTAACGAAAATGAACTAATCTCAATTCTGATAGTTTCACTGCCTTAGCATCCTGTTTTTATGGGGGAGAGAAATCTCCAGAATTCTGTTAGCTTCTGTGTAGCAATTTTTTTTTCTGATTTAGCTCCTAAATGATTTAATTCTAACTAACTTTGGAGCTCCATGTTAGACAAAGCTCATTGTCATTTAATATTCAACAAATTCAGACATTGTTTAATGAAAGGCTAGAACTGTTGATGGTATTTAATGGTTGAGATAGGGGCTTTGCTGCAAGGATCACATGGTGGTACCTTTAGGGGATGTCCACTGATTAAGTGCCATGCAGGCAATTAGGTGGACAGCTGTGGGCCATTCCCTGGATCAAGGACTCTAAGCTAGCCATCAGATGGCTATGACTCTATTGAACAGCGGTGACAATGGAGTGGCGGAAGATGTTTCGAATACCACACCCACCCGAGGTCCAATATTGTCATTCGATCGCAGGCCCCATGCGACTGATGGCAGGGCGAAGTCAAAGGATGTAGGCGGGGTTAGGCTGCAAGGGCAAAGGATGGTTTTTATAGCTCCTTATATCCTGCCTTCCCTGACATTGGGTGTCTAAACCAGACAGATTTCTTATTAAGAAGGAACTGCACTGCACCCCTCTTGTACTCCCAAGTTCTGAAGAAGGGTAAATGGACATGAAACATTAACTGCTTCCCCTCCACAGATACTGCCAGATCTGCTGATTTTCTACGGCAACTCGTGGTTTTGTTTTAGATTCTATTTTATAATACTACGCCAGTATGTTAGTTCCAGTTGTGGCAACCACTTAAGTGACCATTAATTGCCATAATACTAGCCTCAACTGGTGTGGGACTGGTAGGCAGTTGGATTCTCACCCATTACCCTCTATGATAATAAATTTCCCACTTACCTCCGAACCCCCAATTAAAATTCAACCCATTATGTTTAAATTCTTATTTAGTCATAACTGATCCTTTTTTTAAAAAATGTACATTTTAAAAATCTTTGAGCATCAAAAACTTACAGGATTTCAAAACATTCTTTGCCTGATTCTCCTGCTGAGAGAACCTAGTGTCCAGGCCCAGAGAGAAACACAGGTTAAGAACTCAGACATAGCAAGAACTGCAGATGCTGGAGGCAGTGATAACACAGTGTGGAGCTGGATGAACACAACAGGCCAGGCAGCATCAGAGGAGCCGGCAAGCTGATGTTTCGGGTCAGAAGCCTTCTTCAACAAACAGAGTTAAGAACTGTCTGGTGAATGAGGCAGCAAGGGACATTTGCGGCCAACCTGCTCATGTATTTATTGTTGCAGTTTGCTGGATGTTTTGTACACATTCTCTGGGGGCAGGCTGGTTGACCATTGCAAGATGGTGAGGGAAAGTAGGGTGTGGAGTGCTTATTGTTTTCCCTAAGCTCTGCCATTCTGCCAGAGGTCAGAAAGGTGAAGGTGTTCTACCCAGCAGAGGGAATTGTACCACTTATAGAGGCTTTACCCCAAAGTGCAGTCATTTTCAAGTGAGGAGTGGGCATTCCACTGAGTGGGGAGGCTGCTTTGTGAACTGCTGGTCTCCGGCAGGATTGGGTTGCACGTCCCTTCCTAATAGGCATTCTGTGTAATACAATAGATTCCAATGGCTGCAAAGGTCATTTTCCTAGCAACATACACTACTTCCCACCTTCCACTGCCTCACAGAGATGTCTGACTAGCCTGAAGATTCCTGATCTCACTTTCTGTTCCTTATTCTTTAAAAGGATGTCTCAAGTAAGGTCAGCAATAATTACAATTCTAATTATACATATACCTTTTAAACATGTAGACCATTGACCATAAAGTGCCCAATATAGTTTAGTAATGGTTTTGTTGTTCATCCCTAATTGCCCTCAAACTTAGTAGCTTGCTGGACAACTTAGAAGGCAATTGAGTCAACCATATTGCTGTGGTTTCCCAGTCATTTGTAGGCCCGGCTAGGCAATGATGGTAGGTTTCCTTCCTTCAAAAGCACAAGTGAACCAGATTTTTTTTAACAACAATTAATGATATTTTTCATGGTCAGCATTCTTGAAATCAGCTTTTATTACCATATTTAATGATTCAATCTAATTGACCTCTGCTCCTGCAGTACTAATGAAGGGCTGGCTCTCTTCCACGAAGGTGGACCATGCAGTTCAAGGGCATGAATAGGATTCAGAGTGTCCAATGGGGTGACATAAATACGCTTAACTGCTGCCATACTGGGGAGATGTAAAGTGCCCAAATTCAAGCACTGGCTGGAAGCCAAGACACTAGATAATCTGATCGAAACTTTTCCACAATATTACCCTTGGGCTGGTTGTAATGGGATCCCCCTGTGACTTTGTGACCTCTTTAATTTTGGTTTCCGTTGTTCTCTATAGCTGATAGCTGCTGGCTGCTGTTTAGATTAGTTTAATCAATTTTCTGTCAGGCCTGATTTATCTGGCTTTGGGCCAATTCAGAATGTCCAACTATGGGTCTGTGATCACTTTTATCACTCTAACCATCCACAGGTTAGTTTATTTGTTGATCCTTCACAAAGGGGTGGTCGGTTAGAGTGTCTGACTTATCATACTTGTCCAATTGAATCTGTGTTTCATTTCATCTGCTTTCATAAAGGTGAGTTGGAGAATGCATCTGTGTTAACGTGGAGATTTATGTTCTTGTTATTTAGAGCTGCTTTTTGTCTCAGCTTCATAAATACTCAAACATTAGACTACTGAAGCTGAATTCAGAGGGAAATCTTTCATTTCCAGCAGAAAGTAATATCAACTGTTACACATAATGAATGAGCTTGAGCTGTAGATGCAATAATTGGTATTTTCACCTTGTATTTATTCTTTCCCCAGCATGCAGTGACATTAATTCAAGGCTAAATTGCAGCTATTTGTGCAAACCCTCAAACACAGCTTTTTGACTCCTGATTCTAGTGACAAAAATCCATTTTGCCTTCATATTCAGAAATTGAATCTTGTTTGTGTTAGATATCATATCCAATGTTGTACAAGATCATCTAACAGAGAAACATGGTTTATGATCCATGTCTTTGAGTACTTTCAGGCCAAGAATATAGCTTGAATATCTTTCATATGCCGACATGAACAAGGGCGCTGCTTCTCTATTAATGCGTAACTAGAAAAAACATTTGTAAAAATGAACAGTTTTAACAGTAGCAGCACCTACACATCATAATAATTACCTTACTTGTGGCAATCAGCACGGATAAGGGTCTTCAGCCGGAATGGTACAGTCATGGGCCAAACATCAACTGTATATTTTCCATACAGCGGAGGGAATTGTATAGAGGGACTGAAGGAACCATGTCTCATTGCAGAAGATTTGACCAGAACGCTTGATTGCAATATTTCCAATGAGGAATGCCATGAAAATAAAGGCTCACACACTAATTAATTTCAAAAGTGCTTAAGCAAACACCAACTGATCTCTCATGCTCAGAAAAAAAGACATGTTTTCTAACGATTGTGGAATATCCAAAACACCTGAATTTGTGGAATCAGTGTCTCAGAGGGGTAAATGGTGTGTTGGTAAATGTGATGGAGTTGTAACCATGAATGTGTTATGGTTAACAATGGGGAGAAAAAGATGCTGAAGGAAAGGTGTGTAAAGTAAAAAGGAGATGGTGACTTCTACCCTTGCCTTCAAAAGGAGTAGATGCATTCTGCATTGCTTCTTGAGTCCGAGTAATTATGCCTAACTCATATAACAGTGGCTCTTACTGCTTTATAAAATAAACCATCTTGTTAACTGTGAACAGTGCATCTTCTATAAAAACTGTATGATGGTTTATCCTCTACCACTCATCATCAAATAAGTCCCACACAGTATATTGCCAAATGAGGATTAGTGACAGTGAACCACCTCAAACAACATTTCTCAGGCCTACACATAGGCATGGGAAGGAGGGAGTAGAAGATGCCAGAAGGGGCCATCACAGTAATATCACAGCTAAATCAAGACCGAATTAGAAACCTTATTAGCTCCAGGGCATACAGTCAAAAGGATTAATACAATGGATATTGTGCAATGATCTCCCTAGAGAGGCATAAATTTTGTAGTGTGTTATCTATTTTCAACTGTTAACCGAAAGAATGATTCAACATGATTCTACATCTTAAAATATTTGCTGTAACAAACAATTAATAAACACTATTGACTAATGTTGTAGGCAAGTTACACTTTAACTACAGAAAGAGGTCTTTTCCTTATATATTTATCACCCATCATACTCTCCACGGAATTGCAATTCTTTTAACAACCAAGTTCACAATTGCTCTCAGCTTTCAAAATGCTGCCATATACCCACATTGCTGCATATTAACTTGGAATGTCTGCCTACAGACACTTTGCTCAGTGTTTGGAAAGTATTCTGAATCTACCACCAGCAGTAAAACCTGCTGTGAGGATTCTTTTCCCCTGAGCCATGCCAGGATGAATCTCGTGGATTCTTCACATTGTATAATACATAAAAATCAAATTCAAGTAGAAATGCTAATTATCTACCTTTGATCCAAACACTAGAAATAAATGGAAAGTTTATAGCTTAATTATGTGTACTTTACAGCACCTTTCTGGGAATTTAGGAAACTCACAGCCTGCTTATAGTATAATTAATAACTGTCATTATTGTGTCCAAGTATAAATAATTTGTACCTTCTTGTCATTAAAACAATATAAAGTAACTGTAGTCCTACTGAATTATTGTGCTACTCCATCGTCAGAGAGATAGAACTGGTGGTCGTTTAACCCTAGGGTCACTAGCCTCAGGCAAGGGGAGAGGTTGAGATGGACAGCCCTTCACAGTAACCTCAACTGATGTGGGAATTGAGCCCATACTGTTGGTATTGCTATGCAATCCGGCCATCCAGCAAACTGAGCTAACAAATCACCACAAAGAATGAAACCCTTGCTTTAATATTCAAATCATACTGGCTTACTATTGGACTGTAATGATCTTATACTGTTTGTATAGTAACATGGAAATCCCAAATAAGCGTTAAGAGACTATGAAGAAAATTTGAAACGATGAAACAAAGAATATAGTTCTACATGGAATCAGTACAAGTCTTTTCTTTCATAAAGTCAGCCATTTCACTGGACTCTGTTAAATACAGCATCTGACTCATTTGATATAACTTCATTTCAGAATTCTAGTCACATTTTGGACGAAAGGATTATTGTCATCGAATTTGATCAACTCAGGGATTATAGCAATAAAGAATTCTCCACAGCTGACATTCTTGACATAAATAAATACCATATAGAATTATTTTATATTCAATAGAAGGTAGATTGCTGCCTTTTATACCCTTCTGCTACATTTAATTCTGGTCACCGCAGAAATCTTCAATCTCAGATTTTCAGTATTCTGCTTTATGTCTTTTGTCAGCAATGGAGAAACTGATTCCTTTCTGAACATTGAGCTGAACAAATATCAACACTTGCAAAAAAAAGTTTCAATTGTTGTGTTCACACATTTAAAATGCTCACATTTCATTATGAGTTTCGATCATTTTACCGTAATGAGCTGTCCCATCAGGTTAAACAATATTATCCTATCATGCAACTTTATCAATTGAAGACATTAGTAAAACCGCACTTTACTGACAAACAACTTGAGTGTTGTTTGTCACCAGTCCTGAAACATTAATTTGGATTTTGTTTCACAGATGCTGCCAGACTTGCTGAGCTTTTCCAACAATTACATCCTAACTGTAGTAAGCTCACTGATTTTTCACATAAATCTTTTAATAAGCATAAATTAAATACCTTTGACTATTAATATTATTAATATTAATATGCTTATAATCAGTTGTGATCACCTAGTTGCACTCTAAACAAAAAGGTTGGGGACTCTTATCCTACAACAAAACCTGATCACAAGAAGCAAGGCTGCTATACCTGTGTTGCACAGATGCTATCTTTTGGATAAGACAATCAACTGAAGCCCAGTCTGTTCAAGCAGAAGAGTTATTCCTGGTATCCTGTAGCTTTTATGTTTCATTGTTAATTTCCTCTTTGTGCAGTCTTGTTGGGTGAAATTTAGCAAGATGCAGTATAACAGAAATTGCAAGTCAAAGCAATTATATGTTTGCAAATCATTTTAGGATGTGACCTGTGTTCAAGTAAAATAAAGTGCATGTCTCCTTTTCCTTTAAAGAAATATACAAGTCACGTAGGCTTTTCTTCCTACTCTCCTACATTCTCTGTTAGCCTTATTTAACCTGTTCTTTTTGATTATCCCTTCAGGAAAATTGCATGAGATCACCTCAGTAAAGTACCTACCATGACAATGCACTGGAGGTTACTGAACAAGTTTCTTACACACATCATAAACAAAACATCTGTGCCTTCATTACGATTTAGTACCCAGTGACACAGAGAAATATTTGCCTCAGAAATGCTGTTTTTAATACTTTCTTTCCTCCAGATCTGTTTCCACAGTCCATCATAAAACCTTTACAGTTGGAATAAAAACGCTTCTTGAATGTGTGCAAGTTTTGATTTCCCATGTTTTCACTGTCTGCCGGTTCTCGGTTTCCCATTGCCTTCCTCCTGAGGTGAAACAAATTAGGTGGTCGGATGGAACAGGAAAAATTGCCCATACATGGTGGTTTATCTTCTATAACTTCAAGGAGCAGTGCAAATCTGATAAGTAGATTTCACCAAAGAACAACCTAGGTGTAGTCACAATGTCATGCATGTACTTCTTTCCCATATCTCTCTTTATTCTCTCTCTTCATTTTTCCCTTTTGACTCTTTCCACAGGTTATCTAGGGGCAGGGATTGTCTACCAATCTGTTTCTCATTTTTCATCACAAGAAAATAAAAAAAAGTGTCCTGGTGGAAGAATTCTCTTAGCATTCACATCACCAGTGAAAATGTTCAATTAAAAGCACAAGCTCATTACTGTTAATGGACAATTCACACTTGTTCTGAGTATTGTGCAGCCTTCATTTTAAATAAAGAATGAAGATTACTCTTCACAGTCTCACAGGAAATCATACAAAGAAAAGTATAAAATTAAAAAGAAAACAAAATCTCAGCATATTGTGCAAACTGGAAATGTGCTTTTGTTGCCAAAATTTTGAGGAGTGCAAGTACGCCAAAATGGACAGGTGAATGTAGAAGTATTTTCACTAGTAAAATCAAAGACAAAATTAAAGACAAAGCCAAAATATTGCAGGTGCTAGAAATCTGAAATAGAGGAGGAATGAAATGTTGACAATACCTGGGATGCTAGACAGCATCCTAGGTTATTGACCTGTCATAGAATTGCCATGTGTCACACTAGTAACCCAGAGATCAGGTGTTCAAACCACACTGACTCTCTCAGTTGAATCCAAAGAAAAGTGACAAACCTATTGACAACATTATGAGTGCAATAATGGTCATAATCTGATAACTGACCCAATATATTTAATGCAGTTTCACCTCCCACAGGTACAGCTTAACAGTTTCTCATGTTTTTGTTGGGGGCAATAAACATGGTTGAAAATTCATTTAATTTAACTTGTTTAATTAAGTCACAAACATAGAAGAGGCATGGGATTGGAGGGAAAATTATGAAAAATAGTTAGCTCTTGAAATAGCATCTCGTTGACTGAGAAGGATGGATGGGATGACTTTTTTTTCATATCCATAAATTATTTTGTAATAATGAACAAATCTTGCTATAATAGAAATTTTCTTCTACAATTATATTCTTGGGAGATCCAGACTTTCAAGGCTTTATGGTTTAGTATCACCAGAAAATACAAAAGTGAACTATTTGTTCTCTAGATAGATCACACTGATTCTTTATCTAGAGATTTAGTAGCCAATTTTAATTTATATATGTGACATACTTTCAATAGCTCATCCTCATTTGTTTGAAAGTGAAATGGAGTAAACACTTGCAACTCTTGCAATGTACATGGTCATGAAAATGCAGTTCATGTCAAATAATGGTTTTAATCCACTAGCTGGGATCATGAATAGAACTTTTGAAAACATTTTAAAATCACAAAGGGCAAAGCAGACCTGAGATCAGGTGGCCACACTGATTTGCATTACCGCATATTCTATATTTGAATAAAATGTTAAAAATAAGCAGAATTTTCCTAACACTTAAAAACTGGGCATTAGTGAGGAAGTTGAGAAAATGGGGTGATATCAGCAGAAGTAAGATTCTCAATGTTGAGAAAAATAAGCTCCATTCTTCAACCAAGTGTTGAACACAAGCCAAGAATTTCACTAGATAAACCAAGTTGCAACCATTTGCATGTATTAATATTTCACTATTACCTAATTTTACTTCATTGCTGTTTTTCCTCTGAAGTGCATCCCCCGTTGTCAGAAATGTATATTTAGAAACCTGATGACAGACATCATTCTGTAGCAACAATGATAGAAACAATCTTCTCTTCAACTATCTTCTGCTTCACAGGATGAGCACAGAGGTCCAGATTTCAGGAATCAATACCCACAATCCAAGGCATAAAGACACAGGATTGGATTCCTAGACATGGTCTTGCCTGTGGAAGCTCAAACTTTCCCGGTTTTTTTTCAAACATCGAGGCAAAGAGCTTGTTCCATGTGGATGAAGTGGACAGGTATTGCTAGTGGTTGTCAAGGTACCATGGCGCTTCAGTTCTTCAGCTCCAACTCCTTACAGAAACCTTTATGATGGATAAGTGCAAAAGTGCATTTCATTGCTGATGGATGCCATGTTTGCCACTTGGGTGCTGTCCACTACAAATAAGGCCAGTCAGAATTAAGAGGATTTTTGGTTATAGTTGGTCCTCCATAGATCCAAGGAGGCATTGACTGTGCCTGTGATAATCAAAATACTCCAGATTACTTTGGAGAATACAGTAATCAAAAGGGATTCCACTCCGCCAATGTTTAGCTGAATTATGCACGTGTATACGGCTCCTAGACAGCTGTTATTAGTGCTTCACCATGCATTATTCAATTGCCTCAGTGATAGTTACATCTCCAATAAAGGTGGTAGATGTCTCATTGGAAGCACGGACTACCTTCTGAGGATGTGGTTTTGAACATCAGTAAGCCGTGATACCCACTAGATGTGAACAGAACCTGCATGAGCACCAGCATTGTAATTCAGCAAACAATCAGGGTGCGGAAAATGTGATTCAGGGGCCCAGCCAGTTCTGTGCAACTCCTTGTCGTCCAGCTTATCTGAGTGTCAGAATGGTAGTGGTCTATGACACTCTGTACTGTGTAAAACCAGACACCATCAAAAAAAAAATCCTTGTGTCAGCAATTCATCTCACTCATTGTCTCCCATTACTCATTTATTCCTCTTGTCTTGCTATTCTGCAGAGTCCAGAAAACCCTTTGGCAGACTGTGATATCATTAGTCTCATAATCTAGAGTGCTCAACAAATGTTCTGTGAAATTGGGCTTGAATTCCCACCATGGCAGATGGTGAAATTTGAATTCAATCGCATTTTGGAATTAAATGTTATTCTAATGATGATTATATAACCACCGTGAGCTATGATAAAACCCATCCAGTTCACTTTTAGGAAGGGAAATCTGTCATCCTTACTAGGTCTGGCCTATATGCAATTCCAAATTTGCAGCAATGCTGCCTCTGAAATGGTCTAGCAAGCTATTCAGTTTAAGGTCAATAAGGAAAAGGGAATAAATGCTGGCTCAGCATATCCTTATCCCGTGAACTATATAAATTAAAAAAGGCAGCAGACAAAACTGCAGACAAGAGATTAGAGCTTTGTAACGTGTTTTCTGATGAAAGGTCACATTTTCGGCAAGTTACATCCATGTTTCCATTTGACACCAGACATGAGTGTTTTAGCCTTTTCTGTTTTTATTTGAAATAAGTGTAAGCGTTTATAAACATGAAAGAGAAATGCCGCAATGCAACAGTGTTAAACAGGTAGCCGAACACGCTTATCTGACTAATCTTATCTGTCTCTTGCCTTTCATGTTACTCACATGTGACAAATCCAAACAGCTTGTGTAGAGCTAGAGGTGTGCTGCCTCCTCTGCCAGCTCAGATGTTCTTAGATGATATCTTTTGGGTTTTGAAGATGACTAGAATCCTACCATACCCTGTTGGACCTGCATCTGTGTTGGGGCAAACTCAGACAACAGGTACGGTGTTCCTAATTACAATGACAATTTATATTTCTACAGCATGTTTATTGTAATTAAACAACATGTGCCTCATCACTGGAGCTTTATAAAATATAATATGACAATTGAGCTCAAATTGATCAGGAAACCTGGGAGTCAGATTTAAATGCAATGTGAAGTTAATTCCCCATTGAAAAATGTGCTGCTGAAATGTTTGTGTTCCTGATTTGCTTCCAGACTTCTCCATTACAACTCGATCTGAATGTTAAAATTCAGCCCTACGGATCTGCAATTGTGAATTAGCTCTGCAAGATTACATAATGCGGTTACATGAAATTATGCAAATATCCATCATCTGCGTCTGCCAACCAGACATCTGTCATCTAAACATCTATCAGTTTGACACAGCTGTACATTGCTCAGAACCCGCATCATGGTAACTGGTCTGTTGACCTCAAGAGAACCACTGCTGTAATTTTACAGATCGCTGAAAATAGTTGAATTTCTTGTCTCATTTTCTTTTGTAGCCAACATATCTGTCGACGTCAAGTTATTGATCTTGTCACATAATTAGTTACAGAAGTAAAAGGCTCACTATCAATTTAATGAGTTTAGAATCCAAATTCTCTGACTTTAATTATGAAGGTACAGATAATTTAACGAAGAATGATATACAAGCACGCGTACAAATGTATAATTTAGGAGCAAGAGTTATCCAGTCAATGTTTCAACCTTGTTCCACCATTTAATAAGATCACGGCTGAGCTGATTGGGACACCCACTTCTCTATATACAGTCCATGCAACTTTGCTTCCCTTGTCAGCGAAGAATTTAGCTGAATCAACCCGAAACTTATGCAATGACCCTGCCTCTGCTGCTCTCTGTACTTCTGCAGTTTGTTATGAGAATATAAAATTCAGACAGTTAATCCTTGAATGTCATTGGTTCACATAATACCTGGGACATTCACAGACCGAGGGCTGCACAGTGGCACAATGTTTAGCACTGTTGCCTCAAAGCACTAGGAACCAAGTTTCAATCCCACCCTCATTCAACTCTCTGTGTGGAGCTTGCACATTCTCCCCGTGTCTGCATGGGTTTCCTCCAGGTGTTCCTGTCGCCTCCCACAGTCCAAAGATGTGCAGACTAGGGGGATTGGTCATACTAAATTTCCCAGGGATTTGTATATGAGCTGGGCTATAGGGGGATAGGTTTGGGTGGGAGCTCTGAGGGTTAGTGTGGACTTGTTGGGCCAAAGGGCCTGCTTCCACACTTCAGGGATTCTACGACGAAACGCTTTTTTTAACAAATGGCCAAACTCTGACTTAAAGTTGCACAGGGGTCTGCTCACTTACACAGCTTGGTCAAGCTTCAGGAATCAAATCTGAATGAGATCAAAGTCTGAGCTGAGATCAACATTTGACTGGGGCAATGAAATCAATCAGTCATGAGAGGTAGGAAAAGGTCCTCATCAACTGTTTGATTTATACTATTACAAGGATCGTCTTATAAAAGTGAAATACTGTGAATGCAGGAGATCTGAAATGAAAACATAACGTGCTGGAAAAACTCAGTAAGTCTGGCAGCATCTGTGGAGTGATAAAGTTAATATTTCGGCTCTGATGTCACTCTTCTTTATATTGAAACCCATTGAGATATTCCATCACTTTCAACAAATGTAGACACAAGGAGCTGTTCCCCCATTCAATAAGATTATACCTGATCAGATATTAATCTTAGCTCTAACCCTTGGTGCTTTCTGCTTTTATTTGAGAATCTTCATACATTTGAGATAACACATCACCTGCAATCACCAAGAGTGGAAGCCATAACCTTGACAGACATGAAATTTCCAAACAGCTCTAATTGATGGCATTAAGAGAAGTTGCACATAGAAAGCAGAAAGGACACTGACTAAGAAGGCTTTCTATCAAGACAAATCATGCCAAGTTTAACAGCATAAACTGGAAGAAAGCATCAGAGAAATGAGAACCGAAATGAAAAATGCAAAATTTGCCACTGCTGATGGCATATAAGATAGCAGTTAACCAGCCATGATCACAGGGTAAAACTTTACACTTCAAGGCCACAAAGGACCATAAACTATGTGTTATTTTATGTTTCATTGTATTTGGAGGTCCCCCCTTTGAACTGTGAACTTGCGTTTTTAATAGCCCAAGTGACTGTATGCAGGCTGTACGCTTAACATCGCGTCTATTATTTTACTGGTCATTAGCAGGTAATAAATTTGTTCTTTCTTTAATTCAAGGAAATTTTGAATTTGGTACCTTTTTGCTGACAGTAAGAAAAGTTTATTGTATTTTAACTGAAGAGAGTAATAGGCTTATACTTAACAACTTAAACTTTGTCACGACCAATCTTAGAATCATAGTCATAGAGCCAAACAGCACAGTAACAGACCATTCAGTCCAATTAGTTCATGCCAACCATATTCCCAAACTAAATGAGCCTCAGTTGTCTGTGTTTGACCCATATCCCTCCAAAATCTTTCATATTTATGTATTTATCCAAATGTCTTTTAAATGTTGTAACCGTACCTGCATTCATCACTTTCTCTGATAGTCCATTCCACGCATGAACCACTCTCTGCATAAAAAAGCTGCCCCTTGTGTCCTTTTTAAAACTTTCTCCTCTAATCTTAAGATTACACTTCTAATTTTGAACTCCGCTCCCTAGGGAAAATACCTCTGCTATTCACCTTATCTATGTCCCTCATGATTTCATAAAACTCTTTAAGGTCACCCCTGAACCTCCTACACTCCAGTGAAGAAAGTTCCAGCCTATCCAGCCACTTTTTTTTAACTCCAGCCCTCCAGCCTGACAACATCCGAGTAAATCTTAGATAACAAAGTGCTAAGCTGGATGAACACAGCAGGCCAAGCAGCATCTCAGGAGCACAAAAGCTGAGGTTTCGGGCCTAGGCCCTTCATCAGAGAGGGGCATGGGGAGAGGGTTCTGGAATAAATAGGGAGAGAGGTGGAGGTGGACCGAAGGTGGAGAGAAAAGAAGATAGGTGGAGTGGAGAGTATAGGTGGGGAGGTAGGGAGGGGATAGGTCAGTCCAGCGAAGGCCGACAGGTCAAGGAGGTGGGATGAGGTTAGTAGGTAGGAAATGGAGGTGCGGCTTGGGGTAGGAGGAAGGGATGAGTGAGAAGAAGAACAGGTTAGGGAAGCGAAGGCAGGCTGGGCTGGTTATGTGATGCAGTGATGCAGATCCTAGTAAATCTTTTCTGGCCCTTTCTAACTTAGTAATATCCTTCCGACAGCAGGATGACCAGAAGCACACGCAGTGCTCTCGAAGAGGCCTCACTAATGTCACACAACTTCAACATGACATTCCAACTCTGATACTCAAAGGTCTGAGCAATGAAGGCAAGAATTCGAAATGGCTTCTTAACCAGCCTATGCACCTGTGATGCAAATTTCAAAGAATTTTGTTCCTATGTCTCTCTGTTCCACAATACTACCCAAGATTTTGCCATTAATTATATAAGCTCTGCCTGTGTTTGTTTTACCAAAATGCAGTATCTTGCACTTATGCAAATTAAACTCAATTTACTATTTCACAGCCCATTGACCCAAATTATCAACATCTCTTTCTGATCTTAGATAACCTTCTTCATTGTCGAACATACGACCGATTTTGGTGTCATCTGCAACTTTACTAACCATGCCTCCTATATTCTCATCGAAATCACTGATATAAATGACAAACAAAAGCAAACCCAGTACCAATCCTTGTGGTACACCTCTGGCCACAGGCCTGCTGTCTGAGAAACAAGCCTCCACCACCAATCCATCTCCAACCCTCATCAAGCCAATTTTGTATCCAATTGGCAATCTCATCCTGAATCCCATGTGATCTAACTTTAGTAATTGGTCTACCTTGCAAAAACCTGTCAATTGGCCTTACCAAAGTCCAGGGAAACAACACCTCCCAGTCTGGCCTTAACAATCTTTTTGGCCACTTTCTCAAAAAAAACTCCATCAAGCTTATGAGACATGATGACATTTGCATAAAATCAAGCTGACTATCCCTAATTATTCTTTGCCTCTTAAAATGCATGTAAATCCTACTTTTCAGAATCATCTCCATGAACTTACTTACCCCCAATGTCAGGCTCACTGGTCTATTGTTCCAAAGCATCTTCATACAGCCTTTCTTAAATAAAGGTGGAACATTATCTACCCTCCATTCCTGTGGCACCTCACCCGTCATTAGAGCTGGTACAAATATTTCTACCTACCAATTTCTTTCCTAACTTCCCACAATATTCTGGGAAACACTTGATGAAGTATCTCAAATGCCTTCACCTTATATTTTGTGGGACTTGCAGCATTTCTTCTTCTATCATGTGAGATCTTTTCTAAATATCAGCATCAATTTCCCTGAGTTTTCTAGCTTGCCTTTCTTTTCTCCACAATAAAAATGACACGAAATATTCATTTAGTATTCTCCCATCTCCCACAGTTTGACACATAAACAACTTTGTTGATCTTTAAGGGGGCTTATTCTCTCCTACTTGCTCTTTTGCTCTTAATGTACTTGTAGGATCTCTTTGGATTAGCTTTAATCTTATCAGCCAAGGCTATTTCACATTCCCTTTCTGCACTCCTGATTTCCCTCTTAAGAATGTCCCTACATTCTTTGTACTCTTCAAGAGATATATTTGATCCTAGTTGTCTATATTTATAATATGATTCTTGCTTATTCATGACAAAAGAAAATCAAAGAGTTTGACAAGAGGGGAGCTGGTTTACCCCTTATCAATCTGGTCAAAACAACCTGAATGTGATGATTTAAGTACAGTACCATATTGTTGATCATTCAGCAGGTGAGTAGCAGAGCCATGCAGACCAAATAAACCACATGCCCAATATAAGGTCAGTACTGGTTTGATGTAAACTGATGGCTGGGTATCAAAATTAATTTCTATGTCCCTGGAAAGAAGACAAATGGGGGAAAAAAAACTTTTCACACCTGCTGGGTGGAACAGTATGCTGACCAAAAGTTAATGGGGGTGAAATTAAACATCGAAGTGCAGTTCTTGGGCTTGAATTAGGTGAAAAGGTGATACTAATCAATTTTATGATCTCCTTTACATGATTGCCGCTGCAAATACAACATGCATAAAATTATATTAGTGACTTTATTCCTCCATTGTGCCTGTCTACTTAAATCAATGTCCTAAACTAATTATTAGACCCTGATGCAAAATTAGGCAGGAACAATATGCGTCAACTGTACCACACAAGTTCCAATATGTTCTTTTATGTCTACAGCAGCTGAACCAGTGATCCTTTAAACCCACCTGTTACAGCAACATAACTACAGGGACATATTGTGTCAAGCTTGTCCCTCACAGTATTATCCACCAACACCTTTCCCTTTGCAAGTTCTATTTGAGAGTGTCAGATGGCAATGAGGCCAGTCCCGAGCTCTACAGTTTGAATCAGTGAGCTGCTTTTGGATACCTGCTTACCAGTTAAACATAGACGAATCCTGGTCTTGGATTTGACACACACTGCTTGACCAGCATGAAGCACCATGTGAAGTGAACACTCCACTGACTTCCAACTCACTTTGAGCATGAGTTTAAATTCTTTCATCCTAAAGTTGGGTGGAATTTCTTTCAAAATAAAGAACTATTTTGTGTTTTCCACATTGAATGCAGTAAAGTACATGTACATCAACTGAGTCAATTTGAAAGTAATGCTGAAGTAAACTTCTGAAGTATTCCTGTCCCTTTAATTTTCTACTGTGTTCTCCAGGTTTTTCATGTACTGACTATGCACAATAGGTGAGTGTGATTGTAGATTTGACTTAAATTTATTTTACGCATATTTGTACCTGCAGAGACCACCCGAAGGCAATCTTAAGGATCATTAATATAAAAGGTCTCACTCTGACTTACATTTAATATGAAGAATTTATTCTAAGGTATTTCTGTTGCAGTTTGAAGATTTTCCATTTTCTTAAACTAAATTGAATGTTATGATGAAAAATATATTTGATTGTTGTGAGCATATCTTTATTATCATTTATAATTGTAAGAGCAATTCTCATGACTTGCTTTATACATCCACATATTTGAGTAAAATGCTTGAAGACCCCGAAGTAATACTAAGAGACAAATTTGATTTAAATATGTGACAACTCTTTATTGTATGTTTAAGCAGTTAATCAGTCTAACATAATTGGAATGTTGTATCTGTTTAAACGACAGACAAGGATCCATCTCACAAATGCATTAGCGACTGGGAGTAATTTTCATATTCCATTCGTAAAGTGTTTAAAGCTGTAAAATTAAAATAAACAATAATTTAGTCATTAAACTTCACTCTTTAATGATCAGCTAAAAAAAAGTATGCAGTCAAGCCAACTTTACAATGATCAAGCGTAAAACCTATACAGAATGGGGCAAAAAGCTTTATTGAAGGGCCTTAGAACATTTTGCCAATTTCATTCATATATTTACATAACTAGTGCATTCTATGAATGGTCTTAAACTGATTTTTATTTTCCAAACCCACCTGAAACATCTCTTAAATAAAACTTAGAACTTTTTTATGAGTCTAATATCAAATAAACTAAATTGTTGTCAGAAAGAAATGTGCAATAGTTTAATTGATAGAATGTAAATTAATGACATGAACTTTCATTTGCTAGGTAAATGTAATACCCTAGTGCCTTAATGTTGATACAGTGCAGAAAATATCAAAGCTTATAGTTTTTAAAAAAGTATCTAGCCCCCTTTAAATGTGCATGAACTTTGTGTGTTCATGTTGGATTTTGACATCAGTTAAACTTGTCTTCCACCATGCTCTGTTTTGTTTCAGATTTGCTGCATTTGTATATGCTTTAATTTACTGAATAAACAGGATCTTGTTATTATTTAATATTAAGGCCATGTCCTTCAATATAAAATAAATTTTGATTAATCATTGTTCTCTTTCTAAAGGTAGAGACTGGTAGAATTAAGTTAGCTTTCATGAGTGCTTAAACTGATGCAACATGTAGAACTGTTTCTCTTGATTCAATATTTTCTTTGGTGATTAGGGTTTGCAACATAAAACAACTGGTGCACATCTATGCCACTGATGTAAGCTGTTACTATTCCTTCACAAATAAATTTGTGTGCATTTTAAATTATCTGTCTACGATTACCAAGACAATTTCTTCGGCTTTGAAAATATAAACAATTAAAATTCACTTGGAAGAGACATTCTCACATCTGTTAGCGAATTCTAGACAAGCAAGAATAGAAATAATGCTACAGGGAATTACCCTTTCCCAATTTGTGTTTAAGGCTTAGATTATTTTCGATTTATAAGCATTTCTAAAAAGGCAGATGAAATAGTGATATTCTCAATGAAATGACACTACTTCATAATGTCTTAGGCGAATGTTTTTTTTTCACCCAAAGCGAACAGAAGTTGCATAAAGTTGAAAGAAGCCAGACATATCTCATAGGTAGTTAGTTATATCAGATCTGAATAGCTTTAATTTCGCCCAATAAAGAGCCCTTGCTTCAACCTGTAGAGGGTGCTCCTGACCTACTTTGGATGTCATGGCCTTGAAGATCCTTAACCCCTTATGGTGACAGACTTCAATAATCAAATATATATGGTTTGATTTTCAACATCAAACAAAAAACTATATAACAAGGAGATAGATCAGATTTAGCCGATGTGACCCTGAAATAAAAATAATAGAGGGTCCTTTTAATATAACAGAAATAAACAATGGATTCTGTATTAATTATACAGTGAAGAAAAAGTAAAAACTGATAATACAGCTATCATATAGTCATTCCCTGGAGTAGAAGTCTTGTGATGCAGTGGATAGTGTCTGAACTATGAGCTGTGGGTTCAAGTCCCACTCCAGCACTAGATGGTCACGGGAGGTGCATTCATAATGTGGTCAAACAAATTAGTTGTCATTCTGTTAATAATTCCAATCCTTCTAAAGCAACGGCATGAGAGTGAGGAAGTTTTGCGGTCACCCATGTTTGATGTGAAGTGGTGCCCCTTAACCTGCCTCTGTTGACAGTCTGGTGACCTGCTTCAGAACATTTTGCTGTGGTATATGCAACATACGCATTTTTTAGACCCAAGAAGGTTTTACATTCTGTGTGATATCCAATAGAACTTGTGAACTGTTTTTGCACAAAGTCCCATCTTTTGATCTGAGTGATGCAGACTGTAATGGACAATTTACTACATAATGGGTCCATGCCACTCTTTGTACTCTATTCCAGGATCCACCCTCCTAATTTCACCCAATGATATCAATGTATTCTGTATTGCTCTGTATGCAACAAACGGCAATCCCTTCCAGTCGCCAACCATGTAAATTCCATCTCCCACCTCCTGGGTGACATGTAAATCCTGGGCCTCCTCCAGTGTCATAATCACACCACCCACAAACTGTAGGAGCAACACCTCATTTTCCGCCTCGAGAGCCTACAGCCCGATGATCTATACATAGAATTTACCAGTTTTAAAATCTCCCCATTCCCGGCTTCATCCACGACCAATCCTTCCTCTCATCCCCGCCCCCCCCGACCTGACACAACCTGTCCATCTTCTTTCCCACCTATTCGCCCCTCTCATCCCACTGACCAATCCCCACCAGCCCCTACTTGCACTCACCCTTCGCCACCCCACCTACCTTACCCACCCCCACCCCACCTCCTCCTATTTGTTTCCCAACTCCCTTCCCCCTCCATGTGCCTGTGAAGGGCCCCGATCTGAAACATCAACTCTCCTGTTCCTCTGATGCTGCCTGGTCTGCTGTGTCTCTGAATCTATAATAATGTTTTCCACACGGTGAAATAATACGGAGGAAGAGGCATTTATAATTACACTGATTTAATCAGACAACTCTAGTAATAGCTTTATAAACGAGAATGAAAAAAAAAGCCAGACAATGGCACTTTCATGGCTTTCCTTCATTAATTGTTGGTTGTAGTTTATAGGTTTCTCAAAAAAAAGAAAGTAGTTAGTCTATACCTGAAGATCTGAAAATTTCATGAAAGAAATCTTATACCAACATCAGCCTGAGCTAAATCTTTTCCGTCAACATGGTTCCAAGAAATTTCAAGGCTAAATAACAACATTGTGACTGGTTCTCAAAAGACTGGTCATGGTTTTTCTTTGTTTCCATTCAGATCTTCTCTTGTGTAGGTTATGAGAACCGCTAAACATGAATCATAAAGTCCTTCCTTTAGCTTCAGCCTAGTTCTTCCCTTTGTTCAGTTAAAGTCCACATTACTGCTTTGGAATTGAGTTACGATCATGACCTCAGGGTTACGTAGGTTCAAATTAGTGGCTTCCAACCAATTTGACTCCATTGTCCTCAGTCAAGATTTGTTTGCTTTTCTGTTCAACTAGAAGCAGTCTTAAAGATCTTTCCAGTTAGTTCCAATCTCTTAGACGAAAGCTGTGCAAATGTGTCCTGCTCTTGCTTATGATCAGTAAATGTTACTCAATTAATTTACTATTGACACTCAAATCATGAGGTGAACAGTCTGCACACCATACTGCACTAGATATTGCAGTTGTATGGGACAATTTTTTTTTCCCAGTCTAGCTGTTTTTGCACATACATATAACTACAAATTGTTTGATCCCAGCTTTGTACATTAAAGTAAAATGGTGAATATGAATTATAAAGACAAGCATATTGTGCATGTTTGCACATAAAATTTCACCTAATGATAGTTAGGTGAACAGTGGAAACTCAGAATCTACCTTTGATCTGCTTGAGAGACAATCCCTCAAGATTCCAGCCAAGAATTAACAAGGCTTATTGGGTGAAGATTTCTGGAATGCCTTGGGAATCAAATACAGGTTTGAAGATGCTAAAAGAAAGAGAGAGGTCATTCATATTGTGACTGGAAAGGTGGTGGCAACATATTTATAATGATGAAATCAAGTTTTCATGAAGAGAAAATTCTGTCCAGATTTACACTTACATGCTTTAGATTTCAGCAAGATCAGAATTTTTTTTCATTTTCCTGTGATAACAGAATTTTTATATTATTTTCAGTGTATGCTGTGTAATGCTGAAAATATTAGAACTATAACAGTAAAACTACTATTATTAGTGATAGATTTATCATGACATCATTCATTGTGAGGTATTAATTAACTACAGTACAACTTTACTCAAAATTGTTTTAAATATTCTCCACTTTCTGTACTATAACTTTTATTCTCTTTTAGTTTAAATTATTTAGAAATCATGTTATCAATATTGATAAAGGTCCAGTCCTTGCTTCAGATTCAACTATGACCTATTAAAATAAATTATCAATAATACACTGCAGTTTGATTTTTACACTCACTCGCCTAAAATCATTCTCACAAAGCATAGTATAAATACTCCTGTATTGCTCTAACATTGCTTCCTGTATCTCCATATCTAAACGAGCCGGTACATTTTGGAATGAAAGAAACGATATTCTAATCCACCTAGAAGGACCTTGTTCAGAATAACTCTCATTCCTTGAGAACATTTAAGAGGCCTGCTCCTGAATTAATATATTTTAAAGTCTGCACACTTTTAGTAATTTTACATATGCAGAAAGGCCCTTGAGGCAGTAGATAATTAGCTTAGAGTCTAAAGCAAACAGAATTCACATACTAATGAACAGCTAAATCTTTTCACCAAGTTTTAATGTCAAATGTATTTGTCAGGTTGATGAAGATTCTGCCCACAACACAATTCTCTTTCTTATCAAAGTCAGATGAAAAGTTCAAACTAAATATTTAGACATTTCAACCCATGGCTAAAATGCCATGTATTAAAGTCAAAGATGGATATTGGGATAGGCAGCTGGAATGCAAAAAAAATCAAGGTTTAACATCTAGACGTTAGACATCTTTTAGCCACATCTCCAACCTCCCCTTTGTCTTCAAAGAACTCGAATGTTCTGTCGCTGCCCATCTTTCTCAGAACTTTTAGTTTGAATCATCCTATCATCGCACTGAAACAACATCTACCAAAGTTATGAAGGATGTCCTACTCAAACTACTTTCAATTCATTCCAAGGTCTTCCCTCCTTATATCTTCAATTTCCTCCAGCCCTACAAGCAGCCAACATATTGAAACCTAACTAGTCAAGTATATCTGATTTCAAATAACCTACCATTGGAGTTATGCTTTCTGTTACCAAGGTCTTCATTTCAGGAATTCCCATTAAAAACCTCTCACTTCCTTTCAGGCACCATTTACAGACTACATCCTTGACATAACTTTTGTCCAACTAACTTAATACCTCTTCATAGATGTACTTTTGTTCTATAATCCACCTGTAAAGCACATCGGTAAATTTCATACTTTTAAAGGTGTATATTAAATTAAAGATAATGAAATGTGAGGCTGGATGAACACAGCAAGCCCAGCAGCATCTCAGGAGCACAAAAGCTGATGTTTCGGGCCTAGACCCTTCATCTCTAGGCCCGAAACATCAGCTTTTGTGCTCCTGAGATGCTGCTGGGCCTGCTGTGTTCATCCAGCCTCACAATTCATTATCTTGGATTCTCCAGCATCTGCAGTTCCCATTATCACTGATACTATATTAAATGAAAGTTGCTTTTATCATTGTGTTTAGTCAAACTTAGATGACAATTTAATAATTAAAATCTACTGTTAACCTGAGTTGATACTTCACTTTATCCTCACCTCTCTTACTGAATTAAAAGACTTTGTTTACCTATATTTTTCTGCCTTACTGGCACTGTATATTTGGAAGTTAACAGTAACTTTTTCAAAATAAGTGCTCTCGATTGACAAAAAAAAAGTTGTACATGCATGTTGCCCATTTGAAAAAACAAAAATAACTGTCTCAGTTGGTCGAAAAATGACATTGAAACAAATTTCCTGTTAATGAGGAAAAGTTTAAATGTAGTTAGAGATAGTAGGAAATGCAGACGCTGGAGAATCTGAGACAACAAGATGTCACACTGGATGAACACAGCAGGCCAAGCAGCATCAGATGAGCAGGAAGGCTGACGTTTTGGGCCTAGTCCCATTTCTGAAGAAGGGTCTAGGCCCAAAATGTCAGCCTTTCTGCTCCTCAGTTGCTACTCGGCCTGCTGCGTTCATCCAGCTCGACACCTTGTTGTCTTTAAACGTAGTTAGTTGCTTCTACCTCCAAAATGGTTTGTTATAATGATGAATCAATTGAAAATATCAACCCGAATTTCTGTTTTGTCAGGACAGGTGCCAAATGTCGCTCTGAGTATCACAATTATGACTTGAAGTTGTCCACCCTCAGGAGGCTGGTACTCATAATTGAGTGACAGTTAAGCATATAATGAAAATCTACTTCATTGCCAAGCTCAGCTGCTCCCACGGAAAGTACATTTTCTTTAAATGCAATGTCATTGTCATGCCCCAGCTCATTACAGGAATGAAATAGCTCCACTTGATACCAAAGATTGTCCATCAATCTGGAATTTAAATTCATCCATTTAACGCAAAAATGATTGGCCCATAATTGCGTCAAGTTTGATTGGATCCTGGAATATCTTACTTAAAATGTGACATTTGGCACCCTTGAAATAATTCATTCAGCATAAAAGCAGTCACTTCAAATTGTTCACTGCAAAGGAAATAGATTCCTGTGACAGTGTCTATATTTGCAGGCAAAGTGCAAATGTTCACCTTCCGCGCTCTGGGAGATGATGGTGCCATTTTTGCAATCAACTGTAATAAGACCTTCAAACCTTTGCAATATAAAAAGGCCAGTGTAATTAACTGATGCGTGCATGTATTTCGTACCCAAAGCCTATCTGACAGAATTCATATTTTTTTATATTGTGACAGTGTCCCAAATGCAGTTTGCTTCACAAATCATCCAGTTCTTGACATATTATATTGCTAACCCAATAAAACATTGATTTTTTTCATCATTTCTTATTAAGCTTTTATGTAAATCTAATTTGACTGTCATGTAACTGCTCCTGCATGTCCTCACTTCACTTTATTTCTCCAATAATGTGCAACTCTAACTAAAATTCAAAGAAGCTGACATCTTAATACCCTGTCTACCTAAGCTAAAATGTTTACAATAAAAATTGCACAGTATTAACTGATAATATACTTTAGCTATTAGAAGATTTCAAAATAACTTTTTTTAAAGGGGTGTCTTTTGAATTTTACAAAGTCCTTTGGACTTAGAAAAATCATGCTTCTGAAAACAGGCAAATGGTATCATATTAAGCACTGAGAGAAATTGATGATACAGTGAATGTTCTGTTTATTCCAGCATTATTCTATGTTAATGCAATGTTTTAGATGCAATACCAAAACAATTGAAAATCTTGTTTTAATTTTGTGATCGAATTTTTCTTATACTGAACAATAATTAGAATTATTGTCAAACCCAAAATTACTGGAGCTAAAGTGGATGAAGCTCTGGTTTGGAACGTTAGCTGTCAATTATTATACTGGATCTCTTCCCCATTATAATTCTGATGTCTAAACCTGCTGAGAGAGTTGTTGGTGATAATGGTGGTGGGAATGAGGCGAGGGCTTGGATGATTTATACATTCACCCACACTCTATGCCAGAAAGGTAGGACAGGTGGGATATGTTATCTGTCAAAATTCCCACCTCAGCTGTAACCTTAGTTGCCCCCATAATGGACTTATATCAGGGCTGCATTATAAGAGCAAGGAGGGTTACTGAAGAAACACAAACCAGATTAAAATCCAAAACAAAACATCAAGCGTAGTCAGAGATAGTAAGAACTGCCAATGCTGGAGTCAAAGATAGCACAGTGTGGTGCTGGAGGAACACAGCTGGCCAAGCAACATTGGAGGAGCAAGAAAGTTGACGTTTTAAGTGGGAAGGTTTTCTGAAGAAGGGTCCAGACCCTAAATGTCAACTTTCCTGCTCCTCTGCTGCTGCCTGGCCTGCTGTGTTCCTCCAGCTCCGTACTGTGTTATATCAAGTGTAGTCTGATTTGAGGGACATGGAGTTGATTCCAAAAACACTGGTGGTGGATAATTGTGAAATGCACTATCAAAGCACCCCCACTGCAAAAATAATCAGTTCACTTCAGTCAGTTTTTGATGACAAAATCATCAGCCAATTTGGTGAATATGTGAGGAACTTGTAAATTTCTGTGTCTAGATGCTAGTTTATGGTACAATTTAAACATACTGAAGGATAAATATTGAAAATTGTCCTCCATGATGACGAATGGCAGCAATCACAAAATGGAAGGAATATTAACAATTATTTAGAATTAAGGTTTAACAGGAAGAACGTCTAAATGAACATGTCATCATAAGAATTTAGGTTTTTATTTAGATTTAGAATTTAAATAATCACATTGAACTAAGAAGAGAAACATTAAACAAGCTAATTAAACTTATAGAGTATAAAGTCCCTGATCTGAGTGGATTACATCCAGGCATTCTAAAATAACCCAGGGAAGGAACAGCAAAGGCCATATCATACATATTCATTGGAAATAATCTAGCATTACAGACTATTATCTAGTGTTACAGACTGTTTTAATAGTTAACTTTACACTTGAAAAGTGTGATAGAGCATATTTAAGCCACCACAGACCAATCATCTCAACATCAATAACAGGAAGAAAAATAATAGAATTCCTATTAATAGAGTGAATTGAAAAGTAACATTTAGTTTAAAGAATGGATGTTAGAAATGTGAAGTACAGTGATGAAGTTATCATAAGCTTAGTTTAAGTCTTTGTTAAATACACGTGGACTATTTCTTCAGTGATTCCAGGTGTTATAATAGCACTGGTATCATTCATATGGCTATCCAAGAGTCGCTTAAATGTGCACGGCTGGCAGCTCATTCCATGCATCCACTCTCTGTGAAAAGAAACTACATCTGAAGTCTCCCCTATACCTTTCTCCATTCACCTTAAAATTATGTCCCCTTGTGATAGTCATTTCTACCCTGGGAAAAAGTCTCTGGCTATCTATGCCTCATCATCTTGTAATGCGCTCAACAAGTCACCTCTAATCCTTCTTCAGTCCAATGAGAAAGGCCCCAGTTCCCTCAACCTTTCCTCATTAAGACTGCCTTCCAGTCCAGGCAGCATCCTGGTAAATCTCCTCTGCACCCTCTCTAAAGCTTCCACATCTTTCCTATAACGAGATGACCAGAACTGAACACAATATTCAAAATCTGGTCTAACCAGAATTTTATACAGCTGCAGCATAACCTTGCGGCTCTTAAACTCAATCCTCCTGCCAATGAAAGCCAATACACCATACACCTTCTTAAAAAGCCAATCAACTTGGATGGCAACTTTGAAGGAACTAGGGACATGGACCGCAAAATCTCTCTGTTCTTCCACACTGACAAGAATCTTTCCATTAACCCTGTATCCTGCATTCAAATTCAACTTTCTAAAATGAATCACTTCACACTTTTCTGGGTTGAATTCCATCTGCTACTTCTTTGCCCAGCTCTGTCAATGTCCCGTTACACTATCTACAACTCCACCAGCCTTTGCGTCATCGACAAACTTACTAACCCACCCTTCCACTTCCTCATTCAAGTCATTTATAAAGATCACAAAAAGCAGAGTCCCCAGAACAGATCCCTGCGGAAGACCATTGGTCATCGAGCTCCAGGCTGAATACTTTCCATCTACTACCACCCTCTGTCTTCTGTATCCAATTCTGTTATCCAGGCAGCCAAATTTCCCTGAATCCCATGCCTCCTTACTTTCTGAATGAGTCTACCATGGGGAGCTTTATCAAATGCCTTGCTAAAATCCATATACACCACATCCACTGTTCTACCTTCAATGATGTATTTTGTCACATTCTCAAAAAATTCACTAAGGCTTGTGAAGCGTGGCCTGCCCCTCACAAAGACAGGCTGGCTATTTCTAATCAAACTATGTTTTTTTCCAAATAATGATACATGCTACCTGTCAGAATCCTCTCCAATAATTTGCTCCCCACAGAAGTAAGACTGACTTGTCTATAATTCCCAGGATTATCCTAATTCCCTTTCTTGAACAAGGGAATAACATTTGCCACCCTCCAGTCAACTGGTACTACTCAGTGGACAGTGAGGACAAAAAGATCATTGCTAAATGGGCAGCAATCTCTTCCCTCACTTCCTGTAACAATCTTGGATATATCCTGTCCGGCCCAGGGGACTTATCTATCCTCACGTTTTTCAAACTTTCTGGCACATCTTCCTTCTTAACATCAACATGTTCAAGCATATCAGCCTGTTTCACGCTGTCCTCACAAATGCCAAGGTCCCCCTCACTTGTGAATACTGAAGCAAAGTATTCATTAAGGACTTCCCTACCTCTTCCGACTCCAGGCACAAGTTCCCTCCACTATCCCTGATTGGTCCTATCCTCACTTTGGCCATCCTCTTGTTCCTTATATAAGTCTAAGACGCCTTGTGGTTTTACTTAATCCTACTCACCAAGGCTTTTTCATGCTCTTTTGTAGCTTTCCTCAATCCACTCTTCAGTTCCTTCCTGGCTACCTTGTAAACCTCTAGATCCCTGTCCAATCCTTGTTTCCTCAACCTTAAGTAAGGTTCCTTCTTCCTCCTGAGTAGAGATCCCACATGTCTTGTCATTCAAGGTTCCTTAACCTTATCATCTCTTTGTTGCCTCAGTGGGACAAACCCATCCAGTACTCATAGCAAGTGCTCCCTAAGCATGCTGATCTGATAATCCTTAACTTCATTTTCCAGCCTTTCTATATACTTTGACACATTGAAATGCTTGGTGCATTGGCAGGTCCACCAGGAAAATTTGCAAATAATTTGATAAAATGTTTACACTGAGTCATCAATTCTCGAGGATATAGGCTTTCACATTCCTTCTTATATTGAACCACTATTTAATCCCAATTGTATCATCCATTAAAATCCAATATTCAGGGTAGCATTAACTGAGGGAACATTTTACTCTATTACAATGTTTCCAATGGCACCATGTGGGAAACTGAAAGCAAATACAGCTAACTCAAAATATGTTTACTGGGTATGCAACACAATTTTTATCTTCTTTGAATTACCACCCTGATAGGAAACTTTGTGATTAATGCAAGAACAACAAAGAGTGATGTACTTTTCTTCTCATTATTAGCTTTGCTTTTTTCCCTAATTTGTGTATAGTTGTCCCCTTTCTGTTGAAATGAAAGGTTCTAATTCATGTTGTCTGAATCAATTTGCAAAAACTCTGATCATTCTAATGGAGGAAATTAAGTTGATCTCACCTAGCAGTGTAATGTTATGCACGTCTTTCAACTTCGTTTTGAACTTGTTAATATATATATCCAAGTCAAGCTGGAGAAATTCGACAGATCTGGCAGCATCTGTGAAGAGAGAAACAAAGTTAGTGTTTTCAGTCTGGCTTGATTCTTCTTCAGAACAGCTGAATTCTCTGTCTGTTACAGTATTCCTTCACTATTGCACTGGTGTATCAGTCCTGGATTTTATGCTCATGAATTGCAATGGGACTTAACTTGGAAGTTTAAGGTTCAGAGTGCTACAAGCCACTCCATGTCTCATGCCCTTAGATTTTCTGTTATTTGCTTTTCTTTCCCTTTTCAAATGCTTATCTAGATCCTTTTCCAATTATTTTAGAGTTTCTACCTTGAAACTGGAGTTTGACAAATCCTTCAGAGCTTTAATAATGTATTGCCTGGAATAAAAAAGAGCTGACGTCCAATTTTGTTTCCTTGGAGTAATTCTGAGTCAATGTGAGTGATTTTAACTCCTTCCTTCTTACCACTGGCGTAGTCTCTCATTTTAAGCATTTCATTGACCACTGGAAACAACTTTCCATGATCTATCCCCTCATAACCCAGCCATAACATTTAAAGATATTATATTCTCTCTTGGTGTTTTTTTTATTTATTCTGGAGAGAAACACCTATATTTTTAAAGCTTTTGTTTTTAGTTTTTGTTTATTTGAAGTATAAACATATAGGGCTGTACCTAACCAAAAATCAGATAAGAGCCAGTTTTGGTTGTGTTTTGTGAAGGATTTTCTCATGCTTTAATCCCAAATGCACCTCACTATCTATCCTGCAAGGCCTGATGGAACTCCCTTTCATCCGTTTCCCTGACTTGCCAACATGGGATTATTTGCCACTGCCAGGTGATACTGGGATTCCTGGTACCAGAGCCAGCTTTAAGACACCATTGAATACCCACTTCCCAACATTTTCTGTCTAACATTGTTTTGCCTCTGCTATCTCATACTATCTTTATCTTTGCCACTAATCCATCTCCCATCAAGGCTCACAGCCTATCCCTCTCAGTATTGCATTCAGCATCTTTCTACAATTTATTGACACTCATCAAATTCCCCCGCAGTACAAAATTTGCCTGGTCATGCTAGACAAGGGAAAATTGGTGTCCATTTTGCAGTCAGAGACCTGATGTTTGAGGATGGGGTGATGCAAAAGGAGGCTATTCTCTTCCACCAGGCTTGAAAAAGGATTCTGCAACACCAGATCCTGTCAGTTTGGCTCCAAGTTACCCTCCAGGTCATTGCAGTCTCCATGGTCTGGACAAACATCTAACAGCATAAGAAGGACGTAAATGGCCTTCGTTGCTCTGTCAGGGTGAGTGTAAGCATCTTGTCTGACACTTCACCCTCATTCTATTCCTGCTACTACACCCACCTTTCATCACGGTTCGCTGTTCACCACTGTCATTATTGCATGTGGAGATGTCTAAAGCTTTGAGCCTCAGCAACTAAGTGAGCAGCATTGTCCATTTCTGGTGGGGGCCTGGGTGAGTGAGAACCATGGAAGGAAGATATTGCATGCAATAGTGAGAGTGGAGGACAATGAGCCTTGCTGGGAATTCAGTGTCGTAGCAGGAATAGAGTGAGCGTGAGGTAGCAGAGACAAGATGCTCGTACTTAACCTGGCGAAGTGGAGAAGCTCATTTACTTCCTCCCTACACTGTTAGGTTTTTCTCCAGATCATGGAGACAGCACTGACATGGGTGATAAACCTTGGACCAAGTGAAGAGCAGTGCTCACCCATTATCGCCATTGTAAATATATTATTAAAGTGCCTAATCTTCCACCTCTTGTTCACGACGCATTCTCTCTTCTTGCCTCCTACAGGCGCCAGTGGGATCAACATGGTCTCGGTGGCCAAGAGGTCAGCCTGCAAGACATCTTCTCCTTTCCTTCTGAGGAAGCAACCATGTCAGCCTCAGACAATAAGCATACAAGTCTGCTTCCTATTCTCTCCACCAGCTCAGACAATGACACCCCAGTGGGCAAGTTAGCTAGATTAGAAACAACACCAGCTGAGCCCCAGGCAGGAGTGAAACCCATAGTGTCAGAGATTAAATTTGCATGGAAATGTGCAAGCAGAAACAGGAGGTAGGCTTATCAGAGGCACTGGATAAACTGACACAAAAATTGTAGGACTGTACCAATGATGTTGCCACTATGCTGCTAGCGAGTTTTGAGAAGATTTGTAGCTGGAATGGTGATGAAACGTCTGAAAACTAACCTTCCAGCTCAAGCGAGCAAACTCACATCCAGAAACTCAACCTGAGCCTAACCAGATAAATAGAAAGTGGGACATGACACCAGCGCTTCACCGGGAACTCACTGATGATGTTACCTAGAATGGTGACGAAAAGTCTGAAAACTAACCTTCCAGCTGAGCGAGCAAACAATGCTGCTTTTGGCATATGAGTACCTGGATGCCTCTTTTTGACAGGCTGGATGCTGTTATGGAGACCCAGATCCAGCACTCTCAGAGGCTACTAGCTGCGTCCCCAAGGCTACACTCCATTGCTCTTGTGTTTGATGCTCTACAAGAATGGTAAGGAGACAGGGAGATGAGAGACATTGAGCTCACTCTATGTGCTCCTTCCTCACAAGGAGACAGTGTTGTGTCAGTAAACACCCAGGCAGAGAAGAGGCCACATTCTGGCACCCCAGAAGTCTCCTCTTTGGACTACTCTCGGAGTTCACCTTAAGGGCATGGGGGGAGGGGTCGGTGGAGGGAGGATGGTGTACCTGAGTCTCTGGCAGGACACACTCAGCCTATCTGGGCCCGCTAGAAACAAAAGTCTCTAACTTGTCTCATCATCAGCGGTGTGAGTGAGTGTCTATCTGGCTAAGATAGCAGAGTTGCGGGGCCATATCTCTAATGTCTGTGCAGCTGGCTGCCATCAGTCCTGGGACGTCTGTTTACAGAAAATCAATGGGGAAGTTTTGGCATCATGGGCCAGTTCTGTGGAAGGAAAGCTTGGGAACTGAATTTTGAGGTCAGAGACAGCATGTTGGGGTAAAAAGGGCACAATAATTGTGATCAAGAGTAACTCAATAAATAAGTTGATAGGGCAAGTTATCTAGAAGTTACATAGATACCCATACATACTGATAGAACATGAGAGGAAAAGGGATAATACAAGGACAGTGAGCAATACCCAAGCTTCGGCAGAAGAGTGACAGTGTAACATTATGTCTGGAATGATGAAATGGTGTGCCTGGCCTCCTGGGGAGACGAACAGTTAAATGAGCACGTAGGATGTGAGTGTAGGGAGGATCAAAGCCAGTGGATTTGACAGGGAGAGCAAGAAGAAACAGGACTAGAGAATTTGGGATTCACTTAGACTGAGATTCTGAGCCTCTAACATATTTCATAAATTATAATGGCTTTTCCCTTCCATGCTCACATAGCAAATTGCTCAGAGTGTGTGAAGTAAACATTTCATTCTGTGAAGGAGGTGTTTCCACTTCTGTGCAATGTCAGGCCTTTCAAATGGCAACAGCATTAAGCTGACACCCACACAGTGCAGGGGAAAGTCATTTGTAATCACAAAATGCTGGATGTCCACATTTTGCATGAACCTATTGCATGAACTAAAACTGTGATGCTAAGCACTCTTACCCACACCATGCAACGTCACACATCAAACCCCCTAATGGCTGTGATGCACAAACAATCTGCTCCTGCCTTGAAAGATTCACCCTAGTTGCCAAAGTAGCAATCATCTTCTATAGTCTCATATCCTGCCAAGGTGCTGGAGAGCTCACTTCGGCTATTTAATAAAAGACAAGATTGAAGGCGTATAGAAGCTTTCACATCTGCATTCTTTTTTCATTGAATCCTGACAAAGTTTCAAGTTAGTCTGGGTGCCATAGAAAGATAGTTATCACTCTGATGAGATAACATTGAGAGAGTCAATGCAGAGTGGAACTGGAGGAACACAGCAGGTCAGGAAGAATAAGAGGAGCAAGAAAGTTAATGTTTCACGTCTAAACCCTTCTTCAGGACTGGAGAGGGGGAAGGGAGCTGGGAAATAAACAGAGGGAGGAGGGGTGGGGTTGGGGGAAGGGAGGTGGGATAGTGATAGGTGGATGCAGGTGGGGCTGGTGGGGCTTGGTCATTGGTGGGGAAAGGTTAGGCAGATAAATGGGGAAGGAGATGGACAGCTTGTGTTGGATCAAGGAGGTGGACATGAGACCTGGTTGGATGTGAGATGAGGCTGGGGTTGGGGGTTTTTGAAACTGGTGAATTCTATGTTGAGGCCATCGGGCTGTAGGCTCCCAAGGTGGAATATGAGGTACTGTTCCTCCAGGTTTTTGGTGGCGTCATTGTGACACTGGAGGTGGCCGAGGGTGGACATGTCACCCAGGGAGTGGGAGAGGGGGGGTTAAGATGGTTGGCACCAGAAGGCATTATTGATTATAGATAGGGGTGGGAGGGAAATATCTCTTTGGTTGTCGGGTCAGATTGTAGGTTGCAGAAGTGGCAAAGAACGATACGTTGGATGTGGAGCTCAGTGGGGTGATATGTGATGACTAGGGGTTTTCTGTCCTCTTTGTTGGAAGGTGGGGGTTTGAGGGAAAAAGTGTGGGAAATGCAAGACATGCCGTTGAGGGCATTTTCAATCACCAGAAAGGGGAAGTTACTGTCCTTGAAATAGGAAGACCTCTGGGAAGTCCAGGAGCAGAATGCTCCATTTTGGGAGCAGGTGTAGTAGAGGAAGAGGGATTGGGAGTAAGGGATCGAACTCTTGCAGGAACGTCTGTGAGAGGATGTGCAGTCAAGGTAGCTATGGAAGTCAGGGGGTTTGAAATAGATGTCGTTGCTGAGACAGTTACTGGAGGTGGAAATGGAGAGGCCCAGGAAGGGGAGGGAGGTATTGGAGATGGTCCAGGTGAATTTGAAGTTGGTGTGAAGGGGTTAATAAAGTTGATGAACTGTTCAACCTCCTCATGGGGGCATGAGGCAGTGCCGTTATAGTCATCAATGTACCGGAGGAAGAGTTGAGAGATGGTGCCTGTGTAACAGCCAAAGAGGGACCGTTCCACATATCCTACGAAGAAGCGGGCAGATCTCAGACCCAAATGGGTGCCCATAGCCACTTTTTCAGTTGTTCGGAAGTGGGGTGAGTTAAAAGAAATGTTGTTGAGCGTAAGAACAAATTCTGTTAGTCGAATGAGGATGTGGGTGGTGGGGGTTTGATTGGGCCTGCAGGGGTGGAGGAAGCAGAGGAATTTTAGGCCTTTGGCATGGGGGCTACAGGTGTTCGGGGATTGGATGTCCATAGTGAAGATGAGGTGTTAGAGCCAAGGAATTGAAAGCCTTGGAGGAGGTGGAGGGCAAGTGCAGAGTCCTGGATATAGATGGGGGTCTTCCTGGACCTGGTGGAAAAGGCAGAGTCGAGGTAAGTGAGGATAAGTTCAGTGGGGCAAGAGCAGGCAGAGGCAGTGGATTGACTGGGGCATTTTGGGATTTTGGGAAGGAGATAGAAACGGGCGGTGCGGAGTTAGGAATTTATGAGGGCGAAGCTGTGGGTGGGAAGTCTCCTGACAGACGATGGTTTGGTGATCGGGGTGGGGTCTTAAGTGAGGGGATGGTAGGAGGAGGTGTCAAAGAGTTGGTGCCTGGCCTCTGCGATGTTCTCAAATGATAGGTCTAGCCACTATCTTCTTTCACGCAGATACAACTAAAATATGATTTGGTCACACAACTGATGCTGAAAAATGGATAAATACTTACAAATATGATAAGTTTACAACAAGATAACACCTGTGTACTCAGAAGGTCTTCTTCCTTTCCCAATAATTACATCTAAGTTCAATCTCAGCCTCTCCCATTGACCTGCCATTGTTCCTCCCACTATATCTTAGTGTACTCCCTGACTCAGCAGCTGATGTTGAGGGAGCCTGTTGGTAGTGGAGCCTGTTGGCTCTGGGGATGCTTGTGCCAGTACAGGCCAAACATGCTGAGGATCTTCTTGTCACGTGAAAGTTGATCTTTCTCAGTATGAACTTCCAAGTGTTAGATGAAGGTAGGCAGGGTGGAGGTGAAGGATTCGGTCATTTCTGGAGAGTCCTGAGGAGACTTCTGATGGGTGTAACATGTGGATCATTCTCCAGCTGGTTGCTTCAGGGCACTACCCTGCCTTTTGTGGGCAATGGACACATGGAGTGTGTGTAAGGTTCTTTGTCCCTCTGTCATCAAGAGCTTGTTCCTGAACATCAGTGACTAGGGCAATGGAGCGTACAGCTCTGCATCATATCCTGAGCATAGTAGACCTGCAATTCCATGGCATCCACAACTTATCCATTGGGATGGGCAGACAGTCATAAGACTCATTACACTGCTGCAGCTTCTCAGCAACAAGGGCTATTGGATCCCGTATACCTGACTACTAGCTTCTGTTCCTCTCTGTGAATATGTTTCCTAAGTCATTGATTGCTGACACTGCCTGGGGCTGAGCAGGTGCCTACTTTCCAGGAGTCCTCCTAGTGCCAGCAGCCTGGGGCGTTTCTTCCTCAGCCAGCTGCAGAGCTGGCACAGTGAGGTGCTCACCAGCTTGTGTTTCCACACTCCCTATGCCGAAATGTTTCCCATCACTGTGCCCATATCTGAACTGGAAGGGGGCGATTGTAGTCTTGTTGATGCTTCCTGCAAGGCGTCAGTACTCTCCTAAGACTACTGAGGAAGTTTTTTTTGGGAAAGCTGGGTATTTCTCCTCAGAGATTGTAGAGATGTTGGCAGTACCTGCAAGAAATGAGAAAGAGGGCATCCAGCCAGTAGTTAGAAGTGGTGTGCACTGAATGCGACTGAGACCAGGGATAATGTAAGAGTTGCAGTGGAATAAAGAATGAGACTTAATTTGCTGGTGGGACATGGATATCTCAGCATCCCCATAGGGCCAGTCCTGGTCTTTTCTTAAAAGGTCCAGGTTTCCCTTCTTACAATAGGTGAGGAGCCTAATATCTGACATCTTTCCACACCGATGGCATCTCTCTATTGTGTTAAGGGCTGACTACTCTTGTCATGAGAGAAAAGATGGAATTGAGTGTGATGAAAATGAGTCGTGAAGCTATTTTTCATAATGCAGGTGATCAAGAGGCAGTGAAGTATTGAATGAGGCAACTCAAAAGTCAAGTAGATGGAATTGATGTCCTCAGAATATTCTGTATGTGTACTGTGTTTTTGGATGATACTATTAAAGGGCAACATGTAGATGGGAAATAGGAGGGAACCAATGACAGAAATGTTAGGAACCCTGACATTGGAAAATGACACCCTGAAAATGGAAATGAAGAAGAGATTCCCAGCTAGGACAATGGTTAAAAAACAGCAAAGGTGGATGACATAGTTGACCATACCAAAGGTGACAGGCAGCTGGAGAAGAATATTTTTAAAAATTGTTGTAGGAGAACTAGAGAACATTGGCTATCATTGACTATCATTTAACTCTGTCTATAACCTGTACATTTGGTTTTTAGCAAGTGGATGTTATTGTTATTTCAATGGAATATCATGGATTATGAGGAACACTATCCGAGTGAAACTATTATACACTAATAGTCTAAAGGCCTGGACCAATGCTTCAGCGACAATTGTTTAATTCTCACAATGGGAGCTGTGGGATTAAAATTGAATTAAGTGCATCTGGAATAAAACCAAAATGGTGCCGAGTTCGATTTCAGACTACGCAAATTGTCAGACTTCAGAGGTAGAGATATGAAGGCTGTATAGTTACTAACTGGATTATTGGGACATGTGAAGCTTTATCTTTAAACAAATTAAAAACAATTTTCAATGAAGAAAATAGAAACAACCATGTCACAGTTAAACCCCTTCACAAATGGTTTTGTTTTTATCTTTTGGTGCCATCTAAATATTACATTCCCCTTTCTGTGCTAATTTTGGTGATACAGAAGGCACTTAAAAAAAATGCTGTAACGTTGGTGGAAATTACCAACAAACTAATTCACACTTTGTGATAAGTTAAAAGTAGTTCACTTTCAAAATGTATAAACCAATAATAATAGGAAGTTACTTTTTTTTTAAAAGCCAATCATGTTTCATCAGAAGTCATGTATGAGGAACCCACAAAGCAATTTTAGACTCGCATCAAAAATATATTTCCCTAGATGAAATCTGATACCAGTCAGTTTAAAGAACAGAAATAGATCAACAGTGATAAAAGGGGAGATGGTGATGAGGCATGAGCAGGAAGAGGTCTTCCTGAACTGTGAAATTAGGCAGAGTGCACTTTGGAAATCCAACAGAATGGCTGGAGAGTAGGAAGGAGCAATGGTCTCTGGGGTATTTATTTATTGTTCAATTAACAGTAATGCAAAAGAATTCCAAAATATGCATGGTTCATTTTGCATGTGTGTGCAGGTTCCCACTAGTCGTAAGAAGTTGGAGATAATCTAGTGATATAAATCTTACATAGGAGACTAATGGAATTTTTATTGCCCTTGGGGTGAATTGCCTGCGTTACAGAAGTTTGGAACTGAGTTATCTCTCTGTGGCACCTTGGTATGTCAAATACAGTTTCCATCACTATTTATTGCAATCACATTGTCATTAACATAATTTGTCCTCCAATTTTTGGATGATAAAACTGAGATAAATTATTTTTGGTCATTGGAATATTTATCTGAACTTTGCAAGAAACTTTCATATGTGGAATTTAATAATCAAATTTGTTACAAAACATCTGAAATGTCCACCTTCAAACTTCTTGTTCTGTTAATAAAATTGTTTAAATTCAGTTGCAAAAAAGAACCTCATCTCACAGTTAATCACATTATAACAATGGGCTAAGGCTGCTTGAAGCAGCTTGTAAAGCCAATTTTGCTTCAGTTGTGAGTTTTCTGATGATGTTGAAGCTGCTGTCTCCTTCAATGTTGTCTTTGCATTTGAAGAAATACCACTAGGACTCTAGTCACTGAATTGCCCAACGCAGATGTGTGGGGAGATCATCTGTGGTGAAAGTCCGAAAGAGAATATCATTTCACCAATGGTGTTCCTAAGACTTTATATCAATCATGATGAAGTATCAAATTATGCCTTGACATAGTGTACCATGGCAGCTTCACAAGGATGTTGATACCATATCTTGATAAGGAGTTCTAAGATATGTATTCGTATCCAAATCAATGTTGTAGAATCAGAATGTTCATGCTCCAATAGGGGAGTGGAATTCGGGCTGTTAGCCACTGTGATGGCTACTTCCTCCTAAAATCAGCATTATTGCTCATGACAGACCCCACACTTACATATTCTTACAGTTAAATATATGAATGTGGTAGCTATTAAATGTTGTCTTCTATTGATAATTTTGGAATATGTTTCAGAAATGCCAAGCACAGGTGCTACTTTTAAGTCAACGTTTGATTATATTTGCTTTCCTAACATTACACAGAAACACTTAATGCGAACAATGTAATGACCATGGCGGTTTTGAGACCATGGCGGTTTGAAGCTATAATTTGTCATGTGCATTCATGGACAATGAATGACCTGGAGACGAAATGCAATTTAATGTCAGATGGGTGCCATTATTAAAAAAAGTGAATGTATGATGAAAGAAAATGCACCTGATAGGGCCTCAAATTCAAACAACTTTAT
The DNA here is from genome assembly GCF_030684315.1 of Stegostoma tigrinum. NCBI lineage: Eukaryota > Metazoa > Chordata > Chondrichthyes > Orectolobiformes > Stegostomatidae > Stegostoma > Stegostoma tigrinum. The sequence continues at coordinate 53,052,817 of NC_081368.1, forward strand.
TCCACTGTCAAAGAAAATACAGTAACTAACTTTGTATGCATTTTATTTTGCTAATGTGCGAATGATTTTAGATCAAATATGGCAAGGTTTCAACATTGTCCTCATGAGCCATTTTTGTGTTTCACTTTCGATGATCCCTTCATGTTTCAACTTGTGTTGATGTCCCATATCCCCCATGATCTTTGAGTGTCCACAATGTTTCCATTCAGCCTCTTTATATTGCTCTTAATATCCTCAATGTGCCCTAAAACCTCATGGCTTTGGAAATTACCATATGCTTGTTGGCTACACACTGTCCCCAGGCACAACGCAAAGTAAAATTGGTTTTTAAATTCTCCCCACCAGAGCTCTCCCTTGCCCACGTATTCTTCATGAGAGCCTAACCTTGATCTTGAATTCCTCCTCAGTTCTCTCAGTGATACTACCCTCAGTCCAATGAAACCCACCTTTAGATAAGAGTTTCACACTTAGCACAGAATTCCATAGAAGCTCTCAACCATTGATGTCTAAAGCACTGCTATCAATTTATATGGAAAGCCCTGACTAAAATAGCCCAGACCTGGCACTACGGCATTTTGGCTGATCCACGTGTAATCTGATGGTTGCACTTGATCTGCAGAACTGACCATGGCCCAATGCCCAGACTCTAAAGACACAGATTCCATGATCTAGTAGAAAGAAGCACCTGATTGACTGTGACCAACCCCCGAGCGGAATCAGACCAGTCTTTCGACTGACTGTAACAGTAACACCCAACTGACTGTAGTTCCCACTGTTGTCTGCTGTCATCTGAATTTTATACATGGCCATTTAGTTTGAGGCAAATGCAGTATTTATGCAAAATAAGCTGCTGACAGAGCTGTATGTGCCTTATGTGTAATATTGTGCTGCACAGTGACATGTCTACTACCTTGGCCGTCCAGATCTCCCAACAATGGCTTAGGTTACCAGTGCTTCTCTGTGATAAAAAGCAGTGCAATGCACGGGTTGGCAACCTGTGAGTAAGCTGATAGATGTTAAATACTAAGAAAGCAAGGTAAGAGCCATAAGATTCATCCTGTATATACTGTGTATTTAAGAGGTTTCTTTGTCCTTTCTTTGAAGGGATGTTGTAAGGTAGAGATACTGAGCAGTCTGCCAAAGCCACCAGACTAAACAGCTGGTAAGATCTGGCTTTCCAGTTTTTTTTAGCTTTTATGTTTAGTTTAAACAGTTGCTATTTTGGGCTTGAAGCCGTAGAAACTATCTTTTCCTCTGTGAGTGAAAGCTAAAAGCTAGGGTTTCTCTCTGCTATAATAAAATGTGAGACTGGATGAACACAGCAGGCCAAGCAGCATCTCAGGAGCACAAAAGCTGACGTTTCGGGCCTAGACACTTCATCAGAGAGGGGGATGGGGAGAGGGAACTGGAATAAATAGGGAGAGAGGGGGAGGCGGACCGAAGATGGAGAGTAAAGAAGATAGGTGGAGAGAGTATAGGTGGGGAGGCAGGGAGGGGATAGGTCAGTCCAGGGAAGACGGACAGGTCAAGGAGGTGGGATGAGGTTAGTAGGTAAATGGGGGTGCGGCTTGGGGTGGGAGGAAGGGATGGGTGAGAGGAAGAACCGGTTAGGGAGGCAGAGACGGGTTGGACTGGTTTTAGGATGAGTGGGTGGGGGGGAAGAGCTGGGCTGGTTGTGTGGTGCAGTGGGGGGAGGGGACAAACTGGGCTGGTTTAGGGATGCAGTAGGGGAAGGGGAGATTTTGAAACTAGTGAAGTCAACATTGATACCATTAGGCTGCAGGGTTCCCAGGCGGAATATGAGTTGCTGTTCCTGCAACCTTCGGGTGGCATCATTGTGGCAGTGCAGGAGGCCCATGATGGACATGTCATCTAGAGAATGGGAGGGGGAGTGGAAATGGTTTGCGACTGGGAGGTGCAGTTGTTTTTTGCAAACTGAGCGGAGGTGTTCTGCAAAGCGGTCTCCAAGCCTCCGCTTGGTTTCCCCAATGTAGAGGAAGCCACACCGGGTACAGTGGATGCAGTATACCACATTGGCAGATGTGCAGGTGAACCTCTGCTTAATGTGGAATGTCATCTTGGGGCCTGGGATAGGGGTGAGGGAGGAGGTGCGGGGGCAAGTGTAGCATTTCCTGCGGTTGCAGGGGAAGGTGCCGGGTGTGGTGGGGTTGGAGGGCAGTGTGGAGCGAACAAGGGAGTGACGGAGAGAGTGGTCTCTCCGGAAAGCAGACAGGGGTGGGGATGGAAAAATGTCTTGGGTGGTGGGGTCGGATTGTAAATGGCGAAAGTGTCGGAGGATGATGCGTTGTATCCGGAGGTTGGTAGGGTGGTGTGTGAGAACGAAGGGGATCCTCTTAGGGCGGTTGTGGCGGGGGCGGGGTGTGAGAGATGTGTTGTGGGAAATACGGGAGACGCGGTCAAGGGCGTTCTCGATCACTGTGGGGGGAAAGTTGCGGTCCTTGAAGAACTTGGACATCTGGGATGTGCGGGAGTGGAATGTCTTATCGTGGGAGCAGATGCGGCGGAGGCGGAGGAATTGGGAATAGGGGATGGAATTTTTGCAGGAGGGTGGGTGGGAGGAGGTGTATTCTAGGTAGCTGTGGGAGTCGGTGGGCTTGAAACAACCAGTTACAAGCTGGTTGCCTGAGATGGAGACTGAGAGGTCGAGGAAGGTGAGGGATGTGCTGGAGATGGCCCAGGTGAACTGAAGGTTGGGGTGGAAGGTGTTGGTGAAGTGGATGAACTGTTCGAGCTCCTCTGGGGAGCAAGAGGCGGCGCCGATACAGTCATCAATGTACCGGAGGAAGAGGTGGGGTTTGGGGCCTGTGTAGGTGAGGAAGAGGGACTGTTCCACGTAACCTACAAAGAGGCAGGCATATGTGGGGCCCATGCGGGTGCCCATGGCCTCCCCCTTAGTCTGTAGGAAGTGGGAGGAGTCAAAAGAGAAGTTGTTGAGGGTGAGGACGAGTTCAGCTAGGCGGATGAGAGTGTCGGTGGAGGGGGACTGGTCGGGCCTGCGGGACAGGAAGAAGCGGAGGGCTTTGAGGCCATCTGCATGCGGAATGCAGGTGTATAGGGACTGGACGTCCATGGTGAAGATGAGGTGTTGGGGGCCAGGGAATTGGAAGTCCTGGAGGAGGTGGAGGGCGTGGATGGTGTCACGGACGTAGGTGGGGAGTTCCTGGGCCAAAGGGGAGAAAATGGAGTCCAGATAGGTGGAGATGAGTTCGGTGGGGCAGGAGCAGGCTGAGACGATGGGTCGACCAGGGCAGGCAGGTTAGTGGATTTTGGGAAGGACCCCGCCCCCGCCACAAACGCCCTAAGAGGATCCCCTTCGTTCTCACACACCACCCTACCAACCTCCGGATACAACGCATCATTCTCCGACACTTCGCCATTTACAATCCGACCCCACCACCCAAGACATTTTTCCATCCCCTCCCCTGTCTGCTTTCCGGAGAGACCACTCTCTCCGTCACTCCCTTGTTCGCTCCACACTGCCCTCCAACCCCACCACACCCGGCACCTTCCCCTGCAACCGCAGGAAATGCTACACTTGCCCCCACACCTCCTCCCTCACCCCTATCCCAGGCCCCAAGATGACATTCCACATTAAGCAGAGGTTCACCTGCACATCTGCCAATGTGGTATACTGCATCCACTGTACCCGGTGTGGCTTCCTCTACATTGGGGAAACCAAGCGGAGGCTTGTAGACCGCTTTGCAGAACACCTCCGCTCAGTTCGCAAAAAATAACTGCACCTCCCAGTCGCAAACCATTTCCACTCCCCCTCCCATTCTCTAGATGACATGTCCATCGTGGGCCTCCTGCACTGCCACAATGATGCCACCCGTAGGTTGCAGGAACAGCAACTCATATTCCGCCTGGGAACCCTGCAGCCTAATGGTATCAATGTGGACTTCACCAGTTTCAAAATCTCCCCTATCCCTACTGCATCCCTAAACCAGCCCAGTTCGTCCCCTCCCCCCACTGCACCACACAACCAGCCCAGCTCTTCCCCCCCACCCACTGCATCCCAAAACCAGTCCAACCTGTCTCTGCCTCCCTAACTGGTTCTTCCTCTCACCCATCCCTTCCTCCCACCCCAAGCCACACCCCCATCTACCTACTAACCTCATCCCACCTCCTTGACCTGTCCGTCTTCCCTGGACTGACCTATTCCCTCCCTACCTCCCCACCTATACTCTCTCCACCTATCTTCTTTACTCTTCATCTTCGGTCCGCCTCCCCCTCTCTCCCTATTTATTCCAGTTCCTTCTCCCCATCCCCCTCTCTGATGAAGGGTCTAGGCCCGAAACGTCAGCTTTTGTGCTCCTGAGATGCTGATTGGCCTGCTGTGTTCATCCAGCCTCACATTTTATTATCTCGGAATTCTCCAGCATCTGCAGTTCCCATTATCTCTGTTTCTCTCTGCTGCTGGGTTACCTGTGAGACAAATTGGTTTTTCTGAATTGGCTTTTTTGTCGAGGAATGTGTTTTTGGGATGTTATGACATTGGAACATTTCATTCATTATAGTTACTACATCTATTATTCGTTATCTATTATTCTGTTAAATTTTTCAGGAGAGTTAAGTTATTCTAAATTCCTCTTTCTTTGATTTTATTATAAGTATAGTGTTTGAACAAATTGTGTTTTGCTTAACGTTGAGTATTTTTACCAATCAAATTGCATCTGGAACACAACATGTTACATCTGTCTTTAAAAGGCTACCTTCACAAAATTTTTTGAGGGCCTCTAGTCTAGTCCATAAGAAGACACATGAGATGCATGTGTATCTCTCGCACGTTCAGTGATCTGTCATAAGTCACATGTGTTCCTCAGCTCCAAAGTGAAGCCCTGAAGGGTTGGAGTGTGTGAGATTTAGAGTAGTGGTGGACGTAATGATACAGAGATGCTGTGGACATAGGGTGGTGGAAAAGGACGATGTTCATGGAGAAACCTGAGATGTTGTGATAAAGATAGAGTGGGATGAAGGCCCAGAGAATCAAATGGAGTGCTGCCACTGACTTACATATTGGGAATTGAGTCTTCTAGTTTCTCTGGGAAGGAGAGAATTGGAAACTTCAAGTACATGAGGCAAATCGGTCCAAAAATAAGATGAAAATTCTTGGAATTAGGGCCGACACTGCTTTATGCTAGGATTCTGAATCCGCTGTTAAATCTGAAGAGGAAAACTGAGATTTTTTTCTCAAAAATAAAGATTTCAAGGTTTCGCTGTTGCTATACTTTCCCAACATTATCAATATTACTGACACTGCTAATGAAAGTGAAGCATGTGAAAAATTCCAACACGTCCTCCATTCTGCAAAGATCAAATCTATATAGATATGATTTTCCCAATAACCATATTGAAAGCCTTAGTTAGTGTGAGTTATCTATCAGGAAAACCAGTTGACCCAAGAAAGGTGATTCATCTCTTTTGCTGTCTCAAAACATTTAACATTAAGAAATTAATAATTGTACAATTTTGATTATTTACTGATCCCCTTAATATGAAAGTATCTGTAACACTGCAGATTACACTTCATCAAGCATTATGAGAAGGTTAATTACTTGAAAGGTTTTGCATTGGGAAAGATAGACAAATGAGTTTCCGTTGACACTTTATCAGTCAATATGATCGTAGAAGCTCTAGTGTGGAAACAGGTCATTTTTCGCATCATGACCTTCCAAAGACATCCATTTCCTACCCCATCCCTCTAACTTTGCATTTCATATGGCTAATACACCTAGCATGTACATGTCTGGACACAATGTGCAATTTAGCCTGGCCATTCTACACAACCTGCACTGACACGGGAAGAATGTGCAAACTCCAAACAGCCACCCAAGGTTAGAATTGAACCTAGGCCTTTGGCACAATGAGGCAGTAGTGCTAACCATTGAGCTGCCATGCTGCCCAAGCTTGGTGATCCTTTCATCTCAGAGGATTCTGGCCAATGTTGTGTTAGGCATCAGCTGATGTGGCTTCAGCGACCCACTCTGGTATGGAACATAATCTTACTTAAGAAGGTGGTGACAGAGCAATCCATGTGTTTGCACACTTTATGCAGGAAGCCTCATCCTTTAGTGTTGTGTTGTTTTAGCATTAATTCATACTTAAAATATATTGCTCAGTAGCCAAATCAGAAACCTCTAAGAAAGCGTTATATAGATACGTATAAAATGTATTTCCACAACACCCATGTGGGCAAAAACTGTACTCATGTTGGAATTTAGCAAAGAAACATGAATCAGAGTGGACAAAATGATATAATTTATTTTGAAGAGCTAGGGACCTCCTTACAAAGCCAATGCTAATTAAACTGTGGAATAGACTATTCTTCAGTGATTCTTGAGGAATAACTTTTGAATCATGCTATTAATAGAGATGCAACGTTACAACAGCATTGTCCTATATTTAAATCCATGCACCAGCAACAGTGGGATAACAGAATCTCATTCCAGTTGTGCAATTCAATGATTGTTTTGCTTTGGAAGAAGGAATAACACTGCATGGCTCACATAATCCTTGTAAAAGCCAAGGGGGCAATTAAAACTAGCTCATTGGACAGTATCAGATTGGCAACTTATTTTAATGTTGAGTGGAGAGTAAAATCAAGAAGGAGTAGTGTAGATCAGATAACCAACCTTTTTCTCTTTGGCATTCCACTGGCTAAAACTTCCTGATAAGAACTTAAAATCATTTGTGTTGATTAAATATCATCAGAAATGTGCACATATGTTCGCAATTCTAGCAGTCAAGAGTCATGAATTATAAAATATCCTATACTAAAGTAAATGATATTGGCTGACAGCAGTGACTCACTCATCTAAATTTAATGAATTCAGAAGCGTAAGCTCGCATCTCTTAAACATTTATGTCAGTCATATTTGACAATCCCTTTTAGTAATGCTTGCGAGCGGTTCAGTTTTTTTTAATTGATCCTTGACTGTCTTACCAGAAATGTATACAGCTTCTAGATGAGGCACAATAGCATTGAAGAGTTTTTTTTCTATACATGTGAACTGATAGAAGCTGCTAAACTATGCATCCTGATAGGTGCAGTGAAAAATCATACATTTTCCATGGAAACACAAAATACCTAAAAAAAACATGTAAAATATATCCTTACCTGAAAAGAGAAATCAAGATTGTGGGTGAGCTGTTTTAAGATTCGACAAAACTTACATTCTTGGCAATTACAATTTACTTCCAAAGCACCATTTTTAAAACAAAAGAATTAGTTAAATGTAATTGAGGATGAGAAATGCATTCTCAGGAAGAAATACAAACTTTAACATATTTACAACACGCAGTAAAGGACTAAAATTATGGTAGTAACTAATGACATTAGTGCCGAGATTCATCTGAGCGAGTAGTGCAAAAAGGGACATAGTGAATTGGCAACCATTTTTTCACTGTACTGGATCCATTTCCACTGAGGTTCACAGATCAATATTCAAACTCTTTCTCTCCTAGTTTTAAGTCAGTTTTACTTGATTTGGGATGAAAGACCTTCCAATTTGGAAAATAAAAGCTACTTGAGTCATCAATTCTCTACAAGCCTGCCATTTCCTGCTGGTATAGATCAATTCTGTTCAACAAATGCTCAAAGCACACATGCACTTCAATCTCTAACCAGGAGTCTACATGTACATAACCTGGCTAGTGTGGAATATCTTTCTCTTACAATTTTAATTTATAATTTACAGGCAGGCTTTGAAATCACTCAATTATGTACGAGATTCAGACACCCCTCTGGTAGGTAGGTATCTCCATTAACTAAACATTTATGTAAGTATTCCCTTCTTCGAACAAAGTTATAAACTCAGCCTTCATTGACTCAAATGCAATATTATTATACATTTCTTTTGCCAGAAAAATCATTGTCCCTCAATAATTAAAACTCTTTGGACAAAATATTTTTATTGACACACCTTGACAAGAATTCCAAAGCCAATAGAGAGCCTTTTATGATGCAATATTAAAATCTGACATTTGAGTTGTGCACATTCAAACTACAGCATTTCAGTTGCACAGTCAATGATATTTAACTTTGCTGCAGAGAAATTACACTCAACTCACTGAGTCCAGACCTGTAATTGTAGAAGCCAAATTTTCAAGTGTTCTTGCTTTCAAACCAGATATATGATTTTCCGACTTTAGGCGTTGCAAAAACATTTTATGTGCGAGTGGTATTCAGAAACATAGGCCTTAACTTCAGTAGTTTTAACTTAGCTTTATCAAAATACTCTAATCAAATATAATGGAACCAAATAATTATTTTACTCGAAAGGAGATATTGATGTTAAATTTAAAATAATGTAACCCTAGAAGCAGGGATTAATATTGTACTGGATTATACTGGACTACAAAGCTATTTGGAGTAAATCCTCCAAATGCAGATGAAAGCCTGGTGTATTGACTGTTCTATACAGTCACTGAGCAAGGCTCGTGCTACCCTGGCAATCAAATGAGATCAGGCTCTATCTGAGCAGCATTGAAGTCAATGCTAGCCAGCTTTTGATATTTTTACTTTGAAATAAATATGTCGACAAGTCACATATGCTGTTGATTGTTTGAAAATATTAGATATGTGGTGGTAAAGTCGAGAAGTTTAAGGCACTAGACTAAAGCTCCAATCTACCAGAAACTTGTGATGTGGAGATGTCAGTGTTGGACTGGAGTGGACAAGGTGAGAAATCACAAGCCATTGGGTTATAGTCCAATGGGCTTATGTGAAAACACAAGCTTTCAGAGTCTTACTCCTCCTTCAGGTGTGAGTGAGAGATGTAGTATTAGCCACAGAATTTATAACTAAAAAGATCAAAAGGTCACACCATTGATGAGGATGTACTCAACAAAACTGAGGTGCTGATAAATCTTTAATCAGTTAGAAATTTTTAATTAATTAATATGTAGAAGTAAATCCCCAAATTCCTTTGAAGTCACTGCCCTAAACGTTTTATCAGTGTAAAGAAAAGGTGACATTTCAGGTCAGGCAAAGAATACTAGGTTTAAGGCCTTGTTTAGAATCTGTTTGTGTTTTGTTTTCAAGTCAGACTGGTTTTATTTCTAACGTAAGCATTTATAAAATGCCATATTGACTAACTGTCTATAAATTGTGTGTTTTTTGGACAAAATACAAACTTGTGCTTGCAGATTAAATTATGAAGGGATAGGACAGCACATAAAACATATTGTTTCCAGTGGTTGAGGTTTCTAAACAAGTGAATATGGATGATTTAATGACAGAGATATAGGAAAAAGAGTCATAGAAACTTCCTTAAAATAGACACCTGGACAAAATGTGACTTTGCCTCAGATGTTTGATTTTTTTTTGTCACACAGGGTCTGGGTTTGCAACACTATTTAATGATGTGCAGGACTATGGGTGCACAGGTGGCTGTTTAAATGCTTAGCTTCAATCTCCAATATAACAGTTCAACATTCAATGTACTTTAAAGACCCTTAAATCTCACAATCCATCATTTTTACTCCATCACCCATATCACCCCATGCATTTCACAGTTCCTCCACAGACAGTCTAAATCTGTCGCTGCACATACATTTCACAAAAGTTCTATAACAGTCAGTATAACATGTTTCTTGTCTCCTCAAGGGATCACTCCCTACTCATCCTCCAATACGACTAACCTTTCAGGCCCTTTCAACTTCCCATTCACTCTTGGGATATCTCACTATCTCGCTTGCTCATGCATTACCATCAACTACTCGTTGATCTACTGTCATCACACTCAATCCTTTCCTTTGTCTCATTGTAAAATAAACTGTACCCCCTGCCCCTAGACTGGTATCTCAACAACATTCCATTTAACATACTTGTAATCCCTAGATTGCTTGCACTTTACCTGTAAAACTAACCTCAGCCCTTGTTGCGAGCTCCTTGCTTGAGACAGTAGTCCTCTGATAGATTGCGGTTACCCTTCAAATTACTAACAGCCCTTTCTCTGCTTTTTACTCACCACCATTTGTTTGCAGCATGTGTGATGTGTCTTCTGTTTAAGTTGCCAGGTTATACTGCAGCTCTGATGTTGAGGTAGCACGGTACCACGTGCTCACTTCCATCTGACTAATTGATTGACTGGTCAGTGCTCCCCATCATCACAAGCTATCTGCCTCTTGCCCTGCGCTAAAAACCAAGTCAATTGACAAAGCCTGGTAGCTTTTAATTCAGTACTAAAATCTGTTTGCTCTTAGAAAGCAATGTGGAGCAGATAGGGTCTGGTAGCCACCAAATAGGTGGTAGATTTAGTGAGTGTGAAAAAAACCTCAAACTGGAAGATGCAATGTGCTCATGTCAGCACAAAAGCATCCTAAAAGCAGATGCGTGAAATATGTGGCTGCTCTTGCTCAAAGTTTGATCTAGCAGAAACATGCAAAGCAAAGATATCAGTCGATTCCAAACAAAAGCATTGAAAGCCTGAAGTAGTGTCTGAGCTGGTCCAGGTGCAAACATGATAATGTTGTGAGATCAGTGGTTTGCTGATGTGGAGTTATTTACAGGAAGGTTTGAGAAGCACAGTGGCCATGGAGAGTGCAGGAGTTTTAGGTAACTCATGGTAGCTCAGGACTGGCTGTCAGTGAGCTGCAGCTAACAGGCCTACAATCTGTTGGGAATTTGTGCATGTAGTTCCCCAATGGAGAGTAAGCAAATTGCAACGTGGATATTGGGCAAAATCCAAGTGCTTGGAACCATTCATGGGTGAAATGCTGAGGAGCCCATGTAAGGCCTGAGGGACAAAGAAAATCAGGGATGATTTTCTTAATATTGAGAATTTGATTTTTCATTTTCAACCTGTTCGCCATCAACACTATCATTCCCACCCCCCACCTGAGGGAGCAGAGAATTTTGCCCCAGATTTCTGTATTAAGGTCAGCTGGGACAGACAGATACTATTTGAATGTCAAGATGGGGTAGAATAGTGTAGGCACCTCAAAGACTTGGGCTCTGATGAGACATATAGCAGGATTAAGCAAGAAGTTGGCAAAGCCCACCACAACATTGGGAGCAACTCTTTTATCTTTTATGTATCATTTATACATCTGCTGGGCAGCGAGGCGAGGTGCCGGTGTATTAGAACTTATTAATGCACAACTTGTCACAATAATGTTCAGGTTCTGATCATCTCAAATCATCAAAGAACAAACCAAAAATGGAGAATTCTTGATTTGGAAGTCAAAGTGTTACCTGGTGGCTTTATGTCATTGCTGTTTGTGAAGTGTCTCCATGTTATTCAGCATGTGCTCAGCCATGCACAACCTTCATCTTCATCTTTGCAAGAAAATGTGTCTTATATTTGCTAATGCAGTTTCTAGGCCACCATCTCACTTTCACACCCATTAGAACATAGAACATTACAGCACAGTACAGGCCCTTCGGCCCTCGATGTTGTGCTGACCTGTCATACCGATCTCAAGCCCATCTAACCTACACTATTCCATATACGTCCATATGCTTATCCAATGACGACTTAAATCTACCTAAAGTTGGCAAATCTACTACCATTGCAGGCAAAGCATTCCATTCCCTTACTACTCTCTGAGTAAAGAAACTACCTCTGACATCTGTCCTATATCTTTCAATCCTCAATTTAAAGCTATGCCCCCTCGTGCTCGCTGTCAACATCCTAGGAAAAAGGCTTTCCCTATGCACCCTATCTAACCCTCTGATTATTTTATATGTTTCAATTAAGTCACCTCTCAACCTTCTTCTCTCTAATGATAACAACCTCAAGTCCCTCAGCCTTTCCTCGTAAGACCTTCCCTCCACACCAGGCAACATCCTCGTAAATCTCCTCTGCACCCTTTCCAAAGCTTCCACATCTTTCTTATGATGCGGTCACCAGAACTGGACACAATACTCCAAGTGCGGCCACACCAGAGTTTTGTACAGCTTCACCATAACCTCTTGGTTCCGGAACTGGATCCCTCTATTAATAAAAGCTAAAACACTGTATGCCTTCTTAACAGCCCTGTCAACCTGGGTGGCAACTTTCAAGGATCTGTGTACATGGACACCGAGATCTCTCTGCTCATCTACACTGCTAAGAATCTTACCATTAGCCCAGTACTTTGCCTGCCGGTTACTCCTACCAAAGTGCATCACCTCACACTTACCTGCATTAAACTTCATTTTCCACCTCTCAGCCCAGCTCTGCAGCTTATCTACGTCCTCTCAGCCCAGCTCTGCAGCTTATCTATGTCCTCTCAGCCCAGCTCTGCAGCTTATCTATGTTGCAGGTGTGAGGAAGTAATTTCTGTATTTGATCAGATGATCTGTTTCTCTATTGTAACTTTTTAAATTGCCCACAGATTCTCCAATATTCTTCAGTTCCTGCTGAAATTGCTCATCACTCGCAATGATTCAGAAAATATTGCTGTTTGTCTGATTGATAGGCTGGTTTTCTTTTATGAACTTCGATATAATTGAAATAAAACACAAGACATCACTGAATGATTGCAGAGCAATTTTGGGGGAGAGCAGAACACCCAGAAGCTGTGATCCATGTTGGAACCAATGCAAAGGGTAGAAAAAGGTTTGAAATCTTACAGGTACAGCTTCAGGAGTTGGAGAGGAAGTTTAAGAATGAGGGTCTCAAAGGGTAGTAATCCCAGGGTTATTCACACTGGCTGCTACTCATGAGTATGGAAACAGTAACAGACAGCTTCATGCAGAGCTGGAGAGATGGTATGGGAGGGAAGACTTCAGATTCCTGTGGGTTTGGGACCAATTCTGCCTCAGGATGGGACTTTACAAAATACAATAGTTGAGCCTCAACCCCGCCAAGGCCAGACGCCCACAGAGAGATTAACTAGAGCTGTGGGCATGATGAAAACTAATCCTGTAAGGGCCAACAGAATGTAATATTTATGAGGAAATGTTGCACAAATGATTAAAAATACAAAGAATATCAGACAAGGTGCTATTCAAAATTAATTCGGAGGAATGATCTCAGCATCTCATCTCCCTTTCTGGTCAACCACTGAGTTAGGGCACAGCACCCTGCTCCCTGAAATTCGATGAGTGACCCTCACAGAGTTGGCTTGTAATGCTCCCCATCAAACAGGCCTCCCTTTTACCACTGGTTTATTATCAGAGGTAGGAGGATTAAGTCCTTAAGAGGGCATTAATTGTTGTCTTAAATGCCTCAATTGCCCCAGGGGCAAGAAAGCTGTCCATGAATTTCGTCAGGGTGAAAGAAGAAAGGTAACAGTGTCCCCAAACACATGCTCCTGCCAGTTTAAGAGGTGTTTCATCAACAACCCAGTTCCACCCAGTGTTTCTGCTTATAACGTAGGAAGTAAAATGGAGTGATGACAATATTGATCGAAGATCGAGGATACTAGAAATGAATAAAATATTTAAGGTTCAAAGACAAAATCTATTTCATTAGAGTTTCAGAACAACCAAGGAGCTGTTTAAATGTCACATGTCTACTGTTGGCTATCAAATATTGGCAAGACAAAAATTGCAGGAAAATCATGAACTAAAGTACATAAAGGAGCAATAACGGAAAAGTTGATTTGTCTTCCGATCTTCTGAAAAAAATAAAAGTAAGAAAGTGGCAAGGAGTTGAGGGATTTCTTGGATTTCATCCACATATTTCCAAATCGTGAAGAATAAAACTTTACTAGATCTCATCCAGATGAATGAAATGGCAAGTGTGATGCAATTTTTTTGTGGAAAACAGTAATCATTATATCATTCAGGTTTTAGGAGCTATGGAAAAGCACAAGCAAAAATCAAATGTGAAAATACTTAACTGGAGAAGAAATCATTTCTGTGTGTCGAAAGGCATCAGGCCAAAATAGACTTCAAGCAAAGATGGGCAGGTAAAGTATCAAATATACAATATATGACTTCTAAGAGGTAACTAATGTTATTGCTCCAGGAACAACTGAAGAAATAGTGAAAGTAAAATAAAGAAAAAGATTAATGATAAATTTTTAATAACACAATTAACACCAGTCTTTTATGAAAATACAAATAGTGATAAAGTAGTCAAAAGAGAGTTAATAGATGTGATTTGCAAACAAAAAGGAAATCTTCCTGCATTGGAAAATGGCACTAAATTATTACTTTGTATGTGTCATTAATGGAGGGAATAATAGTCAATACAACAGGAAGTATTTGAGAAACAGGACAGTTAATGATGGATAAAGACATGATACTCCTAAGCTGATATCCTCAAAATAGAAGTAAACACTGCTGCTGAGTTTGCTATGTTTTAAGATGCTGAGGGACATAAGGGTGCAAATAATGAAGGTTTGTGGTTTCCATCCGTCTTTTTGTTTGAGACTTCTCCTGAAAATTAAAGAATTGTAAAGAAAGGGTATAGCGGAGGCCATGGCCTAGTGGTATTATCACTGGACTATTAATCCAGAGACCCAGATAACGTTCTGGGGACCTGGGTTTGAATCCTGCTATGGCAGATGGTGGAATTTAAGTTCAATAAAATATCTGGAATTAAGAATCTAATGATGGCCGTGAATCCATTGCCGATTGTCAGGAAAGACCCATCTAGTTCACTAATGTCCTTCAGGGAAGGAAATCTACCTTCCTCACTTGCTCTGGCCTACATGTGAGTCCAGTCCCACAGCAATGTGGCTGGCTCTTAACTACCCTCTGGGCAATTAGGATGGGCAATAAATGCTGCCTAGCCAGTGATGCCCTCAGTCAATGAATAAAGAAAATAAAAATCTGCAGCCTAGTCAACCTAATATCAGTAGTGTGAAAATTTTAGAAGCAATAATCAGGCACAAAATGTGCTGACGCTTGGAAAAATGTAGGCTAATAAATAAAAGCCAACACAGATTTATTAAAGGCAGGCTTATATTTGGCTTGCTTCAGTTCTTTGTTGAAGTAACAGCTCCAATTAATGAAGGTAGTGTACTTGATCTTGTTTATAATACATTTCAAAAAAGATGCTTGATAAAATATATACAATAAAGTTGTTTGGAAAATTAAAACCCAAGAGAATAAAGAGGCAGTTGTTGTTTGAATACAAAATTGGCTGAGCAACAGAAGGCAGAGAGTAGAGGTGAACATGTTTTTTCTCTCCGGACTGGAGGGAAGCATGGAATGTTGTCCCCCAGAGTCAATACTCATTTTGATATATGATAATGTCCTTGACTTAGAAGCAAAGGACATAATTTCAAAGTTTTCAGATGGCACAAAGTTTGGAAATGTAGTCGAGTGAGGACACTAACAACAAATTTCAGGAGAACTTTGACTGGTGAAATTGGTAAACAAATGGCAGATGAAATTTAACACAGGGATGTGAAGAAATACATTTTAGCAGAATAATTGAAGGAAACAGATACATAGAACATAGAACATTACAGCACAGTACAGGCCCTTCGGCCCTCAATGTTGTGCCGACCTGTCATACCGACTTCAAGCCCATCTAACCTACACTATTCCATGTACGTCCATATGCTTATCCAATGACGACTTAAATCGACCTAAAGTTGGCAAATCTACTACCGTTCCAGGCAAAGCGTTCCATTCCCTTACTGCTCTCTGAGTAAAGAAACTACCTCTGACATCTGTCCTATATCTTTCACCCCTCAATTTAAAGCTATGCCCCCTCGTGCTCGCCGTTACCATCCTAGGAAAAAGGCTCTCCCTATCCACCCTATCTAACCCTCTGATTATTTTATATGTTTCAATTAAGTCACCTCTCAACCTTCTTCTCTCTAATGAAAACAGCGTCAAGTCCCTCAGCCTTTCCTCGTAAGACCTCCCCTCCATACCAGGCAACATCCTTGTAAATCTCCTCTGCAACCTTTCCAAAGCTTCCACTTCCTTCTTACAATGTGGTGACCAGAACTGGACACAATACTCCAAGTGCGGCCGCACCAGAGTTTTGTACAGCTGCAGCACAACCTCTTGGTTCCGGAACTCGATCCTTCTATTAATAAAAGCTAAAACACTGTATGCCTTCTTAACAGCCCTGTCAACCTGGGTGGAACTTTCAAGGATCTGTGTACATGGACACCGAGATCTCTCTGCTTATCTACACTGCTAAGAATCTTACCATTAGCCCAGTACTTTGCATTCTGGTTACTCCTGCCAAAGTGCATCACCTCACACTTGTCTGCATTAAACTCCATTTGCCACCTCTCAGCCCAGCTGTGCAGCTTATCTATGTCTCTCTGCAACCTACAGCATCCTTCGTCACTATCCACAACTCCACCGACCTTAGTGTCATCTGCAAATTTACTGACCCATCCTTCTACGCCCTCATCCAGGTCATTTATAAAAATGACAAACAGCAGTGGACCCAACACCGACCCTTGCATAATTTTAAGCAGACACTGGCTAGGAAATATGGGAATAAATGTTATAGGACACCTGTATACAGGAAAATGGGGGGCAGGGTTGGGGCGAGAATAGGGTTGGACCCATTAATTAGGGAACTGCCATATTGGTGATGTACCCACTTCCAATCAACACTTAGCTGCTACAATATAATTTTATTATTTTAGCATGGCCTGGCCTGGCCATGGACCATTGCATATACTTAAATGAACACTAAATATCCAAATAAGTGCTCCAAAATAATGAGCTCGAGAGGAGGTCTATGCCTAAAGGACAGTTTAGAGGTGCCATTTTATGATGCATCTGGATGTTGAAGTGAGCCCAAGATCTCGCTGGGGCCGGACTGGCAGATTTCAGTGAGCTGGTGATGGAGTTATGTTGGACAGTGCAGGGGAACATGGTAGATGAGGAAGGTAAAACTGTCATGTGCAGGAAAGGAGTGACCCATCCCCCACCCACCTCAACAACCAACAGTCTGCTGGATTAAATCTTGGAAGGGGAGAACATTGCAAAACACATGTAGGTCTCCTCTGCCACCCATTATATTGGAACCCTAATATAGGCATTTGTTGGAAAAATCTGACACTGGATTGACGGGCAGAATGGTCTCCTCTATCATATGAGACTATTCACCGAGGACCAAAAAAACAAATACTACCTGTTGAGAAGTTTTTCTTTAAATTATTCACATGATATTGCATCAATCGCTGGGCCAGTAGCAATTATCCATTTTTAATTGTACTTCAAAGGATGCAAGGCAGCTCTGTTCTGAGAAACTCGCAGGCCATGTGGTGTGGGTACAATGCTGTGAGTGAGGAGTTTCCAGGACTATGGTCCAGTGACAGTGAAGGAACAGTGGTAGAGTTCCAAGTCAGGGTCTTGTGTGAGAGAGACTTCATGGGGTGTACAGTCAATGCAGGGTGTTTCCACGGCAACTCCATCCTGATTGTATTCCACTGTGTTGCTGCTAGCACTGATGGGTCAATCCAAATCACAAAAGTAAAGCAATTTTCTGAGAAGTTAAGAGTAGCCACCATAGGAACAAAAGATAACAAAGTGTGGAGATGGACGAACACAGCGGGCCATGCAGCATCTTAGGAGCACAAAAGCTGACGTTTCAGGCCTAGAACTTTCATCAAAAAAGGGGGGCAGGGAGAGGATTCTGAAATAAATAGGGAAAGAGGGGGAGGTGGGTCGAAGTTGGATAGAGGAGAAGATAGGTGGCGAGGAGAGTACGGGGGGGGGAAGGTAGGAAGGGGATAGGTCAGTCAAGGGAGGACCGACAGGTCAAGGGGGCGGGATGAGGTTAGTAGGTAGGAAATGGAGGTGTGGCTTGAGGTGGGAGGATGGGATAGGTGAGAGGAAGAACGGGTTAGGCAGGCGGGGATGAGGTGGGCTGGTTTTGGGATGCAGTGTAGGGAGGGGAGATTTTGAAGCTGGTGAAATCCACATTGATACCATTGGGCTGCAGGGTTCCCAAGCGGAATATGAGTTGTTGTTCCTGCAACCTATGGGTGGCATCATTATGGCACTGCAGGAGGCCCAGGATGGACATGTCGTCTCAGGAATGGGAGGGGGAGTTGAAATGATTCGCAACTGGGAGGTGCAGTTGTTTATTGAGAACCAAATGGAGGTGTTCTGCAAAACGGCCCCCAAGCCTCTGCTTGGTTTCCCCAATGTAGAGGAAGCCACACCGGGTACAGTGGATGCAGTATACTACATTGGCGGATGTGTAGGTGAGCATCTGCTTGAAGTGGAAAGTCATCTTGGGGCCTGGGATGGGGGTGAGGGAGGTGGTGTGGGGGTAGGTATCGCACTTCCTGCGGTTGCAGGGGAAGGTGCCGGGTGTGGTGGGGATGGAAGGGAGTGTGGAGCGGACAAGGGAGTCACGGAGAGAGTGGTCTCTCCGGAAAGCAGACAAGGGTGGGGATGGAAAAATGTCTTGGGTGGTGGGGTCGGATTGTAGATGGCGGAAGTGTTGGAGGATGATGCGTTGTATCCAGAGGTTGGTGGGATGGTATGTGAGGACGAGGGGGATTGTCTTTTGGTGGTTATTGCTGGGGTGAAGTGTGAGGGATGAGGTGCAGGAATTGCGGAAGACATGCATTATTTTTCTTTTCTCGCCGAAATATAGTTTTAATCTTAAAATGTTGCTTCTAAACTGGATCCCAAAAGGGCATGCCCATTACACCTTAGTTGAAAAATTGCTTCAGTATGTCCACTTTTAATTGCATTCACCTTGCTCTGTTGGACAAGGTTAGTTAGTATTTCCCTGACAGATTCACAAGCTTATTTCTGATATCAGAAACGTGAGTCGAAAGCTAGTGCTTTCTGTTTGTAACAATGAAATCTTGAACAATAACTGCACGACTGTAAGAAATTTTACTGTGTTTCTTTTTTAAATTGCACCTAAGGATACTGTCGTCAGAAAGAAAACCATCTCAATTGGTTAATCATATCAATAAAGGAAGTGCCACCGAGATTCAGTCTTCAAAATTGTGACAGTGTGACAGATAATAATTTACTGAAGGAATTTTTTTTTAACCTAGTGACACATTTCTAGATAAATCAACAATATTTGCGAAAGTATAAAGAATCAAGTTTGGAATAGCTAGTTATCTAAAATGAAAGCACAGTATTGTGCAGTTATTCTTCTGAAGCATGAAAAGAGAACTGAAAATTCTGAATGCTACAGAAAATGAGTGTCATGTCAAATTGCTCTGGCAAATGCGTGTCAGTGTGTACGTCTGTGTAGAAAGTCAAATATTTTTGGAAAGCACTAGCAGAAAATGAGTGTGTTGGACAAATCCTTGTGGGAAAGCAAGAGGGTTTTGGGATTTTTGTCTTTTGTGAAACAGTGCAAGTATTATAAATCTATGCATCACAGGCTACCTGTGCTGGAGGGAAAAGGCAATTTGTGTAAATCAATCCCACTCGAAAATTGACATTGATGGAAAGGAGAGATAATGGGAACTGCAGATGCTGGAGAACCGAAGATAACAAAGTGTGAGGCTGGACGAACACAGCAGGCCAAGCAGCATCCTAGGAGCACAAAAGCTGATGTTTTGGGCCTTCTTTTCCAGGCTAATGCTCTGGTGACATATTTATATCTCGTTAAGGCAGATGGTGAAATCCGAATTCAATTAATAAGGCTGGACTTAAAACCATGTTATGGGTTAACCAATTGCCATTCCTCACAAAAAGTCATTTAGGGAAGCAAAATCTGCCATCCTCACCTGGTGACTCCAGATCCACTACAGTATGGTTGGTTCTGAACTGATGGAGCAAGTCACTCAGTTGCATTTGTCTCATCAAAGGAATTAAACTGCACAGACAAAGGCACCAGAAATGCCAATGGCACACACAGCCCTTCCAAATTTGCAAAGTCCTCCCTACTAACACTTGATAGCTTGTGCCAAAATGCCAAATTGCTTCACAGACTATTCAATCAATATCCTGGCATCGTCATTCTCCAAGAATTGTGAAATTACAGATAATATCACAGCCACCTTCATCGCCAATCTTTGATACATTTTGTCCCGTCAATGGAACAGACCCATCAGTGTTGGCCACAACGCAGTGGAATATATTCAGGATGCAGTTGCCGTGGAAACACCCTACGTTGACTGTACACCCCATGAAGCCTACTCCCTCAAGTGAACGCTGAAAAAGAAACAAGGTTGTGTTGGTTTTTCCTCCCGAAGTTCCTTCAAGATTGGCCCAAACCACCAAAAATGTTGAGCAATTTTAACTGCTAACTAACCTCATTGCCAAAAAAAGTGTGAAGCTGGATGAACACAGCAGGCCAAGCAGCATCTCAGGAGCACAAAAACTGATGTTTTGGGCCTAGACCCTTCATCAGAGAGGGGGATGGGGAGAGGATTCTGAAATAAATAGGGAGAGAGGGGGAGGCGGACCGAAGATGGATAAAGGAGAAGATAGGTGGAGAGGAGTGTATAGGTGGGGAGGTGGGGAGGGGCTATGTCAGTCTGGGGGGGACGGACAGATCTAGGAGGCGGGATGAGGTTAGTAGGTAGGATAAGGAGGTGCAGCTTGAGGTAGGAGGAGGGGATAGGTGAGAGGAAGAACAGAGTAGGGAGGCGGAATGAGCTGGGCTGGTTTTGGGATGCATCCCAAAACCAGCCCAGCTTGCCAACTCCCCCCATGGCATCACAAAACCAGCCCAGCTCGTCCCTGCCTCCCTAACGTGTTTTTCCTCTCACCTATCCCCTCCTCCCACCTCAAGCTGCACCTATCTTTCCTACCTACTAACCTCATCCCGCCTCCTTGACCTGTCCATCCTCCCCGGATTGACCTATCCCCTCCCCACCTCCTCACCTATACTCTCCTCTCCACCTATCTTCTCCTCTATCCATCTTCGGTCCGCCTCGCCCACTCTCCCTATTTATTTCAGAACCGACTCCCCATCCCCCTCTTCTGATGAAGGGTCTAGGCCTGAAACGTTAGCTTTCGTGCTCCTGAGTTGCTGCTTGGCCCGGTGTGTTCATTCAGCTTCACACTTTGTTGTCTTGGATTCTCCAGCATCTGCAGTTCCCATTATCTCTCATCTCCAAACAAATTGTTTGAACTAAATGAAGCAGAGTGACAACATTACAGCCATTTGTGAGCTCTTGAGAAGATTCTTATAAAGAATGTTTAAAAGAGTATAATTTTAAATCTAAAACATATTTCATTCACAGGGCACTGAGTACCTTGAACCAATATGACAAATAAAAGGTTTTGAACAGTCACTTTCCAAGTTTTTTTCAGCTATTTAAAATCAGTTACTTACAAATGCTCTTGAAGTTGAAATTTCACTTTTAACAATACGCTGAGGTTCAGCCACATTAACAAATGTGTTGAATTTGCTGATAGTCTTCTTGTGGAAATCCCAATCAAAGACATGTTGCAACTAAGCAAAGATTTAAGTTCAAGGTTTGCTTGAGTGATAAAGAGTGGAGTTTGGATGCAGCCCTTCGAGTCCACACTGATCCTCTGAAGACCATCCTATCCAGACCGACCCCCTCTACCCTACTCTTGTAACCCCTCATTTACCATTGCTAATCCACCCAACCTACACATCCTTGGAGAGTATGGACAATTTAGCATAGCCAATCCACCTAACTTGCACATTCTTGGACTGTGGGAGGGAACTGGAGCGCCTGGAGGAAACCCACACAGACAGTTGCCTGAGGCTGGAATCAACCCAGTTCCCTGGTGCTATGAGGCAATAATGCTAACTACTGAGTCACCGTGTTGTCCTAAACTTTGACATTGAGAGTGAGTCAGACAGAATCTTTCAGCTCTTGCTTGCAAATTTATCGTTTCTTTGTCTCTGGTACTCTGTAGCAGATGTTGTTAAAAGTCCACTTGTACGTTCCTGAGTTTGCTAATTGTCTTTCCAAGGTGACTACTCCACAGATAGCTTTTCATCCTGATGCGCAGCTTCCCAAAAAGTGTGAATCACCTGGAAGGTACAGCTGTGTTTCAGTGTGTCATATTACAAAAGTTAATTTTAGTTTGGAGTGAATCCTGTTTACTGATGGTTCCATGAGTCTGGGTGAGCCTAGTCAGTGATCATAACATCCATTTTTAGTCAGGATTGAATTTTTAACACAATTTCTCATCCAAGAAAGATCTCAGATATTAAAGTCAAATGATGGAAGTTGGATATTGATAGTTAATTTTACCTTTGACCTAACACATAAGGATTTTTTTTAAAAATGTAAGTGATAATACAATCACATTTCAAAACATTGCCTGATTGTGATCACTCATGGGTCATCAGTTAGATTGAGGATATTTGTGGAAATGAATAAATGAGAATAGCTGAACAAGTTTTGGTTTGGGTTTCCTTCTTGGGTTCCAATAAACTGGGGTTATTTCATTTACATATTGATGGTCAAGATTTTCTGATGGAAGGATAACTGTTTTGCAGAGTGGACTCAATGGGCCGAATGGCCTTACTTCCACTCCTATGTCTTATGGTCTTGTGGTTTTCTTGGTGTAGTGGAATTCCCATCATAATAGAGTCTGCAGGAATTGCCTCAGGAATTGATTCCTCTACACTTGGAACCATTTGAAATTTTAAATTTAAACTGGAAAATTCAAAGTGTTCTGTGAAAGTTATGTAGATAGAAATTCAAGAGAAGTTAAACAACAAAATACCTAGTCTAATTCTTGAGTAAATATTAAACTGATCCCAATTTACCTCATACACTCAAAACTGCAGATCCCCAACAGCACCCAGACCCTGGCCTGGTAATCCCTTCTTTTCTTGGGACGCAGAACATCCCTGGAACCAAACTGAATGCTGCCATTCTACCTCTGAAATTTA
The DNA here is from genome assembly GCF_030684315.1 of Stegostoma tigrinum. NCBI lineage: Eukaryota > Metazoa > Chordata > Chondrichthyes > Orectolobiformes > Stegostomatidae > Stegostoma > Stegostoma tigrinum. The sequence goes on from NC_081368.1 coordinate 53,075,508, forward strand.
TTGCTCCATCTTTTCCTCCACCACTGGACACAACATGCCTGGAACCTGCAGCTATGCTGGGACGTGATCCCCATACCCCACCTTCCACCACCACCTGAAGCTTCACCTAATCCAACAGCATTTCCTATTGCTAGAATTGAGCTCCCCCCTCCCCTGCTGTTGGAATCTGACTGACACTTCTGATGCAACCTCTGGACCTGGCACTCTACCTATTTGGCAATCTACTCACTGGCACTGTGCCCACTACCTATATGGCACCCAACCTACCTGATACTCTAGCCTCTCAGCATCCTAAGTCAGATTTAACCTGTGCACTTACTTGACAGCAGCCATCAAAGTGCCTGTGAATCTGGACATTTAACTTGCTGCTGAGAAAGTGAGGGCATCTTTTGCCTTTCCTCAACAATTCCATGCAATTAAGGACCTTGCAGAATGGAAGTCTCGCTCTGCATTTCTGAAGAAACTCCAATTAGATTCTCCTGTGAGAAGTGCAGAGCTCTTTCGGTGCACAGAAAAAATTGCTGAGTGGCAATTCGCATGAGATTGCAAATCATCAGACAGTCCAACTCAATATTGATCTTGCTATCACAGCTGTGATTTATAGTTTGAAATAAATTCACAAAGGTTGGTATCCTGTCACCAAGTCACCCTTTATTTACTTGTGCACAATACACTGAAGGCAGCCAGTTCAGAGTCAATCCCCTGGACTGCAGAGATTCTCTTCCCCTGGTTATATTGGTCAGCCAGAGCTTTCCTGATTGGTCCAGGTTAACAACCCCAGTCAAGTACCTCATAATCAACAAGGTCAACCTGGTTCCAATCACTGCATAATACTTCCATTCCTTTTTTCTGAGAGTCTCCCTAACTTATAAATGTTGTTAGCAGTGTTACATCTGACATACATGTTATCAGTAATATCTGTATTATCATTAGACTACACAGTTGGCCTGTCAGATAGGCTTCAGTGCTATTTGAGTAGCGACACTAGCATAACTAGGGGGAGATTGGGTTACTGGCCCTGGGGAAGTAGGACACCTAATGGTGGGTTCACACTGCCAATTCAGAATTTTACTTGGTTGCGGTTCTTGGAGATCAAGTTAGTTGTCATTAGATTTCAGTGTGGATCTTCAAATTTTGCCTACTGTTTGGTAATATAGAAATGAAGACTCTGTTAATCCAAATGGGTGAAAGCTGTATTACTTTTTGTCACGTCATATTTGAACTGATATTTTGCTCCCCCATTATTTTACGCTCTGCATTAACTTCTTCAGCTTTCTCCTCATGTTTGTACAAATGCAGTTTGCAGCTGTACCATTCATTTTTCTTTTATATTGGCAATCTAGACATTTCAACTTCAGTGGTGCTTTAATTTCACTCTGTCAATGTTGAATTACCTTCATAGTAGCTATTATTTACTCCAGGTAACTTACTTTGATTTAATCTTTCAACAGCCTATTTGGTTAGCAAGCCACCAATTGTAAAGGTTTGGAGCTTTCTCCTCACACTTTTCACTTGTGCTCAAGCCAGAAAGACAGCTACTCAAGCTGACTAAATGTCCTGTAAACTGCAAGATGCAGCCTTCTATATGATACAGGATTAAAGTAATCTTTCAGCTAAACTAGAATCCATCAAAGATCATTCGGCTTTCTTATCACATTTCTCTGTCTATTCTGAAAATGTGATAAATACCACAGTGACAGACTGCTACATTGTAACTGATGAATTTACAAGTAAAATAAAGATAAGATAATGATCAATCTTAAACGTACAAGAATAAATTTACCCAATATAATTCAAAACAAGAGGAATAGGTTGAATTCTTTCTAGATTTTTCAGTAGCTTAATGGCTGGATAGTCCATTGATAATGAGATACAAATGTTCAGTCTCAACTATTTTCGGCTGCTTCAAATTACTATCCCTGCATCATAAGATCAGCATTGGTGATTGATTGCCGATGATTGTACAATGTTCAGTGAGTCCATGGCTAAATGGAGCAAGACCTGAACAATATCCGAGTTTTGGCTGAAAGTTGGCAAGTAGAATTCACACCTCACAATTGTGAGGCAATGACCTTGTTTTATTCACCCCGGGACATGGGCATTACTGCTGGCCAGCATTTATTGCCCATCCCGATTGCCCTTCGGAAGATGGTGAGCTGCCTCCTTCAACCACTGCAGCTCACATGCTCAACGTATTGCCCTGAGGAAGGGAATTCCTGGATTTTGACCTGTGACAGTGAAGGAACAGAGATATATTTCCAAGACAGGATGGTGAGTGGCTCGGAAGGAATTTGCAGGTGGTGATGTTACCATGTATCTCCTGCCTTTGCCCTTCTAGATGGTAGCAATCATGAGATTGGAAGGTGCTGTCTAAGGATCTTAGGGAAATGGTTCAAGCTGCTACTGAATGTTGGTGGTGGCGAAAGCAGATGCTTGTCGATTTGGTGCCAAATAAGCCAACTGTTTTGTCCTGGATGGTGTCAAGCTCCATGAGCGTTGTTGTCTTGTTCTCAAGTGATATGGCCAACAAAGTAGAATCTGACAGTTACTGACCCTGAATCTCCAACTATCACCATTCTTGGGATTATCATTACCCAGAAACGGAACTAGGCTAGCCAAATGAATACTGTGGCTACAAGAGAAAGCCAATGGCAAGGAATTTTGCTACATGTTAATTGCCTCCTGAGTCCCCACAGTCTGTCTACCATCAATAAGGCACAAGTTGTGAGAGTGATGGAATGCATCCAACTTGCTTGGATGAGTGCAGCTCTAATCACACTCAGAAGCAGTATATCATACAGGGCAATGCATCCTGCTTGATTGGCATCACACCCATAAATATTAGCTCCTCAACTATGATCATCTATAGCATTAGAGGACGTGATGGCCCAGTGGTAGTAGGACCAGACTACTAATCCAGAGACCCAGATGATGTTTTGGTAGACCAGATTCAAATCCTACCACAGCAGATAGTGGAATTTGAATTAAATGAAAATCAGGAATTAAGACCCTCGTGATGACCATGTAGCCATGGGTTGGAAAAACCCATCTAGCTTACTGATATCCTTCAGGGAAGGAAACTGCCATCCTTATCTGGCCTGGCCAACACATGACTCCAGATGCACAGCAAATGGATGACTCTTAACTACCCTCTGGGCAATTAGGGATGGGAAATAAATGCTGGTTCAGCCAGTGATGCCTTCATCCTGAGGATAAGTGAAAAAAAGCGAGCACCATCTACAAATACACTGCAGAAATTCGCCATGACAGCATCTACATGCCCATTTCCAACTAAAAGGCCATGAATAGCAGATGGGAACACAACCACCTTCAAGTTTCCCCCAAGCCACTCACCATTCTGACTTTGAAATATATTGCCATTACTTCACTGTCACTGGGTCAAAATTTTGACCAGGATTATGGGTACTCCTTCACGTTGAGGACTACAGTAGGTCAAGCCCAACTCCAACTTTCAAGGGAAATTAAGGATGGGGATTAAATGACCCAGTCCATGATGCACAGATCCCATGGACAATTTTTAAAAAATATACAAGTTTATGGGGAAAGGAGTGAGCAGTGATGTTCATTGTATACAAAAGCATAAAACAATGGTTTATGTGGTCTCCTCCAAAGTTTTATCATTCTGTTCTGTTATAGTACAGACAATGCAAAGATATTAATGTGTGTTTTAACATGCCATATTTGTCCTCAGTTGTCAGATAACAGGAGAAGAACCACAACAACTTCTTTAAGACATCAACAAAAATACTATGTCATAAACAGTACACTGTGCAGCTTCAATGTAAAAGGCCTGAAAAGAGTCATTTTTGACTTGAAACATTTCTGTCAACAGATGCTGCCAAACTTGTTGGGCATTTCTAATTCTTTCTGTTTTTATTAGCATTGGCTTTTATGTTCTTAGATGCTATAGGGTCACTAATAACTCTTCCTTGATTCAAAGAAAATGTCTACTCGGTGTCATGAGATTCAGCTGTGGTCTTTATGTGACTGAACAGGCCTATTCTCAACCCTCACATCTATGGTTTATGGGACCGGACGTCTGATATGATTGTGAGATACAGAAACCAGAGCTTGCTTTTCTCTCCTTCTCTGTTGTGCTCCATCTCATCATGGAAGGTGGTTGGGATGAAACTGCGATTCAAGTAAGTAGACAAATTGTTGCCATTTTGGATAATTGATAGCAAACTCCACCAAGTTATTCAGGTCAATCCTGCTACGCTTCAAGGAAAGTTCAGAATGTTCGGTCCATTATTTCTCATTTTGAGGAGTTTTACCTGAATACTTGTGGAGTTAACATCAAGACAAACTCTAGCATTTATTGCTGGTTCTCCCATTGTATGTAGAGGAGGCAATCCAAGTAGGATTTTTCCAGCATTGACATATGTTGCTGATGGCTAGTTTAGGTTTACTGGAGCACAGGAATGTGGTGATAACAGCTATTGGCACACTAGGACCTTTCGAGACGTGTGCAGGACATTGTCTGTCTGACACTTTTCTGCTATAGTTTATGGAAAGCTGTGTTGGAACAAATGATCTAGTGTAGGTTCTCCTCACCAATGGTGACCATTTGGAAAAGATGACTGCCAAGATATGGTGAAAAACAAATGTTCCAGATTTTCTCCTTCAATGTATATGTGTTTATTTCACTGACTATGTCTGGGTTCATACATGGCTTTTGTTTTGGCAACATTTAAGGTCAGCCTGAGTCTCTTTTATGCAGAATTGAAGAAGTTGAAGGTGGTTGACAAATCTGGTGCAGAGAGGACAATGACACTGCAGGCATCCGAAAACAGTAAGTCTCTTAACGTTGCGTTAAGAAATGTCATTTTGGTACAGAGGAAACTGGTATGGTCAAGTGACCATTGGACATTCTAAATTAATTCAAAGTTAGAGAAATCATGCTAGACAGAAAATTAACCAATTTAAATTAAACAGCAGCCAACAGCTATTAAGACCATAAGACATAGGAGCAGAAATTATACCATTCAGCACATCAAATCTACTCCACCATTCATTCATGACAGTTAAGTTTCTCAACCCCATTTTCCCACTTGAGAATTAAGAACCTATCTATCTCTGTCTTAACTATACTCAATGACCTGGGCTCCACAACCATCTGAGGCAATGAGTTCCATAGATGCACTATTCTCTGGCTGACGATGTTTTTCTTATGTCTGTTCTAAAGGGTCTTCCCCTTACTTTAAGGCTGTGCTCTCATCTCCTAGACTCTCCGACCAATGGAAACATCTTTGCATTATCCACTCTGCCCAGCCTGTTTACGGTTCCATGAGTTTCAATTAGATCCTCCCTCATCCCTCTAAACTCCAATGAATATTGACCCAAAGTCCTCAGGCATTCCTCAAATGTTAAGCCTTACATTCCTGGGATCATTCTCGTGAACTTCCTCTGGAACCACTCCAGATCCAGTATATCCTTCCTGAGACATGGGGCCCAAAATTGCTCACAATACTCTAAATGTGGTCTGACCAGAGATTTATAAAGCCTCAGAAGGACATGCTTGCTTTTATACTCTAGTCCTCTTGAAATTAATGCTAACATTGTACTTGCTGTCCTAACTACTGACTCAACCTAGTTGTTAACCTAAAGAGAATTTTGGAACAGGACTCCTAAGTGCCTTTGCATTTTGGATTTCAGATGTTTCTCCCCGCTTAGAAAATAACCTATGCCTCTATTCTTCCTACCAAAGTGCATGACCTCACAGTTTCCTACATTGTATTTCGTCTGTCTCTTCTTTTCCTAATCTCCTAACCTGTCTACCTCCTTCTGCAGCCTCCTCAACTCCTCAATATTTACCTGTCCCTCCATCTATGTTTGTATCATCTGCAAACACAGCCAGAATGTCCTCTGTTACTTCATCTAGATCGTTGCAGTATTAAAAGAAAAGTTGTGGTCCCAACACTGACCCTTGTGGAACTACTACTAGTCACCGGCTGCCAGAAAACAGTGGCTACAAAGAACAGTGGAACCCAAGGTCACAAAGGCTGGGGGAATCCAGTTACAACCAGTCTGAGGTGTGAGTACTGGCGAAATATCGACCAGACTTTCTGGCACCTTGACTTCCGGCCATGGCCTGAGAGTTTGCAATTTTTGTCTCCCTGGCATGGCAACAGTGAAGGGTGTTGGCATGACCCCACTGGATACTCTGAGCCCTGCTCATGAGCCCATTGACCAAAGGCTACAGAAGATTCAGGAAAGACTTGTGGGGGAGCACGGTGGTGGTAAAAACACACAACTGGAAGCCACTCCCTGAGCAAAACCTCAGGGAAGACACACAACAAGACCTGTGGCAGAAGATTGTGCGGGACCCAGGAGAAGATCCGCTCTGACCAATGAGATCCACCTTCGTGGAAGGAAGCCAGCCCAACATCAGAGAGGGAGGAGATTCCAATGATCCAGCTCAAAAACATGGATAATTGGAATAATATCATTTCTCAGATAGATGAAGCTACATTGAGATTAAATGTTAGGAGCCTTTAAGAAATGTTCACAAGGTGGTTTTAATAAGGAGCATTTTGTAAATGAAATTGACTTGAGCCTCAAATAGAATCCTGAGTCCCTTTGTCTGCCTCACTGACATCAGCACTTAGGTAAAGTGTTTTCAATAAATAAACTGGTCAAAGTGTCCAAAACATAGACAACATTGGCGGGGCGGGGGGATTAAAGAGCATTCCAACTATGTATTATTTAATACCCACATTTGGTCTTGTGAGGTGAATAACCAAAGCAGGCTTTCACATGGTCTTGCATATCAATGGTCTAAATTTTGAATCTATCAAGCAAGGCTGCTACTTTAGGGGATTCATGTGAAGAAGGATCGATAAATGGCCAATGACTTCAAGGCCGACCCCATACATTTTCAATTCTAATCTCACTTAGTTCTCTACTGAACTTATTTTGCCCTCGGATCAATATATTACTCTTGGAAACCATACAAATTTACATTTCAGTTAATCTGCCAGCTTTTAATGTAAACTCAAATATCAAGTATAAAAAACCAAAATTTATACTTTCACTAGAGATAATAAGGCCAAGAGCTGGATGAACACAGCAGGCCAAGTAGCATCAGAAAAGAATGAAGAAGGGCCTCGGCACAAAACATCAGCTTTCTTCCTCCTCTGATGCTACTTGGCCGGCTGTGTTCATCCAGCTCTACACCTTCTTATCTCAGATTGTCCAGCATCTGCAGTTCCTGCTATCTTTATTTTTCACTCTCCTTTTAAACAACTTTCATTTAGAAACAATATTGAAGTTTCACAGGATTTGCCTTGGATTTCAGGATCCTAACGTGTGGACCAAATGGAAGTCTTGAGAATGTGTTTTCCAAAAGTCAAACCAACTCAATGATATTGCTGGAGATGACATTCTAATTAGTCACTTCATTCTTGCAAACCTATTCATGGCAATGGGCAGGCTAGTGATGCCAGTATCCTCTCAGCTCAGAACTTAAGCCACTCCAATAGGAGGGCCAGGCACTGCTGGCAGGTCAGGTACCACAAGGGCACTTCAATGTGGAGGCTCCCTCTCAGGCCTGAACATTATTCGTTAAATACCTGGCACATGGGGAAAGCTGGACACAGTACTGATACAACTAAAGAAAACTAACATTCAGTTCTAATTGCATCCCAAGATGACTATGGAAAAGCTGTATCAATGAAGCTCGCAGTCTCTGCAAGGCACAGGTGGTTGCACTGCTTTTGGCTATATATTGGTGACTCTTCTGAACAACCCCTGATTGCGGCATTAATTGTCTAAGGTGGCACCATAAACCAGCTACCTGACACCCAAAGTTGAGCAATGTAAAATGAATGATCAGGTAAAATGTATGATTTTCAAAGAATAGTCACAATCATTGAAGGGTTTGTGTGCACATCTTGTGAGCTGTTCAGTTCATCAGTTAGTCAGATGGTGCCTAAGGAGGTGCTGCTAAATCATTTATCACCAAGCTAACAAGGCTCTTAAATGCAATGAGAGATAACTTTTGCAGCGAAAAATCAAATACATGTGAGAGAGCATGAAAATCAGCAAAAAAAAAGTGTTTGAACTGTTATGGCCTTGAGGTACTTGTAAATGGAACGTGTGAGAGAAATCTAGAATTATGGAATCCCTACTCCATTCAGCCTACTGAGTTAGCACCGCTCCTCTGAAGAGCATCCCACAAGACCCAGCCCCTTATCCTATTCCCTTTAACCCACATTTATCATGGTTAATCCATCTAGCCGATATATACCTGAATGTAATGGACAAGTTGGCCTAGTCAACCCACCTAACCTGCACATCTTTGGACTGTGGGAGGAGTGACAGAACACAGCACAAAGGAGTCCAACAAAACTGGAGCAGCAGATAAAAATCCATGTAGATACAGGGAGAATGTGCAAACTCCAAACAGTTAGCCACCCAAGCTGAAGTCAAATGCACGTCCCTGGCAGTGTGGCACAGCAGTGCCAATCACTGAGCCACTGTGCAAAACAAGTTCTTTATTGAAAAAAATTATAAGCTAGCTTTGCTTAATTCATAGGTGATTGAGCTTGACTTCCAAAGGTAGCACAAAATCTTCTGTTCTAAGGACAAACATTTGGAAGTTGTTGAGCATGCTAACTGGTAGCCATCTTTAAAGAAAAGGAATTTAAATGTGATTGATCATAATCATTTTCTGAAACTAGTTGTTAATCTATATTTGTTTTAAAAATCTAGGATTCCGAAAAGAGAGATGGCCGGATGAAAATAATTGATACAGAGGGAAGGAACAGTTCAGAATATTGCTTATGTCATTATTTAAAACAGTACTGAGCAACAATTTTTCTTTTGCAACATGAGGACCGAGGGAAACATGGGTAAGATTAGAAAAATATGTCAATTTTGCAAATAGTTTTAAAATTAGAACTGATGAATATATTTGCTAGGTTAATTTGGAAAACCCAAGTCAAAATCTCCTCCAGCTTAATTCTGTCTTTTCTGAATTACAAGGAAAATCACATAAAATTAAAGGATAAAACTATTACTGCAGTAATAGAAAAGGTATCTTTGTTTGCTCCTTGGGCATGCTATAAATTTACACCAAAGTATCTGAGTAAGTGAAATAGTCTGCTCATGGATTCAGGAAACCGGAGACTTAATACAAATGATATTGTGACTGTGTTGACTGAAAAAAACAGAAATCAAGTGAGTAAAGATACCTCAAAATAATAAATATTATCATCATGATAACTGCAATTTTCACCTATGTGACTGGAAGCCTGCACTTGGCCACTGACCAAATCATAACTGAGTGATGCTGAGAGATGGCACAATGTGAAAACTCCCCCTGATGCTTTCCACACTTCATTGATGCAGTGATAAGCAATATTCTTGGAGGCAGTATCTAGACAACTAGCAGTAAAGAATTCATGAGCTGGGCTGCACTGAAACATTTTGTGCTGATTTAATCAGCAGCCTGAGAAGCTGCTCTGCAAAAGTATGCAAGGATAGAGTGGTAATGAGCATTCTGTTAAGGCTCTTGTCAGTAACAGGCCCACGATCGTACTTGCCTCGATACACGAAGCAAACAACTTTTTAAAAAAATCCTTTTAAAACCATTATAACCCTGCAAGATCCTGACACAGACACAGTGCTGGGAATACTATAGAAACAGTTAATGGGCTTAGGAAGCCCAAGACAATGCTATAGCCATCATTTACACATCTATCATTGCTATGTCAATTTTGGATACATCTGGCAGAGCTCAAAGTTAGAGAATGATAACAGGGGATCACAATAGATTTCATTCATAAAATTCATATCAACAACTATAAGAAAAAATCAAAGAGCTTGCCTTGTACATTGTATTTGTTGCATCTTTTAAACAAGTTATTATAGGCTAAAACAAATGTAAAGAAGGTTATGATATAATTTTCTCCAAAATAAGAGGAATAACCGTTATCTTGCAATTATGGAATCATAGAATCATTATGGTGCAGAAAGAGGCTATTCAACCCATCAAATACACACTGACCCTTCGAAGAACATAGGCACATAGAGTTCTATATTGAAAGAAAAGAAAACACAAAGTAAAGATCAAATTAAAGACTTTTTCTATTTGTCATTTAGGTATTCATTGTGCAAATGCCATTAAATAGCATTTGAGACACCAGACTGTGGCAGTTTCTGAATTACATTTTCTTCACTATTCTCTGCAGGCCACTGCTGTTACTTTGATGACTGAAAAATTTATTCCACATAAAGGAAATCATAATAATTCTGAGTGATCTGTAGATCTGAACTGCTGTTTGAGTAGGCCGGTGCTTGTACTGGGATGACCCGATGACACCACAAAGCACAGTTGCTGTATGTATGCCAGGGAGCCAACCTTGTGACATCCCTTGTTACCCAAGAGGCAAGTTATGCATAAATTCCACAGCAGTCACAAGTGTGCAGGTAAAAACAAACGTTGGTGTGCGTGCCTCACATTCAATTATTGCTGACCATTTTTCATGTAGCTGTAATTCATCCAGTTTGTGAATAGGCAGAGTTTGGTGTTCAGATACTTAAAAAGCAATGCTGTCTGCCATGTAAGATGTCCTCTACACTCTCAGGTTCTGATATTAAAAAAAATCCTATAACTCTTCCTCCTTATGTTGAAATGGGATATCCATTCTGTCATTTTGCACCAAAACAGTGAAAATCATCTACTCATTTACAGTGTTCCCTCAAAAGACTGGAATATAACTTGAAAATTGATAACTGTAATAATATTCACTTCACAGATAGTGCAACAATAAAGAGTTGATTATATTTGAAACATTCTTCAACTTTTTTCGCTTCAGGGGCAAAGGTGGAATACTCATGCCGTTTGACTGCATGTTTTATATATATGTTTACCATGTGTATATATAAAATAGCATATCACAGATAGTCACATATTTTAGAAAAAGCAACATACTGTGGATGTTGGAAATCTAAAATAAAAACAGTGATGGAGAAACTCGGCAGGTCTAGCAGCATCTGTGCAGAGTGGAATGAAGTTAAAGTTTTGAGTCCAATATGACACCTCTTCCGACTTGAAAAGCGTTGGTAAGTTATGATTTTATGAAGCAAACAGAGAAGGATGGGAAGCAAGTGGAACAGATTATAATGGTGCAGAGAGCCAAAGAGAGATTTCTACTGGTGGTGAAGGGAAGATAAGGGTGTAAAAAGCACAAAAATGAAGGTGTGAACGGAGAAAATGAATGTGCTCTATTGAGAACAAAGTCAATAAGGTGCCCAAATAAGGGTGTGTGTGAGCATGTACTGCCAGACCCAATGAGTTTCTCCAGCACTTTCTGTTTTTAGTCATGTATTTTCTTTGTAGAAGGAGGGAAGATACAGAATGTCAGGGCTGAATTTTTTACTCAAGGTCAGGAACCAGACACTTGGGCTAGTTCCAGGCCTTGACTTCACACAATATGCTTTAGGCCTGTTTACTTCAATCTTAAATGCAACAGCCAATTAAAGGTCAAGGACTATGCTCAACATCCAATCAAGAATGGTGGATGGGCTCTTGATGCCAGTGGGTCAATGGTCAATAATTGACAGGGTCACCAGCTAAAGTGGGAACCACTGACTCGACATGGAGACTATAGCAGCCAATGCCAGGGAGGTTGGTGTTTATTTTTAAAAACGTCAGAAATCACGCAACGTCAGGTTATTGTCCAACAGGTTTATTAGAAAACACAAGCTTTCAGAGCCTTACTTTTTCTTTAGGTGTTGGTGAGAGAGGTAGTATCAGGTACAGAATTTATAAGTAAAAGATCAAAGGTCACACCATTGATGAGGATGTACTCAACAAGCCTAAGATGATGTTAAATCTTTAATCAGTTCGAAGGTTTTAATTGATTAGCATGTACATGTAAATCCCCAAATTCATTTGAAGTCACCGTCCTGAGAGAATTAAAGGTTTTCTCAGTGCAAAGGAGGTGAAATCTTAGGCCAGACATTGCACGTTAGGTTTGAAGCCTTCTTTAGAATCTGATTGTGTTTTGTTTTGGAGTCAGACTGGTTTGATTTCTAAAGTTGGGATTTATAAAACGCCAAATTGACTGTCTGCTGATAAATTATGTGTTTTTTGAACAAAATAGAACGTATCTGCAAATCTGTGGATGGGAAGTGGGGAAGAGCGTGTGTTGGGGAGAAATTGTGAGTCTGTGTGTATTTGATGGGGGGGCAGAGTGTGTATGTGGGACGGGGAGCAGGAGTGCGTGTGTGTGCCTATAGTGTGGCGGAGTCACCTGTTGCATGACATGAACCCAAGATCCCGATTCAGGCCTTCCTCATGGGTACTGAATTTAGCTATCAGCCTCTGCTCAGCGACTTTGCTTTGTTGTGTCTCCCCAAATCCACCTTGGAGGATGTTTACCCCAAAGATCTGAAGACGAATGTCCTTGACCGCTGAAGTATTCCCTCATTGGGAGCGAACATCCTTGTCTGGCAATTATTGCACACTGCCCATGCATCTGTTATTGTAGTGTCTGCATGGTTTCACTTGCAGTGTATGAGATAGGCAACGCTGGCTGAGTCACATGGGTATCTGCCGTGTGCATGGTGGGTGGTGTTCCCACGTTTGACGGTAGTGTCCATGACGATGATCTCTGACATGTCTTGAAGATGTTGCCATGACAGGGTTGTGTAGTGCTGTTGGTGATGTCCCCCTGCAGGCTGGCTGGGTTGCTGCGAACAATGGTCTGCTTAAGGTTTAGTAGTTGTTTGAAGGTGAGAAGTGAGGCGTGGTATTTATTCCGAAAGGCTACTCAACCACAGACCATCATCTGTTATGGGTTCAGTGGTGAGGGTTCCCTCGCTTGATCTTTACCCCATTGGCACCCATCCTTAGCACACAATGTTAGACTGAGTGTTAACCAAGTGGCATAGGTGACCCTCATTGTGGACAGGATATTCCATGCAGTGTGGAACAGGCCTTCATAGGTCCTGAAATGTATAGTAATTGGCCATAATTAGCTATCAACCAGACAGAGACCAATTTACTATCATTAAAAATTGTTCTGGGTTGGGACTGGGACAATACACTAGTATGCAGCCCAGTGGTACAAACTTGCTCCTACACCTACAAATTATTCCAACCCCAAACTGTTCAGAAATCCTGACCTTGGTCACATTTACAAAAGCATCATTAAAAGTCCAACAATCCCACTTAATGAAAATTTATATTAAATATTCAGTGTGTAACAATAGATGTGCCCATTAATAACAGGGGGATAGCCCTTATGAAATAGACATATACAGGATTAATAATATCAAATCGATTGTGAAAAACATTCAAAAATAATTATCCGAATGCTGTTGTTATTGTGAGCCAAGTAGGTAGTAATTTTTTTTATTTGCTTTCATTTATTCTTGTCACACCTACCAAGATACAGTGAAAGTATTGTTATGCATGATATCCAGGAAAATCATACCTTACATAATTACTTCAGGGTAATCAAACAGAATTCAGAATATGTTTCAGAGATAGTAGGAACTGCAGATGCTGGAGATACTGAGCTAACAAGGTGTAGAGCTGGATGAACACAGCAGGCCACGCAGCTTCATAGGAGAAGGAAAACTGATGTTTCGGGCTTAGACCCTTCTTCAGAAATAGGGGAGGGGAAGGAGGTTCTGAAATAAATAGGGAGAGAGGGGGAGGTGGATAGAAGATGGATAGAGGAGAAGATAGGTGGAGAGGAAACAGACAGGTCAAAGACGTGGGGATGGAACCAGTAAAGGTGAGTGTAGGTGGGGAGGTAGGGAGGAGACAGGTCAGTCCAGGGAAGACAGACAGGTCAAGGGGGCGGGATGAGGTTAGTAGGTAGGAGATGAAAGTGGGGCTTGAGGTGAGATGAGGGGATAGGTAGAAGGACAGGTTAGGGATACGGAGACAAGCTGGGCTGGTTTTGGGACGCGATGGTTGGAGGGGAGATTGTGAAGATTCTGAAGTCCACATTGATACCAATGGGCTGCAGGGTTCCCAAGCAGAATAGGAGTTGCCGTTTCTGCAATCTTCGGGTAGCATCATTGTGGCACTGCAGGAGGCCCAGGATGGACATGTTGTCTGAGGAATGGGAGGGTCAGTTGAAATGGTTTGTGACTGGGAGTTGCAGTTGTTTGGTGCGAACCGAGTGTAGGTGTTCTGCAAAGCAGCCCTTAAGCCTCTGCTTGGTTTCCCCAATGTAGAGGAGGCCACAACGGGAACAGTGGACACAATATACTACATTAGCAGATGTGCAGGTGAACATCTGCTTGATGTGGAAAGTCTTCTTGGGGCCTGGGATAGGGGTGAGGGGGGAGGTGTCATGGCAGGTGTAGCAACTCCTGCGGCTGCAGGGGAAGGTGCTGGGCGTGGTGAGCCTTGATGGGAGTGTGGAGGGGACAAGGGAGTCCTGGAGAGAGTGGTCCCTCCGGAAGGCAGGTAAGCATGAGGACAGAAAAATGTCTTTTGGTGGTGGAGTCAGATTGCAGATGGCAGAAGTCTCAGAGGATGATGCGTTGGATCTGGAGGTTTGACGGGTGGTATGTGAAAATGAGGGAGATTCTGTTTTGTCTGTTATTGCGGGGAGGGGGTGTGAGGGATGAGTTGTGGGAAATGCGAGAGATATGGCCAAGGGCATTCTTGACTACTGAGAGGAGGAAGATGCGTTCCTTGAAAAACGAGGACATCTGAGATGTACGGGAGTGGAATGCCTCATCCTGGGAGCAGATGCTGCAGAGGTGAAGGAACTGGGAACAGGGGATGGCATTTTTGCAGGAAGGTGGGTGGGAGGAGGTGTATTCCAGGTAGCTGTGTGAGTCAGTGGGCTTGAAATGGATCTCGGTTTCTAGGTGGTTGCAAGAGTTGGAGACAGAGAAGTCCAGGAAGGAGAAAGAGGTATTAGAGATGGTCCAGGTGAACTTTAGGTTGGGGTGGAAGGTGTTGGTAAAGTGGATGAACTGTTTGAGACACTTGTGGGAGTGTGAGGCGGCAACGATGCAGTCGTCACTGTAACAGAGGAAGAGGTGGGGTTTAGGGCCAGTGTCGGTACTGAAGAGGGATTGTTCCATGTAACCTATGAGTAGCAGGCACAGCTTGGGACCATGCGGGTACCCATGGCCACCCGCTACGTCTGTAGGATGTGGGACGAATTGAAAGGGAAGTTCAGCTAAGCAGATGAGGGTGTCGGTGAAGGGGGACTGGTTGGGCCTGTGGGACAGGAAGAAGCGAAGGGCCTTTAGGCTATCTGCATGGGGAATGCTGGTGTATAGGGACTGGACGTCCATGGTAAAGATGAGGTGTTGAGGGCCGGGGAATTGGAAGTTGAGGAGGAGGTGGAGGGCGTGTGTGGTGTCATGGACGTAGGTGGGACGTTCCTGGACAAAGGGGGAGAAAATGGAGTTCAGGGGTGTGGAGATAAGTTCAGTGGGGCAGGAGCAGGCAGAGACAATAGGTCGACCAGTGCAAGTGGGTTTGTGGATTTTCGGAAAGAGGTAGAATCGGGCAGTGGGGGGTTGGGGAATGATGAGGTCGGAGATTGTGGGTGGGTGTTCACCTGAAGTGGTGAGGTTGCTGGCTTTGGAGACAGTGGGCGGAGCGATGTCAGAGTCAGCTGTGGGCGGAGTTTCTGTGGTAGGAGGAGTTCAGTTGGTGACAGTAGGCGGAGTTGTGTCAGCATTGATGATGGGCGGTGTTGTGTTGGTGTCAGCAGTGGGCAGAGATGTGTCAGCGTCGGCGGTGGATGGACCTTTGTCCCACTCCACCCACACATCAAACGAATACCAGCCACGCTTGGACATTGAGCAGGTTTTCCCGCCTCCTCCACCGAGCTTACTTTTTTAACCATGAGCCAGATGCCAACTCTCCGACACCACCTCCTATTTCCCCCTTGATCATGACCCCACCCCAAAATGCCAAACCATCATCTCCCAAACCATCCACAGCCTCATCACCTCAGGTGACGTCCCACCCAGAGCCTCCAACCTCATTGTTTCCCAAACCTGCTCCGCCCAATTCTATCTCCTTCCCAAAACCCACAAACCTGACTGCCCTGGTCGACCCATTGTCTCCGCCTTCTTCTGCTCCACCGAACTTATCTCCACCTCCCTGAACTCCATTTTCTCCCCCTTAGTCCGGAAACTCCCCACCTACTTCCGTGACACCACCCACGCCCTCCACCTCCTCCAGAACTTCCAATTCCCCGCTTCCCAACACCTCATCTTTACCATGAACGTCCAGTCCCTATACACCTGCATTCCCCATACAGATGGCCTAAAGGCCCTCCACTTCTTCCTGTCCCGTAGGTCCAACCAGTCCCCCTCCACTTTCACCCTCACCCGCTTAGCCCAACTCGTCCTCACCCTCAACAACTTCCCTTTCAATTCCTCCTGCTTACTACAGACATAGGGGGTGGTCATGGGTACCCGCATGGGCCCAAGCTATGCCTGCCTCTTTGAGGGTTATGTGGAACAGTCCGTCTTCCGTACCTACACCGGCCCTAAACCCCACCTCTTCTTTTGCTACATTGATGACTGTATTGACGCCGCCTCAAGCTCCCACAAGAAAATCAAACAGTTCATCCAATTTACCAACACCTTCCACCCCAACCCTAAGTTCACCTGGGCCATCTCTAATACCTCCCTCTCCTTCCTGGACCTCTCTGTCTCCATCTCTGGCATCCACCTAGAAACTATCGATTTCAAGTCCACTGACTGCCAAAGGTAACTAGAATAGAACTCCTTCCACCCACCTTCCTGCAAAAATACCGTCCCCTATTCCCAGTTCCTTTGCCTCTGCCACATCTGCTCCCAGGATGAGGCATTCCACTCCCGTACATCAAAGATGTCCTCGTTTTTCAAGGACTGCAAATTCCGCCCCCCTCCCCCCCTCAGTGGTCGAAAACACCATTGACCGTATCTCCCGCATTTCCCGCAACTCATCCCCCACACCCCTTCTCCACAATAAAAAAGAACAAAACAGGATCCCCTCATCCTCACGTACCACCCCACCAACCTCTGGATCCAAAGGACCATCCTCCGAGGCTTCTGCCATCTGCAGTCTGACGCCACCACCAAAGACATTTTTCCGTCCCCAACTTTATCTGCCTTCTAGAAGGACCACTGTCTCCATGACTCCCTTGTCCTCTCCACACTTTCCTCCAGCCCCACCATACCCAACACTTTTCCCTGCAACCGCAGGGAGTGCTACACCTGCCCCTATGCCTCCTCCCTCACCCGCATCCCAGGCCCCAAGAAGACTTTCCACATCATGCAGATGTTCACCTGCACATCTGCTAATGTGGTATATTGCATCTGCTGTTCCCATTGTGGCCTCCTCTACATCGGGGAAATCAAGCGGAGGCTTGCAGACCGCTTTGCAGAACACCTCCGTTCGGTTTGCACCAAACAACTGCACCTCCCAAGTCGTGAACCATTTCAACTGACTCTCCCATTCTCTAGATGACATGTCCATCCTGGGCCTCCTGCAGTGCCACAACGAAGCTACCCGAAGGTTGCAGGAACAGCAACTCATATTCCGCCTGGGAACCCTGCAGCCTAATGGTATCAATGTGGACTTCACAAGCTTCAAAATCTCCCATCCTGCCACTGCATCCCAAAACAAGCTCATCTCATCCCGCCTCCCTAACCTGTCCTTCCTCTCATCTGTCCCCTCCTCCAACCTCAAGCCCCACCTCCATCTCCTACCTACTACCCTCATCCCAACCCCTTGGCCAGTCCGTCCTTCCTGGATTGACTTATCCTGTCCCTAACTCCCGATCTACTCTCACCTTTACTGGTTCCATCCCCACCTCTTTGACCTGTCTGTCTCCTCTCCACCTATCTTCTCCTCTATCCATTTTCTATCTGCCCCCCCCTCCCTATTTATTTTAGAACCTCCTTCCCCTCCCCCATTTCTGAAGAAGGGTTTCGGCCTGAAAGACCGGCTTTCCTGCTCCTCTGATGCTGCTTGGCCTGCTGTGTTCATCCAGCTCTACACCTTGATATCCCAGAATTCAAAATATCGTGTTACAGCTACTAGGGAGGTGCAGAGAATGTTCAACTCTAATCTATTAGAGGTCCATTCATAAGTTTGATAACAGCAGGGATGAAACTGTTCTTGAACATCTTGGTAAGTATTTTCAAACTTTTGTATCTTCTGCCCCATGGACGGGGGTGGAAGACAGTATGGTCAGGATGGGAAGGTCTTTGATTATGTTGGTCATTTTCCTGGGGCGGCAGGAAATAAAGATGGAATCAGTGGAAAGAAAGTTGGTTTTTACGATTGACAGTGCCACGTTTAGAGGTCTCTAATTCCTCACAGTCTCGGGGACGGAAGTTGCAGTACCAAGCTGTGATGAATCCATTTCTATGGTATATCTACCAAAATTGGTAAGGATCATTTTGGACATGCCAAATTTCCTTAGCCATCTGAGGAAGTGGAGGCATTAATATGATTTCCTGATTGTAGTGTTGACGTGGATGGACCAGGATAGATTGTTAGTGATATTTACTCCTAGCAACTTGAAGACTTCAACTACCTCCACCTCAGCATTGTTGATACAAAGCATAGTGTGTCCTCCATTCCACTTCCTGAAGTCGATGACCAGTTCCTTCATTTGCTGACTTTGAGGGAGAGATTATTGTCATTAAACCATGCCACTGAAGAAGGGTGATACACAAACCATTGACTGCTCCTTTCCTCCAGATGCTGCCTGGCTTGCTATGTTCTTCTAGCCTTCCGTTTGTCTACCTTGGATTCCAGTATCTGCAGTTTTTTGTTTCTATCTCTTCCTGTGCTTTGTCTTTTTGTAGTTTGAGATCCGAGCTATTTTGGTGGTTTTATCAGCAAACTTGTAAATGGAGTTAGAGCTGAGTTTGGCCACGCAGTCATGAGTGCACAAGTAGTATATTAAGGGATTGAGTACGTAGCCTTGTGGGGAACCTTGAGGATTATTATGGAGGTTCAAGAGTATCTCATAGCAAAATCAAAGGTATCAATGGTATTTCTTAGTTCCTGCTTGCTGTTCAGATCGTCTTTCCAAAATGTAGTTTCTCCAAGATTGAATTGCATCAAGACAAAAGACGAAATTGCACAAAGTGTATCTAGTTCTCTTGATTATCATTTTTTCAACTTGTATTTTTCTCTAAGGTAAAAACTAGCTTCTGCTGGCCACACTACAGCCTATGCATGGAAATTCCCAGTTCCTCTTTCCCCTCCTGAACACCTCAGGATGTGAGTACCAAGGTATCAAATCAAGTATCAGCAGGGCTGTGTGCTGTATAACCCTCTGGCCCAGCGCTAGTTGCCTTGGGGGATTGGAGATACCATATAGACAGAGAGTATGAGTTCACAGAGCTCACTGTGATAGCTCTGCAGCCAGCTGAGGAAGGAAATGCCCTGTCAGCTGGCACTTGCAGAACTACCAGAGACCGGGAATGTATTCAGCCCTGGGCAGGAGAGGACCCAAAGAAGTCAGCATTCAGGGACTTCATGTATCAGTATGGAACAGGTGTAGCAGGCAAGCATGTGGGATTCGATGGCCCTCATTGCCCTGAAGAGAGTGCCAATGTTGTAGGAAAACTGGGAGTATGCAGACTGTGTGCCTGTGTACTGTAAGTGAATGGACAGGTTCTTTCCTGACAGAAGCACTGTGTTGCTGCAGTCCCCTTCCTTCACAACTTGAATCACTTGCCATGACCACTCTGAGTTTGGTTGCAACAATTTCTTTCCCATTGCGCACTTTTGATTTGTGTCAATGCGGGATGTGGCAGCAAGTGATTCCCTGCCTGTGGTTTCCAGGGTCATTCTTACCACACCGTTGAGGCTCCCCCAACATTCCCATTCCCTTCCAAGAAGCCCAACTTGTTAACTCTGCAGACCTCACGGCTGCCCAGGTGACCACCAGAATCTGTTTCTACACCAGTCTACTTTTCCAATCAAACCCTGAGTCTATGAAGTAAACAAAATTTCAATTTTGCTGTGTAGCGCAGCTATCAGCACACTGACTCATTGATCTGTGCACGCTTGGACCTCCAACGACTGCACAACGCGAACACAGGAGGTGACCGTGCCTGGTGTAGACATGATTGCCTCCCCTCACTTCACCTCAGCTGACTGTCCTTCCCATTTCGATCCTTCCCAGTCACATTTCAACATATCCGCTTCTTGTAAATCCTAATATCTCTCCCTCCAACCCACATTTGTACCCGCCCAGAAACCTACAGCACACAGTCTCAAAGATTAACCTGCCAAGAATTAGTCCTGGGGCAATTGCCATGTTGAAGGCCCCTTCCCATTTACCTTTGATGGACAAAGCAATGAACTGACTGCTGCCTATACCTCAACCAACATGAGGTGATAGCCTCAGGCAGGATGTGCCCACTGATAGCTGCCTATACACCTTCCTTGCTGTGCCACGTCTACCTTTCAGCTTTTGTTATA
Source organism: Stegostoma tigrinum (assembly GCF_030684315.1). Taxonomy (NCBI): domain Eukaryota; kingdom Metazoa; phylum Chordata; class Chondrichthyes; order Orectolobiformes; family Stegostomatidae; genus Stegostoma; species Stegostoma tigrinum. The sequence goes on from NC_081368.1 coordinate 53,095,963, forward strand.
TAGAGCTGACTTTGACCCACTCCCTGGTCTGCAGAGGTGTGGGCATTGTGACCTCAGTTGGTCTGTACAAACTAACAGTTAAATTCCTGGAAGATTATTTGAGGTTTTTGTATTTTTCAAGGCATGATTGGAAACAGAGAAGGCAGATAGAGGAAAACTGTTTCCATTAATTGGAGAGTCCAGGCATATTCTAACATTTAGAGTGGAACATTTTATCAAGAAAGATCCACTTTGACGTTAAAAAGTAGAATCACAGAACCCTATAGGGCAAAAAGAGTCTATTCGGCTCATTGCGTCTGCGCCAACACTCTGAAGATCCACCATCGTAACCCTGCCTGAGGTTTTTACCATGGGTAACCTATCTGGATATTATAAGTTGATTTAGCTTAGCTAATCCACCTAAGCTGCACATCTTTGGTCTGTTGGAGGAAATCAGGGCACCCAGAGGAAACCCATGCAGACACAGAGAGAACGTGCAAACTCCACACAGTCTGCCAAGACTGAAATCGAGCCTGGGGCCTCTGGCACTGCGAGGCAGCAGTGCGAACTACTGAGTCACTGTTTGCCCCGCGGTGATGCATAGTGGGTCACGTCTGTAGAAGTTTGTAACTGTCTTCTGCAAATGACAATTGATTTTATGTCAGCTACGAATTATGAAGTCAGAAATCACATGATACCAGGTTAGAGTCCAGCAGGTTTCTTTGAAAACAAAAGCTTTTGGAGTGTAGCCCCCTCATCAGGTGAAGTCCGAAAGAAGCACACAGAACACAGGGTTTATAAGTAAAAGATCCAAAGGGTCACACACACACGACGAGGATGGATTAAACAAACCTAAGATGTTGTTGAACTTTTAATCAGTTAGAAGGTTTTAATTGATAAATATGTATATGTAAATTCCCAAATTTCTTTCAAGTCACTACCCTGAGAAAACTAAAAAGGTTTTATCAGTGTAAGGAAGAGGTGACATTTTAGGTCAGACAATGAACGTTGGGTCTGCGGCCTTGTTTAGAATCTGTTTGTGTTTTGGTTTGGAGTCAGACTAGTTTTACCTCTAAAGTAGGCATTTACAAAATTCCACATTGACAATTGTCTATAAGTGGCAAAAAGCAGAGGACCCAGCACCAACCCTTGTGGTGCACTGCTGGTCGCAGGCCTCCAGTCCACGGAGCAATGTTCTGCCACCACCCTGTGCCTCATACCTTCAGGCCAAATTTGTATCCGATTGGCTAGCTTCGCCTGAATCCCATGTGATCTAACCTACTAACTAGTCTACCGTGCAGAGCCTTGTCAAATACTTTGCTGAAGTCGATATAGACAAAGTTTACCACTCTGCCTTCAACAATTTTCTTTGTCACCTCTTCATAAAATTCAATCAGGTTAGTGAGACATGATTTTCCATTCACGAAGCTATGTTGACGATCCCTAAACAGTCCTTACCTTTCCAAATACATTTAAATCCTGTTCTTCAGAATCCCCTCCAACAACTTACCCACCACTGATGTCAGGCTCACTGGTCTATAGTTCTAAACTCCACTGAGTTCAGAGACAGAGCCCTAAGCTTCTCCTCATATGACAAACCCTTTATCCCTGGAATCATTCTTGTAAACCACCTCTGGACCCCATCCAAGGCCAGCATATCATTTCTTCCCCACAAGGCCTGAAACTCTTTGGAAAGTCTTCTAAAAACCTGGACGATCAGCAAATGCCTTCTTATCCTATGACTCAGATATAATGATGTGACAACAACTGTTCTTTGAAATGGTTTGGAAGAAGGAAAAAAGGTTTATTAGATTGAATCTTCAATTGAGATGTTTTTATTTGTATGAGGAGGAGAATATGAGTAGAACGAGCCTGTTCTCTCCAGAATTTAGAAGGACAAGAGGTGAATTCATTGAAATGTGTAAAGTTCCTAAAGGGCATCTTTGGAAGTTTTACTGATAAATCAAAGTCACAGTATAGATGTAGGTAAAGAACATAAAAACAGGAGAAGTCAATATGGCCCCTTGAACCTACTCAATCATTAATTAAGATCATGGCTGATCTTTAACCACAGCTCTATTTTTCTGCTTCATCCCCCTATCCTTTAACTCCCTTAAATCAAAAAAAATTGATCTCAGCTTTGAACATACTCATAGCTGAGTTTTCACAAGTATCTAATGAAAACAAAATCCAAAAATCTCACAAAACTCTGATTGAAGAAGTTTCTCCAAAATGGCCAAGCTCTCATTCTTAAACCACGTCTAAAGTTTTAGGCTCCTCAATAGGGGAAACAACCTCTCAGCATGGAGCAGGTCAAGCTCACGTCTACATGTTCCAACAAGCTTACCTTGATCTTCTAAACTCCAGACAGTATAGACCCATTCTACTCAATATTTACTTATAGGAAATCCTTTCGCACCAAGAATAAACTGAGCGCACGTCTGTTGCATTGGTTCTAAAACAAATCTACTTTTTCTTGGTTTGGTTAAGAAAAAGACCAATGACGTATGCAGTGCTCCAGGTGGGATCTCACCAAAGCATTGTGGGAACATTTCATTTCTTTGGTGCACCAATCTTTTCCTACCTCCCCTGCAGTAAAGGCAAACATGCCAGTTATCATCCTGATTGTTTGCTAAACATTGCAGGCTAACTTGGTGTAACAGGGATATCCAAATTCCTTTGAACTGCAGTACAGGGCATTAGTAGCTACTTTGTTAAGTGTTGAAGTGCAGCATTATGCCATTGAAACCTGAGAAAAGTTCAAATGGACTTCTGTTGAGGTCTGACTCTGCCCGTACTGTAAATAGTTAATGAATGGTCACATCCCTGTCTGAGAGCTGTTTCAATAGTTTAGAATTGCACCATGGTCGGCACAGACATGGTGAGACAAAGGGCCTGCTCCTGTGCTGTACTGTTGCATGTTCTATGTTTGCACATTCATGGTTTCCAGCCATGTTTTCAACAAAAGTTCCCGGAGTCCAGTATCAATAAAAACACACAGTGACGTGGAAAAGACTTACCTAAATAACAACACTTATCAATTTCTCTATTCTTCTAATCATTCCACCTTAAATTTCCCACCCTGTTCATGCCTTCTTGGTTAATCACAGACAAGCTATGTCATTGTAGCATCCTTACACTTAGCTTTGTATAGCAAGTTAAAATGGATATGTTTGCTGAAATTTTGACAAAAAACGAATCTGTTAGATGTATTCTCCATGTGAATCATCTGACCGGGAGCTCACTACTTCAGAGTTGTGTCACTAGATCAGGAATCTATAAGTAAAGAAGTGGAGGAGATCAGCATGGAAACCCATCCAACTTCTTCAAAGGTACTCTGTGACATAAAGGTCCTGTCATCACTTGGAAAGCACCTGATAGAAGGTAAATGTCTACAAGGGTAGGGTTAGGTGACAGGTGACTGGAGCAATGGGCACTACAGTGTGTCAGCTAAGTGGAAAATTGTTTAGGGAGGTCAAAGGATCATGTTGGTGGGGCAAGTTGGGGGTAATCGGAGTTGGTCAAGTTGGGGGACCAAATGTCATTGCCAGTGTTGAGAAGGTTGAATCCATGTATGGGATACTTGTGCTAGAAGTGATGTTGGTGGCATCAGGTTGGGGCTGTCACGTCCAGATGAGACGACGGGTGGGTCAGATCAGGTGTGGGTGGTGATGGTTGTCAGTTCCCGACATGTCAGAGGTTGCTAGGGTCAATAATGAGTTAACGAAGGTCTTAAATCCTGTCACCTTTTATAGGGAAAGCATTAAGCTTAAGTGAGTTGTAATTCTAACTCAAAGTTGTGGGTTTTCCCTCTAAGCTGTGTGCATCTGCTCCAAACATTTGCAGCAGATGGCATTGGCACACTGATAGTGGCATTGGCTTGCGTTTCTAGAAGTCACTGTTGTGCACCGGCCTTGGACGTCAGCGCAGCCAGAAAGAAAATTAGAGGGAATGTTGATGCTGGATAATTGCCACAGGGAAATCTGGAAATCCCAGGTAAGTTCCATCAATTCAGTTGCATCACAATGCCAGTAGGGTGCCAACATACAACTCCAGGGTCATGCAGGATGAAGCATTGTGACTGCTGTCAGGATAGCAGGCATTTACTGACGTGATGGTCTGTGATCAGCTAATGCAAATCGTAGGTACAGCTAGTGGAACCCTATGCTAATGTGGAACTTCTCCCCTTCAAGAGGTGGCACCTGCAGAACCTGGAGATGCAATAGCTTAGTGGATTAGCACTAGGCTGCTAATCCAGAGATCCAGTTAATGTTTCAGGGACCTGGGTCTGAGTTGTGTCACAGATGCCGGAGCTTAAATTCAATAAAAAATTGGAATTAAGAGTTTAATGCTGACCATGAATTCATTGCCGATAATGTCATTTAGGGAAGGAATCTCCCATCCTTACTTGGCCTGGCCTACATGTGACTTCAGACTCCCAGAAATATGGTTAGCTTTAAGGGAAATTGGGGATGGGGAATAAATTCAATTCATGACTGAATGGAATAAAAGAAATGAACTGGAGAAACAACTGTCACACTGAGAAGCCCATTATTCTGGTAAAGCCATCTATCCATTTCTATAAGTCCAGAGCATCTTGCACACAGTGCTTTAGCTTGGGTGCAAATACAGACAGTAATATCAGAATGATGTTGGTGATGCTGCCAGGAAAGATCCACTGGCATAGCAATCGATTCCATCACTTTAAGGCCACTAACAAAGCTGTCATCACCCGCCTCTGTGTCTGCAGATTCAGTTGGAATCCATAGCCATGCTCTTGGTGAAGTGTAATTGCTGCAGATGTTGCTCTTTGTTGAGGTGTAGGCAGGAAAAGTGCTCACTGAACACCCGTTTTGTGGCTTCCTTTCTTCACTTCGTGTGAACTGCTTCCTGTACTTGGCTATCATTCTTTAATTTCTAATTCATGCCAAAAGCCACTCAGTGCCTTCAAAATTATTATACTAAGCAAATTTCTATTAAGGTTTCAACAGTGCAGTAGTTCCACTAGCTCTACAGAAGTAAAAGGAATGCAAACACACCTCAAATGAAAGTTCTAGAGAGCTCCTTTATATTATGCCAATGTGGTGGTAAATGAAGGTTTGTTATGCAGCTAAATGCATGTTTAGCTGAAAGTTTTCGTGAGACTATTTAAGGGGAGCTATGAGATCCAAAGTGATTGATCATGTATTCTTACATTACAACATTAACTATGTTCAAATATGCTTCTTGGGCTGTTACGTACTTTGGGCCATTCTGCAGTCATAAACATTGGCTAAAGAAATCCAATAGTTTTTATTTTACAATACTGACTGATGCCAGTATCTGTCCTATGCTTTGGACGTACAAACACAGGAGTCTTACCTGAGCGAAGATTCGCGTTTCAAAGATGACAATCAGAATGGACTGTGCTAGAAGCCAACACTTTCCTCTACCACCTCTTCCCCGCCCCCATCTCACACACCACCACTTTCTTTGCCTGGCTTCCACAGTACAAAAATTAACAGCACAATGATTATGAATTCTGTAATTGGATTTCTAATATCCGATACATAGCTTACAGAAAATCACGCGAACACTGACAATGTGCAACATCTAGGATAGATACAGCTCCCCTAGAAACCGAATGAATCATGATCAGATCTCAGGTGCTTTCAGTGCCGTTGAATAAAACTACAATGAGCAACAAATTAAATTGATGTCTTTCCAAGTGTAGGCATAAATTTATGGGAGATAGGAAACACATTAGTCAATGCCACTTTTTGATTTTTCCATACTTCCTATTGTTTCTTACGAAAGCAAGAAATGTGTGGGAATTCAGCTGTGAAACAAGAGTCCCAGTAGCCTGTGGCACAGCATGTCAGCATTTCAACCTGCTGTGCTACCGCCTGGTATAACATCAACTTGAACATGAAGCAAGATAAATTTAAAATATTTTGAGTTTTTGGTCATGAACCAAGTTTATCTTAAAACCATCCTGAATAAAATTATTGAACTTATTTTAAAAAATGTACATTTACAATTCAATGTGCTTCTGACAGGTTAGAGCTCATTAAATCTGTTGCAGCTTTGAAACTAATTACTTGGAAAGATATTTTTAAAATCATCACAACACAGAACATTGGAACAGGGAATCATATAACAAAGAAAAGATTCACCAATCTTAAGCTATGTAAAGCAAATACATTTAAATAATGAAAGGAAGATGATTAAATTAATGCACATTCCTAACACGGATCACAACTTCCTCCACAACATTTTTTGTTAATAATGGCATGTTTGTTCCTAATGACAGTCTGTCCATCATTAAAGAGAGTTGTTGAAACTTACCAAGAGCCTCAGTGTTGCCTGCCAGGAAGTTGATGTTTGTAGTGAGATTGCAGATTTTGATAATCAACCAACTACATTGCCCCAGCCAATAGGAATATATTCTCTGCAAACAGTTGGTTGTTATTGAACATGAACAGTATGAAGCAGGCGAAGAAAATCAGAAGAAGATGGTATTGACTTTTCTTTTGTTATTATCAATGGTCTTGCTCTCATGCAGAAATGTATTTGTTAATGTTTGTTCAAAAATTGTTGCATCTTTAACAAAGAAACAATGAACCAGAAGGGAAGCAGCGTAAAAGAAAATAGAAATGGAGTTGTGAGCTCACCTTCCAACTTGTGGAATCGTTAGAATAGGAAAGCAGAAGATTCCCAAGTAATTTTGTGACCCTGACAGAATCAAATAACATGGCAGAGGTTTCATCCTCACACCATGAGTGCATCAGTTTGATGAGAGAAACACAGAGAGCACAACTGAAACATTGCTTGTAGAACAAACTTGTCTAGGGAACCAATTTACCACAACATGTAGCACCTTACCATTCTGAAACATAATTACATCTCCTGTGAATTTCATTCATTACTGTACAAGGAAGCTGATTTGGAACGTGGCACATCAATTTTTCATTTTTTGTAAGGTTAGCTTTTATTTTGTTCTATTGCAGTGTAAGCTGAAGCAAAAATCCCCATCAGCTTATAGATATACCCTGGACTAAATCCCTCTGAAGATGTAAGTTCATAGGAATTACATTGGACCTAAAATTTACTGAACTTTTGGACTCAAGAAACTGTGGGCTACAATGAATCACAGGAAAGGGCAGATGGGACAGGCTGGGTAATATGCAAGTCCAGGAGCAGATGTCTGCCTGCAGAAATTAAAGGAAGACCTCCATTCATTCTCTAGCTTAAAACAATAAAAGCCAAACTGCAGGGAACAAATAACTTCAATAACTTCGGATCTTTGGAAACCTACGGAGGTCCAAGCCATTCAATCTCCTGCCGGTGTTCAGGCACAGAAATACTGAATACCATTGTGTTACGTGCAAACCCAGTTTCACCTTTGGATATAAAAGCATTCACAACACTATTCAAAACTCAACAAATACCCATCCACGGGTAATACTGGACATTCCAAAGGATCGAAGCCACTCACCTCAGTTGAAAAACCAGTGGCACCTATTCCGGTGATCAGGAAGCTCATTCAGCCCCAAGACGAGGAACGATAGCTCAGTAGCCAAATCCGGGTTTGGCGGGCGATAAGGGGACTTCAGTTGGGTACAAGTGGACACTCCGAGCCCAGCACTGTACACTGTGATACCAGCAACACACCCCGATTCCAACCAGGTGTGAGCTCCGTGGTGGGTCCCGTGCACTCCTGTTGTGAGCGGCTCACGAGAGGAGTTTGAGAGTCCGAACAAGCAGTAGGCATGGCACACAAAGGACTCCTTGAGCCAAAGCCCACGAGAAAGGGAAAGGAGATCGTTCCGGCTTGCCGACGCAGAGATAAGTTCCTACGGAGGTCTCTGAGTCAAGGACTTCGCGAACCCTACACACCGAGAGCAGCCCTCACAACCACTGAACACCATCAACCAACCACAAAACTCCACGCAACGGCTGGAGGTGACTGAAAGCATCGAGAGAAACAAGACACCAACTGGGGATACACCAGCAATATCCACCACCATCCTGGACTGCAACCTAGTAGCGAGGACCACCAAGGGAATAAAAAGGAACCCAAGGTACTCATCAGTCAGGAGCAACGCTCCGACCTGCATCAGTGGGCACCATGAGACATACTGTTAGAAGGCCTGGCAAAGTCCCAGCTGCAGCAAGAGACTACTGACAAGGGAAAGTTGAAATTGTGTTTTCACTCCAGGGGCCACGAGACCAACTAACCTAGCTTGGCCAGTCTTAGGCTGGGGAAGGTGGGGTTCAGGGCCTAATGGTGTAGGGTACATCCAAGGGGAGGGAAGCAGGGAAGGACTTTGGGTTAGCAGGTAATTCTCTCTGTCTCCTTTTCCCCTGTTAGCACTGGTAACAGCCACCCACTGCGTCTCTTTACCCACAGAATCAAGTCCTGGTTGTAAGGCTTCCTACTGGGGTTCAAGTTAACTGGGAGACAGGCCTCAGCCAGTAATTGTCAGGTTTGATATTCACTTTTGTGTTTTCCTGTAAATATATTCAATTTGCTTGTTTTTTAACAAAGTCAGAGTTTTATTTGCCTCTGAAGCCTCTGCCTCCTGTGTTTTCCACCACACTACATTCCGCTATGGAAACCCAGTGTCAGAACTGGGGAGCTGGTGAACAATAAACAGACAGCACATCCTGCAGCATTTAACTTACCTTGTTTAGACCATCCAATACAGTCTCCATATTAGAAACTTATAATCTTGTCTTGCTTTGATCCTATTTTTCCAACATGAACTTTGTGCTGATCTCATTTCAAATTCTGACGTTAAGTAGACATAACATGCTTGACATACCCAATGAAATTTACAACATACATGAACACACGCTAACACAAACCAAAATGCCAACACTAGTTATTTGTAATTTTCTTTAAATGCAGCATCTCATGATTTTTAGGTCACGAGCCGTGAAAATAGTCCTCCTGAACAATAGTTTCCCACTTTGACATAATAACGAAAGAAGTATCGATCATTTTTGCTGATTGTGTCACAACTGAATTGCTTGGTACATGGGGAATATATATCGTTATCAGCACATATACAGGTAACTTTCCTTTGATTCCTACCATGATATTTATATCTCAGAAAACGTTTTGTTCAAATTATGGGCATCCATCATTTTGATTTGATTTTGTTGAAATCTAAGTTTTATGTTAATTGATCATAGATTTGTTAAAAGAGGGAAAGAGCCCTAATTTAAACATTTGGCCATGCTTAAAATTGTCAATATATTTCTCATTGATATCTGGAAAAAGAATGAATTTTCTATCAACTGGATTAAAAGGATGTGTATATTTTAAGAAAGCAGTCAAAAAAATGTGATAAAAGAAGTTTTCATATCTTCATGTTGTATCAGCATGAATGAACATCAGGACCTGGTGGAAGCAATAAGTTGGGGACAAATAACTCATAAATGGCATTAATGAGCACAGGGAGACGGAGTGGAAGGGCTTTAAATGTGTCCCATTAATTAGTGTGATAATTAACAGTGCAACGCCAAGTGGCATTTTATGACAGGAATAGATAGGTTTGTGCCTGTGTAGGCTGCAGTGAAGTTGCTCAGGTTGTATTTTAAACGAGGCTCTTCTGGCCTGCAGGAATACTAAAACCAAAGAAAACCAACTTTCTAGAAAGTTTGGCTCAAAACCCAGATGCTGAGGAACGATTATCATTAGTAAATCATGCAGATTCCATGTCAGGATAGAAAAAGATTTTATGATTTACTTTTTGGACCTCCGCATTGTGCCTTTACACAGTTTCTATTTTCAAAGAACTTCTTCACTGTTCCAGAATTGTCATAACATCATGCTGCAAATTAGAAACCTGCATATTTAAAAAGGGACAGAAATCAAGTACAACTCTAATTTTGACAGCTAATATTTTGAAAAAAAAAACAAGGACCTTGATTTAAAGCCAATACATCTGGGAAGAGAGAGCAATTAAATCAGCAAAGTCCATGTGTCTCACCATCTGAGCAGAAATACACCAGCAGCCATTTTGTCTGGAAAATTGACTTGGATCAGAAAAAAATGGCACTATGGCTACGCCTGAGCCAATATGGCTTTCTGAGGTCACCACAAGGCATTTGTTGAGTGGATGGTGAGAAAGTGGAGGTTCTGTCACCTGCAAAAGACCACAGGGTGGATGCAGCAATGAGGGCAGTGTCAACACCCATATTTTACACTGAAATACTATCACGAGTACATTAGGATGTTTTTTGTAATCTTTACAACCTTTTTAATTCTCATTGAAATACAAAGACAAAGGCAATTCTCCTCTGCTAACTCCCAATCTTCAAGCAGTCTCAGGGGCATCATATTTCGCATCATAGAATCCCTTTAGCCTGGAACAGGCCATTCAGTCCAACAAATCCACACTACCCTTCCGAACAACATCCAACTCAGGCCCATCCCCGTAGTCTATCCCTGTAACCTACATTTTCCATGGCTAAATAAAAACCAAAAGAACTGTGGATGCTGTAAATCAGGAAAAAAACAAAGTTGCTGGAAAAGCTCGGCAGATCTGGCAGCATCTGTGTAGGAAAAGGCCGAGTTAACATTTTGGTTCTGGTGACCCTTCCTCAGAACTGTATCTGAGGAAGGGTCACTGGACCCGTAACGTTAACTCTGTCTTTTCCTTCGCAGATGCTGCCAGATTGCTGAGCTTCTTCAGCAACTTTGCTTTTGGTCCTTACTTTCCATGGATAATTTACCTATTTACACACCATGAACACTATAGACAATTTAGCATGGCCTGTCCACCTTTCCTGAACATCTTTGGACTGTGGGAAGAAACCAGAGCACATGGAGGAAACCCGCACAGATACGGGGAGAATGTGCAAACTCCACGCATACAGTTGCCCAAGGGTGGTCCCTGGTGCTGTGAGGCAGCAGTGTTAACCATTAAGTTATCATTCGCTCACCAGGCATTGTAAAATATTTCCATAGTATCATAAATAGTGCTTCTTTGAAGTCTAAGCCTGAACTCAGTTCAGACTTTTAACAATGTGTTAACAAATTTCTGAATTACTTACTCAATGACCTGACATGGCATAAGAGAAAGATCATTTTTCAAGTGCAAGCCAAAAGTAAATTGATTTAAAGTGGAATAGAGGATCGGGAGTGAAAATCGTTATTGCAGTTTTAAATACCACTGCCCTCAGTAAGGGTTGTGTTTTCTTTTATTACTTAGAGGTTTTGACAAATTCAAAGTTTATGTGGCCAACAAAATAATTAAATCAATTTTATTTTTAGATAAACAATAGTTCAGGTAAGGAGAAAGCTTAAATTTGATGAAGTGGGTCTGAACTATTTGGGCTGTGTTAATTTTGCTGTGTTTCATTGAATGTTTCTCTCTACGAGGCCAAACTATGTTTCTCACAGTACCATCCTAAATTTGGATCATTCACTACAGACCCCAACCTCATGGCTCTCCTCTGGTCTGATGCTGTCTGTTTCTCCTACTTGCTGTAGCCTGAAGAACTTGACACTGGCTTGGTATTCCAGAATAGACTGACATCTCTGGCACTCACCATGTTTAAATTCCAGCCAAACATCTAGTTAAGTATTTGAGGGCTGTCCTTCCTGGGAACAAAGTAGCCCAGCGACAACAGTTCCAAACACATGGTGGTCACAGCACAGGCATTTCCACACACACACACACACACACACACACACACACACACACACACACACACACACACACAGGTCTTTAGGTACATTCAGTTGAACACCTTCTAAGTCATTGGCCCTCTGTCAACAATGCACACTGCAGACCTGCTTCTTATCATTGTCTATTTGGGGATCATAGACAGACAAACAATCCAAAAAAGAACTTTTATTTTCTTTCATCAAATGAAAACACAAACCAAATATATAAATGAGGCGTGGAGCTGGATGAACACAGCAGGCCAAGCAGCATCAGAGGAGCAGGAAAGCTGATGTTTTGGGTCTAGACCCTTTTTGAAGAAGGGCCCAGACCTGAAACGTCAGCTTTCCTGCTCCTCTGATGCTGCTTGGCCTGCTGTGTTCATCCAACTCTACACCTTGTTATCTCAGATTCTCCAGCATCGGCAGTTCCTACTATCCCCCAAATGAATAAATGTTGCTATTTACCTACAAAAGTGCTGACATGAAGACCAATGACTATTTTGCAAACTGCTGTCTGCCAGGTGTTTGCAGCATCCAGATCTCTCCTTCTAGACCTATGTGTCAATCTAATCCTGTCTGAACTGTAGCACCTTGTGCTGCTGAACTTCATCCCAGACAATGAGATCTTCCTCCTCTGCAGTGTCTGTGCTCTCGTAATTCTCCTCCCATTCTGTCAAGCCTTCAGCGCCTATCATATCACCCTTCAGTGGTTGCTGCATTTGTGCAGAGCACAGCATGCTGCGATGATGTGGCACATTAGTCTGGTGTGTACAACAGGGATCAAAACCAGACCAAGCAGCTTTTCAGAGATCCTTGACTGTGCTCCACCGCACAGCTCTGGTTGAAGCATGGGCAGTATTGCATCTGCCCTCTGCATAAACTAGGAGGTTGTACAATGGTGCCATGAGCCATGGTACATTGGGTAGCTCGAGTTGCTGAGCAATCAATGTTGTAATGCCCAGAAATCTCAAAGGCAACAACTACATGAACCTTATCCATGATGTAGGAGTCACGAAGTCATGGGAGGAGGCGACAGTCTAGTGGTATTATTGCTGGACTGTTAATCCAGGGACTCAGATAATGTTCGCGGGGCCTGGGTTCAAATCCCATGTTGGCAGATAGTGGAACTTGAATTCAATAAAAATATCTGGAATTAAGAATCTAATGATGACCATGAACCCATTGCCGATTGTTGGGAAAAACTCATTTGTTTCACGAATGTCCTTTGGTGAAAGAAACTGCCATCCTCACCAGGTCTAGCTTACACGTGACTCCAGACCCACAGCAATGTTGTTGACTCTCAACTGCCCTCTAGGCAATTATAGATGGGCAATAAATGCTGCCTAACCAGTGATACCAACATCCCATTAACAAATAAAGAAAAACAGTGGGCACACACTTCTAGGAGATAGAACATGTGACCACAGATCATTTACCCATTCAAGGAATAGAAGCCCTTGCTATTGAGGGATTCTGCAACATTGCAATGCAGCCCTCTCAGTGCCACATGGGTGTCATTGACAGTACTCTGCACTGTCCTCAAATTCAACTGCCCAGGTTGTAGCACTGACCTAGTCATTGGAAAACAAAATGAGCCAGTGTGACCTTGCACAGTTGGCATCAGTCACCGACCTGCTGTGGGAGCATGACTGAGAGAACCCCCACAGGTCTCTCCCTGGAAGGAGTCACTCACATGGGAGCTCAGAGCAACTGCCTCTTTCACAGCCGCAGGGAGAGGACTCCCCCCTCCCACAAACAACTGCAACCCGACACCCGACCCCACCCCTCGTGCAGCACTAATGTCTCTACACAGCAGCTGCTACAGTTCCGTCACAGTATCCTGGGACATGCAGTAGCTGCTTTGACAGTGCACCTCGCATATCCTGATGAAATCAGTTAGAGAGTAAAAGGTCCCAGGTCCTCCTGTGACTCCAGTGCATCCATAGGGTCCTTGGAAGTAGTGTGTCTGTTGTGAACAGTATCAGCCTCTTTTAAAGTCAGTGTTGGTAATGTCTGATTTGTTCAGATCTCTACATGCAGTTTGCAAGGGCTCATGACAAGGTGGACATCATTCACAACCAGCATTTGAGCCCAATGTAAACACATTTACATTGTATAGATTCGACTCTAATGGTGATGTGATTGCCAATGAAATGTACCTGCGTTTTACTAATGCATGATTGGTGTCTTGCACCTTTAATGGCCTCCCATCCAACTAAAGTGGAGCCTGCACTTTTGCCAATCAAATTGACATTGACTCCACCATCCTGGACGTTAACTGAACTATTTCCTAGTTGGAGGTTATTTCTAGTAAATAATAAGTGATGGCAAGGAGCATGCCTCATGGTGGGCATCATCAACACCAATGTCAGCCTGATCACCAGGTAACTCACAACCCCAGAGCCTATGAGCATCCTTTTACCTTGGTCTACACAGACAGTCCATTTCCACCAATCCTCACCATGTGGAAAGCTCAGGCTCCAACTTTCAACTTATCGACCAACCTCCAACTATACAGTTCAATGACACCTACTGTCTCCATGTACAGTCCCCCTGTGGAGGCCATGATGGTGGGAACTGCTAATGACACCCCCTCCCTTGGCCTTCCACGCCATCACATTCTGCACTGCTTACCTCCATATGCCTCTATTTTCACCCCATCACCGTCTTCTTAAACACCTAAATAGCTGCTTTACTTCTGCACCTTAAATTCCTCGACCCACTATTACCGGAGAGCGTTCCTTCCACTCCCATGTCCTTTCTTTCCCCATCTACATAACTCAAAATAAACACGCTCAGCAGCCCCTGTAATCCACATTGACAGAAAGGGCTGAAAAGATCTGTACAGACCTTGACCACTCTCAAATGTAGCTTCACAGCTGACAGTATGCAATTCCCAGCTTGCTTCTGATGGTCCTACAAGACTGGCTGTAAGCCACATATCAGATTGGATTTGGAAGTATCTGCTGACTGTGATTGACCAAAGTTGGCAAATGGGCATGGCCAAGCTCCTAGGCTGTGTTCAGGTTCTACACCTGACGGATAGGAACCCTCCTTGAATTGATAGAGGACTGCCTCACACATGCTTTCAATCTTGGCGCTTGATTCAAGAAAAAAACATGCAGTGTATTTGTCACACAGGCAGTTGGCCCATGCTGTGGGTGTGAGATGTATGCCACAGTGAGACAACCTTGGACTAATCACGGTTGATGAACATGACAAACAGACTTGCTCTGTCTGTGCACTAAACAAAGTGTGGTGGGCATGCTGTGAACCTCCAGGTAGGTCCAAGGATTGCGAGAGCAACAAGATCAAATAAGCATTCCTGAGAAGCAGCCTGATGGATTTTGTGAGCTGGGTGCTCGTCCCTGTGTGCGCAGAGTCCTTATAGCAGTGTTTTAATGATAACTGTCAGTGCACTAAAAAAAAACTTTCCAATGGACAAACAGCTTACACATGGATCAGCGAAATAGCATGAGAGGTGCGAGGGTCTGCCAATTATTGAATATCATAGTCTGTGGATGAGGGTTGCATGTGGCTGACACCCTGGAGAGTCCCCAAGGTATTGTTATCCAGTATCCAAGAAAACAGTATGGAAGACCAAGCAGCAGGCTGCAATCAACAGGTACCTGACCTGATTTCCATGCCAGAATCGTCAACATGTAGTTTTCCTCATGATGGGTGGCAGGATAGGAATCTGCACATCAATGAGATGAGTTGCATTGTGCTCATGATGCTGTTAGCAAGCAATGATCCCTGTTAAAAGACACCTTGTTGCTTCCTAGTGAGAATTTTGCCTCGCCACTTGGAATTTAGTTGGAAAATGCAGCCACTCTCTCCTGATATCAGGATAGTCCTAATTGGAGTTCTTATGTGACTGTCCCAAGTTGCTTGGAATGGGCCATGCCATTCAGGCCCCTCTTAAATTCTGCCCATTTGATCTAAAATACTACGGATGCAAAAAAAAAGAACTGCCCAAATGAAGTCTTGGAGCAGGACTGTTATACGGTCATATCATTGAAAAAGTCACTGAATTTTATTCAGCGAAGCAAATTTGTGAAATTTCTTCCAAAACATCTTTTGGAAGTGTTTCAGCCATTTTAGAAAAAAAAGTCCTAATTCATGTCTATGAAGGTGCCACATTTGCTGAGGGAAAGTAACCTTCTCATTGAAAACCGCAGGACCATCAATAGCTTTCTGTTTTAGTGCAACAACAAAGATTCAACAACAAGTTTAACCTACTAAGAATGCCACAAAGTAAGAAAATGAGTGTTGTTTAAGGAGATTAACATCTTAGCAACATTGTTCCAAGTCAAGAAAAAGATCAATGACTTGAAGTACTTATCTATAATTAAGCAATGCTCTGACAGCATTTCTTTTTCAACAGAACAATCTAAGCTTTCAGATCCATTTGATAAATCAGCCAATTTAGCAAATGAGAAAACTACAGTTCCTAAGATTTATTTATTCATTTATTTATTCCTGGGATGTGGGTGTCACTGGCTGGCCAGCATTTATTGCCTGTACCTAGTTAGCCTTGAGAAGCGAGTGGTGAGCTGTCTTCTTGAACAACTGAAGTCCGTGTGTGATGGTAGACCCACAATGCCCTTAGGGAGAGAATTCCAGGATTTTTACCCAGCAACAGTGAAGGAATGGCAATATATTTCCATGCTAGGATGGTAAGTGACAGGTAGTCATGTTCCCCATGTATGTGCTGCTGTTGTTCTTCTAAATGGAAGTAGTCATGAGTTTGGAAGGCGCTGTCTAAAGATCTTTGATGACTTGCAGCAGTGTATCTTGTAGATAGAACATACTGTTGCTACTGAGCATCAGTGGTGGAGGGAGTGGATGCTTGTGGATGTGATACCAATCATGTGGGCTATTTTGCCCTGGATGGTTTCAGGCTTCTAGGTTTGACACAAAAACTAATGCAGAGTCTATAAAATTGTTCACAAAACATTAAGTGGCAAAACTCCATTTAATGTAGATAATTCTGCAAAGCATATTGACTACATGAAGCATAACTAACTCTTTGACCTAACAATAAACTGCATTTGACTATGACAAGAAATATTCCCATGCAACCAAGTACTGCAGCACCTTGTCACAAATGTAGTTTCAGAACACCATCTCAGTGCAGGCAAAACCATCCATTTCATGATCGGTGCAGTCATTGTAACAAAATAGTTTGTTTTCCATGCTATAGTCTGAAGGATATCCCAAGCAACAAATTAATTAATACTCAAACCAAAATGTACATTGATGCCTTGGAAAGAACAAAGAAGAACATGTCAGTGCAATATGGGAAACAACTTCATTGCATGATAAGCATGTACCTAAAACAAACTTACTTCACTCATCCATAGGAGATGGATGTTGTCTACATAAATATTTATCAAACCAAAGTTAAGGTTGGATACTGACGCCTGTGTCATGATTATCTTGGGTGATACTCCATAATTAGCAGTGATAAACATTTTACCATTTAAAGTTGAGTGCATCTACAATTAAAAGGATACTGCATGTCAGGCTGACATTGAAAACAGAATCACAGAAATGAGGATGAAGCATACTCCATCAGTAATCAACAATTTGCCCCATTGAGTGAGAAGGCATGCTTTGCCCTCGATCTCCTGCACAGAGTACAGAAGCTCACACAGACTGTGAAAAATGTCTTTCAGACTCAAGGTCCTGAAATTTTTTCTTGACTGAAAAAAGATAGAACTCCTTAGAAAGTCACCATGATGCTAAACCAATCTGTCGCCCATTAACAGAAAAAATAAACCATTGCCAGACATGGTCAATATGGGATCTTTCTCCCCAGTGATTTTGCCTATAGAACAGTGCTGGGGTATATTCATAGTTCCCAAACACAAGGGCCCCGTGAAATTCTGATGAAAGTTTGGCTAAACTCTCCACAAGTAGAATATTTAGGAATTTGGATGCCAGTAGGGGGTTTCAACAGGTCATTTTAAATGAGTTATCTCAACTCCTCATCAACTTCACTACACTTTTCAGTAGACGCTATTTCAATAGACTACATTTTGGCATGAGATAATTGTTCAAATAACATGTTGGAAAGTATGTAGGAACGAGGTGGTATTTTCTGGCTTGTCGACAAAATCCTGATCCATGCTGAAAGCTCCATGGTATGAAATTGCGTCGTATCTTGAAATGTTTACATGCAGCATGGCTTAGATCACATTGTTGGCAAGTATGGATGATCCCCAGAAACACAAGATGGTCAAAGAGGTTAACTCTAAAGTTGATAGATGATCTGCAATGGTTTCTCGGTATGATGAATTAATAGTTGCAAAGCCCTTGGGAAATCTTTTAAAGAGGCCTCAAACGTGGTACCAGGATGTGCATAAGAAATAGTCTTCCAGAAAATTAAGGACATGCTGACCTCTACTAATGTCTCAGCCCATCCGTGATTCTCAAGATTATTGCTGTTTATGACTTATTCATTGACATTGGGACAGTACCTTGTCAGGCTTATCCATAAGGATATGAGAGCTCAAATATGAAGCTTCAAGAATGCATTGGGAAACAGAAATCTGACACAGTACCATAGAGAAACAGATGTTAGCAATAACATGGATATGTTAGATTTTGAGATTTAGGACACAATAAGCTAATGAGCAAAACTGAGCATTCATAAGGAACATTCTATTAGTTTATTAAATTTTTAGAAAAGCTTCAGTTTAAATATTATGCACTTGTTAATTAAGGAAAGAAGTGTACATCCATGACAGATTGTGTCAGGGCAGGCAATGTCCCTATCAAAAAGGGGTCTCTATGAGGAGATGGCCTCCTTATTAACAATGACGCAAGGTCCTTTGTCAGACCTTCTGCTTCAGTCTTCGCCATGGTTCATGTGAAGGCGCACGTGAGCTTTATTTTATTGCATAGCAGAAGTGGGACAGGGGAGGGCATATGTTCAAATCCTCTCTCCCAGTAGGGAATGAAATCACCAAGGAAACTGTTCTTACGTTTACAGTCCCAGCACGGTCGATGTCACTGGTTGGACTAGTTGAAATTGTAGCTATCACTTCTCGATGGTGGACAATTTGTGTCTGGTGCATTCCTTCTTTTGTTATGCAAGCAGTTTGGTCTACTTCAGAGGATGTCATGCTTTTCATTGCCAAATTACCTTTTTTCAAACCCCTTGGCAAGTTTTCCCTTCTCTGCTCTTAACCCACTGTTTCTTTACAGTGATTGCCTTATTTGCTTTTTTTTACAGTATGCACATTTATCCATCTCATCATAATTCAGCGTGTAAGCTGTAACTTTCTATTTCCAACTTTTCAATCTGTTCTCTTGGCATTTTGTGTTTTTTTCTTCATTCAGTTATATGGCACAGAGATATACACTACAGACTAACATACCCCAGACTTTTTCTAGCTCAGTTTATAGAAGAAAGCCCATCAAGAGTATATGTGGAATGTCCATTGCAGATGTCTTCAATCTCTAATAGAGCTGTGATTGTGGAGGAGCTGCTATTGGTATTGTGACATCCCCTGTTCATTATTGAGAAGGAGTAAATGGGTGATTGAGATAGTGAAACTATCAGCCCCTAGAAATAACGTTTATCAACGACTAGTCAGAATCAGGAGGCAGCTCTTATCAAATCCTTGTCAGGCAGCTGCCTCCCTCAAATGGAAGATGGACCAGGAGAGGAGGACAAAGATGAAAGGAGCCTTTCAGCTGAAATTAAAGCCACAGCCTTCACCATCTCAATCTGTTATGTGTGGTGCATATTTTTGTATCTAATTATTATATGCATCATACCTAATTTGTTACTTCTTCTGTTAGAAACTACTAGGAAATTCCTCCTGAATTGTTAGTTGCCTGGACGAGGTGGATGTGTTCTTGAATCCCAAAATCTAATAGCTGGTGTCAGAAGGCCCATCCACTGGAGTGAAGTCTTAATTGGCTTGAAATTTTGAAGATAAGAAGCATGGACTGTAGTTAGACCGAGGAGCAGAAAGAGGTCATTCAGCCCATTGATCCTGCTCCACAATTCAATAAAGTTATGGCTGATCTGATAAATCTCAACACGACTTTCCTGCCCATAACTATTGATTCCCTTACTGATGAAAATCTATCTCACTTTGAAAATACTTAATGACACAGCCTTGACAGTGCTCTGTGGAAATATTGCCACAGGTTCACATGCTGCAGTGAGAAGTTTGTGTAAGGGACAGTCAGCCACATTAGACTATGAAGCATGTGCAGTATGGCTGTGACTGCTTTGCCTTTACATTGCAGGTGGGGGGCAATGTTAGATTGCCACAGTTTGTCTGGGCCTTTCAAAGATGGCACAATTACAAGGAATGCCAATCTTTTGGCAAATGCCTGATGCGTAGCAAGATTGTCCAGGAATGATGCACAATAAGAAAGTGGACATGGCTCTATAGTAGCATGGGAGGTGAGCTTGGTAAGGTATGGCAAGAGAACACATCAGGCTTTGTGGCAATTTCTCTTCAAAAAAAAACTCAGCGAAACTCAGGCTTTGTCAAAAACAACCCATAAGATTCAGCACTAGGTAATAAAATGTGAGTCTGGATGAACACAGCAGGCCAAGCAGCATCTCAGGAGCACAAAAGCTGACGTTTTGGGCCTAGACCCTTCATCAGATGAAGGGTCTAGGCCCGAAACGTCAGCTTTTGTGCTCCTGAGATGCTGCTTGGCCTGCTGTGTTCATCCAGCCTCACATTTTATTATCTTGGAATTTTCCAGCATCTGCAGTTCCCATTATCTCAGATTCAGCACTAGGTAGCTCATGTAAAAATCCATTTAACTGTTCATCAAATTTGTGACAAGGTGAAAAATATGTGGGGAGGAGTGTTGTGCAGAGGTTTCCAAACCTTGCAGTGATATGTTGGATGCAAAAGAACTGGTGGACTGTGAAAAATCTTCGAGAAGGAAGGCAAGGGCATTGAGTTGAGGAACTCATTCGATAATGATTGAGCTCAGCTACATTGGGTGCTACAAGGCACAACATCATTGACACCAGCTTCAAAAGAAGATAGATAAGTGCAAAGGCATTCATTGACTGTTAAATAGCCTTTCGTGATAATACTGAAACCTGGCTGGCATTGTGGAGATGAAATTCTGTATAGCACTAACTATAAAAGGCACAGTGCTGGGGAGTTCAGACATTCTGAGAAAGAGCCATGAGATCTTTGGGACATGAACACATGAAGTAGGTAGAATTGTCCTTCCCTTATATAACACCAAGATCACATACTGGTATATCTTCTTGTAAAGAAATATTTTGTACAAGTGAATAATCGTAGTGTTACATTCAGGTCTAATCCTGAAATCAGTTTTCGACTTTGCTTTCTCTTTGATCAGTTTGTTATGAACACAAACCCATGGTGTGACATCAAACCACACAATAAAAGGGGGTTAATTTGTTCCAGGGTTGCTGTTGCTTGTCTTGCTCTGCGATTTCTTTCTCTGCACTTTCATCCCTACCTGTCTTATTCTTTTTCTCCCAGCTACTCACACATATTAGCTCATGAGCATCATTCATTTTTCTCAGCATGCCTCATTTCAGTATCACTTCGCCTACATTTCTCTTGTTCCACTTTGCAGGCAATTCTATTGCTTTTCTTGTGATTATAGTTTTCCTTCCTCCATTGTTTATTCCATTGCTTTTCATATGATGTTCATAGCATCTTCCATTTTGGCAAAGGGTCTGTACTGAAAATCTTTGATCTCTGTTGCGATTGCCCGGTGTGCGGTCTTTCTTCCTAGCATTTTCTGTTTTTACTTCTTCTAATTAGCAGATCTGGCGAGGAAAATTGGTGGCACAAAATTCTGGCAGTATTGCTTCTTGAAATGTCATTTCTTCATTTTCATCCTAACATGACAGGTTATTATTGCCTTTGGTTATCTGAAATGAAAATAACATGTATAGTTTTGCAGTATCCGACTTGTTGAGCATTTCATACCTCACACACTTTGTGAGAGGACGTGTTCAGTTTTGTTCTGAATTTTTCTAGCCTTGCTTTGTGATAGATCTAACTTGAAACATGCAAAGAGACAAAAGAAAAACCCTTAACAGCTGTGAAGGAAATACACCTGCATCCCTCCTGAGCATTTCATAACTATTTCCCGTACCAAGGGGAGGAAGTATTCTCTTGCATTCAAAACACAATGGCACCCCATCTTGAAATAGAACCAGCAGCTTCACTTTGATGTTACCACATACCCTTGAATCACTTTAGTTTTGGCCTAAAGAAAGTTGGGCTGGTGTAGCTCTGGCCTTAGAAGAGTGTACTATTAAATAAGTCTTCCAGGATTTATTTAGGAAGCAAGGTCAGGTCTTGTTGTGCCTTTACATACTTTTGAAAATGAATACCATATCCTTTCAAATTGACCCATCAGGATAATTATTATGATTTGTCACTTCTCTTTCACAGTAACAATCTGCAGGTAGCCTTTAAACTTGAATTCTTATTTGATGCCAAGTTAAATCTTGTTTATTTACATCAATTTATTTCAGTCCATTATAGTTTTTTGCATCACCCCTAGCATTTCTTTGGAAATCGATTTGACCTGGGCCAACCACTTTTTTTTTTCTTCTTAATTTTTGCTGTTTTTTCTGTTCTAAATATTTTGGCCCTCACATTCTAAACTGCTCTGATCTTAGATTTTGCTTCCTTATAATCTTTAGAGAATCTTAATTTGCTACAGCTTCATCATAAATTTTGACAGCGCACTCACAACAACAAACAGAATACCTATCCTTTGGTTTCCTGGATCTTTTCAATCTCCCATAGGGTTCCTTCTTAAATGTGATAGAATAACTAAATCCTGGATCTTATTATAGCCAAACAAATTTGCTTTATGCAAAATGATTTTTATGAATTTTGTGAATAACTCTTGCATATATATACTTGGGCTTTTGTTCAAATCCTGATATTTCCAGAAGTCAACTGGTTTACCTGGTGCTTTATAATGTACAGACCAATCATTGATTTGAATAGTGCAATTAATTAAGTACAAACCCGACTATTTCATGTTGGTACTAATGCAGTTTTCATGCTGCACAGATTGAATTATCAAAATGGCATAACTATTACTGTTGAACATATCTTTAGAAGAGCAGCTTCCAAACTGCAAGCAGCATTTGTGGTAGCAAACTCCCTCCTCTCCTGATGCAGTAGCGACTATTTACTCCACTCCACAGGCATTGATTTCAAATCGAGTAAAAAAAAACTTTGTTTCTCTCTCTGTCTCTTTGAAAGTGTCAAGTCTGCTTTGGGTACCCAAGCATCAGTGCGTTTCTGTAAATATTTGATTCAGAGTATTCAGAAATCAATTCTCCCGATGAAAGAGCAGCACTCAATAAGCTTATGATTTCAAATGAATCTGTTGAGCTATAAGCTGGTGTGTGAATTCTGACTAGGTCCACGTTAGTCCAAAACCAGCACTTGTGCATCATTAGATCATCAAGGTGTAGATCAAAGAGAAATATCTTAGTATTTATACTGGCTGGAATTCTGTACTTCAGTGCCAGGTATAATCATCCTGGTACCTGGTGTACATTTCACTTCAAAGTCTTATCCTCGGAGATTCTTGACTGATTTTATTGCATCACCTGTGGTCTGTTCCACCAGTGCAGGTATGAATTTCATGAATTGTGACTATAGTGAGATCTGTGCACAGTGGTACACCTGCCACCGATGGATAATTACTATCTATAAAGTTGAAGACTTTCAGAAGACAGGGTAAACAGCAGTGTGATTCTGCCAAAGCATGACATTGATGATCTACTATATGCTAAGCAACACTAAGAGATAAAGCAACAACTAGTTTTTTTTTCATTTGTTCCAGATATACCTCCACATATTGGGTGGAGTATGTTGCCCAAACAGTTGAGGTTTCTTGGTTTTTCCAAGAAATTACTTTAAGAAAACAACTATTCTTTTCACAGCAAGTTTTTATTTTGTGTATCCATACATTTGTGTTCTGCAATGTTATTGTGCTTAAAATGAAATTTTTAACACAAGTTTTAGGTACCAGATATTATTTTAGGCCTTGTTTGTTATTTATATTAATGGCTTGGATGTGAGCGTACAAGGTATAATTAGTGCATTTGCAGATGATGAAAAATGTCGGTGCCATTGATAGTGCTGAGGATGGTCTCAGGCTACAATCTGAAATTGATCACCTGGTAAATTGACAGAGCAATTGAAGATGGAATTTAATACTCCTAAGTACAAGATGATGCATTTTGGGAGGTTTCATTTGGGAAAGACATACACAACGAATGAAACAAAGACCCTTGGTATACAATTCCTAGATTTCTGAAGGTGTCAGCATAGGTAGATAGAGTGGCGAAGGTGGCATACAGGTTGCTTGCCTTCATTAGCTGAGGCAAATAATATAGGAATAAGGAAATCTTGTTACAGCATTACAAAACATTGGTTAGCCTACAGATGGAATACCAACTCTGGCCGCCACACTATCAGAAGAACTGGAGACGGTACATAGGAGATTTATCAGGATGTTGCCTGGGATGAAAAGTCTCAGTTATGAGGAAAGATTAGCAAGGTTGGATCCATTTTCCTTGCAACAGAGGAGGCTGAGAGGAGATCTGATTGAGGTATACAAAATGATGAGACTTATAGACAGAGTAGTGTGTGAGAACCTCTTCCCTGTGGCAAACATGTCTAAAACCAGGGATTATAAATTTAAGATGAGGAGGAAATAGCTTAGAGGAGGTCTAAAAAATATTTTTTTTTCACTGAAAAGATGTTAGAAGTACATGCTGCCTGAAAGGGTGGTGGAGGCATGTACTCTTGCTACATTGAAGGAGCAGCTAGATGAGTATTTAAAATGCAAGAACACAGCTGGCTGTGGCCCAAGTGCAGTTAAATGGGATTAGTGTAGTTTGGTTGGCATTAGACATGATGGCCAAAGGGCCTATTTCTATGCTGCATGACTCTATAACTCTATT
Source organism: Stegostoma tigrinum (assembly GCF_030684315.1). Taxonomy (NCBI): domain Eukaryota; kingdom Metazoa; phylum Chordata; class Chondrichthyes; order Orectolobiformes; family Stegostomatidae; genus Stegostoma; species Stegostoma tigrinum. The sequence continues at coordinate 53,120,580 of NC_081368.1, forward strand.
GCAATGCTGCTTGTTTTGTTTCAGCTTGTCACCTGGACCATATTAATTTTCAAATTATAAAGTAGATTCATGTTAGAAACTACTTTAGGAAGAACAGCTGTAGCATATCACTCTTAAAGATGTGGAAGCAAATGTTACAGGAGAACTCTTCCTTCATAGAAGTGCAACCTGGTAAGCAAGCATTTATTGTTACCTAAAAACCACAAACTACTTAACAGGCTATAAATTTATTTGCATTTGTCAATGATGGAAATGGAAACAAGCGTTTCCCAGATGTAAAAGCATGTGTTTGAAGTGATATGGAAATGTATGACTGCAGCAGTTAATGGGACTTCATGGATTGAATAGCTCAGCATATTTCACAAAGAATAATCAGTCATGCACACAACTGAGCGAATCACATAGCTGTTCAATATATTTTATTTGCTCTTCTCCTTTTCCAGACTTGGCAGACACAAAGTCAAAAGGAAAACCACACAAGAATTATGCTTTAAACTACCGAGATTGTCAGCAGTGCTATCGCCGCATTGAGTCAGTAAATTGAAAACTTCAAAGTTCCACTCCAGAGACTTGAGCACAATGATTTACACTGACAATCTAGTGCTGTGCTGGAGTGCTGAACTGTCAGACATGCTGTTCTTCTGTCAGAATGGTAAAACAAGGTCTTACCTCCTCTCAGCCCTCACAGCACGATCGTGGAAGAAAAGCAGAGGAGTTCCTCCTGTGATAATGGGAACTGCAGATGCTGGAGAATTCAAGATGATAAAGTGTGAGGCTGGATGAACACAGCAGGCCAAGCAGCATCTCAGGAGCACAAAAGCTGACTTTTCCGGCCTAGACCCTTCCTCAGAGAGGGGGATGGGGTGAGGGTTCTGGAATAAATAGGGAGCGAGGGGGAGGCGGACCGAAGATGGAGAGAAAAGAAGATAGGTGGAGAGGAGAGTATAGGTGGGGAGATAGGGAGGGGATAGGTCAGCCCAGGGAAGACGGACAGGTCAAGGAGGTGGGATGAGGTTAGTAGGTAGGAAATGGAGGTGTGGCTTGGGGTGGGAGGAAGGGAGGGTGAGAGGACGAACAGATTAGGGAGGCAGAGACAGGCTGGGCAGGGTTTGGGATGCAGTGGGGGAAGGGGACAAACTGGGCTGGTTTTGGGATGCGGTGGGGGAAAGGGAGATTTTGAAGCTGGTGAAGTCCACATTGATACCATTGGGCTGCAGGGTTCCCAAGCGGAATATGAGTTGCTGTTCCTGCAACCTTCGGGTGGCATCATTGTGGCATTGCAGGATTACAAGAGAGTTGCAGTGGGAGAGAGATTCCCTGAGGTTGGTCCGGAAGGAGGAGGTCATCCCAAAACCAGCCCAGTTCGTCCCCTCCCCCCACTGCATCCCAAAATCAGCCCAGCCTGTCTCTGCTTCCCTAACCTGTTCTTCCTCTCACCCATCCCTTCCTCCCACCCCAAGCCGCACCCCCATCTACCTACTAACCTCATCCCACCTCCTTGACCTGTCAGTCTTCCCTGGACTGACCTATCCCCTCCCTACCTCCCCACCTATACTCTCCTCTCCACCTATCTTCTTTTCTCTCCATCTTCGGTCCGCCTCCCCCTCTCTCCCTATTTATTCCAGAACCCTCACCCCATTCCCCTCTCTGATGAAGGGTCTAGGCCCGAAACGTCAGCTTATGTGCTCCTGAGATGCTGCTTGGCCTGCTGAGTTCATCCAGCTTCATACTTTATTACCTTGGAGTTCCACCTGTAGTTAGATCAGGTCTGCAATAGGTAAGTGGATATTAATAGGGTTTCATTAAGTATAGAAAAAGAAAGAATATCTCCCAAATCCTGAAGTCTAGACTCCCAGTTCCATTTTTAAAAAAAAATTATACACACATGGGATGGGGGTGTCACTAGCGAGGTCAAATTTTATTACCCAGGATTTCTCCCCCATCCCTAATTACCCTCAGATTGAGTGGCCTATTTGGTCATTTCAGAGTTCAGTTAAGATTTGACAACCTTGTTGTGGCTCTGGTGTCACATGTCGGCCAAAGGAACAACAAAGGACATTAGGCGAACCAAATGCTTTCTTCCAGCAATCGACAATGGTTTCATGGCCACTCATTAGATTATAATATCAGATGTTATTGAATTCACATTCCACCGTCTGCCATGGAAGGATTCAAACCCAAGTCCCCACATCATTACCCGGGTCTCTGGATTAATAGTCCAGCGATAATACCACCGGGCCATAACCTCCTCAGGTGATCTGTTGTCACCATGACATAACTCCATTTGCACATGCTCAGGAGTGATTCTTAGTGGTCTGACCACTATTTATCTTGCAATCAATATCATACAAGCAGAATACTTTGTCATACTCACACTGTAGTTTGTGGGAGTTTGATATTGTCAAACTGATCTTCACATTTCCTATATAATCACAGCGACTAAACATTAAAATCGTATCAGTTGTAAAGCCCCTCAGAATGTTCTCAGCTAGTAAAAGTTGCTATGTAAATTCAAATCTCACTTCCACAGCCCCCAACCTTCCTTTCCTGCTCAAAAACGAGCTTGCTGGAAAAGGTCAGCAGGTCTGGCAGCATCTGCGGAGGAGTAAACAGTTAACGCTTCAGGTCCGGTGATCCTTCCTCAGATCTGATGGTGACTGTTTTCTCCTCCGCAGATGCTGCCAGACCTGCTGAGCTTTTCCAACAACTTTGTTTTTGTTCCTGATTTACAGCATCAACAGTTCTTTTGGTTTTCCTTTCCTGAGCTTTCACCAATGTGAGCACGACATTGCACGTGGCTAAAAGTCACAATGGCGCTAAGGAGACATCGACTACTAGACACTAGAGAACCAGCTGGTCCATGCTCAGTTAACATCAATCACCTGAATATGCTTAACTCGCCAAATAATGTGCAATTAATAGATTATCTTCCTTGCCTAAAAATAAAAAAAAATAGTCTTTATATACAAATCAATTATGTTTTAGCTGGGTTTGGTTATCTCAGTTAGCTGAATGGCTAATTTGTGATGTAGAGTAATGCCAACAGTCCGGCTGATGTTTGCATGAAAGACCTCTTCTTCCCAACATTGCCCCTCACCTGAGGCATGATAACCCTCAGGTTAAACCATTACCAGTTCTTACAGTCGAATGAGAAAACAGGAATATGGTGACTTTACCTTTTGGCTTATCCTCAAATCAGCTGACAGCCAGAGAGATGTCATGACTGTGAGTCATTTTCTTTTCATTTACTCTTTGCCATTAATTTAATACTTTTCTGTCAATCATCACCCATCTCTCTGGCAGGATGTTTAGAAATCAACAAAATGGGCAAATTGTTCATGTAATTTGAAGATAATTTGCTTATTTTCTCCCTGGCTCATTTATCCCTAAGTAATATTTCTTGTCCAATGTTATTAGAAACACAGGGTTTCTAATACAATAATGTCCTGATTACAAACTGCAAATCAACTGATTTTCCAAAAATAATTGCCTTACAAGCCCCAGGTCAAGTTTCATTTTTGTACTTTTCATAAATGATTTATACAACAGCATAGATAACTCACAAGTGACTGCAGCATAATAATAAATTATTTATACCAGTTATTTTATACAGAATCACAATTCCTTTTAATTATCTTAAAATGTTGTCTCTGATAAACATAAAGCAAGTCATACTATCATATTTTTAGTGATTGTGATGAGCTCAGCCAGGTTGATATTGTAGAATATGAGCTCCCTGCCTGGACTGGGTTAACAGGCCCAAATCAGGGAGCCCTGACTGACAAGTGTGAAAAGGAGTGTCAGAGGTTCTGCTCTCTTGGAGAGCTGGCTCTGAGGAAACCAGACCAGTGTCAAGTATTATATATACACATATAAATAACGTGTGACTTTGTGACAGGATGTCGGCCTCTGTGGGGTTATTTCAAGACTCGCTGACTTTGCATTTCTCTGTCAGGAGATTCTGACATCATTCTGTGCTCAATAGCATTGACTGCACGTATTCATAATGGTTTGTATTTCAAATCAATCAGTCATTATAAGTTGATATGTTTCCTTTCATTCTTCGAAACTCCAGTGAATACAGGGCTAGGTGACCTCATCTCTCTTCATACAACCCTCCATATTTACTCCCCTTTCTTACATTTACTCCTCTCCTTTCCGACTACCTCTCTAGTTATCCTGCGCCTCCTTATTCCCCCCTTTTTCACACCCTATTTCTCTCTTGCTTTCTCCTCTGCCCACACCTCTATCTGTTTTCCCAACTCTAACTGTACTGCACCTCAACCTTTTCTACATTTTTTCTCCTCAATTTCTCCCAGTGTCTCTCCTCCTCATTTCTTTTGTTCTCTCTCCCCCATTCTCCCCTTTTCACTCCTCCGTCCAACCCCCTTCCTTCCCTCCTTCTTCTGTTGAACCTCTAACCTCTTCCTCCCCACTTGACTCCCTCTTCCCCATCCCCACTCGCACTGCTGCACTCACAGCTCCCTCAACTCTTCCTCCACCTCATTCACTAACCTTTTCAGTTTCATTGTCCTGCTCTCTTCACCCTTCATTCCACTTCACTCACCCCCCTCTCTTTCTCTCTCTTTCTCCCCCTCCACTCACCCCCCTCTCTTTCTCTCTCTTTTTCCCCCTCCCTCTACTGCTTCCACCCTTCTACCTCTCTCTCTGTGCCCTATATGTCCCACTCCCCTCCATTGTACCCTCTGTCCAACCCACTCCTCTCATTTTATTTGCCTACCTTCCTGTCCACCACTTCTGCGGTATTCTTCTCTCCCATCCTTTACCCTTCAACTTCCCCTCCCTGTCTCCCCTGTTCCCTTCTCTTTCCTGATCTCTCACTCTCTCCCCTCTCCAGCCATCTCCCCATTTCTCTTTCTCCACTCTTTCCTTCCCTTTTTCCTCTTTTTTTCTCTTCTCTATCTCCCTCTCTTTAATCCCCTCATCCAGTTCCAACTCTTCTCCTCACTTACACACACACACACTCTCCTGTCCATTGCTCCCATTTCACTTTCCCCATGCTTTCCACCCTCTCCATACCCCTAAGCACCAATGTCATGCCTTGATCTATCTTAAAGGACAACATGCGTCCACTCAGTGATTTAATTTTCCAGCTGGCAAATGTCCAAGACAGTAATTATACCCTGACAATTTAATTCTTTCCTCCTATTTTTCATACAGGTCTCAAAAGATTTTACTTCTGACTGTGGAAGAAATATGTCTATCTTCCAGCTTTCACCTTTTAGCAATCATTCGCTGCTACCAATTCACACACGAGATAACCAGATGGTAACGGACAGAACTGGAATCTATCCTTTACTCACTCAGAAGCTCTTGTTTGTAAAGACATGCATCAGAATAATGTACCCCGCAACCACAATAATCTCATTTTCATTCTGCTCCTATGTTTTGGAGTATAGGTGAATCTCCAGTGAATACTACCCCTTGAATATTATTAAACACCTAATTAGTATGGGATCAACATCAAAATCTCAATTTTCAGAGCACAGATGTATCAAGCAAATGATTATTAACTTTGTTGCCAGGACAAACAAATAAATCACATTTCCTATGGACAACCAGAGAGGAAAAAAATAACATGTCAAAGTATTGATTCTCAAATATTCACTGCATTATTGATGACACGGATGTGGCCATTTAGCTCCTGCATACAGTTATCTGTTATCAAACTGCAATAGGTTACAACTCAATCAACAAAGATCTCATGTGAGGCTACCAGCATTGGGTCGTACTTAATGTCGGAATTTCAGACAAGAGTCGCGATGAGTTTATTTTAAGGCAAATCATTCTGCCCCCATGATTTGTCTCACAAAATAAAAATTGCAGGATTGGTTTCTATAAAGCTGAGACTGTTCTCAAGCCTCTGCTCATGATCCCTTTTTGTAGATGTTATGGTAGTGTCAAGCACAAATATAACGAGGTTCTTGCATCTCCTATAATCAATCTTTGTCAAACACATTATAAAGTGACTTGAGGCAGCTTGACGAAGGCTTAGACAGTGTATGTCACTGTAAGTACCTTTTAAGAAAATCTTATGTTACTAGAGATTCAAAATGGCCTGGCTGCCTTTTAATCAGTCGAGCATCAAGTCATCACTTCTCTGGCAAAACCACCAGAGAAATTATGGGATAGAGAAACCTCACTGCTCTCCCCATGTTTCCATGAGTTCACATGACGCAACAAGCAAGGGTCTCAAAAGACAATAGTACACCCCAGTGAAAAAAAAACAAGCCCCTGATCCTGGTGATCAATTGGCACAATTCAATCCCAAAATTTCTCTTTTAGTCCTAAACCAGCTAACTGCATCAGATTTTGTTCAAACCATCACACAATCTTTGAGTCCATGGTTGGTAGATTTTGCTCTGAACAGAAAAGGAGATATGTTGGGGCGGGGTAGATAAGTGACAAAATAAAATAGTCACTGATGAAATTCAACACAATTACCTAATTTAGAAATGTAATTGAAAACGTGTGAAATCACGAGTATCGGTTGTATGGGTGTGTGGTGGTAGGTTATTTTACAAAAGAATCTCAAGAATCTCGAAATAAATCAATGATCATTTATTGAGCCGATGTTGGGAGAGCCCACACCAGAAAAGATTGCAACATAGCACTCCAATTTAATGAGGACTCAGATACTTAGACATCGTAAGTCATGTAGACAGTGCATTACTCAAAATCTGAAATGGTCTCTTTCAGTCAGACACCCTTTTTATTAAAAAAAAACCTTCTAAAAGATGCCTCTTATCCCTTTCTATCTTCCCAGGTGCTATTCTATCTCTCCTCAAGCCTAATACATTCCCATCCTTGACAAAGCCCCATTGTTTTGTCTTTCTCAGGGTCATCCTCACATTCTATTTCCGAATAAGGCATAAGAGTTAATGTTGGTTCAGCCACATTGCACTTTCTGCTGCATCAATATCTGAGCATGTGGCTGCAATTTCTTTTTTAGCCTGTCTACTTTCTTGAATAAAAATGAATGAAAATGAATCTTAAAGGAAGTGTGCGATTATTGCTATGAAGTTAACTAAAACTTTCTACCTCATTGAAAGATTTAAGCATTGTCATGTGTATTTATTACAAATACTGTGCTGTTTAGTGTTGCCATGCTCCAGAAAATAAACCAAAACACAGAATACAGAGCCAGAAAAACAAGCTTAGAACCACAAAATTCATCTTTATTTCAATAAAGTTAGGTAGTCTTTGTATTAGCTTCCACTTCCAGCTCAGCCATTGGCCTGGACTCAAGCTCCTCCACCCTGATACCTCGAGTCCCTGCTGTTAAACAGGTGACACAGCTGCAACCCACACTTTGCTGCACTGTCGCCACTGAAACAAAGGGTTGCCACTCTCGGGCTCCATCTTGCCTCCACCAACGTCATCAGCATCACTGACTGAGCTGTTGCTGGGGCCATATTCACCACGGCCACTAACAGGCACCCAGGCCTAGCTGCAGACCTGGAGCCTCAGCTCGACCTGCAAGCCTGGACCTGGGGGTTTTAGCCTACAAACCACCTCTACCCCACACTGCACACCCCCACCAGGCTCCTGGCACAGACTTTGGGCTGGGGTGGAGCTGTGTCTCTCTCGCTCTGGTATTGCTGCCACCACTGTCGTCAGACGGCTTCTCCTTCAACTCTTACTTGGCCTCACTGCTCCCCACACCGCTGTCTTCATCCACCATTCAGTGCAGGGCCCACTCTAGTCAACGCTGCTACTAAGGCAAAAAGGTAAAAAGACTTTAAAGAAAAAAGAAAATAAGCAGCAAAAGTAAAAAAGGCTGTGAGAAAAGAAAAGCAGATGGTAGCAGCCCCAAACTCAGTCGCCCGAAAGCTGCCTCTCCATTGTTGCCATCTTTATAATGTCAACAATGTTAATATTACCATCTTGGTTAGAAATTCACTTGGATCTACAGGTTAACTCATACTGTATGCAAATATACCCTGAATAGGTGGATGAAATTGTGTTGTTTGTGCAGAAGTAAAACAAACGTTTGTGCGACCTGCATGAGATGAAGCTGAAACGTGCTCAATCACTTAATGGCTGGCCCTCAAGCTGATTTGTCTACTTCACAAGATAAACATTCTGAAAACTGAAGTGTTAACCCCATGACTTCTAAGTTTTTATTGATCAGACTATATTTGAATATAGAATGAAATATCCATTTAGCTTCTCTATTGCTTGACAGCTGCATAAGGTGTACAGTGGCAAGAAAACAGCATTCCATTAAGAAAGTGGATTGGTTACTAAAATTCAATGATTTGCGTTCTGAAATTTGATATTCCTGTTTGTGCCAACGCTTTGCACAAACCTCAATTTATCAATCCATCCAGACTAATATTTGGGAGTTCAATTATCAATTTGTAAAATGTGCCTTTACAGAATTAATAGTTTTAAGAATGTCACTTTATTTTCAAGAAAGTCAAGTGATTTGAATAACAAAATATTTGATATTTTGTAATAATAATAGCCTAATAATGTGCCTGTCCAGACTTATACAGCCTTAGCAATACTTCTCTGCACTTCCAGTGCTCTCAAAATGACTGGTAACATTGCATTTGCTTGACTTATTGCTAACTTAACCTGCATGTTAACATCAATAGAATCCTAAATCCAGTGTTTTTTAGCTATTTATTCATTATCTTGCAGGATGTTGGTGTTACTGGCTGACTAGCATTTATTGTTCATCCTTAGCTGCCCTTGAGATGGTGGTGGTGAGCTTCCTTCTTAAACTGTCACAATCCATCTAATGTGGGCTGACCACAATGCCATTAGGGAGGGAATCCCAGGATTTTGACCCAGTGACAATGATGAAACAGCAAAATATTTCCAAGTCAGGACGGTGAGTGGCTTGGAGAGGAATTTGAAGTTGGCGATGTTCCCATATATCTGCTGCTCATGTCCTTCTAGATGGAAGTGGTTGTGGGTTTGGAAGATGCTCTTTCAGGATCTTTGGTGAATTTCTGCAGTGCATCTTGTAGACAGTACACACTGCTGCTATTGAGCTCTAGTGGTGTCGGGGCTAGATGCTTGTAGATGCAGTGGCAATCGAATGGGCTGCTTTAGTGTCAAGCTTCTTGAGTGTTGCAGGGGCTGCACTCAGCCAGGCAAGAGGGAAGTATTCCATCACACTACTGACTTATGCCTTGTAGATGGTGGACAGGTTTTTAGGAGTTAGGAGGCATGTTACTTGCTGCAGTATTCCTAGCCTCTGACCTGCTTTGAGGGCCATTCCATTTATGTGGTGAGTCCAGTTGAGTTTCTGCTCAATGATAATTCCCAGGATGTTGATAATGGAGGATTCAGTGATTGTAACACCATTGAATGTCAAGGGTCAATGGTTATATTGGCTCCTATTGGTGATAATCATAGCCTGGCATTTGTGTGACATGAATATTACTTGCCACTTGTCAGCCCAAGCCTGGATATTGTCCAGAACATGATACATTTGAACACGGGCTGCTTCAGTGTCAGAGGAGTCGCTGAACATTGTGCAATCATCAGTGAACATCTCCACTTCAACCTTATGATGGAGGGAAGGTCATTGATGAAGCAGCTGAAGATAGATGGGCCTGGGACACTACCCTGAGGAACTCGTGCAGAGATGCACCGGATCTGAGGCAACTGATCTTCAACAACCTCGATCATCTTCCTATGTGTCAGATGTGAATCCACTCACCAGAGTTTGCCCCTGATACCCATTAATTCCAGTTTTACTAGTGCTACTTGATGCCATATTCATTCAAATGTAGCCTTGATGTCAAGGGCTGTCACTTTCACTTCACCTCTGGAATTCAGGTCTTTCATCCATATTTGATCCAAGGCTGTTACGAGGTCAGGGGCTGAGTGGCTTGAAATTACATGAAGTGAATTGAATTGGCTGAAGACTGGTATCTGTACTGCTGAGGACCACTGGAGGAGGTTGAGATAGATCATCCATTTAGTACTTCTGGCTGAAGATTGCTGCAAAAGCTTCAGCCTTACTTTTGCACTGATGTGCACTGGTCAGGCCACTTTTGGAATATTGCGAACAGGAGAATGAGGTTGAGAAACATATCAGCCATGGTTGAATGGAAAGCCAGACATGATGGGCTGAATGGCTGAATTCTGCTTCTACATCACATGGACTTATGGGTGACAAACGCCGTCAACCCATCAACAAATGTCTGATTGGTTCCGATGCAGCTCAAAAGCTTGTGGGAGTGCATAATACTGGCAAAAATGTTTGGGCCTTAACAAGGGCAAACGATGTTTCTCTCCAGCAAAATGCCCAAATCCTGAAGAAAGCTGATAAAGAAAACTTTTGCTCTCAATTTGCTGTAAGACATAGCCTTGCAGCAGTAACTAAGAAACTTTGCAGTCAATATATCAGTCACCTGTACCTCCTCTGAAGAAGTGAAAAGAACCTAGAGGATAGAGATTGAAGAACAGAAAAACCTAACAAAGAAAAAGGGTCATCTCAGTGAACTCACTGAACTAGAACCATTGAACTGCTTTCACATATAACACCAGAATGCCTGTATACGTTTACATAGAGATGGGTTTTTAAACAAATTAGAATTTTAACTAGTAGAGTTATAGGTCAATAGTTAATACTTGTTTACCTGAATGTATTCATTTGTAACATACAGTAGTTACTTTTAACCACAGAAACATGGCTCATATTTTCTTCTGCCTGGATCCATCTGATAGCAAAATTGGGGGCTAATTTGGGCATATTACTTTTATTTGTTTGAAGACTCCCACTGATAATCAGACGTGGCATCCAGTGAGACAAAAAACAGTGACATTGTCACAGTGGATGGTGCTAACTGCAATCAAGTGCTAATGCTCCCATGTACTTAAGTCATAATGCCCCAGAAATAAGTCATACCTGAAGTGTACATGCATATTGCAATTGTGAGATTACAAAAGATTGTAGGGATTGAAAGTAAGAATCAGTAGGGTTTAAATAAAACTTCCTTCTGAAGCCCTGACATACAGGAGCTATAGACCTGTATTTGGACAAGTCAGTCACTCACTCATTTCGGTTGCTGTTTTAACTGGGATGCCCTCAGCAATTGTGTTTGAATTTCACTCTATCCTGACCCATTCATAACACGTACAGGTGTCATTATGGTTGAACTTTTGGATGAAGTGACAACATGACAAAGATGAGGTCTTGCAAAGTCAAAGTCATTTTGGATATTCAGACATATTTATTTTTCACTCCAACAGGAATCAAAGTGGAATACAATTAAAAAAGAAAATTATGATTTAATCTCTCTTTAAAACAGTTATACTCAACATGGCTGGCCAAATTTAAATGTGTGGGTCTAGATTATGCAGCAAGAGTAAAGATTGTGCCAGATGGTGTTCAATAAGCAACAGATGGAATATTAATGAGGCCATTTGAACTTATAAATCAACACTTGCATTTGAGTTTTGATTTATGTTTCCTATATTATCCACCGCACTATAAGAAAATGCAAACTATGTTAAATGTAATGAAAATGTAATTCTGCTTGTCCCGTTTTTAACCTCCATTTTATTGTTTTTAGTTTTCTGACTCCACCTACCTGTTTTATATCTTCCTTTGAATTCTAATTTTTTAAAAATCCTTGATTTACCTACTTTCTTACTGGCTCCCACTAATTGTAGTCACATCGTGTTTGGTGGAGCGATTCTCACTGTGAGGCCAAGTGAGTTACCTTGCTGAATCTAGCCAAATGCATTGCCTTAACTGTTGTCGTTGCCTCAGCAGCGAGTATCCCTTCCAATTTCTGCATCGTTTCTGGAACAACTCGCCACTCAGCGGAGATCCCAGAATTGATCAGCACCCCTGCTATTGGTGCCATATTTCAAAAGGTCTTTGTGACCTAGACAAGTACAGTCAGTTCAGCACTGACCTACATGCCTCCTGATATTTTTCCTGGCCTTGGGGGCAAGGGGAAATCAGCATTACTTTGCTGTCCCCACTACCAACTTTGCTCCAATATCTCACACTCTCTCCTACCAAGATACTGAAGCAGTCCATGCCCAAATGCAGCAATACCTGGTCTGGGCTAACAAGTGGCAAGTAACATTTTTTTGCTGCACAAGTGCCAGGCAATGGCCATCTCCAAAAATAGAGAGTCTAACAATTGGTCCTTGACATTCAATGACATCACCCAAAAATCAACATCCTGGGGGTTATCATTGACCAGAAAATTACCGAGGTTAACTATGCAAGTACTTTGGTTACAAGAGCAAGTCAGAGGCTAGGAAACTTGCAGTTAGTATATCACCTCCCAAACCCCCAGTGAGCCAGCCCACCAGCTACAAGCCATAACTGACATTCTTCACTTGCCTGGATGAATGAGATGTATCAACATTCAAGCAGCTTTGCACCCTTTAGGACAAAACAACCCATTTGATTGGTTCCACACCACCATCTCTACCAATACTACTCAGTAGCAGCTTTGTGTGCTATTTACAAGATGCACTTGAGAAATTCACTGCAACTCCTTATCAGCACCAGCCAAACCTATGACAACTTGCATTTAGAAGGACAAGAGCAGCAGATACATACAAGCATTACCACCTGTGATATCCCCTCCACGCTACTTATCATCCTGACTTGGAAATATATATCTTTGTTCCTTCACAGTCACTGGATCAAAAACCTGGAGCTCCCTCCCTAATGGCATTGTGGGTGAATCTGCAACAAATTGGATGTTACAGTTCAAGAGGTCAGATCACCACCATTGTCTCAAGGCCATCTTGGGATGGGAAATAAATGCTGGCATCTCTCAGCTGAAATTAAAATAAAACTCACCATAGCCGAGCAAGAAGCTCATCATCCAGCTTCAGATAAGCTCACAAGACATGGCAAAATTATGTCGATACTAAGATCAAACTTCTCACCTGATTCTGCCCACATCTCGCCATATCCCAGGTATTCACACGCCCATAAGTTTCTGTCCATTAGTTTGGAAATAGAAATAAATTTGGAAAGAGGTTTAACAAAGAGGAATGGACTCTGATACCTTTGATTGAACAAAGGTAATTTTCACTGAATTCAGTCATGTCATTAGAAATCTTTTTCCAATGTTTTAGAAGAAATTTTAATGAAAGCTATATTATTGATTCGGTCAGGTTTAAAGGATTAGCTCTAGATACGGACATACTACTCAATGTTAGTTTGAATTAGTATATATTGCCCACTGGCAATATACACTAAATTGTTCACTACGTTTTGACTTCGCTTTTAGACAATCCTAAGATATGAAGGGCCACATTGTGACTTTTGAACTGAAGGGACAATAGGTTTGTATTCAATATGCTTACAAGGATTCATAGCTGAATAGGCTGCCAGTGCTATAAACTATTCAAAACAAAGTATCTGACATTTAAATATAAGTTTCAGTCCAAAAAGTGTGATTTGCATCATGTTTATTTGGAGGGATTCCTACCTTGAGGTCTACTGAGATTTCACACTACATCTTACCAAATACACCTCACCATCTACCCATAGGTCCCAATTGGACTCATCATGTCTGACCAATCTTAAAGCACCGCCCCTGGAGCAAGTCACCCCTCAGGAGGTATGTGCCGAAAAATTGGCATCCTTGGCACCTGTGCTATCTTCAAAAGCCTGCTGTGCACCCAGACAAGCTTGGCAGTGTAATGGGACAGCAGCCAAAAAGGTCATGGTGCATACGATGACACTTCATCACATATAAGCATCGTCACTTTTTCACCATCGGAGCACACACTTCATTTCTCTATAACTCCTGGCATCATTGCAGCCTTTCTGGGTCATGGCTACTGCATACCCAATGCCCAGGTAGACCCAGTGGCATTCATTGTCCAGTAGGAGAACATCACATACAGGTAAATAATTGGATCCGTGTTATAAACATAAGGAGCAAAACAAGTTCTCAGGTCTTAGAAGATTAATTTGCAGCATACCCTGCAGTTGAGGGATGAACAGACTTCTCCACACGGAGAAACACTCTGAATCCTGATAGCGAAAGCCAAATGTCTATCATTCTACAGCCTCAACATATGTAACAAATTGCTAAAGGCCCCACGCTGTTCGAGTGGCTAACACATTACATTAAAAGGGTGTGTCTGCAGCACTCCAAACCCCTTCTTATCTCTAACCTACATCAGTAATTCAACTCCTTTTGCCTTTCACCTCTTCATTTGTACATGATTGCTGTCAACTTCAGCATCTTTGAGATGTCATTGTTCAATCTACAAACACCAGTGTTAAAGCACAAATTGCCTTTGACTAGTATGTGACCCCGAAGCATAGCAAGTGGACAAAAAAAATTTGCAAATTATATGCAGCTCATTTTTTCAGATGGCTGCTTCATGCATTTGCCTTTTCAAAGTCCTCGGGACCAGCAAACATGGATCCCACACTTTTGTCAAAGTTACACAAAGTCCACACACCTTGAAGATTGTCTCACCCATTTTCTAGTGGTATGTCACATCTAGTGAACAGCAAGCGATGGCTGGGAGCGCAAATTATTGGGGACCATGAGCACCAGGACCCACCTTGCTGTCAGTAACCAGCCCCACCACCCCCAGCCTGCAGAGCCTCAAGGTCTCTATTTTACCTCACACTACTCCAAATGCCACCCATCTCCATCATATAGAGACCCATCACTCTGAACCTCACTGACAACTGTCCCCTGAACTTCAGCAGTACACTTTAATAGTGCCCAGTCTACTTCTCAATGCTTCCCCACCTTCTCCAGCACACCATGCCCTCTAAGGGCATTCTGTTTTCCTGCATATGCCAGGAATTCACCTCCCATCGCCATCCTTGTTCCCACCCCTGCAAATACCTCTGTTCCCACCTTGACCTTTCCCACCTCTTCTGGCAAGAGTTCAGTTACATCAAAGTTGTGTATGAGAATCTTTCAGGAGCAGTAATGTGTGCTTACTCTTAAATATAGCCGGAAGTCTTACAAAACACTGACACATGGCTCAAATGAAATGTAATTTGCCTTTAAGTAATGCATAATAAACAATAAATAAGACTGAGTCGTCTTCTGACAAAAACAAAACTGTGTGTGTGCATCCTTCCCCACTTTGTAGTGGTAACTCAGACTAAGTCAATGAGTTGTTGATGGTCAATCTACAAATGGCATCCCATATAGTTCCAGCTAATATGACTACAATCATATAGCAAATGTGGATGTGTCTTTTTCATTGTCTTTAAGCAAAAAATACAATTTCCTTTGAGAACAGTAGTTTCCAGATTTATATTTGCATTAAGCAACTGTGTTGATTCCAACTCTTTACATTATCTTTGGGGAGTTGAATTGGAGAGAAAAACACCAATAGTGAAAGCCAAGGATAATGTTTACTTCAAATCTATTTCAACAATCAACACGCAATCCTTTGAAAAGTTGGCTTTCCGCCAGACTCAAACCTGTCTGCTCTTTCTTTTTTGGTGGACATAAATATGAAGCTTTGCAGATTGTATACAGTGGAAAGAGATGGTTAAGGTTCCTTTCTAATCTTCTGACACCTTAGATCAATTTGGCTGCACCAGCAATGGTGAAAATGTTTGTTATTATTTTGACAGTCTTCTTGAGGCTTAGAATTGTGGGCATGTGTAATGACTGGAGAAATTACATTTTCTGAGCCACCAGTGTACTGTACGTTTCAGAAGTAATCACTAAATGAAAAAAAGATTGATTTATCATTCTTTTATACAGAAATACTCTCAAATTCACATTCCTAAAACTGCATAAATGAGGCAGAGATGAAAAAAGAAATGCAAATACTGTAAATCAAACAAAAATAACAAAATATTATAACCACATTAGTTAACATCTGAGAGGGAACTGATAATATTGTGTTTTGAATTGACATTTGTCAGAATTGCAAGATATGTTATCCTTATTGATCAGCATGCGAGAAATATTTCCTAATTCGATGCACTGACTTTTACCCAGCTTTCATGATTGCTGCTTACAAAAGAAAGCAGAAACATCAAACAACGGCATTAATAGAAAACCAACAGTGTCAAGGCGACTGAACGTTTCAAATCAATGTACATTTGTCACCATAGCTCGACATATTTCTTTTAGAACCATGATATGTTTGATGAGATGACGTGTACTGCCCTATTGTATTAATCTCAAAGGAGAGCATGTGGAGTTGAAGGAAATTTATTTAAGCATGGCTCAAGAATGGACACAGTTGGGTCAACGTTCTTGTAGCTTGAAATTGCAATTATTTGTGAAATACTGAGCAAGGAACAATACTCATCTAACGTATTTGTTAAAAAGAAGTAATTATTTGGGCTAGGCAGCAAAATTACGTGATCACATTCTTCTTTCTTATCCCTTTCCTTTTTTTTCCATTTTTTAAAAAAATCCAGCCACTTTTTAACAAAAGTTGTCTATAGCCCCTTCAGGTACACCAAAATGTGAGATTTGCAAACAGTTCTTTCCCTATTTCTTTCCCAGTTACCAGCTGTGGAAACAGGCAGAAGCCCTTATCAACAGACATTAGACTTTGAATGAAAGGCTATGACTATTGCTATGAAGATCAGGGTAGATCTGCATCCATTAGCAATCACTTACTTTTTATTACGAGGATATTCATAAATTAGCAAGTCAATGCATGTGAATATTCATGCAATTTCAAAATACATGGCAAAACTGGTCAACTAACTCAGCACAGAGCAGCAGCCAAATTATAACTGCCCTGGTTTTTTTTTCACCTGGGCTGTGCATTCACTCAATGCTCCACGAGATAATTAATTTGATGTTTTGTAGCAACAGAAACTGAGTTCTGAAAACAAGTTGTATCAAACTAAAAATGTTATTTCTGCTTTTCTTTTCTCCACCATTGCCAGAATTGCTGAGTTTCTCCAGCAATTTGTTTTTGTTTTAGATTTGCAGCATCCAGAATATTTTGCTTTGAGCTACTTTCTCACAATCAGCAATTGGAATGCACACCTATTTTAGGTTGCACCTAATGTTCATGTGTAACGTAAGTATTGTCTTATGTAATAGGCATTAACATGGACACTCTGCAGTTTTGAATAACTTTGCTTTCATTAAGATCAGTCCTTTCTATTGTGGAGCTCCAGGCAATTCAGGAAACACGTCTAAAAATTTCCTCTTACTAAATGTTACTTATTCAACTGTACAAAGATACTCGCTATTAGGTTTTAGGTCCCGTCATAATTATCATTTAGATTATTATCTAATCTCCAACTACGGCAAAATTCTTGTCATCAAGAGTTGTGTCATTGCACAGGGCGGACTGACACAAACATCCTGTTGAAAGTCATGTATAACGGCATTGATGTAAATATAATCTGTACGGAGATGGAACCAGATAGATTGTATGGTGCATGAATTTCTCTGAAACTAGTACTATCACAGAACAAGAGTCCTACCAAATAGGAACATCAGCTAGTAGCTGGTAATTACCCAACTAACAGATAAAGCTCTGTAAAGTCACTAATTTATGGTATATGAAGCATGCAATGCGCTTTATTAACAAGCAGAACAGAAGGCATCTTCTCACACTGGCACCTTTCTAGAAAATATCCTTCCCTTTTTCTCCTGCGCAGAATCAGCCAAATGCCAATCTGCATTACACTGCAACATTTTCAGCTATTAACTGCCTTGGTGTTGTATCTGAATTTTCCCCAAGATCTTATGGGTTTGATTCTAGCAGTTGTCACCATAAACTGACAATATGCTTTAAAGCACCATGCGATGACCGCCAACATTCCCAATAATGTTTACAGCTTTTTGAAGAGACAAGAAAGTGACTATTTTCCATTAAAACAGGAACTGCTGGAGAAACCGTGCATGTCTGGCAGTATATCTAGAGAGCGAAAAACACAGTTAATGGTTTGAGACCCAAGACTTTTCTTTTGAAGAGACTTGTCCAAGTCAGTTTTTGAAGATTATTCACTCAAAATGTTTACTCAGTTTCTCTCTCTACAGATGCTGCCAGATCACCTCAGTTTCTCCAGTATTTTCTGTTTTTATTTCAGATCACTAGTCGCCATGGTATTTTGCTTTAACTTTCTGCAGATGCTCGACTTTATAAGATATTCTCAAACAACCTCTAATTGCTGCTTCAAAATTGTATTACAGGGAGCCTGGAAAGAAACATTGACTGTCTTTTCATCCACAGAAAGCATACTGGTGTATATTTACCCAACAACCTCATCCCGCTCTCTTGACCGGTCCGTCCTCCCCAGACTGACTTATCCCCTCCCCACCTCCCCACCCATACTGTCCTCTCCATCTATCTTCTCCTCTATCCATCTTTGGCCCACCTCCCCCCCCGTCCCTATTTATTTCAGAATGGTCTCCCCATCCCCCTTTTCTGATGAAGGGTCTAGGCCCGTAACATCAGCTTTTGTGCCCCTAAGATGCTGCTTGGCCTGCTGTGTTCATCCAACTCCACACTTTGTTACACCAGAAATGTTCTTATCTATTGCTATGACCAAGTTAGGAGGGATCAACTGATTCCTTTCCTTGTCCCACTCCTCTATTGGTCACAACAAAGTTTGGATTTAAAAAGGGAGTTGACATTGCCAGATACAGTTTGCATATATCTCAGCATCAGTAACAAGTCAGCTAAGTTCTTTCAGAGTAAGTAAATACACAAATGCATAAATAAATAAATAGCCTACAGCAAACAAAATTATTTGAGCAATGATGCAAAACCATCAATAAAATGTTGAAACTAACAAATGTATCCCTCTATCTTCTTGAAAGCACACACACATCTTCCAGTTGTAGAAGAGGATGAACGATCTCTGCACAGTATAAGAGCAAAAGTGCCTTGACCAAGTAAATTATCCACTTATTGTTAAAATATTGGTCAATAGTCAAAGTCACTTTGCTTATAACCCGTTGGCACAGAGAATCAGTTATGGCTGGCTGAATGCACTTTTCTAGAGCCTGCGGTGTAGATTTTGGATTCACCTTTAGGCATCTTCCACTTGTGGTGATGAGATTTTGCAATGTTTTCAACTCTAAAACTTTGAAGGTGTTTCGTAGAAAAGATAGAGAGGACAAAGGCTTTGAAGAAGTTCTCTTTGTGGCATTATTGCTCAAATTCACCATTTTTTTCAAGTCACATACAACTAGAGTCATTTATCTCTCTCTGAAATTGTTGCGTACTTTTGTTTTATATTATAACCCTCTATTAATAATCTAAAGCAATCTTATGAGGGCATTCTGTATCACAGATTAACCATTAGCTGGGACACCATGAACAATTCTTGAAGTAAGCCTTCAGAAAGGATACAAGAGCTTTTGAGAACAAAGCTGGTTCATCAAGATTTTATGAACATTGCTGAGGCTTCAGTTATGAAGAGAGGTTGGAAACATTAGGACTCTTCTCCATGGAGGACAGAAGGTGAAAAAGTGACCTAATATAGGTTTTCAAGATGAAAGGTTTTGATAAAATAGATAAGCGACTTCTCTAGTAAGTGGATGAATAAGTAGTGAGCATGAGAATCAGCAAAAAAATTACACCACAAAATAGACTGTAGGATACAAGTATTCCAATTGGAGCAGTTATGCATTGGTCTTCTGATCTTACCAGTCAGGGGCACGAGTAAGATTCAGAGATAGAAATACTAAGTGTGATTACCTTTGAAAATTGCTGCTCTCGGTTTAACAGACTCTTGTAAAGAGGGTTCAGATGAAACGTCCATTGAGATGACTTTAGGTCTCATGGCCAGTACCAAACAAGTGGTATTCATAATTTGGTAGATTACTCTAAGGGGTGAAATAATTGCAAATACAGTGCTGGGTGATAAATGTGTTTATAAACAGGAGGCAGTGTCGTCAGGCTGCCCATTCTGGTTGGAGGACAAGCTTGTGATATAGAGGGATTGGAGAATTGCTACTGCTGGGCTTCAGGTCTGTTGCAGCAAGGCTGTCAAGAGAATAAAAGATGTGACGATGACTTTTAGCGTAGAAACTGTGCTATAGTCTTTAGGATTAATTTCTACTCTTGCAGCTAGGGTCAGAGGAACTGTGAAACTGGCATTCAGCTGCTCTGTTCATTCACTCCACAAATACTAGCTGAATTGTCAGATTACTTATTGATCATCTCAATATTTTCTGTCTTACAGTTGTTCTACAAGGACCTCTGTGACAAAGTACAAAAATCAGAATACCTAAATCATCGACTGCTGCTTCAGCAGTGCGCTTTCCACTTACAACCAGTGAAAATGCCATCTCCACTTTAGGAACTGTATATTTGTCTGACTTCCATCTCTAGCCATCCTTTCCACTCAAACATTGCTGTCTAACAAGTCCATGAGCTCTATGATCTGCAACTCCTTGCTGAACATATGCCAGCAGGTTTTCACCAATGCACAGCACTGAAACTGCCCTTAGTTTCAATCATAAACGGCATCCACGTCCCAGGACTTTTTATTCATTGACAGGATACAGGCATTGCAGGCTAGGCTAGTCTATATAACCCATTCCTAACTGTTAACCACATTTTTGTGGGTCTGGAGCCACTTGTAGGCCAGCCCATGTAAGGGTTGGAAGTTTCCTTCCCCAGAGGACATTCGTGGATCAGATTAGTCTTTTTTTCCCCAACAGCCAACAAATAGATTCTTAATTCCATGTTTATTTTTCTATTGAATTCAAATTCAAAAATCCGTCATGACAGGTTTCAAACCCAACTCTCTGGAACATTACCTGGGGTCTCTGGGTTAATAGTTAATCATCATTGCACACCACCATCGTTAAGTGATAGTTTCCTTCCTCATCCTCTTACGCATCTCCTGCGGTAAGATGGCAGCAGAGTAGGACATTCCAACCAGAACTCCTCCTCTCCACCTGCTCTTTTTCTTCTTCTTTTTCTCTCCCTCTTCTCCTTCCTCCTCTTGGCCTTGGGCACCTGGCCTTGACCTTTAACACCTGGCCTCCGAAGCAGGGTCAACGATAGTCAAGAGAATTCCAGCCGCCAAGGCAGGGACTCCAGGGACCAGTGCCCCAGTGCAGGTTGGGTAGAGCAGCCTGGTGCAGGGACAAGGATAGCGGCCCAATGGGAACCGTGTGGCAGCCAGTGGTAAGAATACTCGGAGAGCCCTGCGTTGGTCTGCTGCAGAGATCCTTTGGAGCAAGACTGTGATGTTGGTCTTTCTAAACTTTGCTCTTGTTGTTTTTAATGACCTATACTCATACTGTGTATAGCTGTAATGTAACTTTTTTTATCCCCATTTCCCTATTCTGTAACTAAGGATTGTACCTAGGTACATTTGTAATGAGGGTGGTGCCAAAAGTGGTGACTCAAACTTTTTACTGTATTCATTTGATTACATGTGGAAATAAAGCTAATTCAATTTGATTAAATTCAATTTAACCTTTCTGCAGCATTTGGCATAATTAACTTTACCTCTATCGCTCTCACCCATGTTCACTTTTGTCTGAAAGTGACTTATATTAGAGTCAATCTGTGTTACTCAAATTAAGGGCAGATTTGGTCTTTTATAAACCAGTTTATCATGATTACAGACTAACTGCAGTACTGGTAGTAAGTAAATTACCAATTAAAGATTATTTTCATAGCATAATTAGTTGAAAGCAGACTCAAGTTAACTCAGCGACATTAGGGGCATGTAAACAGTCCTTGGATAAGCATATGGATAATGATGGGACAGTGGGGGGGGGGTGCGTGCTTAGATTAGTTCACAGGTCGGCGCAACACCGAGGGCTGAAGGGCCTGTTCTGCGCTGTATTGTTCTATGTCCTATGTTCTAAGCCTTTATTATAAAGGGTTTCAAGGTGATTGAACTCCTTGTTCATAGCAAAAATGAAGTCCATATATAACAAATTTTAGTGTCCAACTAGGCTCCACATAAAACAGTAATCATACAGGCATTGAAATTGTTAACCTCATGCTATTTTTAACAAATCAGCAAATTAGCTTATAAAGAAGCTAATTAACCCAAATATTATACTGCCCATGCAATAAAATGGTTGGTATGGGAAGGTGGGTGGTAGGTAGAAGTTATTTTCTTACTAACTGAATGATGGGAATGAAGCGAGCTACATTATTTTGGGACTTTACTGTGCTTATCTGGGGCACCTGAAAAAAAACGTTCCACCATCTCACCTCCCATGTGGCCACCAACCTTCCACCTCCCTAGCTTACCCTCCCTGTTATTGTGTTATAGTTCATGATCAATATACTAGCAAGCGACGCACTTATGATATCAGCACAGTATCACAGCATGTCACCTAAGATTACAAAGATTTCATACTCCAGCTTACCCCAGATCGCCTGAAGCATGAAAGTATGTTCCTCTATAGTAACCTAATAGCTAAATAATAGCTCAGATACCTGTATGCCTGTAGAATAGAACATTTGTATCTAAGAGTTATTCCCATTAATGTCTTTTGGATTATTCAATATCATCATGTTCACACTCAGTTTATGTTATGAGGAACAAATTAAGCATTGTTGCTACAGGTAAAACACTCTGTGGAGGCAAACTCACACCACCAAGGTTCCCCAATTTCTCCTCATTTAAAAAAGTCCAAGGTGAACCTGGACCTATGATCCATCGCCATCCTCAAGGCTCCAGTAATGTCACCACTACTGCCTTCTGATACTGGTGGGACTGCGACACACCACTCAATTAGAAAATAAATCCTGAGTCATTTCAGCCCTGTTCAAGGATAGTGCGTTTTGGATTGACTTCTGTTGTTGGAATTTGGGGAATTGGGCATTAAGCAGCATTCCCTCAGGAAAAATTAGCCAATTAACAGGGTCCTTCTGCAGCTTTTTGCTTCATTTTCCATGAAAACCCTCATCTGTTTGTTCTGTTATCTCCAGAGCTGACAACTGCAATGTTTTCCTGATCGGCCTCTCATCTTCCACATTCTAAACCTGTGCGCTTGTGGCTCTCTGCTGCCTGTCGCCCTAGCTTAATCAAAGCCCTTTCACCCATTATCCTACTGTGCACTGACTGACAAAGATTCCCATTCCATCAATGCCTTGACTTAACAATTCTCACTCTTAGTTCCAATTTCCTCCATAGCTTAACTTGCAATCTGTCACAACACTTTAAGATCTCCATCCTCCTCCACTTCTGGTCCCTGAAACATCTCTGATCTTTGTTATTTTACCATTCGCCTCTGTGCTTTCCATTATCAGGTCTGGAATCTTTGCACAAATTACTTCTCTTTCTTTCCATGGTTGTTTTAATCCTACCTGTTTTTCACCTGCTCCATTTTTTCCTCAAGTAATTTGGTATTAAAATATTTGATAATACACTTGTGAAACACATTGGGACATTTAAAAAAAAAGTTTTTAAAAACTTATGCTAATTCAAAGAGTTTTCTTTTATGTTGTAGTTTCCCTGCTGTATTTTAAAAGATAAATCAATGGGCTTTCCATCAGCATCAGGCAGATGCAACAAATGCTTATCCCAGTTAATTTGTATGGCATATTAAAATTGCTTCCATACCCTCGGAAAAAAAATATTCAATTAGCATAATAAGAAAATAATTTCATTGATGTAGCATTTAGCCGAGTCAGTGATCAAGTGGTTCCATTAATCCTCTGTGTCCTTGGATTAGGACTATGGATAAATTGGCCAGGGGCCTCACTTCAAACTGGCCCATGGTGACTCCTGCTGGAAATACATATGGTCTAGAAAGGTTTGCTGTGATGACCTGCACAAAGGGTTTGACAGTAGTTCGTGCCTAGCCCAGCTGGAAGTACAACTTTGCTAGAAATTAATGCAGCCACATCTGATGGTTTTAGTCATCATTCACACCATCTCCTAAAAGAGAGACATTGTAGGCTATGATTTACTGCCTTCACTTGTATGTCAACATGTAGAATAAGGTTAGTTGATTCACAGTAAAATTGCTCGATCGTGTGTTTTATGCCTGGGGAATAGAAATACTCAAATGTAGCCGAAATATCTTGCTATTTTCATTTCCTATCAAAAATATTCTGTGAAATAATAAACATTCATAAGGAGGAAGATTGCATGTGTTTTTGAAGTGTTTACTCCCAAGAAATATGCGCATCAATGTATTAAACCAGTGACTATGCCAGTGCCTGTGTATAATGCTAAACTATTATTACATATTATTGTTGTTTCAGCCCTTGTGCTTGGTAAATAGTGTCATCATTAAATTTTTTTCTGCCTTTACAAAAGTAATTCTTCTGTGTTTTTATTGTAGCCATCATTCTAACACATTATGTAAAAAAAATGAAGTGGCTCAAATTGATTTAAAATCAAACGTTCAGGCGTTTTCAAGACTAAAACATCATGAAATAGCTCTAAACTGTTAACAGGCACAAATGTTTGTCAAGGTCACTAGCAAATAGATGTACTCTACCAGAAGTCCAGTTAGAATATGGATACTTAGGCACAGTGCATTAGCAATCATTATGTAAAGTTTGAGCACATTTTCAGTGAATGGATCAGAGAGAGAAAGACACCACTGCTAGTAAACTGGATAGAGAGAGAACAAAAGGACAGTGGCAGTGATAAAAAGACAAAGGCTTGGCATGCCTCTATACATTATTAATGCCAAGTCACATTTATCAGTTTGAGTTTATCGTCACATAAAAATGCCAAATGAAAGCTTTCTTGCCAGATCAGTGAATAGCTGAAAGGGCTATTGTTTAGTGTCCATTCTGTGCTGAGTTAACTGCCCTATTATCAAACAGCACATTCCTTCAAAGTTCATGGACAGTAGGTGAGGAACAATATATTGGCAAAGTAAGAGTTTTCTTTTGAAATGAGATAAAAGAACAAAATTGGGAAGACAATTATTCTACTATTTATATTAAGTATTGTATTGGTTCAATAAATTGTCAGCTGTCACCACAGACAAATGCAATGTCTGCAAACACCCCACGAAGCTTTTGATCAATCTCTAGAATTCAATCTAATTACCAAGTTTTCCTTCTCTTTAATTAATCAGCATTATTCCATGGGAACAACCAATTTATCATAATTTAAAAATGCACTACAGTTGATTGATTGATTGATTGATTTTTATCATCATGTGTACCCAAATACAGTGAACAGCTTTGTTAATGAACAGTGCAGGCAGATTGCAGCAAGCAAGGGACGTACAGATCAAAAAAAAAACACTTAGAGGCAGACAGGTTACATTGAAGGCTAAATTATTTGAGGTTACAGCTTATTTAATAGTCTGATAAAGGCTAGAAAGAAGCCATTCCTGAACCTGCTGGTATGTATGTTCAGGCTTCTGTATATTCTGCCTGACAGAAAAGGTTGTAGGAGGTCATTGCCAGGGTGTGATGGATCTTTACTGATGTTGGTCACTTCTCTGCTGCGGAAAGCAGTGTACATACAGTCCATGGATGGAAAGTTGGTTTCTGTGATGGTCTGGGCTGAGTACACCAGCTTCTGCAGTTTCTTACAGTCCTGGGCAGAGCAGTTGCCGTACCAGGTCATTGTGCATGCAGACAGTATGCTTTTAATGGTGCATTTATAGAGGTTAGTGAGGGTTCTTATGGACATGCCAAATTTCCTGAGCCACCGAAGGAAGAAGAGGCGTTGTTGAGCCTTCTTGACTGTCTCATTTGCACAGGAAGATCAGAACAGGTCGCCGGTTATTGTCACTCTGAATGACTTGATGTTTTTCACCCTCTCAACTTCAGTTCAGTTGAAGTAGATGGAGGCGTGCTCTCTTTCTTTGCAATATTAAGTCTGGTCAACAAGTTTGCAATGTGTCTTCAAATTTTAACTAACCTGCACATCCGATACACTAAGCATCAGTCAAATGGGGTTGAATCATACCAGGAATCAATCAGATCTTACTTTTAGCAAGCTTCCTGGAGTTTCATTTCCCTCCAGGAGACATAGTGAGTTTTTTCACCCTCTCTCTCCAAGCTTATCTCACTACCTACGCACCATGTCCCTGTGGTGGCCCCACTCTTCATATTCTCCCATTCATTGTAGATGGAAACATTCCTTACTGCTGGGACTTCCTGAGATCCTTGGCATTGTTACCACTTTTAAAGCCCAATTGTCAAATGTTAGGAGTGTACAGTTGCCCTTCCCTGTTGAAGTACTGGGAGAGCAACCACAAAGCACCACTTCGCAGGTCACACAGATGGCATGGCAGAAACATACAAGCACACAGTCTTCTTATCTATTGTTTAACATGCAGGCCACACAGCATACCTATCTTTAGCCTCGTCCCATTTTACAACCCTCTCTAAGTAACCGCTAATCTTTCCCCAGTGCTAGTCAGCCCCGCATCATATTTTTGTTCAATGTGGGACTATCTCATACTGGTTAGCCCTCAAACATTTCAAAACATTCAATTTTATTCAGCAATAGCAGAGTAAACATTACTAACAAAGAGAAGCCGCATTTGCCCTTTTTGCATCAATAAATTTAGACTTAGAGTGGTCATCGCTCTTATCTACTGAAATTGGGTATCAGTTAATAACTGTCTGACTTGAGCTTGCCACTTCTCCGCTCCACCATGCAAGAGGTGATGTTCCTCCTGCTCAATGTCTTCATATTCCTTCTGCTGCTGCTCTTCCAGCATTTCAGACTCCATTTTTGAAAATCCTTTTTGCCTACTGTAGTTGCGCAGAGCCCAGCATGCTAGGGTTATGTGACACACTCAGTGTGAAGTGTACAGCAAGGCCCATCCAAACCAATCTAAACATTAGAATTTATTTTCAGCAGCCTATCATCTGCTCCCCCATGGCCCTATATGAAGAAAGTGTAGCATTTTAGCCATTCCTGAACTCAGTCAGGGAATTGCACAATGAAGTCATCAGCCATGGTCGCAGTAGCCCTAGTATCCCAGAAATCTTTAGTTCAACATCTGACCCTTGAACTAAACTAGGAATATGACAGCTCCCAAGGAAATAGGGCATCAGTATAGTTGCCAGGGTGCCAAGTGCACTAGACTGGATGATGACAGATGAGTTGCATGTTAACAGAATAGAAGACATTTCTATTGATAAACTCAGCTGTGTAAGACATGGTCTCTTCAGTGTGATGATGTACAGTCTAATATGCCAGATGTGTTGCGAAAACCCACTGCCCAGACTACAACACTGATCAAATGTGCAGCAACAGCCTTGATCCCTTTTGTGGGCTGAGTTATGAGAGATCTCACCCAAGGTCTTCAGTGACTGCTTTAGAAGAACCAGATGTATTTGAGTTCAGTGATGTTGTCACATTGATGGTCACAAGCTGGCCGGCTAGTTTTTCATGTCTCATGTCCCGATCCAGCACTTGGAAAAATTCTGTGGCAGTGTTCCAGAAAATTCTCGCTCTATTGCTACGCCTCATATCACACATCCAGAGGAAATGCCATTGAGACCAAAAGACTTTGGCCCTCTTCCAACTCCTACATATCCTGAGGGACCCGAATCTGCCACCTTTTCATGTGGAGGACGTTCCAATGAAGGTTGCTGCTGGTCTTAGGCTTCCTGATGAAGCTGTTCCT
Organism: Stegostoma tigrinum; assembly: GCF_030684315.1. Classification (NCBI taxonomy): domain Eukaryota; kingdom Metazoa; phylum Chordata; class Chondrichthyes; order Orectolobiformes; family Stegostomatidae; genus Stegostoma; species Stegostoma tigrinum. Next base: position 53,148,062 of record NC_081368.1, read on the forward strand.
CTTGCATTTCTCTGAGCCTTTGTTAAACCACAATGATCTTTCCAAACAATGTGAATTGGTCAGAGATGTTCAAGACATAGAGTCACTTCACGCGGGCCTCCTGTCCAGTTTGATGTGGAGGTGCTGGTGTTCGGCTGGAGTGGACAAGGTCAGAAGTCACATGACACCGAGTTATAGCCCATCAGGTTTATTTCAAATCACAAGCTTTCAAAGTGCTGCTCTTTCATCAGGTAAAATGAAGGGAAGAACACAGGCACTGAATTTAGAACCAGCAAGATCAAATGATATAACAAATGGCGTTAGTGTCGTGTTGATAGGCTAAATAACAAGCCTCTAAAGGTGATCAAAAGAATCAGGCAATGTGAGCAAAGTGTCAACAGCTGATTAGCAAGCAAAAGAATTACCTATGATCTATTAATTGAGGCAATGAGATAATTACAAAAAAAAAGTACCACAGTGCTGGAGACACACCAAATAGTGAGAACAACACAATAGGTAACTGAGCCGCATGCCAAGGGCCTAACCAAAGTAACAAATAAACAAAAGCTGTACAAGCTAACTAAGGTAAAGACATCATAACAATTTATCAAGGTGATAGTGACGAAACAGCACAGCAAGGAAGATTTTACAGATACAGAGCAGTGTCAGTGTTGTGGGGTTAGATGTACTGCGACATGAGCCCAAGATCACAGTTGGATTAGGAACTTGGCTACCAGTTTCTGATTGGTGATTCTGCATTGTGGTCTGTCTTGAAGGCACTATCTGCCAAGTTATCTTGATCAACCTTCCCAGTTACATTGAAGAACACTGCTAAGTTTGAAAAGCATGATTTGCCTTTAAGAAACAATACTGACCATCCTTCATGGAATATGCCTTTCCAAGTGAGAACTGGTTTCCAATAACTTTCTCACTGCTAATGCAAGGCTGATTAATTTGTAATTACCTTAACTATATCCTCTTCCTGTTAAGTAGCATTTTAGAAAATTAACAACCTTCAATCCTCATGTTACTCCTGTATCTAATGGTTAAAACTTGTGATCAGGGACCATCGCCATGGTAATAGCTATCTTTGCTTCTTTTAGATACTTAGTATTCATTCCATCTGGACAAAATGACTTCTCAATTTTCAGAAATTATAACGTTTTGAGCAAATCTTCTCTACCAATTGTTATGGTGTCCAGAATTTCCTTTCCTCGTCATGTAACTTTCATGTCATCCATTGATGAGAAATCTTATGAAGATAAGCGCAAACAATTCATTTAATGCTGTAAACATGACAGCTACTTCTACAGAAATATTTCCCTTGTGTTTTATTTTTCCCCCCACAAGAAACAGAGGTTTCAACTTAATATAGCTTCCCAATCTTTTCCTATAAACTGACTTTGACTCATCTATGAATTTTTCAATTTCTTTCTACACGTTCCTGGCTGTTAACTGAATTTAATCTGTGACAAATGTCAGAACGTGGGGCCAGATATTGTAATAGAGAGATAGCTGTTTCTGAGATTACACTGAAATTGCGCATTGGGACCACAAAAAACCTTCTAACAGTTGACTCCAAAGGATTTGTCCAGGAAATTAAAATTGTAGTTGGTGATTATCAAGAATTCAAGATGCTAGGTAAAGTCCCCCCGATCAGAATAATTCAGCAGATTCAGACAAGCTTAAAACTAACAGTTATCCAGGGAATGTTAGAGAACTAAAAGCCTATTTTAACTCCTGGTAACTATTAGCTGAGCCTTTGAATCACCACTGATCCTCCAAACATCCTTCACATGTGGCCCAACCTCAACCAGCCCGACAGTTCCACTTGATGAACACGACACCAATCCTCCTCCTTGAATCTGACACTAGCGCTCGCTTTTCCCCTCTTCTCTCCATCATAATCTGATATCCTGACCTACCATTCATGTACTTATTGACTCCCTTCTCACAGCACTCACCTGTCCAACATCCTAACTCCTCTACCGCATAGCATTGTAACCCTTACCCACCTGCCACTTTATCCTCACATTTACTTAATTATCCTTGCACACTAGTTGTCAAAGAGCCTGGCTGTGCTGGTGAGCATTTCAACTGCAAAATATGGGTATGCTGTCACAACAGCAAAATATTTTTAAAAGATGAGGCAACATTTGAAAATCTTTAAGAAAGTTACTTACTGTACCGTTAAGAGTTCATAGGAGTATTTTTTAAAATTCTGTGTCAGGATGTTATTTCTTTTCCCCACTTATCCAGCTCAGAAGCACTGAACTCCTGATTCACTCAGATCAACATGACAGAATATTTGCTATTGTACTCCGTGCTGTCTCTACTGTAACACTGATGGCATGTTGCATTATTAGAGGTGCTATGCTTTCTTTGTGATGTTTAAGAAAATACACATTTGCCTGTTTAGTGAAATAGGTAGATGCTAAAATTCAATATTATTCAATAAGAACAGTAAATTGTTTTATTTCTCTCAAGTTTGTAGTTATATTGTGTTGTAATAGAGGCTAACATTCCTCTTTCAGCAACTTCACCAAAAGCACATATCATTATTGTCACTGTCATTTATGTCTCTATACACACTTTATTTGCCTAGCTAACAATCAACATCTTTGACAAAATAAATGTATTGATTTGTTTTAGATTTTCCAATGAAACATGAAAATTGTCTAATTTTCTTTTGCTCTTAATTAATACTAGTTCAAAAATTAGACTATGTGCTGTGATACACAGCCACTGCCTTTATATTACTGCATTCCTCTTTTAAAATCATGGATTGAAGCCAAGAGCATCTTCAAACACAGTTGAAACCTAGCTGCTCACACCAATGCTTGCCTTTCCATTTTTTCCTCATCTGTCCTAATGGAGACATTTGTCTGCCATCTGTTGTTATAGGATAGAATTAGCCAGAGCCTTAATCACAGGGAACTTTATTTCATCTCAAACCAGACAAATCCCTTTGGTCGTCAGTATACATCAACCTGGTTGCTCCCTGTGGAGAAAACTAAGAGCTGGTTTCTGAAAAGCATCTGCAGTTATTTTCTCATTTTAATTACCAGTCCTCGTCATTAGGCCAAGGCAGTTTAGTGGAGTTGTTGCTTTGAATTGACCCGAAAATTGAATGGTTGGGGCTTGTGAAATGCAAATGTAAATTTGCTCGTTATTTAATCCAATATATTACTTTGCAAAATTAAATTTCAGCCTGGGCCATAAAATTTGATTAAATGGAAACAAAGAGTAATATATTTGCTGTGCTCAAAAAGAATTCTATCACCTCAATCTGAGAACTGCACTTACATTACACTTTGTTCTAATAGGTGACAGTTTTCCATGAAATTAGTGGTTTGAACTTACCAATGAACAACTATGTTCTTAAATACCCTCAGGTGAGTCTGACAGATATTTCACATTTAGATGCATGCTGAGAAAGACCACAGTTTAAGTACTGAAGCATGAACAGCTTTTTCCTCACCCTTTCTGGCCCATTCTCCCAAGATAACACACAAATGCTCTTGCTGTCTGCATTGTATGAGGGTAGTTTATCATCAGAATGATTTGTTAACCAGTCACATTTGTTACTTAACATTTCCTACACAAAAGCGTGCCAACTTTCATATTAGAGATCATTCAACTGAGGCATTACTTAACGCAGTTACTTTTTGAACATTGTGCTCAGAGAGGCAAGAGCTTTCCCATTTTTGTGGACACTTTTGCCTATACAGCTACATTTTCAGGCTTCTCCAAAGTAGTGTACAAATTATCTGACAATTCCTCAATACCAGGGACACCACTTTGGCAGGAGCACCATCTTCAATTCCCAGTCTCCTCGCTTTGATAGGAAGTTCTTGGCACATTAGTGTGTAGTTACAAGACATTATAGTTGTCATGACACATAATTCCAGACACTCCCTGAGGGAAGCAATTTAGACAGTGTGCAACTTCTCCTTCATTAAATTTTAATATAAAACTAAGTTAAAACACATGCGAATCCAGGCAATGCATCTCTCCGAAGATGGCAAAGAGCATAACGTAACAACTGGATTATTTAGGCCGATTGAATTGGTACATAAACAGTTAAAAAGCTATGAAATAGTTTGCTTATTTAATTCAAACATGCATTCAATAAAGATTACAAACAAATTCTGGATTTTACTTCGATATGACAGTGATACCATCATGAAGGCAGGAAGCTACAATTTGTTTGTTAAAAAATGGTAAGGGAGGAGAGCGCATAAGTGGTGAAGTACTTTTCTAAGCTGAGAGATTTTTGCAGAAAAAGCAACAGTGTCTGTATGTAGCTGAAGACCTACAGCCAGCTTTGAAATTGAAACATGTATCAATCCATTATGTAATTAGAAACCTTAGACTTGCTTTGATGTTTTGACAACTAGCTGGACTCAATTAATTTAAACCATTTAAAGCATTTAGTGATTGAAAGCCAATAGAATTTAAATCTGATGGTTTTGACAAGCTCGGACCAATGCTATTGTAAGAAAATTGATAAGTCATCCAAGGTATGCAAAGAGTGGGTTTTTGAAAAATGTTGTGAGAGTGTAGCTCCATCTGTGAAATAAGCATTTTTTTCCCCTCACAGGAAATCACGAAGCTCTCTCAGAAACCATCATCTATCCATAAAAGTTAGCTCAGGGTCCTCACAGAGAAAACATCCCTGCCAGCCAGATCAGTGGAAGAAAAATGTTTATGACTTGAGAACAGCAGAGGAACGGCATTTATAACTGGAGTGACAGTGGACAAGGCAGAGTATTCCGGAAGACACATTCTGTGCTGACTTTGAGAGACTAAATTTTAATTTATTGTTTTCCTTATTACTTTAGTTATATAAGCGGGGCTTGAGTCTTTTGGAATAGCATACCAGTAGTATTTAGTTCAGTTAGGGAATAGTTAGTAGTTAAGGGGGAATTGTTCAGTTTGTTAGTAATTCTGTTAATTCGTTCACTGTTAGGGTTAAATAAATATATTGTTACTTGTTACTTATAAAGTGAATATCAGGGATTTTCTTTTATTTAACCACCCCTTCTCCATAACAGTACACAAATGAAAATGTTGAGCAGAATATGCATATTTAATCATAAATATTTGCTGCAAAAATGAGTAATTTACTCTAACACACAGAATGGAGGTCACAGGGTTTATTTAGAAAGGGCAAAAAGATTTTGATATGTACAGAGATAGCTTTAAAAAATAAATCTACTGGCCTCTTTCAAATAGCTCCCCACATGGTAATTAAGTTGATTATGTCTTTTGTTATATTCGTTAATGATTTCATTAAAAGCAGCTTCTTCCTTAACTTAATTTTATGATTGGGTCATGCAGGCTAATACTGTTCCACTGTATGATGGTTAACATTGTGGCTTTAAGGGTGTATTTTGTTTTGTTTGAAATGAAAAAAAGTTGTGACAGAGGTGATGAGCATTTTTTGTCAAATCTGATAAAGCAAACAGCTTTTGAGGCTTTGGTTTTTTTAATTTCAAAACATTACAACAATAGAAGCAGTCTGAATGGGTGGGATCAAGATCCCACAAAACCAGAGATAATGGTAACTGCAGATTTGGAGAATCCAAGATAACAAAGTGTGGAGCTGGATGAACACAGCGGGCCAAGCAGCATCTTAGGAGCACAGAAGCTGACGTTTCGGGCCGAGACCGAAAAATAGGCCAAAAACATCAGCTTTTATGCTCCTATGATGCTACTTGGCCTGCTGTGTTCATACAGCTCCACACTTTGTTATGTCCCACAGAACCAGGATGGTTTTCAGCCTTACTGCTTGACAGCAGTTTTTGGGGGCTTGAAGTTGAATTTGGAAGATCTTAAAGATCTTATCCTTCTTTCTGTTGCAGGTAAAAGCTGCAGTTCTCGTCTTGCTACTAGAATTGCATGTGAGGCAATCATTTTTACTGGATTTGCCTTTGCCAAGAATGTACTCATGGGATGTCATTGTAGTGGAACAATTAACTCGTAGTTTTATACATGTTATTTTAAGCATTTCAATAGAGTTACAGTTATGCCAGTACTTTTCCTTTATCTTTGCTTTAATTGTAGTGAATCAGTAAAGTACATTTTCATAGAATCCATACAGTGTGGACCAGGCTATTCAGCCCATCGAGTCCACACCAACCGTCCAAAGACCATCCCAGCTATAGCACTAGCTTCGGTTGCAGGGAAAAGTGCCGGGGGTGGTGGGGCTAGAAGGGAGTGTGGAGTGGACAAGGGAGTCATGGAGAGAGTGGTCCCTCCAGAAATCACATAAGGGTGGAGAGGGAAAAATGTCTTTGGTGGTGTGGGGACAGATTGCAGATGGCGGAAATGTCAGAGGATGATGCGTTGGATTTGGAGGTTGGTCGGGTGGTACGTGAGAGAGAGGGTGATTCTGTTTTGGTTATTATTGCAGGTAGGGGTGAGGGATGAGTTGCGGAAAATGCGGGAGACACTGTGGAGGGGAAGTTGCGGTCCTTGAAAAAAAGAGGACATCTGGGATGTTCGGGAGTGGAATGTCTCATCTCGGGAGTAGATGCGCTGGAGGCGGAGGAATTAGGAATGGGGGATGGCATTTTTACAGGAACGTGGGTGAAAGGAGGAGTATTCTAGGTAGTTGTGGGAGTTGGTAGGCTTAATATGGACATTGGCATTCACCTGGAAACCAGAGATGGAGATGGGCAGGTCCAGGGAGGACAGAGGTGTCAGAGATGGTCCAGGTAAACTTAAAGTTGGGGTGGAAGGTGTTAGTGAAGCGGATGAATTGTTTGTGCTACTTGTGAGAACACGAGGTGGCGCCGAAACTCTCATCAAAGTAACAGAGGAAGAAGTGGGGTTTAGGGCCAGTGTAGGTACAGAAGAGGGATTGTTCTACATCACCTACAAAGAGGCAGGCATAGCTTGGGCCCATGTGGGTACCTATGTCCATCCCCTTTGTCTGTAGGGGATGTAGGAGGAATTGAAAGAGAAGTTGTTGAGGGTGAGGACAAGCTTGGATAAACGGATGAGGCTATCGTTGGAGGGGGACTGGTCGAGCCTGCAGGACAGAAGAAGTGGAGGCCCTTTAGGCCTTCTGCATGGGGAATACAGGTGTATAGGGACTGATGAGGTGGTGAATGGTTTGGGAGATGATGAATTGGTGCTCGGGGTGGGGTCATGATCAAGGGGGCGGTAGGAGGTGATGTTGGAGAGTTGACACTGGGCCTCGGCCTTGTAGAGTTCAGTGCACCATACTACTACTGTGCCTCCCTTGTCTGTGGGTTTTATGGTGAGTTTGGAATTGGAGCAGGGGGAGCAGAGGGCTGCACGTTCTGCAGGGGAGACGTTGGAGTGGGTGAGGGGGGTGAAGTGGTTGAGATGATTGATGTCTCGACGGTAGTTGGAAAAGAAGAGGTCGAAGGAGGGTAAGAGGCCTCGGAGAGGCGTCCAGGAGGAGGGGGGTTTTGGAAGCTGGAGAAGAGGTCAGTGGAGGGACGGTTAGTCTCACCTTAAAGAAATAAGTGAGCAGGTGGCGGAAAAACTGCTCAATGCCCATTCGTCGATGTGTGGGTTTAGGGGGACAAAGGGAAGTCCTTTATTGAGGATTGACCGTTCGTCCTCAGTCAGGGGGGAGGTCTGTTGGGATGGTGAAAACTCAGCAGGGCTGGGTACTATTGTCCTGTCTGGAGATGCTAGCTGTGAAGGCGGTGGGTGGAGTGTTGGTGACAGTATCTTGAGATGATTGATGTCTCGACGGCAGTTGGAAAAGAAGAGGTCGAATTCCTATTCCTAATTCCTCCGCCTCCAGCGCATCTACTCCCGAGATGAGACATTCTACTCCCGAACATCCCAGATGGCCTCAGAAACGGAGGCGGCGGGATCAGCAGCGGTGTCGACACCATTGGTTGTACCGGAAGCGGCGCACTGCGTGACAGCAGGTGTGATGTCATCTGTGGAAATCATTTTTGCTCTGAAGGTGGCCACATGGCCAATGGCGGCAGGCACATGGTGGGGAGGGTTCTAGGTATGGTGGCAAGCACCGGCGAGTTTAAAGTATTTTTGGTTTTTAGCATCTAATAAAGCCGAGTACAATTGAGAGTTCAGGTTGTGGATCTTCCGAAGGGTGAAAAACAGGAGAGGCACTTTGCGGGTCTGGGAGAGGGAGGCTCTGAGTTGGGGTAGGCTTGACTGCAGTATTTGGAGAGGCAGGTGCATTGCAGAAAGTGTGTATTTCAGAAGTCGCAGTGAGAAACGCTTCTGTAGGAGATCAATGTTCTGATTGTAGCGGTCGTCGTGGTTGGGGCCAAATTTTGGAAGGTTTAAATGTGGACTTTAGTCCGTTGGGAATTATTTGGTTCCATAGGCGGGCACTAAGAAAGGTGATGTGGCTGCAGTACCTGGTTTGCTTCAGGGCGTGGTCAAGCAGTTTCAGGGCCAAAGAAAGCACAAGAGGGTTGCAGTGGGAGAGGGATGAACTGAGGTGTTTTTTTAGATTAGATTCCCTAAAGTGCAGAAACAGCCCCTTCGGCCCAACAAGTCCACATCGCCTCTTGGAGCGTCTCACTCAGACCCATCCCTGTATAACCCACACAAGCCTGAACACTACAGGCAATTTAGCATGGCCAATCCACCTAGCCTGCACATCTTTGGACTATGGGAGGAAACCGGAGCACTCTGAGGAAACCCGCGCAGACACGGGGAGATTTTGCAAACTCCGCACAGACAGCTGCCCAAGGCTGGAATCGAACCCGGGTCCCTGCCGCTGTGAGGCTGCAGTGCTAACCACTGAGCCACCGTGCCAAGGATTTGGAGATGCCGGCACATTGCAGCGAGTGTGTATTTCAGAAGTCGCAGTGAGAAACGCTTTGGAGATGACAGCGTATCTCCACCCCTCTCACCTACTCCAACCTCTCCCTCACAGAATGTGCAGCCCTCTGCTCCAATCCCGGCCTCACTTTAAAACCCGCAGACAAGGGAGGCACAGTTGAGGTATGGCGCACTGACTTCTACATCGTCAAAGCCCAGCACCAGCTCTGCGACACTTCCTCCTACCGCCCACTGGATCATGACCCCACCCCCAAGCACCAAACCATCAGCTCCCAAACCATCCACAACCTCATCACCTCAGGTGACCTCCCACCCACAACCTCCAACCTGATTGTTCCCCAACCCCGTACCGCCCGCTTCTCTCTCCTTCCCAAAATCCACAAACCTGACTGCCTTTGTCGACCCATTGTCTTCACCTGCTCCGGCCCCACCGAACTTATCTCCACCTATCTGGACTCCATTTTCTCCCCCCTTGGCCCAGGAACTCTATCTACATCCGTGACACCACTCACACTCTCCACCTCCTCCAGAACTTCCAATTCCACGGTCCCCAACACGTCTTTTTCAACATGGATGTCCAGTCCCTATACACCTGTATTCTTCATGCACTTGGCCTAAAGGCCCTGTGCTTCATCCTGTCCCGCAGGCCCGGCCAGTCCCCCTTCACTTACACCCTCATCCATTTATCCGAACTCATCCTCAACATCAACAAATTCTCCTTTAATTCCTCCCAATTCCCACAGACAAAGGGAGTGGCCACGGGTACCCATATGGGCCCAAGATATGCCTGTCTCTTTGTAGGGTGCATGCAATAATCCCTTTTCCAAAGCTACACTAGTCCTATCCCCCATCTATTCCTCCATTACATTGACGAGTATTTCGGCACCGACTCATGTTCCCGCGAGGAGCTCAAACAGTTCATCCACTTCACTAACACCTTCCACCCCAACTTTAAGTTTACCTGGACCATCTCTGACACCTCTCTCTCCTTCCTGGGCCACTCTGTCTCCATTTCTGGCATCCACCTGGAAGCCAATATCCATTTTACTCCTACCGACTCCCACAACTACCTAGAATGCACCTCCTCTCACCCACCTTCCTGTAAAAAGGCCATCCCCTATTCCCAATTCCTTCGCCTCCAGCGCATCTGCTCCCGTGATGAGACATTCCACTCCTGTACATCCCAGATGCCCTCTTTTGTCAAGGATGTATGGTGTATGGTTTAGAAGGGGTAGATGCTAGGAAGTTATTTCCGTTAGGTGGGGAGGCTAGGACCCATGGGCACAGCCTTAAAATTAGAGGGGGTAAATTTAAAACTGAAAGGAGACGACATTTCTTCAGCCAGAGAGTGGTGGGCTTGTGGAATTCATTGCCGCAGAGTGCAGTGGAGGCCGGGATGTTGGATGCGTTCAAGGCAGAGATCGACAACTTCTTGCTCTCAAAAGGAATCAAGGGCTATGGGGAGAGTGCAGGGAAGTGGTGTTGAAATGCCCATCAGCCATGACTTAAATGGCGGAGTGGACTTGATGGGCCAAATGGCCTTACTTCCATTCCTAGGTCTTATGGTCTTATGGACCGCAACTTCCCCTCCACAGTGATCGAAAATGCCCTTGACCGTGTCTCCCGCATCCCATCCCTCATACCTCCTACCCACAATAATAATCAAAACAGAACCTCCATCGTCCTCACCTACCACTGCACCAACCTCCAAATCCAACGCATCATCCTCCGACAATTCCGCCATCAGCAATCTGACACAAAAGACATTTTTCCCCACTCCACCCTTATCTGCTTTCCGGAGGGACCACTTTCTCCGTGATTCCCTTGTCTGCTCCACACTCCCCTCCAGCCCCACCACCCCCGGCACATTTCCCTGCAATCAAAGCAAGTGCTACACCTGCCCCATACCTACCCCCTCACCCCTATCCCAGGCCCTAAGAAGACCTTCCACATCAAACAGATATTCACTTGTGATATACTGTGTTGGCTGTTCCCGTTGTGGCTTCCTCTACATCGGGAAAACCAAACGGAGGCTTGGGGACCACCTTGCATAACACGAACGCTCAGTTCATAACAAACAACTACACCTACCAGTTGCGAGCCATTTCACCCAGCCTCCCCCCATCCTGACCACCCCCACTCCTCGGACGACCTGTCCGTCCTGGATGACCTGCTTTGCCACAACGATGCCATCTGAAAGATGGAGGAGCAGCATCTCATATTTCACTTGGGAATCCTGCAGCCCAAGGGTATCAATGTGGACTTCACAAGCTTCAAAATCCTCCCTTCCCTGACCACATCCCAAAACCAGCCTAGCTAGTCCCTGCCTCCCAACCATTCCTCCCACCTCAAACCCCACCCCCATCTCTTACCCACTAACCTCATCCCGCCTCCTTGACTTGTCTGTCCTCCCTGGGCCAACCTATCCTGCCCCTAAATCCCCACCTACATTCACCTTCACTGGCTCCAACCCTTCCTCTTAAACCTGTCTCTCTCCTCTCACCCTACCTTCTCTTCTATCCATTTTATATCTGCCTTCCCTCTCCCCCTATTTATTTCAGAATCCCCTTCCCCTCCCCTCTTTCTGATGAAGGGCCTCGACCCAAAATGTCAACTTTCCGGCTCCTCTGATGTTGCTTGGCCGGTTGTGTTCATCCAGCTTCACACCATGTTATCTCAGATTCTCCAGCACCGGCAGTTCGTCCTATCTCTATCTTTAGACTCAATTTTGTTTTGTTTCAATCCTTATAGTTTTGCCAAATGTACTGCATCTGGAGCACAACATTTTGCACTTACGTCCAAAGTAAGAAAAGTTTAGGGTCTAGCTATCACCTTAATATATTTTGTGGGGTTTGGTCTGGTCCATAGTAAAGCTATTTACCATCTGCTGGTGCTAGCTTTTAATATGATTCTTATTTAACGTCCATGAAATAGGTATAGGTAACAAACTACATGGAAGAGATAAAACTTCATTATGTTGTTGTTTCATTGATGAATGGATAAATTACAGAAGCAAAAGGCATATGACACAACAGACATTGGAGATATTGTTGTAAAGTGACCAAGACTGGAAACTGAATTTTAAAGAGTATTTGAAGCTTTTGACTTGAAAAGAAAATGTGAAGAGGTCAAGCAAATTTGTTAATTAAGTATAAGAACAACTTAGTCATAACCATTTGTCTTTGAAGAGTAAGATATAAAATCAGTTTGGATGGAAATCAGAAATAGCAAAGTATATAAGGCATTACTAAGATGGGCTTGCAGGTCTGATAGTACACTACAAGACAGTAGAAATATATTTAAGCAAGTGGGCTTGAAAGGAAGGTGCTGCACTAATATTTACATTGGAAGATTTGCCTACTTATAGGTGTGTTAAGAATTATGACTTTCTATTTTCCAAAGAAGGAGGTAACCTAATAAAGAATCGTATGTATGACCACTGCTTGCAGGAACTGGAGTCAGAAATTTGGACTTATAACACTTTTTAATGAGTGTCTCTAATGCCCGTGAAAGAGGTGTTTATAACACTGATGTTTCCTGGTCACTTTTGTACAAATAAATTCACTAAGGCTGTCATTTCAAACAGAGCTAAAAAAACATTCATAATCTCTAATCATAGACAAGGCAGTAGAGCAAGAACATGGCTTTGCTAGGATTAAGATTTTTGAAAGGTACAGTGTGCAAGTAGACTGGAAGCACTTCACTTTTTCGGAGCTATGTACCATCACTTTCTTTTGTTAGAGATGTAAAGATTTCCACTCCTTCAGCTGTTGTGATTAAAGCAGTAAATCAACAGCTCAATTGCAGCATTATATTGTGCTCTTTCTATTGTAGTTCACTGCGCCAACTACACTTTGCCACCAAGCCAAAAGGTGTCCATTTATTGACAAGTGCTCTCCTGGTGATAACATGGTTGACGATGATATTGTGCAACCATGCACATGGATACAATATGCATTCTTCGAAAGTCGTACTGTCATCTAAAATGGATAACTAGCATGCTGAAAGAAAGGGTGAAACACATTAAATTTAGGGCATGTTGAAACAATGGGACCATTAGTGGGTAAAATACTATTTCATTCAAAAATGGGCTTTTCTGAGGCTCTTTCATTAATGTTCCTATTCTCATTTTCCTATTTCTGGTTTGCCGAGCTATTCCGGTTGGGAGGGTAAATACAGGATAACATGCCTAATTGCACATTGAAGGGATCTCTAATTAAAGCAACAACAGTAGAAGTTACATTAGCAGCAGAGAGCGCAGTATGGGATGGGGGAAGACTGCTGCAAGGTGGGACCAGGTCCTGAAAGGGCTGCAGCCTACCCCCAGCACTCCAAATTGTCCCTTAAGAAAATGGTCAATGTAATAAAGGCCAGAAGCGAAGTACGTTTCCCTAAAGACAGGAACAAAATTCCCTTCAGCTTCATCAAGTTGATAGAAGCAAATCAGAAACAAAAGCAGGAAGTGCTAGAGAAACTCAGTAGGCCCGGAAGTATCTGTGTAGAGATGCAGAGGTAATATTTTGTCTACAACATACCAAAGTGGGCTGGAAGATTGGGCCAATGTCACACAGATTGCCATTCAGCCCTTATGTTTTACAAACTTAAAAAAAAATAGACTGAGCACTGTGCTTCTGAAAGGAGATTCTGCTCAAATCTCCCTCAGAAAAGTGGTTATTCTTCCATTTCGACAGTTCTTCTTTAGCATAGAACTGTCAGGGGAAGGCCATCCATGTCCGCTCCTCACAGCAGTCAGTTGCCATATTCTCCAATTTAATGCTCCTGTCAGACAGTTGCTATCAGAGGGTAAATATCCAGGGTAAAAAAGAAAGTAGGGCGTGTGGTGCAATGGTAATGTCTTACATCTAGGCCAGGAGGCCTAGATTTGAATCCCAGTTGCTCCAGTGGTGTGTAATAATACCTCTGAACAGGTCAATTGGAAAATATCTACAAGGTAAGTTGATGTTGGCTTGATAGGATGATAGAGTGCCCGCTGGGTAACTATGGGAAGGATGCAGCATTCCAAGTGGATCAGGTGCTAGAATATCAAGCGACAAGAGGGCCAGGTAAATAGGGTTATGGCTGTTTGGGGTGGGAAGGAGAAATGGGATCTTGTAGGGGATAGGAAAGGCAGGGTGTCAGCTTTGGCAGTGGGGTGAGGTAGGGGAAAATCAGGTGCACTGGAGATAGGAGAGAAGGAAATTGAGCTTCTGATAGAATTGTTTGCAATTTCCTGGATAAGTGCAATTCCAATATCATTCACTGAGGTTGACACCATCCAGAACAAAGCAGCTTGCTCAATTAGCACCATATCCACAAATATTCATGGAATCATAGAATCCCTACTGTGTGGAAGAAGGCAATTCAAGCATTCGAGTCTGTACCAGCCCTCTGAAGAACATCCCACCCAGGCCCAGTCCCTCACAATTTAATATGGCCAATCAACCTAACCGGCACACCTTTGGACTGTGGGAGGAAGCCCATGCAGACAGATGAAGAACATGCAAACTCCACACTGACAGTCACCTGAGGCTGGAATGGAATCCGGGTCGCTGGTGCTGTGAGGCAGCATTGCACTATTTCATTGTAAATGTTCCCTTCGGGTTCTATCACCTTAAGCTCACTAATCTGCTCCAGTAAACATCACCAAATCCAGAACTGCCTGTTCCCTGGTGGGTTCTACCACAAGCTGGTCTGAAGAAATATCTCGTAGACATTCCACAAAATCCTTCTCTTGACATCTGCAAACCACCAAATTTTGCCAGTCCACTTGAATATTGAAGTACACCATGATTATTGTGATTGTGTTTTTCTTACATGTCTTTTCAATCTCCTGGTTTATTTTCTGCCCCACAACCTGACTATTGCTCAGGGATCTGTGCATTACTTCCATTAGAGTTCTTTTGCTGTTCCTCAATTCTACCCACACAGATTCTACATCGACAAACCCTATTTCACTTTTTGCTCTCAATTTAATTTAATTTCATTTGTTACTAACAAAGCAACCCTAGCCCCTCTGCCCATCCTTTCAATAGAATGCATATGCTTAGATAAATAATTCTCAGTCGTGATATTCTTAAAGACACATCTCTGATGCCCATAACATCGTAGCCATAAATTTCAATTTGTGCTACAAGCTCGTTTACCTTGCTTCAAATGCTGTGTACATTTAAAGTATAACACCCTCAGTCCTCCATTGTCTGCCTCAGTCCTCCACAGCCTGCCTCATTCACAACCCACCCCCACCCCATCCTTTATCTGTTGTGCCTGAAGTTATAGTCCTGACCTTATTCATACTCTGTCCTATTACTTGTTCTGGAAACTTTAATAACCTCTCCTGAGTCCTCCCCCTTATTAGTTTGAAATCTTTGTGATCACATTATTTAGCTTTTCCACCAACGATCTGGTTTCCAGGCAGTTCAGCTGGTGCCCATACAAATGCCAGTGTCCCACGAAATGGAACCCCTCTTTCCCACACCACTCCTTTGACCACATGTTTACTTCCCTAATCTTCTTATCTCTTGGCCAATTTGCACGTAGCTCAAGTAATAATCCAGAGATTAAAAACTTTGAAGTCATGTTCTTTAATTTTGTTCCTAATTCTTGATATTTCCCAACTGGACCTCTTACTGATTCTTGCCTATGTTATTGGTCCCGACATGAAGCACAGCAACTGGATCTTCCACCTCCATTTTCAATATCCTTTCAAGCCATGTGAAGCTTCTGAAGGGTCCTGAACCAAAACATCATGCTTTCCTGCTCCTCTGATGCTGCTTGGCCTTTTGTGTTCATCCAGCTTTACACCATGTTATCTCAAATTCTCCAGCATCGGCAGTTCCTACTATCCTTTCAAGCCAGTTCAAGATGTTACTTACATTGGTATGAGGCAGGCAGCACACCATGTGGGACTCCCAATTCATGCTTTACAAATATGCCATCTGTATCTTGAGTTATAGAATCCACTACCACTTATGTTTTTGCTCCCCTGCTTGAATGGCCTCCTGTCCTTTGGTCAGTGATAGTTTGTTTCCTTCCCACAGTCCTTTTCCTCATCCACACAGTGAGCAAGCATCTCATACCTGTTGAGCAAAGTTAAAAGCTGAGGCTCCTCTAGTGCTTAAATTCAAGATCTTTCTACCTGCCTCACTTGTAGTCACACCTTCCTGTTGCGACCACTGGCCAAAGTTATAGTACTTAATCTGCAGGGTGTTATTGCTTCTTGAAACACAGCATGCTGGGAATACTCCCCTCTCTCCATGTCACAGTATTCAAAGCACAGATTCCAGCTCATCAATTCTGAGTGTTTTCCATCGGGAAAATGTTTTGAAATGTCAAATGCCTTTTGGAAATAACAAATCCTGTGAATACGATCTCATACAGCTATCTGTGTGAGGACAAAACAGCTACAAAACTGATTGGATTCATTCATGATGTGGAGGCGTCGATGTTGGACTGGGGTGGGCAAAGTCAGAAGTTACACATCACCAGGTTACAGTCCAACAGGTTTGTTTGAAATCATAAGCTTTCTGAGCGTAGCCCCTTTTTCAGGTGAAGTGTGAGAGATAAGCACACACAAAGGGAATTAATAGACAGAGAGATCAAGAGCAGAGAGATCATCAACATGGATACTACCATCACAAGGGGGAACACCACCCACCATGTACATGACAGATACTCATGTGACTTGGCTAATGTTGTCTATCTCACACTGCAGGCAAGGATGCTCCGAGGCATGACATATTGGCAAGGCCCATGCAGACGCTGCAACAACAGATGAATGGACATTGTGCAACAATCACCAGACAGGAATGCTCCCTCTTTGGGGGAACACTTCAGTGGTGAAGGATGTTCAGTCTCAGATCTTCAGGTTGACGTCCTCCAAGGTGGCCTTCGAGAAACATAACAAGGCTGAAACATTGAGTAGCAACTGATGGCCAAGTTTTTTTCCCCATAAAGACGTCCTCATTCATGATCTTGGGGTCATGTCACACTACATGTGACCCCACCACAATACTCTATCTGTCAAACCATCCTTACTATCCTGTTTTGACGCCATCACCTTGATAAATTGTTATGTTGTCTCTACTTTAATTAGTTTGTATAATTTTGGATTATTATTACTTTAGTTAGACCCTCAGCATGCAACTCTTATACCCGTCATGTTATTCCAGTCCTTTTGTTTGTCTGCAGCACCAACTTATTTTAAACTTTGTGTAATTATTTCTCTGCCTAATTTAATTAATTACTGGTCATCCCTTTGCTTGTTATTCAGCTGTTGATACCTTATTCACTCCATCTAATACTCTTGGGCACCTGCAGAGACTTATTATTCTCTACTCCACTCACACCAATTGAGTGATCTTTTGATCTCTCTGCCTATAAATTCTTTGCCTGTGTGTCTTTCTCGTGCCTGTGAGTCTCCAGTAACAACCTCACTTAGCAGCAATGAGGAACATTTTATTCCGCCAGATGGAGTCAGAAATACTTATCTGGATTTTATTGGATCAATTCCTTCCATGATAAAAGTGGAGCACACTAGCGTACTCCTAGACTTGTGCAGACTGCGTCCCACATGAGCTGGAGCAGTTGTAGAAATATTCATTGACTGGAGGTGCTTCAGGTCCATCTTGGGTGAGGCAGACTGGCCAACAGACGATCACAAGGTTCTGTACTAGGCTGTGCCTGTCCAAAGACAATAACCTGCCAACAAATTTGTCTCACAATTTCAACACTGCTGATGAAAACTGTCATGCAACGCAAGCTCCACTCTTCTTCAAATTGGACCAGACCCTTTTAAAGGCATTATACATTGATAGTCCACTGCAGCAAATGATTTCCCACCTTGACTCTCTTTCTAAAACCATAATCTGTGTGTTGTGTCAAAAATAAACTGCATATTTTCCATGAATGGCCAGAAACTAAAGCATGATCCCACCCCAGCATTGGGAATGGCCCAAGACAGGGCTTTGGCCTTCTCAGCAAAGAGGGTCAAAACCGGAAACAATTTATTAACTAAACCCTGTGTATTATTTATAGTGTTGCTGTCCCAACACTGCAGACCTCTATACTTGCCCCGTCACACTCCTCAAGCAGAATACTGTGCTCGTGCCTAGCAAAGATCACCATACACAAATCTTATTGACACTCAACTAAATGCATCGATGTGCATCATAACTGGAGCCCTGTATTAAATACCACATTATTGACTTCTCGACCGTTCAAACTTCACTACCCCTGTACATCTGCCGACCCCTGAAAACCCACTAGTAAGTTGAAACCAAGGGCGGTGATGGAAGTCAGGGTTCATCAGTTCCCTGTCAGAAGCACTGTCATACCACCCCCAACCTGAGCACAATGTGCCCATCCCCAAACTAGTTAGTGCAGGCACCCTAGAGCTCCAGGTCCTGAACATGTGTGTCGAATGGATTACATTTTCCCGTGTCCTGGGAAAGGACCTCAGTTCCCATTCCATTAAAGCTTGATCAACGTGCCCACTGACTGACTTCCATCTCAACACGCTGTATGGAGTAGTGTTCCTGAGCAGGAACTTGCAGCAAACACACTTTGAATCATGGGAAGTAACAAGCAAGCGCTTATAAAAGTCCCTATCTGTAACTAGGGTTGCAGATAGGACTTTAAACTAAATATGCATAGAGAGAAGTCAATCGACAGGAAATTTGAAAAATCAAAAAGAAATGAGTAAGCGGATGTGCAGGGTAGGGAATAGGTGAACAACAATCCAAATGTGACAAGAAAGGTGAGAAAATAAGCAGAAGATTGCAACAGAAAGTGGAACCAAAGTAAGATTGAAAAGTGAAAAGGCAAAGATTGAGGTTGTTTATCTGAATGAACACTGTGTTTGTAATAAGATGGATGAGTTGACAGCACAAATAGAAACAAATGAATATAATTTGGTAGCTATTATGCAGATGTAGTTGTAAGTCAATGAAAACTGGGAACTCAATTTTCAAGGTTATTCCTTATTCCAGAAAGGATGCAAAGAGGAAAAAGAGGTGGGTAGCATTTTTAATAAAGTAAGTGCAATGGTGAGTGCAGGTGCAATAATAGATCATGATGTCAAATCTGATTGGCTGAAAATAAGGAAGAGCAAGGAAAAGAAGTCATGTGCGAGTATCTGGCCCCTAAAGAGATGCCTCAATGCAGGGCAAAGTATACATCAGGAAATAATGGAAGCATATAAGAGGAGAAGTTCAACTGTAATGGGTGAATTTAACCTGCACATTGACTGGAGAAGTGACGGAGAAGAATTGCATGGAAGACACGTTTGTAGAGTACATCAAAGATTGTTTCTTAAAGTAATACATTGCGCAGGCTCTCTGATGAAGGGTCTAGGCCCGAAACATCAGCTTTTGTGCTCCTGAGATGCTGCTTGGCCTGCTGTGTTCATCCAGCTTCACACTTTGTTACATTACACAGTCTACCCAGGATCAGACTGGCTTATATCTTGAAATGCACAATGAGGTGGAATTAATGAGATGCTTAGTGGTTGAGAATCCTCAGTCAAGGATAGTATCCAATCAAGAACTAAGGTGTACAAAAGGGGCTAAATGTACCATTAGGCCAGAGGATTTGGAATTCATTCTGGAAGGAGCTGGCAGATGACTAAAATGCAAATAGAAAAAGCAAAAACTGATAATCAAAGTAATTTAACCAGAAATATGCAAAAACAAACAGCTTCTGTAAGAATGTAAGAAGAAATATGGTAGCTAAAGTAAATTTGGGCCATTGGAGAATGTGACTTGTCAATTAATAATTTAAACCAATATTTTGCATTTATCTTCAAGGTGGAGGACATTATCACCATCTCAAATATATATCAAATAAGCAAGATGTTCATGTGAGGTTGCAGCTTATAACATTCACTATTACAAGGGACAATTCGTTGACAATTAAACAAGTTGAAGGCAGACAAATTATCATGACCTGATGCCCTGTGTCCAAGGGTTTTAAAGATACTAACTACAGTGATAGCCGAGGCATTAGCTGAAATATTCCAGAACTCGCTGGATTCTGGGAAGTTCCAACAAACTGAAACTCTACAAATATGATTCCCCTACTCAAGAGGGGAGGGAGGCAGAAAACATGAATCTATTGGCCAGTTACTTTAATACTTGTGATAGGACATTGAGAAAATTCATTATTGAAGTAGAAACGGCAGGGCATCTAGAAAATCCTAATACAATCAAAGAGCTGACATGGTTTCGTGGAAGAGGAAAAATGTTTGGGAAATTTACTGACCATCTTCAAGAATGGCAAATAGAGCTGATAAATGGGAACCAGTTGATGTAATTTATTTAGATTTCCAGATGTATTTGATAAAGAACTATATAAAAGGTGGGAGGTCATAATATTAGGGGTAACATATTAGCATGGATTAAGGATGTGGTTAACACACAGAAGACAGAAAGTCAGGAATAGTGGGCCTTTTTCAGGTTGGAAAGATCTAACAAGTGGAGTGCCACAAGGATTAATCCAAGGCCCTCAATTGTTTACTACAGGTAAAATGAGCTGACGGAAAACTTGGCAGGAGGAAATCAACATAGTGATGTGCGAGGGCAAACACTTTGTTTGGAAGAATAAAAAGGCTGACTTTTCTTTTAAGTTAAGTGGAGACAGATTCCAAAAAGTACAAAACAGAGGTATCCAGGTGATCTCGTGCATGAAACAGAAAGAAAAGCAGATGTACCAAGTCATTAAAGAGGCAAATGTTATTTTGGCTTTCATTATTTGGGGATTAATGTTTTAAAATAACAAAGGGTTGTTGCAAAAGTAAAGGATGTTGGTAAGGTCCCACCTGGAGTATTATGTTCAGTTATGGTTTCCAAATTTAAGAAAAGATATATTGGAATTGGAGGTAGTTCAAAAGTGATTCACTGGGCTGATTCCTGGGATACAGGAGTTAAATTATGAACAATAACTAAACAGGTTTACTTTTTAAAGAGTTCAAAAAAAATGAGGGTGATCTTATTGAAACATACAAGATTTTGAGGGGCTTGATGGGGTGTGTTAAGAAAATGTTTTCATCAGTCAGGGGACTTCAAGTGAGAAAACATAGTTGGAGAGAAAGGATTTACCCATTTAAAACTGAGGTGCAATGGAATTTCTTCACGGTAGTGAATATCTAGAATTCTCTACCCTAGAAAGTACACGAGACTAGATCACAAAAATCACTTAAAAGAGAAGGTAGATAGATTTTTAAAATGTTGAGGAGTTGAGGGCCTTGAGGACCTGACATGAAAGAGCAGTTGAAGCCTTTGCAGAACAGGCATGGTTTTATAGAATGATCAGATAAACTTGAGCAACTGAATGTCTACTCCTGCTCCTATGTGTTGCATTCTTTTGTCAGAATTTCAAGTACCACAGTGAGAAAGTGGTCCTTGCTATGCACTTTCGTGTTTGCTAGAGCGCCTGCACAATCAAAGTCCATGACTGGGGCCTTAGCACAAACCTTTTCTTCACTTGCTCGGTAAACAACTATTATGAATAAATGAAGTAGCTGCCATCTAAAATTTTGAACTATATAAAAACATTTTACATAGTGCAAACATTTTATATGTACAAACCTCCTATATGCAAAGATCATGAGAGAAACATCTTGAACCAGTCACTGTTTCGTAACTGCAAGACAGAATGAAAGTTTCCATCCCTTTGTACTGAGTGCTGTAAAAATGAAATAAAAAAGTCCTCGCTCACTCCTAGGAACATTCTGCTCAGTTGGCCTGACGGAGTAATCTCAAATTGTTTGACTACATAAGCCATTGCTGCTGTTAACTTTTGAAGATTGCAAATCTCCAACCTCTCCAGTTTGAAATGGCAAGCTTGTTGCAAGCCAGGTGAAACCTGATTTCATTTCCAGATGCAACTTGTGACCTTTTTCCTTCTGGGTGGCAAGATCAAAATTTTGGTAGGTTTCGTAGAAGGTTTTTAGTAGGTTTGTCAAGTTGTTGTAGTACATCGTGTAAATGATACTTAGTCTTGCCGCCATACATTGGTGGTGGTGAATATTCAAGATGGATGTAGTGCAAAGCAAATGGGCTGCTATGTCCTGGATGGTGTCATGCTTCTTGAGTATTGTTGGACACTCACTCTTCCAGGGATGTGGTGAATATCCCATTGCTCTGATTTGTGCCATATTGGCCACAGTGGGGGTGAATATTATTGTTATGGTGACTCCAATTACGATTTCTGATGAATGATAACTCCTGGCTGTTTATGATAGAGGAGTCTGCAGTGGTATTACTATTGCATTTCAAGAGGAGATGGTTAGATTTTTCCTTATTACAAATAATCATTACTTGGAAGTTGTGCGGCACACGTTACATGCGTATTACCTGCTCAAGCCAAATGTTGATTTTCTACAAAGATTGTTCCAGTGTCCAAAGAGTCATGCAAGGTAATGAACACTGAAAACATCAAAGAACATCCTTAATGCTAACTGGCAGCCAGCTTGTGTTTTGACAGGGTTACTCTGCACTTGACATCAATGAAGTCTTGATTCAAACAGACAGGATAGTTGAATCCCAGCAGCTAGTTGAATCTGTTCCTGACTTCAAATCAGCATCATAAAGGGCAAAGAATCTGAGCAAAATTGTAGCCAATGGAATTGGGGGAAATCTCCTCACCGGTTTGCGGTGAGTAAAGTTGTTAGTTCTGGTTTTTTAGGCCAATCATCTCATGATGCCTTAGGACATCATTATGGGTACTTCTCAGGACATTGTCATTAGTCAAGTCATCATTGCTGCATTAGTGGCCTTCCCTTTATCATAAGGTCAGATGTTCAATCTTCATTCTTTCATGTGATGACTTTCTGAACACCATGTATACAGTTGTTCAGAAATAAAACCAAATGCTTGAAATAACAGAGATAATGGGGACTGCAGATGCTGGAGATTCCAAGATAATAAAATGTGAGGCTGGATGAACACAGCAGGCCAAGCAGCATCTCAGGACCACAAAAGCTGACGTTTCGGGCCTAGACCCTTCATCATTGCTTGAAATAACAGATGGTCCAACAGCAACAGTGGAGACAGAAATGGAATTTCAGATTGATAACATTTGAGTTTCTGAAATGCCATTTACCTGAAATGTTATATCTGTTTCACTTTCCACAGATACTGCCAGATCTGTTGAATAATTCCAGCATTTCTGTTTTATTTTTAAAATTTCTGATTTCAGGCATCCATTCTGTCAGGCTTCTATTTGGTAGTGTTGAATTTGTTTCCTGTCAGGGTACTTATTCTGCAGGATAATGTTTGATAAACTGTTATCACTGTTTCAGATGCATTTTTGTAATATTTTTAGGTTTTGCGAATAGTTGTACCATTAGGTGCTAAGAGGAAAGTCATTCACACATCCTTTAACAGTCCAACAATTTTCTCCCTGCATACCTACATTGGGAAACTCATTATTACAGCACTGTAAGGCTCTGTATTGACGCTACATTTTGGCCCCTAAAACAGAGCCCCTTCTCAACTTAAATGAATAAGCATGCACTTTTCTCACGTGGCCTTGCTTATCATTTAAAAGACTGTTGACAGCTTTCAATGCCTTCATCTTGTCATGTCCAATGAAGCTTTAGTAGCATCAATACAATTAGTGTGAACCCAAAAGCCATCCAAATTTACATAATGGATGTTCTGAAATAATTTCAAACTTGAATGCGAAAACTAAGACAAAATGCAAGATTTGAATGAAGCTGCTGAATCTAACAAAGCGATAATAGTTTATGGATGTGTGTCCATTCTCTTGGCCTTGCAGTTTAAGTAAAACAGAGTACTGAATGAATATCTGATAAGTTGTAAAGGTGGAGAGAAATTTTAGGCAGGCTATCACAAGCCTATGTTAAAAAATGCTTGAAAAGCTCCCAGGAACAGTTTAAAAAAAAAACTTGGAGAATATTCAGAAAGACTGGAACAAAAGAAATGAAACAAAATTTTCTACAAAAGCTGTCAGGATGAAGAAGCAACTTCAGAAAACTTACATTTGGTGAGTATATGAAAAAAAAGTGCCCTTCACAGGAAAGTTTAACAGATTCAAGAAGATTGCTGTAGGCTGCTACAATCGATGTTACAAGATGTAATTGGGGTAAAACATATTACAGCTAACCATCTCAATCTGGAATTTAATTAGAACTATATTGTGATTAGTCAGACGGTGTACAGCAAAGCAACTCATATGGTCGAATTGGATAACAAGTTAATTAAATCACACACATCATCTTTAGAAGAAAGTCACAAATTACAACTGTCATGTTATGGAGAGAAGAACTGGATAAATCTACACTAATTAATTTTGTGGTTTAAAATTTTCCTACTAGGCAGTGATAATTGGATTGTATTTTTGCATTTATGGTGAAACCCTAGTCATAAGAAATGAATTTGAAGATCTTTCCAGTGGTACTAAATTTAAAATAGAAGTTTAATATTAAAAGCTTGACACTATATGATCATTCTCATTCTTGCATCTTTCCCATGGATTATGCATTTTTTAGAGGCATCCTTACAATAACAATGAAATACTCTGGATTGTTCTGAAGTCATGAACACTAACTTTTGCAACTCAGAAAGAAATAAGTGCAGGAGTGTGCCACATAGTCAATCAAGCCTGTTCCAGTATTTAATGTAATCATTGTTGATCTTAGATGTAAATTCCACTTTCTCACACAGTCACCATATCCTGATTCTTTGAGAACATCTGACTCTTTCAGACTTAATTGTATTGAACAATGGAGCATCAACAACACTCTGGAGAGATGAATTGTAAAGTTTCACAACCCTTTGAGTGAAGCAACCTCGGTTCATTTCCGTTCTAAATGGCCAGTCTCTCCTATTAAGTCTCTGCTCCTAAGCTTTATATTACACAAATCTTGGCAAATTATTTCAGTGTCAACCCCATCAGGTCCTTCAGAATTTTGCACAAAGTATTTCAATGAAATCACCTTGCATTCTCCAAAACAATAGAATATAGATCCAATGCAATCACCCTGTTTCATGGGACAATACTCTCATCTCATGTACCAGTTTAGTGAACCAATGTACCATCTCGAAAGGAAATATGGCCTTCCTAAAAAATGGAGAATAAATCTGCAGCTTTCTTGTTGTGCTCTCATTAAAGCTTTGTATAACAAAATCAAATCTTCCTTATTCATTTACTCCAATCCCCTTGCAATAAAGGACAATATGCCATTCATCTTCCTAATTGTTTGTTGTACCTGCATGCTAACTTTCTGCATTGCTTTTGCAAGAAGACTCTACTCTTTGCTGTAACATTGACAATCATTATATCTTAAAAAAAACATTTATTTTGTATTCAAATGACCAAAGTGAATAAATTCACACAAGATGCAGCAATCAATCTATCCAACCCACAACTCCCCCGTCTAATTAGCATTGTATAATCAGAAAAAGGCACATTAATTCTTCTCTCTTCAAAGTCATTAATGCCAATTTTAAAATAGCTGAAACTCAGCATGGATCCTTGAGGCACTTCTGCTAGTCATAGCCTGACAATGGGAGTGCCATTTATGCCCATTTTTTGCCAGCTATCTCTCAACCTCAATCTACATGAATATATTATCATAACTCTATGAGCTCTTATCTTGCCTAGAACCATTTTGTGCAGTATGGTATTAAATGTCCTTTGGAAATCCAGGCGTATGGTATCTACTGATCCTCCGTTATGTTCCCTAGTTACATCTTCAAACAAAAATCTCCAATAAGTTTGTCAAGCAGGATTTCAAGGTCTTCAAAACACTCAGGTCTCAAAACTGAAATCCTCACTAGTGAAGGAGTATATATCTCTTAACACCATATAAGCAAAATTCTAAGCAGATTCACATTCCTAGCTCCAAATGATTTCTGAGAACATCCCTTAGACACTATGATGTGAATTGACTTTTGCAATTAAATCATTTTCTTTTTTCAGAGTGGTCGATCAAGTCAAGGAGAGCATGCTTGTCTGTGCAGAGTGAATTTTTGCTCTACATGTGGATCAATCCATCCGACCACTCCTCTCTTTGAGTAAATGTCAACTGCTTTTGTGCTAACATTTTCCATACTTAGTTTCTAATCTAAAGAAAGGAATTGTTGCAGGTTGTCAGACAGTAAACTCACTCTTTGGAACTGTGACAAATGCTTGAGAGAAAATAATTCTGTTTGTTTTTTATTGTGGAACTGCAACCACTCCAGTTGTATTTTCAATAAAGGCTTAGACAACTAAAATACAGTTAACCCTTGATTGTTTTAAACCCAAAAGCAAGGCAATTTATTTTATTTTTCTTTTTCCCTGTCATAAGGCTTCACGAGATAGACAAATTTCCATTAACACATCAAGAGGTACATACTGGAAAGACTGACCTGGTTAATTATTAAACCTTTTCACAAAAATCGGCTCACAACCAGATGCCACTAGTTTGATAAACAAACCTTAAAAGAAACATGTATATAAATCTCATACTTTGCATCACAACAATAATCAAATTGCTTACTTACTGAAGAACCATGTTTAAAGGATGGAATTTTTTAATCTCTTATGGGAAGGCAAACCAAAGTCAATTAGTTACACGCTGTTAAAGAAAGTTGTAATAACAATTAAACCATGAAAAGAAACCTTTACAGAATTTAAAATTAAAAGCCTTTTTTTAAGGGGAGATATGCATTCTATCTGGATTGGTGCCCACCAGTCTGGGAAAGACTCAGATGTATCAATGGGCACCATGTGCTCCATCTGCAGGGATACTTATGCATGGGTTTCACTGTAGACAAAAAAAAGTCAGTTGGTTCTAACAACACCATTGATAAACTATTTCCTGCACTTGTCAATGGTCAACTTGGACAACTCTGGGGCAAACTCTCAAATAGGTCACCTGACTTGACCATATACCTCTGCGTAAAGAATCCAAAGATGAAAGGTGTAGGCTATTGCATTAATCTATGAATCTTTGAAAACAATAAACTGAATTGAAAAAGTGACAGTTCCTTAAAGGGACAACATAACAAAAGAAAACTAAACAAATGTTTAAAATAAAATTATAAAACTCAAATGAAAATTTGTTTGTTGAGAGTGATAATAGTCTCCAGCCTCTGTGGTTCTCACTACTCAAGGGCATCTAGTCATCGACATAACCACTAGTGAGAGGCAAGCATTTGGGGGCCAATGAACTCCTCCCCAAATAGCCCATGGCCTGAACCTGTTACTGTTTGCGCACAGGTAATTATCTCGTGAGTGCCCACCTATAAACACTTAACTAAAAATTATACCAGTTAACAGGCCTACATTTTCAGATACACGGTAATGAGCTTGTCTAAAATTTCTTTGCAATACTAAAGTATATTATTTCCCTAAAGCTTTACTTGAGGTTTTCTAATAATATGACAAAATCATTGCAACAACGTTGGTATTGTCTGAGTGCACTAACAACTGAACAATGCAAAGGTTTTGGGCCATCTACTGGAGAATGGTGAATTTAGAAGATCTCACTCAATTTTTTGACACTGTTGCTATTAATCAATTGGATTTTAAATTTCATAGCTCTTCAACGAACTTAAGTTCATGCCTTGATTTTCTATGCTCTAAAAACATGCTGTTTCAGCACCAGTGTACAATATTTATGATGCTTTCTTCAGTCCTTATGACTGGAGGTGTGATGACATGGTGACAAGGATCATGGCATCCACCCCATTGCCCCTTCCGCACCAGGGGACATGGTGGTGCTAGGAGGAACCCAACTGGAGGAGGAAACACACACAGGCCCCTCAGAAGTCTCCACTCACGGCACTGCAGAGTGGCTGCATCCTTCACCTCCATTACCCACCTCCTTCTTCAACCTTTGGAAATTCAAGTCAAGGAGGATCCAATTGCCTCGGACACGTACACCCTCAGCATATCTGGGCTATTAAGATCTAAGTATTCATAATATCACCTGATCACCCCCTAAGGCTGATGGGCTCCGCTATAAAACAGGCTCCTTCCAACCTGAGGCAGGATCTGGGGAAACACTGAAAACCAGCAGGAAAACAAAATTCTTGGCGGCTACGTTGATGGCATGGGTGACGTTGCGCAGTATGGAAAGCCAAATGTTTATCCACCCATTGCAGTTTTCTTGTAAATAACCTGTGAATAGATTGATTTACAATTCTGCATGTAGGTCTAGTTACTCAATGGACGACAAGATATTACTCCCCTCGAAAGAAGTTAACAGCGGAAAAATGTTCTTGGAATACCAGAGATTCTGAAAATTAGGCTAATTTCTGTAGAAAATACAAGAATTTCAGAAATTGAATTGACGTTTTTTATTTTATTGAAATGAATTATGAGAAGCAATGCAGGAAATGTGTTGTCAGTTGTGATATTTTTGAAAAAGCAAAGAACAGCAATTTAAGATTCATGAAGAAGCCTCATTTTTGGTGGTATCTTTCCAGGGCGTGAAAACAAGGGCTATGGTAAGGAATTTGGGAGAAATTCTTGAGAAGTTCAGAGATGTCTTTCTCGATTTCAGAAGCAACAAATTATATTTTCTAATTAAGCCTAGCGTGGCATGGTGGCTCAGTGGTTAGCAACTGCTGCTTTACAGTGTCAGGGCCTGGATTCAATTTCTGCCGTGGGTGACTGTGTGGAGTTTGCACATTCTCTCTATGTTTGTGTGAGTTTACTCCCACGGTCTAAAGATGCACAGGTTAGGTTGATTGGCCATGCTAAATTGCCCATAGTTTCCTGGGATGAGCAAGTTATATGGGTTAGCTAAAGGAAATACTGAGTTATGGATATAGGGTGGGGTTCGGTGTGGAATTATCTCCAGAGAATCAGCGCAGCTTAGTTGGGTTAAATGGTCTCTTTCTGCACTGTAGGGATTCTATGATTAAGTTCCAGACATTGAGACAAAAAAAAAGTGTCTGATGAAAGGCTTATTAAATGATTTTTATTGCTGATTTCATTACCACCTAATATCACCTCATTAATATGCTGATACCCGTTCTAACACCTGTCAAGATGCCAAGAGTTATCAAGATAATAATGACAGCAAATTCCTGGGGACTGCAGCTCACCACATGCTCCTTCTTGAACACCAGGCAATGTCTCAGGATGTACTTCAAGGGCAGCAGCCACACACACCCATGAAAACTGGCATCCCACATGTGCTATCCTCTTCACACATCATGGCACCTTTCTGATTCACTTATATTACACTTCTGCTCTTCAATGCTGCACTTTGTGCCAGTACATTTCATTGCAATGCTATTGTATGTGCAGGAACAGGCACTGAATTCATAAATTGAACAACGCTGCACTTGGTGATGCGCGCTTGCTGTCTTAGAATTCACTGACTTAATATTTACCAGGATGCTTGTAGCATCTGTGCCTTGCCTTGCATTTTAGTGCTTTACCTCCCAAATCACACTTTAAAGTCCCACAGTACTTCAGTTTAACCTTGCTATTTGGCGCAGGTACAAAGCCAGGTATATCTTGTCATGCTTGTCAGCTGTGATCAGTCAAGGCGATGGACATGTTGCTGTATGGCACTATGCAATGACAATCTAACATTTGCAGCCTATGCCTGCAACTGAATACTTCCAGCAATGAAAAGTGAGAGAATTTTGTAGAATTGGACAAGAGGGGCACGCATGGCCATGGTTCGAAGTTAATGAGCTGAGTTTGGGATGATTGCATAAAGACACTCGCAGGTCCTCATGGAGAGAAACCGTCAACGATACTCAATAAGAATGACAATTTCCCAAAACATCACAAGGTTCAGTTCATATTTTATTTCTGCTCAACTCTGGTTCAATGTACCATGAAAATCAATAGTTTAATTGGCTTCATGAAACAGTTTTTTTTACATTTCTTATAAGAGCAATATTTGAGAAGTGCAGGATTTGTATCTGTTCAAGAATAAGCTTTACTGGCCTTTTACCTTTGCTAGAGGCATTTTAATTTTATAAACCATTGTGATCTTTGCAATTTACTTATTGCATTGTATTCAAATAAAGCCAAAACTTCTTAAAAAGGTCATGAAACTTAAAGTATAATCTAAATTTTCCTCAAGTTGACAAAAAGACCAAGACAAGATTAGAAATTTGACTGAATGTTGGAAATTGGAATTCCAAAGGCTGTCTCATTCTCACCTGGCTTGGACGTCTAACCACAACAAGCAGTCTATTTGCTCCAAGTACGAGATTTGAAATGTTGTCTCATCAATTTAATATTCTAACTCCTCAAAACTGACAAGTCCTGAAATAACAATAAAATTTTCCTAAGTACCATTATAGATTGTTAAATATTTGAAATAATCAATGAAGATGTATATAGTTTTTTAAAAAGAGGTGTTTCAAATTTACCTTACACTGTATGAAAGTAGATGTCCTCTTGCCTTAACTTGCAATCTTAAAAGAATATTCAGTGTTCACCTCATCGGTATTATTAAATACATAAGTGAGAGTCTCTATTAATAGTTTTCTCTTCAGAATGGAGAAATGAAACATCTTAATTATTCTCTAATTTATTGACTTAATATTTGGGACTATTCTAGCTACTCCTTTAGGCATTATGTCCAATGTGAATATTATGTTTGTGAAATGTAGAGTGAATAAAGTTTTATCTTGCACTCACAACAGTGTCTAACAAGTGTGTGCTGAAGTCTCAGTACAATTTTTGCAATCTTTTGTTGACAGTTCTGACTGCTTCATAAGATCCTATTGATGCATCAATTATTATGTTTAGTTTGTTTCTAAATCTATTTGTATTCACTCTGTTCCCCTATTGCACAGAAGTTATTTCCTTATGTATAATGATATACATGCCAATATTAAATTCTATTTATTAACTTGTGTGACTGATCTAAAAGCTTGAATTCATCAATAGGTACATCCTTTGCCCTAACTATTTGATTTCTGCGCCCAGATAATTTGAATAGACAGGAAATCAGACAAACTGAGCGCTATTATCTTGCACTTCGTACCTTTCTCCAAGATAAGACACAGTGGCTCAGTGGTTAGCATTGCTGCCTCAAAGCACAAGGGATCCAGGTTTGATTTCATCCTCAGGTAACTATCTGTGTGGAGCTTGCACGTTCTCCCTGTGTTTGTGTGAGTTTCCTCAGGGTGGTCCTATTTCCTCCAACAGTCCTAAGATCTCCAAAGGTGGATTGACCATGCTAAATTGCCCGTATCACCCGGAGAATGTGCTGGCTAGGTGAATTAGCCATGGGAACTGTAGGGTTATAGGGAATCTAGAATAGGGGATCAAGGATCTATACTTATCTCATCCTTATATATAAACAAAGACTTTGCCTTTACAATCTGTGTGGCAAGGAGTTCAGAAGACTCATAATTGTCTTAATGAATATTTGTTTCTACAGTTATTTACTTATTGTGTGTCTTAAAATGTCTATTGGTTTATCCAATGTTGACATTGGGCCAATAGGCCTATATTCACTGATGTCTAATTTATTTGTGTTCGAGGATTACATTGCTTTCTTCCAAACATGTGCACCTTGCAAATTCCTAATTATTCTTTTTCCCACATACCAGACAACTCCTAATTTTAGAGCTGTAATATTTCAGGCTCCTGAGATATCTTACACTTGCACTCAATGATTTGTAATTGTTTGGTCCCTTTAGTTTATTTTCAGCACAATGACTGACAGCTTTCAGGATAAACATTATCCTATGATTTGAGGCAGTCTGATAAATATCAGCCAATGTTACATTTTCCCCCTTTATTCTGAACCGATCTGGGAGTCAGAAGTTGTCTGTTCAAGATCTGCTGAAGTAGTCAAACACATCTCGTGCTGGGATGTGATGCACTGCTATTATACATCAGTACCACCAATTCTTGGGGAAGGCGTTGAAGCAAGATCATAGCTGGACACTTCCATGAGATGGTGTAATTACTATTTGGCATTAGTGTTGTCAGGTGTCCAGAACAATATTTCTTCTTCAAACAACATTGCATTTAAATCAATTATTGTCAAGCCACTTAATGAAAATTTATATGTGAAGGTAAAGTACTAACACCAGACCTTTCCATATTACATCATGGCTTTTATTATCGTACATTCTCATTTCCCTTCCACTGAAAATATAGTTTAAAATGCTTGTTTTCATATTCTTTACTATTTGTTATTCTGGTGCAGGTTGGACTCCCCAGATGGGAAGTTTTGCCTATTTTAGCATTTCTCTGTGGACTTCCTGAAATTTTGCTACCTTTATTTTCACCTAATGGCTTGTTTAAAAAGCAAATTCTCCAATAACGTTTTAGTTGGAAGGCATTTCCTTTTTCATTGGTCATCTGTGTTAGTGTGGCATGCCACACAATTGCATTTCTCCTCCCACTACTCTCGTCAAGGTGGAGTCTTTCCCTTTTTCTGCCTAAACATTTAAAGAAACTAGGCAGCATAAAGTTGTGTCAGACTTTTGAAAATACAAAAATCTTGATTAATTAGACTTTATTTATTTTCTCAAATCCAACCATCATCCCCTAACCCCAGGCCCTCACAACTCACAAGCCTGAGACCAGAGTTGAGAGCTTATATGTAATTGACTTATTTCAGTTTTAAATAATACCAAAGCCCCATTAGATATTACATTCCCAGGATTCATCATGTTGCATTCTGTTGAGGCATCACATTAAGCAAGTAATTTACATCAAAAATGATTAAAAAAAACAAACTTAGATGTAAACTTTAATTAGTTAGGAACCAAAGTGATGTGTGGATTATGGCAGTGTTCCAATAACAACACTGATTTTCTTTCTCACAGCACCATCTGTTCTCAGTTCTGATGTTTTCCATTTGAGCAAAAGGAAATTGTTTCATGGAGAGGACATCAAAAAATAAATACAAAGGTGCAGAGGATGGAAAGTCATTCAGTTCATCACTTTTGCTCCTCCCACAGGTGATGCACAATCGGTTACTTTAGACACTTGTGTTTTTGCATTTCTTCTCGTTACATTCAAAGAATTACACTCTGTGGTGTCAATTCATATCACTAAAGTCTCTAAAGATTGAGACCCAGTGCATTGAAAAGAATAGTGTGTAACTTGGAAGGGAAATCTGGAAGTGCGTGTGGATGCATGACAATATTGTTCCTTTTTAAAAATTTATTAGATCTGCAGCATTGAGCATTGATAGGTATGGCTGACATACTCTCATTGAGTTTCTACAATACGTTGCGTCGGTTATATGCGTGAAAATGTTGATGCATTGGTCACGGAGCAGATGAATAACGGGTCTAGTGATAAGGTTGTGAATAAAATGTTCCATTCAGAATTATACTGAGCTCATTGTGGCTCCACTCTAAGTCAAGTGGCAAATATTCCACCCAACTGTCAAGACTATAATCCTTGACATTATGAAGGCTTCCAGCACAAAGGCGCAACAGGACAGTTGTGTGTGTTCAATCCAGCATTCAGTGTCAGCTTTCAGTGGATGGAGACAGCAGTGCATTTGAAAGGTGATGGAAGTTTAACTGTGAGATTTATATGTTGGAGTAAAAATATGCCAACGGGACAGGGAGCACTGTAGAGGGAGGAGAGTCTATAACAGAAAAACAAGAGTGCTGCTATATATCTGACTCTGGGCAGTTAGAGCTCACAGAAGCTCTGGGAAAATTAGGTACAGCTAAAGCAAAATTAGAAGTTGCTTATAGAGATAGTCAGAACTGCCGATGCTCTGAGGAAGGGTCACTCGACCTGAAATGTTAACTCTGATTTCTCTCCACAGATGCTGCCAGACTTGTTGAGCTTTTCCAGCAATTTCTATCTTTGTCTCTGGTTTACAGCATCAGCAGTTCTTTTGGTTTTTATTTTGATGTAGCTACTAGTTGGGCTCACTCAGAAGAAGCCTTCAGAGATGTCCAGATTGTCTTGAGCTATTTCAGAAACCTTGTGCCAAATTTAACAAGATCTGGATAATATTCAGGCACAGGCTGACAAGTGGCAAGTAACATTCACCCCATACAAATGTCAAGCTATGATCATTTCCAATTTTAACCAGCGCTCCTTGACTTTCAATGGTGAACCCACGAAGCCTGTCCACCATCAATAAGGCACAAGTCAGTAGTGCAATGGAATACTCTCCACTTGCCTGGATGGATATAGTTCCCACAATAGTTTAAAAGCTTGACATCATTCAGAACAATGCTGCCCCTTTATAGGCACCACACCCACAATCATCTCTTCTCTCCACCACCGACACTCAGGAGCAGCAATGTGTACAATCTAGAAGATGCAAAGACCACCAAAAGATCCTCAGACAACACCTTCCGAACGCATGTATAGTGATGCGTTACCTGAACCAATGTGCCCTCAGAAAGTTTCCTTTCCTTTCCAGTATATCTAGGTCTGTCTGTGGCTCTGTTGCTGGGGTTGGAACTCTCCCTATAATGGAGATGTTGGCATTAAAGCTTTGGGTTGGTGGCCCAAGAAACATTTGACACCTGGAACATATTGGTATTAAGACCACAAAACAGGTTGTATGTGAACCTTTGTAGTGGTCATTGATTTATAAGGATATTGAATGACTCATGAATGTTTGTGAGACTTGCCAAATGTATCTACCCCAGCAGCAGAAGAATCCTTTACATACATATGATGTTCCATCCGCTCCTCGAGCAGAAATGGTGACTGACCCTCTCACAGTTCATGGGGAACTTGATATCCTTGTGTCCGATTATTTCTAAATTTCTCTATAGTTGTTTGATAACTTAGCAATAGTGAGTGACACAGTGAGCATTTGCACTTTAATTTTGTGTCCCAGAACAGATAGTGTCTAACGATGGGCTGTAGTTCCCTGACAAATGTATTAAGTGGGTAATGATCCATGTCACATTGCCCCTCCACTATCCATGCATAAAGCTTCCAGTGCATGGTATGTACTGTCACATCAAACTCATTAAGTATTAGGCAACAAAGCTAGATTTTCTTATTGTAACATATTTTCATACGATATTAATATAGAAGGGCTTGTCATCCCAAGCACAAGTTAGGTTCTGCAGGCAAATACAAACGACATTACCGAGCAACCAGTTGTCTAACCATTCTGAGACATGAGACATTCTCCTTCATAGGCAAATGGAGAATGAGAGAGATATGTATTTTTCAAACAGGTAGTGAATTACCAAAACTATGCATTGGACTTAGAATTAGAAATACAAATACCTGGATACAAGCAAATCTTTCTAAAATATGTAACCAACCTAGATAATAGACAAGTTATTACTGATCATGCTACATTGTAAATGAACAGGAACTAGCTCAGATCAGCGTACAGGATAGCAATCACTCATGGACAATGATAATAATTACTCTATGATGTTTTGTGGTGGCAGCCAACAGCAAGACAACTTAGTTGTCAAACAAATGCAACAGAGTACAGCATGTGCCTTTCTAAATCAATATGCGATCACCAGGTCAGGAGTAGTTGTCAAACCACTCATGCATTACATTGAAAATTGAAGTGTTAATTTTGTGAACCTACTTGTTTATATAATTATCAAATCAACAGCACTTACGAATATAATACTTCATTTATGCAAGTTTTAAATCTTTGAAAACAGGAATATTATATGCTTGAAGGATTCATCAATAGTACGATATCCATAAAACAAAACAAATGGCTTTGGATGCTGGAGATCTGAAACAAACAAAAACTGAAAGATCTGCGGATACTCTAAATCTGAAACAAAAACAAAACAAGGGTTGCTGGAAAAGTTCAGCGGTCTGGTAACATCTGTGAAGAGAAATCAGAGTTAACATCACTGGACCAGTAATATTAACTTTGATTTCTTCTTTACAGATGCTGGGCTTTTCCAACAACTTTTGTTTTTTAAACAGATAGAAACTGAAATTGAAGAAACTCAATACATTTGACAGCACAAGCAGACGGAGAAAGAGTTAACTCTTTGAAACCAGACTCTTTCTTAAGAAGAGCCTCTCGTCTCAAAACATTAACTCTGTTTCTGCCTCCACAGATGCTGCTGAAGTGTAGCATCCAAGCCCAGTTTATGTTAAAAAAAAGATACTGGAAACCTTCTCACTTCAGGTAAAATGTTTAATTGGAGACAAACTCATAATAGTCCAACTCCATATTTTTAAAACAAAATCTGTGAAGAGTAGAATTCTAAAATAAGACGTCTACACCACAATTTGTTTTCAAATCTGTTCTCAATGCTCTTTATTGAGTAAGAATACAAAAGAAAAAGTTTACCTTTGTGTTCAGGTATGCTTACTATCATACACCCAGACTTCTCTTGGTGAAGTGGATTCTATGGAGCCAGAGACCTACACACTCATGTTCCTGCATCAGTCCACAGATCAGTTGCCTTCCTTCTTCTGATGGCTTAAAGACTACAGATTTCAAACTTTTCCTTCCTGCAGGACTTTGAGTAACCACAGTAATCTAATCAGTACTTGCGTAACATCATCAACTATGGCCTCAATTCACTGTTATCTAATTAGTTCATTACTGTAACAATTTAAGTCCTAGCGTTCATATTTAGGTACAATAAATATTCAATAAGAGCACAGTAGTTGCTGAAAAAGTGCAAATATCTGATTTAATTTGACTTATTATTACTGTTAAGTGTAATGTAGTCTTAAGTGCATTGCAGGCAAATCATACGAAACAAGTGCATCAAGGTAACAGATCAGAGTGCAGGCTATGATGTTACAGCTGCCAAGGATGTGCAGAGAGGGATGAACGTTTACGTTAAAAAGAGGTCCATGCAAAAGTCTACTAACAGCGGGATTTTATGTTGGTGTTTGATGTAAATGGCAAAGTAATATCTTTTTGTATCAAAGTTCCTACTGCATTTTGCTAAATTTTCTAAATTGAAAGACTCAAACGTAGGTATAACTCTGTTGAAAATACAATGGCACCTCCAGCATCCATCTAGTCCAATGGGAAGGTGATCCAGGAGGCTTGATTTGCCAGAACCAATGGGTTACAAAAACCTAAAGCATTCAGAACCTCAAGCCTACTGAGCCACTGGTGCTTAAACATATTAAGACAGCTGATGTCCTGTCAGTTGATCTTATGAGCAAACAATTATTGGGGCAGGAACAGTTCATTATGATTGCCCCCAGCAAGAAGAATTGTTGGCTGTCAGCCAACTAGTTGGTTCGAAGCCTGTTGCATAGTCACTAAACACTGTGGCTGAGCTAACAAAAGTTCCCGGTGAGAATTCCATCCGAACCACAAGTAAGTTCTACCCTCTGCAACTGCAAGCCAATCAGATGGGTACATGATATCCAGGCCTATGCTGGGAGTTTCACTTCCTTTCGAGCTTGATCTCTGTGCCACAGCTCTGTCCAATGGAGCAGAATCTGGCCAAGAAAATGGCAAGCTATTGTGGTGTTTTTCTTTCTGTGGTTGCTTTTTTGTTTGTTGCTGTTCCTTTTGTTTACCAGAGTTGCAAAGTAGTGCTGCATAAACTGGAGACAGCTAGCACGGAAATGCAGGTGAAAGTGACTAAGTCTCAGAAACCTGCATCATCTGTCATGTAGAGAAAGCACTTGATGAGAAGGAGTGCTGTGCGTAGCAGCCTCAAATAGCTGGTGGTCTTCAGTTTCACTGGTTAAAGCACTGTCAGTCTATCAGCTTTACTGAAGATGTAATTGAAATTGCACTCACCTCATTGAATGGCTTCTAGTTCAAAAAATAGATCCTCTGGTTGTTAACACCAGAACCTTCTGTTAAAAGAACTAAAATGCTCTTAGAATATTTAAATAGATTGCCAACAGCTGTACAGAGATATCCTAAGCCATTGTAGAAAATAAAACACATTGTTCAGGAAATGATGAGATTGTATGTGTGGCATCAAAATCTCTAATTATATCAAATGTATAAAAATAATCAGAACCAAACAACTTTTGAAGAATACAAGTTCCAATTTTCTTGCATTTTTCTGGAATATAATATGCTTATGTTAATTAAAAAGAAAATTTTGGATAAACTAAAACATCTTGGAGCAAATGCTGTTCAAACGAACACCAAAATTCCATTAATGTATCAAGTAAAATCACTGAATCAGTTATGTTCATCTCTTGCTGAATTTAAGCAGAAGAGGAGATATTTTCTTGATACGCTATAAAACTTATCATGCTGCTCACTATTTTTTCAGAGCAGTAATGCAATGATCAGCTGCAGAGTTTATTCTTTCAAATCAAAACTTTCTCCATGACCTTGACAGACAGATTTCTACCCATAACCGGAATATTTAGTTCAGCTGCCCTTCACCTCATGCTCTTTGCAAAGGAATTAGCACCAGCTGCATTGCAAAGATAACCCCAGACTACTGACAAACCTCAGATGCAGTACAACATCAATTTTATTTTCTCATGGCAAGTAAAGCATGTAGTTAATGTGATTGTAGTCCTTTTGTCCTCAAGGTGACAAACTCTGAATCAGCTTAAGCTAATAGCTACAAAGGCCAATGTGAGAATAGCAAGGTTTCCCACAAATTTTACAAAATTGAGAAGCTCTCTTCTGGTAAACTAACTGCTGTTTTATTTTTCACATTCAATAGACCATCATGTGATATTAAATGGGCTGATATCACAGATCACCAACTTGTGTCATCATGTTAATTACTTGTGTCAACATAGTTTTTATGCGGCTTGAACTCTGCATGTGTGTATCCCTTTACAAGTCTTTACATCTTCCAATTTCTTTATCCACATGCACATTATGGAATTTCCAGAGAACAAACATCCTAAATAGCACTTTATGAGCATGGCACTCAAAACCAGTAACCCTTTCATTCTGTACTGTTCCTGTCAAAGTCCGTTTGTAACCTGAAAGTTTTAGTAATTCACTTTATTTATGACAATGTTACACACAAAAACATATTGTTATTCAGGACGCATTGTCGGTCATGTTTATAAATCAAATGCTGGTCAACAGTAGCTTTTTATTGTGCAATATGCAATCTCTTCTAGTTGATTTCAGTGTAGCACCTATAAATAACATCACAGGCAAGCTCTGCAATGAGGCCACTGTACTACTTCTACTGAGTTTCTACATTTGCTTCACATCAAATTTCCAAGTGGGCTGTGAGGCATCCATCAAATATATATTTTCATTGTTAGAAGTAGCTTGGAGTATATCATACTTCACCATTATTATTCATAATGATAGCAACTATTTAGATCCTACAAATCGTCCTGCATGCAGAAGTACTGATCTTAAATTGAGAATGTTGTGCCTGTGCTTAGTGACCTATTGATCCAGCTTCAATTTTAAAACATTCATCTATGTTTGACTTCCTCTGTAGCCTCATCCCTCCCTATTTCTATAATCTGCAGCCTTACAACTGAAAGTTTTCCACATTTCCAATTTTATTGTCACATACATCTTAAGAATTTCAACACAACACCAATAGAAGCTTTATCTTCAGACCCCAAGCACAAGAACTGACATATTAAAGATGTGTACAATGTTCAATTGTTCAACCTATCTGTGTTTGACTATGAGTCGAGTATCTGATCCATCCTCAATGTGCTTGATTGGTTAAGCCCAGTGTTCACTCAGCCCTAAGTTAGACAGAAGCTAAGCTAAGGATGACTGCAGATATTTTGTGATTGCTGAAATATTTTGAAACTGTTGTAGATGAACCTTTTGCACACTTCAAGATTAGTGTCACATTTGCATTGCCCAGATGTGTACTTAATATACAGCAAATAGGCAAATAAACAGCAGTACACACTCATCAACCCTTTTGTCTCCTACTTAGATATATCTATCACCAATGTGCAAAATCATATTTAACCTTCAAATTGCATGTTTTAATTGTTCCTGAGGTGATTCTGACTAATAAGCCTAGACTAGCCATGTCCTGCCATCAACATTTTTTAAATTGTTACTGTGATGCAGGCCTATTAACTTACAACTAATATTCTTTGGTCCTCTTATGAAATACACATTAAAATTTTGCATCTTCAATTCCTGTCTGTCCTCTGTTCACTTATATCAGTCAATGTATCCACGCAACTCTTGTTCCTTAGTTACGGTTTCAATGGTCTGCAGCAACTGTGGCTAGCTAGTGTTCTCACCTTCAAACCGTTGAGGTTAGACAAAACATTGTTTTATTTTGGCTACCTTGTTAGCCAAGGATTATGCTTGTTCCAGTTTGTGAAATAAATATCAAAGCCTGTTGATCCACTTTACACACTAATATTCTTCTAAGCTTTTTGCCTAATCTCGGAGTTCACTTCCAAGAGCCTGTACCTTCAGTTATGGTTTTAACTCAAGGTTTAGTGAATTTCTTGCTTGAATCCTATACTTGTAGGCATAAACAGACATTGCTACAGTTCATTATTTGTTCTACTTGGAATTCAATGGACTAATAATGATTTCTAAATAGCATATGCCTTGGATCTGAGATTCCCAAAATGGGGACCAAGCTACAAGCAGAGCGAGGAAAACAATATAGTTGTTGGCAACAATATAGTATAGCAACAATACAAAAACCTTGTATCCGTCTCAGTTTTTGTTAGAGGTGGAAGGGAAGCATCCTTTACTTACATAAATCAAGATTCAACCCATTTCCAGAAAAATAATGCTGCCAAGGCAAGAGCAAATCTACAACATTCCCCACTCAGCGTATCTAATAATACTTTGAATATTGCTTTACAGTGTAAGGAAATACAATTAAAAGGAGCTAAAGCAATCCATTCATACTCATTCAGCTCTTTACTCCATTTTAAAGACAGTAGGATACAAATATTAAACATTTTCATTCCTTCTCCTGTTTTATTGAAAGTTATTGGCCATACCTAACAAGGCAGCCGATTTCAACAGGAATTGTCATATTTGCAGATACAGAAGTTGTTTTGTGTCATTGTCTTTTCATACAATTGAAATTAAATCATCAAATGTGTCAAACCATCTATCTTCTCTCAGTAACAAGACGGATATAATTTAGCTATGAAATATCAAACAGTGCACAGTCATTCAATGAACTAATCAGATTCTCTTTGGCTCATCTTTCTTTCACATCAATTAACTCACTTCAAATTTGCTCAGCTTATCAATATGACACTGCAATGTAAGTTATGCAGTTTCTAAACACAATCTGTTAGGAAACAATTCATTAAGAGGTAGATTGGACTCAATGCAACTGCTAACTTTATGCTCCTTGGAGCTCTTTTTTGCTTTAAATTTGAATAATTCATTAAAACTAGCTAACATCTTCATAGATTTATTCAGAAAACATATCTATAAAACAGTTAATTAATTCATTCATTGATGAACTATTCTAAAAGTAGTGGCTGGTTAGCTGAGCTGGTTAGGGTGTGGTCTAATAATGCCAAGGCCTTGGGTTTGATCCCCATACTGACCAAGAGCGTCAGATCCACACTGCTAGTTGCACGATAATCCTCCTGATTGGAGGCTTGTTGTGCAGTCTCTGCTTTGGAGTGGCACAGCGGCTAGCACTGCTGTCTCACGGCGCCAGGGACACGGGTTCAATTCCACCCTTGGTTGACTGTCTGTGTGGAGTTTGCACATTCTCCCTACGTCTGCATGGGTTTCCTCTGGGTACTCCGGTTTCCTCCCACAGTCAGAAGATGTGCAGGTTAGGTGGATTGGCCATGCTAAATTGCCCATAGTGTTTAGGGATGTGTACTTAGGTGGGTTATAAGGGGATGGGTCTGAGTGGGATGCTCCAATGGTCGATGTGGACTTGTTGGGCCAAAGATCCTGTTTCCACACTGTAGGGATTCTATCAGAGTTCTAAATTAATTTGACAACTACTTTCACCGTTTTAACCTGCCTACTCAGTTTTTCGTTTTAGCCTCAGTTTCATGCACTCCTCTCAGAACACTTTTTCAACTTGTCTTTCTACAAACCACATTTAAACATCTACTTC
Source organism: Stegostoma tigrinum (assembly GCF_030684315.1). NCBI lineage: Eukaryota > Metazoa > Chordata > Chondrichthyes > Orectolobiformes > Stegostomatidae > Stegostoma > Stegostoma tigrinum. The sequence goes on from NC_081368.1 coordinate 53,189,728, forward strand.
ATGTGTAACTCGTGTCCTTTAAAATATTTCCAAGTGTACCAACCTGGAAACTTGCTGACCTGATTTTGTCGATCACATGTTACTTTACCACAAATCAACATCTTTTTCTTCTTCAGACATTACATGGCCTGAGCTGACACATTCAATTTATATACATGCCTTATTGGAAAATTGCAGTGTTTTATGTTGTGTCATTCCAGGAGACAAGGTAAACTGCATTGTTAAATAGCTTCTGCTGATTGTATCTGCAATGCAATTCCCATGTTTCTGTGATAGCCAATACATGTGTTCTTCATGAAATGTCTGGTCTTTGCTTAGAAGCTAATTAAACCAAAAAAAAAAGTTTATTAGCCTAGATTCCCTGTTTAAAAATGTCAGCACATGGAGTCTGGCAAACTGTGGAATAGATGAACGATAGAATAGGGAGTGATTTGGGGTGTTATAACAGAGAGGTCATGTTACAGGATTGTTAATCCTGAACCCCAGGCTAATCATCTGCGGAAATATGGTCTGAATCCTACCGTGGCCGATGATGAAATTTGAATTCGATATTAAATTTAACTCAGCAAACATCTGGAATGAAAAAGCTAGCTTAACAGCAACCATTGTTCTAGATACCTATCTGGTTCACAAATGTCATTTAAAGGAAGGAAATCTTCCATCCTTACCTGGTCTGACCTAGATATGACTCCAGATCCACTGCAACGTGGTTGGCTGTTTTGCCTTCTGGGCAAATAGGGATTGGCAATAACTGCTACCCTAGCCAGGAAAGCCCACATTCCATGAATGAATAAATTAAATGGATCAAGATAGCTTCAATGAGACACCAAGGCCTTAATGTCAATACCCTACAGCAGGTAGAAATGAGCTGGGGGAATAAAAGTTAAATTTAGGAAAATATTTCCTCAACATACACATAACTGACTTTTTATAGCATCTAAGGATTTTGGTGTATCCAAATATCCCATTACAGAGAAGGCACACATTTAATTCACTTATCTGTACTGGGTTTCCTAAATCCAACTGGGGATCCACCTTAAAAGATTTCCACAGCAAAACCGTCTTTTAATGCTGCTTGTGGACCAGGAGGAGAACGAGTGTTTTCCCACGAATCAAGGGAGCCTTTGGCCCCTCTCCTCCCAATTAGATTCCCACTTCTAGCTTCCACATTGTAACTGAAGACTGTTGGCACCAATCTCCAGCTGCTGATGTTTCCTTCAAAAAAAAGACTGACCAGGCTATCTAAATGACTGGCTCCATGATGGAAAATAGATCTTGAAAATGCTAACCTCCTCCCCGCTGCATACTTCATCACAGTTCATAAACTGTGCTCAGAATTCTTGATCACTTTGTGGAAAGTCAAATGGGTCAATACACATTTTGCGAGCTGCAAAAGTTCATGGGTCAAGCATTCTTGTAAACTCAGTCACCGATCTTGATCAAAATGATTTTCTTGTTTTATTTGCTCACAGATTAAGGTCATCACTGGCTAGGCCAGCATTTATTGCCCATCCCTAATTGCCTGAGAGCAGTTAAGAGTCAGCTACATTGCTGTGGGTCTGGAGTCACATGTAGACCAGACCAGGAAAGGCTAGCTGTTTCCTTCCTCAAAAGCTCACTAATGAGCCATATGAGTTTTTCCTGACAATCAGCAATAGATTCATGGTCATCATTAGGCTCTTAAATCCAGATTTTTTGTTTTAAACTTGAATTTAATTTCTATCATCTGCTGTGGCAGAATGCGAACCCAGGTCCCCAGAATGTTACCTGGGTTTCTGGATTAACAAACCAACGATAATAGCACAAGGCGATTGTCTCCATATCTTAATTTAATTTGACTATCAGTTTCTGATTTGTTTTGTTTTAACATCTTGGAAAGAATCATGTGTCAGATTTCTAAAAAACAATTTCAACTAAAGATGAATATTGGTAGAGAGTTATATTATCAGATTTGTAGCCTTGAAATCCTGCCTATAGTCTATTCTAAAAATGAAGGCAAAGAAGGGCAAGGGGTGAAGTGAATGGGAAAGAATAAATGAGAACACACTAACAGAATCGTAAGGAAAGAACCAAGTAATTATTCAGAAACTTTCTAAAAATGTCAAAATTAGGCAAATCCTGTAGAGAAGAAAAGTGTTAAGTGTGAAGCTGTAAAATTAATATGACAGATGACAGAAGTAAACTTGCAAATTGCATCTCAACTGCATTTAATAGCTCATGCTTTGATCAAAGCAAGTATATTGACAATTTGACAGCATAGGAAAACGTTTGGATATAAAATTACACAACCCAGTTGAGAAGAAAATGATGGTACAATAATGATGGCTGCGGAGGACAAAAACATTTACACGTACCTTACTATTGATACAATTTGAAGACTGAAAGCTATTAACTAAGAACTGATACATTGTCGACAAACTGATGACTTGAAATTCAAATGTCATATGGTAGGGTGAAACACTGACCACGGCAGCTGTACAGAGAATAAAAGAACTCACATTACAGGAGTCTAAATAAATTACCATTAAGTTCCTGGTATGATTTTCATTTCATGAGCACATAATAGTATTTGTTGCATTAACTGAATGCAGTTACATTGAAATGCATTCTTGCACCTGAATTCAACTTTGATATTTTGACCAAGTTGATTTATTGCAGCTGGTTTATTTTGCAATTTCACATCATCCACAACAGTAACATATTATTTCAAAACCTGGGCATCTTCTAAATATTAAGCAATCCGAGTGTAATAATCAAATCTGATGTCAGAGGGGAAGAAAAGAAAAAAAAGTTAGTCCAACAATGTTTAACGAATAAAGGAGAGAAAAAAATGTTTCCTACATACAGGGCATGGTAATCTTGCAACCTCCTCCGGTAGCCAGTTCATACAATCTGACTGCCTAATTCTGCATGCATTTGCAAGGTTTTACCTTCATCAATGTATACTTATACAATGATGGTTGGTTTGCAGTCAACATACATACGCACTGTCCATTATTCCACTTGCTTGGCAAGGCCCACCCTTCAAAAACAGACTTATTAGGATGCATTAGAAAGATATGCAAACAAAAATCAAAAAGGTTCCTTTATATAGGTCATTGACAGAATACCAATTTTGCATTACTTCCTTTCAAACCTACAGTGATACATTGGGAGAATTTAGAAAACAATAAGGCAGTGAATTTCAAAGCTTAAGCTCCGAAATTGAACTGAGGTCGGATTCATCAAAGAGAAGATTAAAGGTAAAGTGTCACATAACTGGGAAGACTGTGTAATGCAATGGGTTCCAAGTTGAAATTTTAACTCTGGGATTTGTATTCAAATTTAATCCAGGCTTTTGGAACCTGACTTTCCTTTCCCTTTGGCAGTGAAAGTTTACTTCCCAACACAAGTTTGGGTAGTTTCAGCACAACCTGTAGCAGATACAGACAACCAAACTGCTTTAACCCTAATGCTTAGCAGCCACAAAGTTGATGATTTTATTCTGAGAGCTTGCAGTTTGACTCTTAGAGAAACAAACATAACCTTCATACTGTAGAAGGTAATTGAGAGGTTAAAAGAGCATTTAGGACATGGATATAGATTGGAGGAAGCTCTGACTGACCTGGTGGTTATTGATGATGATGATGATATTAGATCAGAAAACCTGTGCATCTTTAGGCCCAGAGTCCCAAAGTTCAAAGTTTGAAGGTGAGCCACTTACATTGTCTGAGACAGGGCAGAACAGGTCCTAGTTTCCAGAGCTCAGGATTGATTAATTTCACCATGACTGCCAGTGTTTACTTCCCTGGAGCAATTGATGGGTGAAGTGTCGAATAAAAAGTACTTAATTTCACAACATGAACTTTCAACAGGCTGAATTTAAAATGGGTTTAATACATTAAGTACCTGATCAGAAACATTACTTTAAAACCCACCAGCAATCAAGGTAGAACTTGCTTTTTGCCTTTTATACCTAGAAATGTTATCACCCTCAATGGAATGACTTTGTCACCACCACCAAATCACTGTGGCTTTCTCTTTATCTTTGTTTTTAACTATTAACCATCACCAGTAATCACCCCACAGCCAACTAGAAGTTTACTTGCAAAGCCCGTTATGGGCTATATGAACAATGAAAAATAACAGGGAATGTAGGGAGAACAAGAAAGAATTGCACCTGGTATTCCCAGGGAACTTCTTATACAAGTGCTAACAGACTGATTCTTCGTAGCTCCTAAGATCAGGCAAAATTGGATGTTTTCAGAACAGCATAGCCATGGGTGAGGTTTGCATTTTGGGCCTTTTGAATGCAACTGATCCACCTGTCTTTAGTTGAAACCAGTTGCAACAGGATGATGCCCTTAAGTTGCCATTATTTGCTCACTTTGGGTCTTCAATTATTGCTGGGACACGAGGCCATTGACAGGTCTTTCCCTACATATTAATTAAGGCATTAAGAACACGAAAGTTGTGTGAACCTCATCCAGCAATACCCTACCATCCCAACTAAATTGAATTCTCCCTGCTTCCAAAAATTACTTGGGGGAAGGACATCAAATGCAGTCCCTCATTTTAAAGAGGACCCTGACTTCAACACTTTATCTCATCCCAGTCATGCTTCTTGTAACATTCACTCCTTTGAAGAGTCACTGTTTGGATGAAGGTGCGCTCAGTATTTTGCATTCAGAATTGTAATTATGGATGACTTGATTCTCCTGTCTTTGCTTTGGAAGAGTTTTGAGAAATATTGTTAACGTGAATTTCAAAAGGACATTGGAGAGTCAGATTGGATCCCACACAAGAGATTAATACATTTTATTGAGCTTCAAATAAATCATGATAATGTAACTTATCACATGGTTTTGACATCTGTAAGATGGAAGAGAGTCATCCAGAATGATAAAGCTAAACTTTACACACTGATCATGGCCAGAAAAAAAAACCCTTCCATTCATAAAATCCTTTCAAAGCTTTTAACTTTTTTCAAGTGGTTAGTCTCTTATAAAAATAAACTTTTATTCATATATCATAGGTTTATCTATCCTTTTAATAGCCTCTTTAATCATCCCAATAGTGAGCTGAGAACTTGGAACTCAGCCAATAATTATATAACAAGCTTTTGGGTAAAGCTTAATAAAAGTAATCTATTGAAGTTGCATTTCTTTTCTAACCTCCAATAGTTGGCCTGTCAAAGCATCCCAGTAAAGCAGCATCTTTGGTGCATAAAACCTGACATTCTAGAGAAGGGTCTAGGCCCGAAATGCCAGCTTTTGTACTCCTGAGATGCTGCTTGGCCTGCTGTGTTCATCCAGCCCCACACGTTGATATCTTGGATTCTACAGCTCCCATTATCTCAGCCCAGTAAAGGTTTGGTTTTGAAACTACTAATAACAGCTGCACACTTTTTATCAATTAAAGATCAGTGAGTTGAAAAAAGGGCTTCAGCTGGTAATAGTTTCACAGATTGTGTCTGCCCTTCAAGATTTATTTACCTTTAATCAAGTTTGTAACGACCTCATTTCATGTTGGAACTTTAAACAGCCAAAATTGGAGCTGTTTGAAATCATTACTAAATTCAAATAGGTCTGCTGAGTTTGTGTTTCCCTCTTGTGTCACCTCATTTCCTGATATGGAAAACATTGCATGTGTCAGAAATTGTGGACAGGAGAGGAGAAGAATGCATAAACCACCTGGTATTTTTTTAAAAAAATCTAAGAATCTGCCTGACTGGGTCGAAATCCAGCACTGTATGTTCAGTTTGTGCAGTGCATTTATAAGTACCATATAGTAGATTGAAGCAACCAATTTTGTTTTTGCAGAAGTGTCATAGTTAAAGGTAAAGGAAATAGGTCTGTGAAGGAGAAATTCAGCAGAGCTGGACCAATTTGCTTAGCTCTTTTGTTATGAGCTAGATTAAACCCTATTTCAAATATATCAAGGAGATAGTATAGACCCTTTTATGTTACTTAAAGGCAAGTGTAAGATGCCGTGTTCCAGATATAATTTGATTCATTACACTACTTGGATTGAAGAAAAACATACTTTATTTTTATTCCCAGTTAAAATATAAACAAAAAGAACAAAAATTTGTATAACTTTAATACTATTGGAAAACTTCACAGTATAATTTATTTAAATGTTAAATAGCAAATATTCCAATATCATAACATCCATAAACATGCCATTGGAAATACAAATTCAGCAAATAGACTGTCTCATATGTGGTGTTTCTCCAAACCAGAAAGAAAGAACACTACGAGAAAGTTCTGTTTGTGCGAGAGAGAGAGAGAGAGAGAGAGAGAGAGAGAGAGAGAGAGAGCTTTTAGCTGTTTCAGAGACATGGCAGCTTCAAAAACTCCAACAGCTACTGAAAGCTAAAATAAAAGCCTGGTTCTGTGGGAGCCTGACTCCACCCCTTCATGCTGCTTCTATTGTTCCAAATTTTAAAAAAAAGACCCAAGGCCTCACAAGCTGTATACTTTATTGGCTTGGACAGGTCACTTGGTACCTCCGTCTCAATTTCTTTTCATGATTTAAAAAAAAAGGACACAATACACCTGTCAAAGCCATAGTATCATAACTCTTTCAAACCAGTTGGAATTGGCAGAATAGACTCAATAGCCCTCTTTGTTGCATGATTCTATATAGTATCGGCATGAGTGGACACCAAGAATGTGTGTCTGTATTTGTCACTGAGAGAATGCTCGAGAAGTGATGGCATTTCTGATAAGCCCAAGTGTATTGTATTTGCATTAATTCATTGGTTCTTGTGTTCTTTTCAATGTGCTTCTTCTCTGTTTTTGTTTTACATTGCTGTAGAAATAGATTTGAATTTTAAAAAATGGAAATATTATTATTTTGAATGTTTCCTAATTATTACATTCTTGATGCTTTGAATACTCAATGCATTATTTCCTTATCATTTCAGATATTAAACCTTTCTTGCTTTCTGTGGTCAAGTAATCAAGTGCCTGAGATGTGCACTTTACACCTTGCTGCTAAGGCAACAGTGAAGGGTGTTGACATGACCCCATTGGATGATTTGATCTCAGCCCATGACACCATGCACCAAGGACCACAGAACCTTCTGGAAGGTCTGTTGTGAACAAGAGTTAAAACATACATACCTGGAAGCCACTGCCCCAGCAAAGACTTGTAGGGAAGCCTCACAACAAGATTTCCAGCAGAAGACAGTGTGGTACTCAAAAAAGACCCTGGAGAAGATCTGATTTGACCTACAAGACCCGCCTTCAAGGAACAGAGCTCATCCTACATCAGTGAGGGAAGAGATTCCAATGGTCCAGCTCAAACACCTGGATCTCTGTGGGTAATATCATTTCTCAGATAGACTGTGCTAGATAGAGAGTAAACATTGTGAGAATTTGGAAATGGTCAAATGGGTTTTTTATAATGAAGAATATTTTGCTAATAAAATGGAGTTGAACTGCAAACCGAATTCTGTGTCCCTTTGTCTGCCTCACCAACTAGAGTGCTTTGGTAAAGTGTTTTTAATTCATAAACTGGTTAAAGTGTCCACAGCACAGACGGCATTTAAAAAAAATCAAATCTGGATAAAAATTCTTGTTTATTTATTTTTATAATTGTTGACCTTTTTTGTTTTCTGTCATTGAAAACACAATTTATCTAAGGGCAAATTAGACTTCATGCACTGTATACAAATATAAAAAAAATGCATTCAACTACTTTCAAGCATTGCCAAACACACAGGAGCCACTGTCTACTTGTTTACAGTAAGTAAATGGGAATCCAGGGGATAATTGGACACTTGGCTGCCAGAAGTACTTACATTTATATAACCCCTTTTAATGCAGTAAAACATCCCTAGGCTCTTAACTCAGAAAATGCAATTGCATGATGTGAAAATCTATACTGTGTTGCTTAGTCGTCTTGCATTTTCTCTCTCCCTTTCCTGAAGACACTGTTGTGTTATGCTACTGCAGTAATAATTTTGATACCACTGCCTTCTGGCTGCCAAAAGAATCTAAATACATTGGTTAACCATTGTCTCAGGCTTGTTAGTGAGTATTATTAAGAATAGAGCAACTGAAGTATGCATCACATGCTGCTGTGTTAGATTCTGACTGAGCAACCATCGTAAAGTCTGGCTGGTCTGTACTCCAAATTGATATTACTGATCATCTATCAGTTGAAAGAGTAATTGTCAAACATCCAGACAGGGTCACTGGATATTGATTAGGAATAGAAAACCCGGCCAACTTTGTGGCCGGCATTTAGATCAATTATAGTTTGCTTTTTTAGTTCACCAAAACCATTTAACTCAGCAGAACATGCATGGGAGGATTTTTAAGTTTGCATGGTTCAGTTAATGTGTTGAACAGCCTTTACTAACCCCTAAGGAAAGATTCAGCCTCATTTATATTTAAATTTAGGAAACTGAAGATAAGCCCCAATCCAAGTTCTGATAAATTTCACCTAAGTATGCTGTTAAATTCAGTAAGGAAATTGCAATTCTCCAATCCATCATCTTTCAAAGCTCAGTGAAATTTGATAATGTCCCCAAATAGAATGTGTACTCCCCACCTTTTCATGAAATTGAAGATGGTGAGCAATGATCCTTCTGAGAAAATCTGTTATGTAGCTTAAGCATCATAGTGAGTTAATGGGGAGTTCAAATATGGCAAGGAAAGAATAAAGAAATGTGTTGGTGGGGAGAGAGGTGAGAATTAAAGGGACTTCAGTTTCTCAGGATTGGGTTGAAACTTTTCTCCTAAACTACTTGGAGAACAGAGCATTGTCCAGGCTACATAAGTTTGCAAGTAATAAACTTGGATCCAGATGCAAAATCATTGGGAAGAAAAAAGGCAGGTGGAACTTGTTAATATCTATCTGGTTGTTACACCAGTAATTAATACTATTGCATGATTCAAACCTGAGTGGGTTTTGAATTAACTTTAAAAAACATTGATTAATAACTGTATTACAAAAGTACAACTGTTCTGCAGTGTTTAAATTACAAGACTAATCCCATTCAAATATGAAGTTCAAAATAATCAGACTGACAATACTCATGGGGTGACTGTTAAGTGAAAGGACTTCTGATTATCACTGCACCAACTTTGTAGTAACAGCCACCACCATTATAATATGACCTGCCTTGAGATGCCTACAATGATGACAGTATTGATCCACATCTTCCGATTTGGAGGAGAATCGCGATTTTAAGACACAGGGCCCATCCCAACATGGACAGTGCAGTAAAATCACACAGGGAATAGTGCAGAGACTTTTATTTTTGCAGAAGCCAAGACTCCACCCCACTTAAGACACTAAACACTACAGTTGTAGTAAGTGAAATGTTTCTATATCCCAAAGCTACCTTTAAAAGGCTATGAAAAGAAGGCAAGTTGTAAGGTAAGTGGGCAAGCTAAGAACTAAGCAAAGGATGAGGACAACAGATGGGGTGAGTGAGGAGGTAGGGTGGCTCAAGGAGAAAACAAAATAGGGAGATGGATGTCAGTGCATTAGACAGTTAACAGTAGAGTTCCCCAGGAATTAGAGGAGATTTGAATCCCTCGAATTTGAATCTCCTGAGTAAGTCAGAGTTGGAAACTCTTTCTTTCTGAACATTCTGAACATGAGGTAATTTTCCATCAGAAGTTTAAACTTCCTGGGCAAATCCCTCAGAATCAGTGCATCAGGATTTCTAGGAAGTAAAAACACAAATCCTGTTTCCAGGACTCAAAGGACTGAGTTACAGGGAAAGGTTGGACAAGCTAGGACTTTTTTTCTTCAGACTGAAGGGGAATCTCATAGAAGTGTATAAGATCATGAGAGGCATAGATGGAGTGAAAGCACTCGGTCATTTTCCCAGGGTTGGGGAAATGAGGACTCGAGGGCATCAGAGAAAGAATCCATGGGAACCTGAGGGGCAACTTTTTTACACAGTGGGTAGCACACATATGGAATGAGCTACCAGCGGAAATGGTTGAGGAAGATACATCAACAACATTTGAAAGACATTTGGACAAATACATAGATAAAGAGAGGTTTAGAAGGATATGGGCCTTACTTTGGGTTAGTAAGTTTACAGATGACACTAAAGTTGGTGGAGTGGTGGACTGTGTGGAAGAATGTTGCAGGTTGCAGGGAGGGTTGGATAAACTACAGAATTGGGCTGAAAGGTGGCAAATGGAGTTCAATGCAGATAAATGTGAGGTGATTCACTTTGGGAGGAATAATAGGAAGGCAGAATACCGGGTCAATGGAAAGATTCTTGGTAGTGTGGATGTGCAGAGGGATCTTGGTGTCCATGTATATAGATCCCTGAAAGTTGCCACCCAGGTTGATAGTGCTGTTAAGAAGGCTTACGGTGTGTTAGGTTTTATTGGTTCAGGGATTGAGTTCCGGAGCCATGATGTCATGCTGTAACTGTACAAAATGTTAGTGCGGCCTCATTTGGAATATTGCGTGCAGTTCTGGTCGCCCCATTACAGGAAGGATGTGGAAGCATTGGAAAAGGCGCAGAGGAGGTTTACCAGGATGTTGCCTGGTCTGGAGCACAGGCCCTATGAAGAAAGGCTGAGGGACTTTGGTCTGTTCTCATTGGAGTGAAGGAGGCTAAGAGAGGATTTAATAGAGACATACAAGATGATCAGAAGATTAGATAGGGTGGACAGTGAGAGTCTTTTTCTGAGGATGATGACGTCAGCTTGTACAAGGGGGCGTAGCTACAGATTGAGGGGTGATAGATTTAAGACAAATGTCAGAGGCAGGTTCTTTACTCAGTGAGTGGTAAGGCCGTGGAACGCCCTGCCTGCCAGCGTAGTTAACTCAGCCACATTGGGGGCATTTAAACAGTCCTTGGATAAGCATATGGATGATGATGGGATAGTGTAGGGGGAGGGCCTGAGATTAGTTCACAGGTCGGTGCAACATCGAGGGCCGAAGGGCCTGTTCTGCACTGTATTGCGCTATGTTCCATGTTCTATGTTCTAAGTGGAGGGAAATGGGTTTAGCGTGGATGGACATTTTGGTCAGCATGGATCAGTTTGGGCCGAAGGACCTGTCTCCATGCTGTCAGACTTTATGACTATATTTGTGAGTGATTTTTCTGATCTCTGACTATCTAGGGATGGGGAGTTCAGTGCTAATGTTTCTTTGTGCCGCTAAGCTGCAATACTGACTTGTTCACAGAGGATCCTGAACTGATCAGCAGCCATTTTTCCTAAACACTATTACTGTCAGCTGTATAAAGTAATAAGGAATTAATGTTCATGTTACATTAGTTCCACCCGTTCTACAAATATTGCATAGTCTCGAGATGGAGAGAGTAAGTTTACATTGGTTTTCAGAGGGACCAGTGTCCTTGTAATTATGCCTGATTAGAATGTAGCTTTACATATTATTTTAATACAATAAACCATGTTATTTAAGATCCATAGATCCATAGAATCCCTGCAGTTTGGATATAGGCCCTTCGGCCCAACAAGTCCACACCAATGCCTCAGAGCATCCCATGTGGACCCATTCCCAAACCCACCTAATCTACACATCACTGAACACAATGAGCAATTTTGCACGGCCAATCCAATCCACTTTTTAAGAACAGTTTCGCCCACTCTCTCCACCACTGACACTCAGTGCACACTGCTGCTATTATCTACAAAATGCACTGCAGATAGCACCTTTATAACCCACAACCACTTTCAAGTAGAAGGACAAGGGCAGCAGATACATGGGAACACCACTGCCTGTAAGATTGCGTCTAAGATACTTGGCATCTTGGTTTGGCAATATATCACCACTTCTTCACTGTCTTTGGGTCAGAATCCTGGAAATGCCTCTCAAAGGGCATTGTGGGACATCCTACTGCACGCGGACTGCAGCCTTTCAAGAAGGCAGCCACCACCACCTTCTCAATGGACTGGCATTAAAATCTGGCCAGCCAGTGATGTCCATGTCCCATGTCCCAAGTCCCACTAGTGAATATAAAAGATCCAATCTCCAACCCACAAATATATCCAAATTGTCGCTCAAGCATTTTCTCCAGATAAGGGATGGCACGGTGGCTCAGTGGTTAGCACTGCTGCCTCACAGCACCAGGGACACAGGTTTGATTCCACCTTTGAGTTACTGTGTGTGTGTGTGTGTGTGTGTGTGTTCTCTAGGTGCTCTATTTTCTCCCACAGTCTAAAGATGTGCTGGTTAGGTGGATTGGCAATTCTTAATTGTCCATTGTGTCCAGGGATGTGCAGGCTAGGTGGATTAGCCATGGGAAATGCTGGGTTACAGGGATAGCATAGGAGAGTAGTTTGGGTGGAGTGTTCTTCAGAGGGTCAATGTTGACTCAGTGGACTGAATGGCATGCTTAGGGATTCTATGTGGACAGATTGGTGAGTGATTTGAAGGGAAACTTGAAGATGGTGATGTTACAAAGCATTATTCTTTCTATAGCTCCTTTCCAAATTTCTTTCCTGTTCCTTTCACTGTTCCTTGCAGATGCTGCATGAGTGATGTTATTTACAAGAGTTGAAAACTCTCTTTTCCACAAAGTTGCCTTTCCTTTCTTGCCTTCAATTTTTTTCCTAAAAGTAGTCTCTTTTCTCTTGGCCATCTCTAACTTTCCTCTTAGATCATGACAATTATACTGATCTTATTCAACCTGCAGAAGCATCTACACCGATGCTGTCAATTTGTGTCCTTGACACTACAGTTTAAGGCCCTGGCAAACAGGCAAAGTAGGATATGATTTAATTTAGCACCAAGTTTAAACGTCCCTGCTGAATTAATACATCACCCCCTTCCCCAATAGGAAAAATGTGCATTTTGGAACTAGGGACAGGACATCTGCATCTGGGTATGGTTTTTAAGGGTTCATAAAGTTGTCCTGGCGCAGGAACTGTGGTACTAAGTGTTCTGAAACATCGGGCACCAGCAAACATGGTTACAAATCACCATGAAGAACGCTGAAACCAGGATGTAAAATTCTCTGCATCTCCTCATTTTGAAGCAGTAAATTATAAAATGAAATAAATGATTGGGATATTAGAATAAGGTTGAAACTAAAATACCAAAGTAATGTTTAAGAATGTTGATTCTTTACGAATGCAGGAGTTTGCCAATCAACAATATAAGTTACTCTCTCAAGGACAATGGGGCTATTTTGTAGTAATTACAAACCTAGCGTGAGATTAAAAATTGAGTTACATCTTATTCAGTGAATTTTACAGTGATACTAACAAGAAAAAAGCAAGTTCTCTTCAGTTCAGTAATTTCCAACTTATTATTGTGTGGTGCATCTTAATATCTCACCCCCTGAAGAAACAAAGAATCTCTGAAAGCAATATCTAGATTTTCATTTTAAATGCGGATTTGAAAATTCTAGGAGATGCTGGTTAAAAACTAACAGCAGTGGACATTCAGAGGTAGTGAGAACTGCCGATGCTGGAGTCTGAGATAATACAGTGTGGAGCTGGAGGAACACAGCAGGCCAGGCAGCAACAGCGGAGTAGGAAAGTTGATGTTTTGGGTCAGTACCCTCCTTCAGAAATGGGGTCCTGACCCAAATGTCAACTTTCCTACTTCTCTGACGCTGCCTGGCCTGCTTACAATTATAAAGTCTGAGTCCAAGATTTTGGGAGGAAGCTTCATCAGTAATTTTCTCCTTATAAACAGTCTCAAAAGGTTGAGCTTAGAAGCACCAGGAAATTCTATAGTTTCATCAAACTAAAGGCTGCACGGTAGAAGCAAAAAACAGTAATGATTCATTGTGTACTTTAAAAAAAAAACAACGGCTAAGTAAAACTGCTGTTATCTGAATCATGGCCAAACAGACAGTGAAAAGTCAATGGACAAAAGGATTAGAGTCTCAAGATGAACGCTCTGATATAATCTCGTACTATTGAAAAAATAAGCTGCTACTTTAACATCTTTTAGCAGTTTGTAAAAATGTTCCAAAATGTGTATTGAAAAAGTTATAAACTAATAGAAGTTATGAGTATAAAATATTACAATCCATCACTCTTGATAAATTTCTGTGCTAAAACAAGAGAACAAGTTACAATTATATACAAGAACACAGAATATTATGGAATACGTCTGTTGTCTTTATCCACTTTGATTCTCCATGAGCTTTTATTTTAAAGATAATCAAAATGTTTACACAGTGAGCAGAATTCGGGCCCTTTCCTAGCGATTGAATGCAATTGGATTCATCTTTGATCTCTGAACAGAGGCAACCTCAGATTTATTTCTTCCAGTAAACTAGCCTAGAGCTGTGCTAGATTGGGCTGGTTTAAAGATTAATGCCATCAATTTATATGAATGAGAAAATATTTCACTTATTGCACCAACATCTTTGCATACTAAACAGAAAAGAATGACATTCATGAAAACATGCATTTCTTTTATAACAAGGCCAGTGTAGTTTTTGATTACATGCTTTTTAAATGAAAGTTAAAATGCCGGACAAATGATTCACATTAGTAACAGTTAAAACTTTGTGAACAAATCACTGGTGAACTAATTCAGCAATAAAAACAGAAAATTATGGAGGTACTGTACAATATTAGGTCTGCCTCCGTGCAAAGAAGCAATTCAATCTACTGTGGCTTCGTAAATTGTGTTTGTTTTTGAGTTTGTTCAGGATAATTGGCTTTGTTGACAGTTCCAGCATTTGTTGCAGATCCCTATGTGCCCTTGAGAAGTCTGGGTGAGTTGCCTTCATGAACTGCTATTTGGTGCAACTATCCCTAGAGTACTGTCAGGGAGTGCGTTCCAGGATTTGAATTTGTGCCACTTGAAGAACAGCAATATTTTTAAAATATAATTGATGGGATTTGGTTTGAAGGTGAGACCAGCCTTTCTTGCCCATCCCTAATTGCCCAGAGAGCAGTTAAGAATCAGTCACATGTCGACCAGGCCAGATGAGGATGGTAGTTTCTTTCCTTAAAGGACATTGCTAAACCAGGTGGGTCCTAGCTGATAATCAGCAACAGTTTCAAGGTCATCATCCAACTCTTCATTCTAGAACAAAAGCAACATTGCTGGAGAGGCTCAGCAGTTCGGGCAGCATCTGTGAAACACAAAAACAGAGTTAACATTTCGGGTCTGATGACCCTTCCTCAGGACTGATGGTGGCTGGGAAAATGTCAGTTCATATGCAGAAAATAGGGAGGTGGGTGGATTAGGGCCCAAAGAGAGAAAGACAGTAGGACAGACCAAAGGAGTTTCTAACGATCAGGCTGGGAGGGTGAATAGTTGTTAATGGGGCTGTTAGTGACTAACAACAGGGAGTGTGTAATGACAGGCTGTGTGGTAACAAGGCCTGGTGTGTAGGGTAGGGGCTGGCACATGGGAGAGTTTAGGCCCTAAAATTATTGAACTTAGTATTGAGTCCAGAGGGCTGAGGTGTCCCCAAGTGGAAAATAAGGTGTTGTTCCTCCAGCTTGTGTTGGGCTTCGCAAAGTTGGAGGAACAACACCTTATTTTCCACCTGGGGACCCTACAGCCCTCCAGACTCAACATTGAGTTCAATAATTTTAAAGCCTAAACTCTCCCATGTCCCAGCCTCCTACCCCTTGTTATCACGTCACCTGCCATTACATACCCCTGTTGTTAGTCACTAACAGTCCCCATGAACAACTATTTACCCTCCCAACCTGATCGTTAGCAACTCCTTTGTCCAACTGTCTTTCTCTCTCTTTGGGCTCTATCCTATCGTTTACTCCCTAACACACCCACCTCCCTATTTTGTGCATATAAACTGACGTTTTCCCAGCTACGATCAGTTCTGAGGAAGGGTCACCGGACCTGAAACATTAACACTGTTTTCTCCTTCACAGATGCTGCCAGACCTGACTCTCCAGCTGTTTTTGTTCCTGATTTACAGCATCTGCAGCTCTTACGGTTTTTCTTCATTCTAAATTTTTGTTTCTTTCAATTTCTACCATCTGCCATGGTGGCATTCAAACCCAAATCTTCCGTTCATTACCTGCGTGCATGGATTAATAGTCTAGCAATGTGGTGGTTTTCCCATGTATAAGTTGCCCTTTTCATTTCACAAAATCCATCTCCAAAATCATCCCCAATATTCTCCATGTTGAAAAGGCTTTTTGAAGAGCACACGTACAGTACCTTCCCTGCAGCATTAGTTTTTATCTTTGCCTCTCTGAAGCTCTTTGAGTCTTTTTATGCATTGAAAATGCCACATAAATGCTATGTGCTGAATCAGTTTCAGCATGACTATCAACTAATAATTCTGGTTCTCCTGTTGATAAAGCAATTCCACATTTCTTTTCTCATTACACAACAGTAAATGTAGTTCTTTGCCAATGCAGTAAGTAAGGCTGTATTTATTCTAAGACAATGGACTAAATTTTCACTTACACAATACGACCAATTCAGTAGACCCACTCAGTTTGAAGTGGCCCAATGTACTCAATTTTCATTTCAGATACATGGAGCAGGATCGAGTTGAATCCATTGTCCACTGAATCAGATCACAAGGGGGTGACAGATGGACCAGTACCAAGGAAGATTGCCTAGGATATCCTTCCTGGTCCTTTGGAATTTTACCTCAGTTCAGTTAATAATGATTAGGTTCTCTCGTGGTCACCCCTCAGGTCCCTCCTTATTGTGACTTTGCTGCTTCCTTATGCCTGTTCATCCACTGCATATGAAATGAATGAGACAAAAATAACAATGGCAAGCATTGAAATGCTGACAAAAAAGGCCTGAAATATTTTTGTGAAAGAAATTGAAACTGCAAGAACATGTCAATCAAGCGAAGTGTTGCTCACAACTTCACTTGTCAAAAACCAACCTCCTTATTGAACTAATGCAATTTGAGAATCTTGGAGCTCAGCCAAATATTCATAATAAGGCCATCTGGGAACTGTTTCAGAAGCAGTAGGCTGTTTATTTCCTTGCAATACCTTAATAAAAAAACTTAACTGATGACATGGAAGGGAAATGGGTAAGAGCTTTTTCATATGGTTCTTGAATCCAGACTAGAGCTCATGACTCCTTTGTGGGCTGCAAATTATGTGACTTAGAGTCAGAGTCAGAGTCATACAACACAGAAACAACCCTTTGGTCCAATTAGTCCATGCCGATCATAATCCCAAACTAAACTGGTCCTACTTGCCTGAGCTTGGCCATACCCCTCTAAATGTTTCTTATTGATGTACTTATCTAAATGCCTTTTAAATTCTGGTTGTAAGTTTGCTCGCTGAGCTGGAAGGTTCATCTTCAGACGTTTCATCACCTTTTTTTATTGGAAAAAATATACTTTATTCATAGAATGTACAAAAAATAAAACATTTACACACCTACCCAGTCATGCAAGCTGCTCTGGGTTACCCAGGGGGTACGGACACCAACTAAAGGAAAAAAAAAGAAGCAAACAAAACAAAGCAAAGAAAATACCCCGGCAGTCATCTCCCCACACAGTCCCTGTTGGCCCCTTGACCAGTTGGGGAAGGCGCCAGGTGGGCCCAGTTACCCTTTTTTCTATTCTGGATGAGGGATTTCATACGGAGGTCTTTCCCCACCGCGCCTTGGCAGCGGCTGCCCCAAGCTTTAGCGCGTCCCTCAGCACATAGTCCTGGACCTTGGAGTGCACCAGTCTGCAACACTCGGCCGGGGTCAGTTCTTTCAGCTGGCAGACCAGCAAGTTGCGGGCAGACCAAAGAGCATCTTTCACCGCATTGATGGTCCTCCAGGCGCAGTTGATGTTGGTCTCGGTGTGCGTCCCGGGAAACAGCCCGTAGAGCACGGAGTCCCATGTCACGGACCTGCTTGGGACAAACCTTGACAAATACCACTGCATCCCCTCCAGACCTCCTGCAGATAGGCACACTCCAGAAGGAGATGTTAGGCAGTCTCGTCCCCCTGCAGCCGCCTTGAGGGCAGCATGCGGTGGCGCAGAGATTCCAGGCGTGCATAAAGGATCTCACTGGCAGAGCCAAGCAATGTCCTTGTGCTTGTTTGAAAGTTCTGGCAATGGGGCATTCTGCCAAACGACTTTGGCAGTCTGCGTGGGGAACCACATGACCGGATCCACCCTCTGCTTTTCCCGAAGGGTCTCGAGCATACTACGTGCTGACCACTGCCTGACGGCCTTGTGGTCAAAGGTGTTTCCTTTCAAAAATTTCTCCACGAAGGACAGGTGGTACGGCATGGTCCAACTACTCGGAGTGTTCCGTGGCAACGAGGCCAGGCCCATCCTTCGCAACACCGGGGACAGGTTGAACCTCAGTAAGTAGTGACACTTGGTGTTTGCGTACTGAGGATCTACGCACAACTTGATGCAGCTGCACACAAAGGTAGCCGTCAGGGTGAGGATGGCGTTCGGTACGCCCTTTCCCCCATTTTCCAGGTCTTTGTACATGGCGTCCCTGTGGACCCGGTCCATCATCGATCCCCAAATGAAGTGAAAGATGGCCCAGGTGACAGCAGAGGCGCAGGTCCAGGGAATAGGCCAGGCCTGCACCACATACAACAGTACCGAAAGCCCCTCGCACCTGACAACCAGGTTCTTACCCGCAATGGAGAGGAAGCGGAGCATCCACATGCCCAGCTTCTGCTTCAGTTTGGTGATACGCTCCTCCCAAGTCTTAGTGCACGCACCAGCTCCACCGAACCAAACACCCAGCACTTTCAGATAGTCTGTCCTGACGGTGAAGGGGATGAAGGAGCGGTCGCCCCAGTTCCCGAAGAACATGGCCTCACTCTTACCCCTATTGACTTTGGCACCCGAGGCCAGTTCAAACTGGCCACAGATGTCCAACAGCCTACTCACCGGCCGACGATCGGTGCAGAAGACGCCGACATCGTCCATGTACAGGGAGGTTTTGACCTGAAGGCCTCCGCTGCCTGGGATAGTCACGCCCTTCAGGCTCACGTCCTTCCTGATGGATGCGGCGAAGAGCTCCATACAACACACGAACAAGGCAGGAGAGAGCGGGCTGCCCTGCCTGAATCCAGATCTGACGGGAAAACTGTGCGATTCTCACCAGTTGATCGAGACTGCGCTAATGATGTTGGTGTAGAGCAGCCGGATCCAATTGCGGATGCCCTCCCTGAACCCCAACTTGGAGAGGACGTCCCTCATGTAAGCATGAGAGACCCTGTCGACGGCCTTCTCCTGGTCCAGGCTGATGAGGCAGGTGTCCACCCGCCTGTCCTGCACGTAGGCGATCGTATCCCTGATGAGCGCGAGGCTCTCAGCGATCTTCCTGCCCGGCACAGCACAGGTTTGGTCAGGGTGAATCACCGAGTCCAGGACAGACCTGACCCGGTTGGCTATGACCTTGGCCAGGATTTTGTAGTCCACGTTCAATAGTGAAATTTGACGCCAATTCTTAATTTCTTCCCTCTCTCCCTTCCTCTTATAAATGAGGGTGATGATGCCCTTCCTCATGAACTTGCACATTTCCCCCGCCCGAAGCGCACTATTGTACACCTCCTGCTCCACGGAGTGGACCCTGGACCGGAAGATTATCCTGGAGGCCTCCGTGGTGAAGAGTGAGGCTTGCTGGCCCCTCACCTCGCGGAGGTCCTCCATGACATCCATCTCCATCGACTGCAGAAGGAGCAGGTTCTGCACCCTTTTCTGGAGTTGCAACAGCTTTCCCCGCCTCTCTCTCGCCTTCCGAATACCCTTGAGGCCAAAGAACCTCTTGATGTTCTCGTTCACCGTCTCCCACCAGTCACCCAGAGACTCAAAGAGGGGTTTCACGGTTCTCCAACCGGCGTATTCCCTCTTAAGTTCCTTGACGTTCTCTGGGGTCAACAGAGTCGTGTTGAGCTTCCACGTCCTCTTGCCGGCCTGCTGGTCGTCCTGTAATAGACAGTCGGCCAGCAGGAGGCAGTGGTCAGAGAAGAACACCGGCTTGATGCCGGTGGACTTGACCGAGGATGCCCGTGACACAAACAAGAAGTCTATCCTTGAGCGGATAGACCCGTCTGGCCGCGACCAGGTGTACCTCCGCTGCGCTCCATCTGAAGGAGGGCTGAAGACATCGAGCAGCTTGGCGTCCTTCACCGTGCCCATCAGGAATCTGGATGTGACATCCAGTTGACTCCCTCTACCCGCTGTACCTACGCCGGATCTTCCATCTGCATTGATGATGCAGTTGAAGTCTCCGCCTAGGATGACCGGCCTGGACGTAGCCAGCAGGGGTGGAAGCTGCTGCAGGACGGCCAACCGCTCACTCCGTACCGCTGGGGCGTACACGTTGATCAGCCTCAGGGGAGCGTTCCTGTAGGTGACATCAGCCACTAGGAGGCGCCTCCCACCACCTCCCGAACTTGAGAGATGGCGAAGATGCGCCCCCACAGCAGAATAGCCAGGCCCGAGGACCAACAGTCGTTACCCCCTGACCAGATCGAAGGCCCACAGGTCCAGGCACCTGACCATTTCCCGTACCTGCTGAGGTGCAGTATCCCGCACTCCTGCAGAAACAGGAGGTCTGCCTTGACGGTGGTCAGGTAGGCCAACGTGGACACACATCTTGCGGTGGACTTGACGCTGCGCACATTAATGCTCGCTACTCGTACCCTCATTGTGGGCAGTGACTGTAGTACCCTCCCCAGGTCCAAGGTCCAGCCCCTCCATCTGTCCCTTCATGCCCATTGCCTGGGCTAACTGCTGGACGCTGTCCAGGCTCAGGAAACCATCCGTGCTGCCTTCCGGGTGGCATCCCATCGTCGGGGGTACGGAGGCAGGAGAGTCCGGATCTGGGTCAGTCTGGGGACACGCTGTTTCCTCCTTCCCCCTGGAAGTTCCGGGGGGCCCTCCAGGCCCCTAGCGGCACATGGCTGGGTGTCGGACGGAACCTCAGGACACCTCCCGTCCTCTGGAAGCGGGTTGCTGCTTTCCTTCTCAGTGGAAATCTTCAGCTTCTGCTTTGGGTGGGCCTCCTCTGAATCCCCCTCGTCAGAGGAGCTCTTATAGCCCCCCTGTAGCTGCCTCTTCCCGCCTAATGGTTGCGGAGCTGGGGCCCTCCGGCGCGCCTTCCTCCTCACCTTCCGGACCGTCGTCCACTCCCCTGGGTCACCTGTTGCCTCCTCCATCGACTCCGGGTTGTCGGGAGGGGAGCAGAGCCTGCAGGGGCGCTTTGGTGGCCTTGGGCCCATCCTGCGGGGCTGGTCCCTCCTGCACGACCTGGCCCTCCTGTACACTAGGGGGGTCCTTGCAGGGGCCTGGTGCTCTCCTCTCCTCCGGGGGGGCTTGCCCCGCATTGCCCCTGCCGGAGACCTGGGCGTAGGTGGTCCCCCGCCACGGGCATGCCCTGTAGATGTGGCCGGCTTCCCCGCAAAGGTTGCAGCTTTTTTTCTTGTGGGCAATCCTTTGCAAGGTGTCCCTCATCGCCATTCTAGGTAACATCATCAGTGAGCCTCCAGTGAAGCGCTGGTGTTGTGTTCCACTTTCTGTTTATTTGTTTAGGTTTCCTTGGGTTGGTGATGTCATTTCCCATGTTGATGTCATTTCCTGTTCTTTTTCTCAGAGGGTGGTAGATGGGCTCCAAATCAATGTGTTTGTTGATGGAGTTCCGGTTGGAATGCCATGCTTCGAGGAATTCTCGTGCATGTCTCTGTTTGGCTTGTCCTAGGATGGATGTGTTGCCCCAATCAAAGTGGTGTCCTTCCTAATCTGTATGTAAGGATACGAGTGATAGTGGGTCATGTCATTTTGGGGCTAGTTGATGTTCATGTATCCTGGTGGCTAGCTTTCTGCCTGTTTGTCCAATGTAGTGTTTGTCACAGTTCTCACAAGGTATTTTGAAAACGGACATCATCTACAAAATACCTTGCAAGAACTGTGACAAACACTACATTGGACAAACTGGCAGAAAGCTAGCCACCAGGATACATGAACATCAACTAGCTACAAAAAGACATGACCCACTATCACCAGTATCCTTACATACAGATGAGGAAGGACACCACTTTGATTGGGATAACACATCCATCCTAGGACAAGCCAAACAGAGACATGCACGAGAATTCCTCGAAGCATGGCATTCCAACCGGAACTCCATCAATAAACACAGTGATTTGGAGCCCAGCTACCATCCCCTGAGAAAAAGAACAGGAAATGACATGACCAACCCAAGGAAATCTAAACACATAAATAGAAAGTGGGGCATAACACCAGCGCTTCACTGGAGGCTCACTGATGACCTTACCTAGAATGGTGATGAAACGTCTGGGAACAAACTTTCCAGCTCAGTGAACCAGCTTACATCCGGAACAAAATAAAGATCCACTCTTTTGTGGACCGAGAAAAGGAGAGCGTGACTGTGTTGGAGGTGGAAGGAAGACGTCGGGTTGGCTGTGCACCCTTGCACCTGGTGGATCTTAATGCTGGCTTCGGCCTAACGCTGGTTCAGGGGAGCAGCCAACCTGCAACGATGGCTGCGGCGAGTGCTCGTGCCTCGGGTCAGGGGGTCTGGAACACTATCCACGTTTCCGTGAAGAAGGTGGATGAAGGTGCACCTGTGGACCGCATCTTCTTCGTGAAGAGGGTCCTGTTGGGCTGTTGTGGGTTCGCTGCTGCGGACATTTACTGCCTGCAGGATTTCCCCGGAGGAGGTTTTTACGATGTGACCTTCAGGAGTGCCAAGCTTTGCGAGCGCTTCCTGGAAGTTTTCAAGGGGAAAGGAGGTGAGGGCACCCTCTCTGTATTGACCGCTGTCCCGCTGTTTGTGATGCCAGCACAGAGGAGCCGTATGGTGACTGTACACATGTACAACCCGCATGTGCCAGCAGTTAATGTCCTGACCTTCCTTGGAAGGCACGTGAAAGTGGAAGGGGATCTAACCAACATAATGGACCCCTTCGGGATCCGAACAAGTAAGAGGCAGGTCAGAGTGATGCTGAGGACGGGCGCGGACGGGAGCATAATACACCCACTGTCCAGCTTTGTGATCGGCGGGAGCAAGGGCTACCTGACCTACGCAGGGCAACACAAAGTCTGCCATGCCTGTGGTAGGTCAGGTCACGTGGCAGCCGACTGCAAAGCCACCATCTGCAGGGAGGAGGGACACCTGGCAAAAGGATTGCCCACAAGAAAAAAGCTGCAATCTTTGCGGGGAAGCGGGCCACCTCTATAGGGCATGCCCGCAGCGGGGGACCACCTACGCCCAGGCCGCCGCCAGGTGCAATGCGGGGCAAGCCCCCCCGGAGGAGAGCAAGGCACCAGGGCCCTGCAAGGACCCCAATAATGTGCAGGGGGGCCAGGTCGTGCAGGAGGGCCCAACCCCGCAGCATGGACCTGAGGCCAGCAAAGCGCCCCTGCAGGGTCCACTCTCCCCCAACAACCCAGAGTTAACGGAGGAGGCGAGAGGTGAGCCAGGGGAGTGGACGACGATCCGGAAAGTGAGGAGGAAGGTGTTTCGGCGGGCCCAGGAACCCCAACCATCAGGTGGGAAGAGGCAGCTACAGGGGGGCTATAAGAGCTCCTCTGACGAGGGAGATTCGGAGGGGGCCCACCCAAAGCAGAAGCTGAAGATCTCAAGGGAGAAGGAAAGCAGCACGCTGCTCCCAGGTGATGGGAGTACGCCGGTTGGAGAACTGTCGAACCCCTCTTTGAGTCTCCGGGCGACTGGTGGGAGACGGTGAAGGAGAACATCAAGAGGTTCTTTGTCCTCAAGGGTGTTCGGAAGATGAGAGAGAGGCGGGGAAAGCTGTCGCGATTCCAGGAAAGGGTGCAGAACCTGCTCCTTCTGCAGTCAATGGGAGTGGATGTCATGGAGGACCTCCGCGAGGTGAGGGGCCAGCAAGCTTCGCTCTTCGCTGCGGAGTCATCCAGGATAATCTTCCGGTCCAGGGTCCACTCCGTGGAGCAGGACGAGACGTGCTCGCGTTTCTTCTTTCAGAAGGTGCACAAAGAGAGCTCTGTGCTTAGCCGGCTGAAGGAGGACGACGGCTCAGTGATGCCGTCTCGGCCCAACATTTTGAGGATCAGCAGATCTTTCTCTGCTGGACTGTACGATGTGAAGCCCACGGACAGCACGGTCTCCGAGTCGTTCCTGTCATCTATCACGGAGGTCTTAGACGACGGCACGAGGGAGTGGCTGGACCAGCCGATATCCCTGGACGAGCTGACCGGAGCCCTCAGGTCCTTGGAGAGGAATAAGACTCGTGGGAGCGATGGCTTACCGGTCGAGCTGTATTCCGCTCTGTGGGGCCTGGTCGGCCAGGACCTGTTGGAGGTGTACGATAGTGCACTCCGGGCAGGGGAAATGTGCAAGTCCATGAGGAAGGGCATCATCACCCTCATTTACAAGAGGAAGGGGGAGAGGGAAGAAATTAAGAATTGACGTCCCTTTTCACTATTGAACGTGGACTACAAAATCCTGGCCAAGATCATTGCCAACCGGGTCAGGTCTGTCCTGGACTCGGTGATTCACCCTGACCAAACCTGTGCTGTGCTGGGCAGGAAGATCGCTGAGAGCCTTGCGCCCATCAGGGATACGATCGCCTACGTGCAGGACAGGCGGGTGGACACCTGCCTCGTCAGCCTGGACCAGGAGAAGGCCGTCGACAGGGTCTCTCATGCTTACGTGAGGGGCGTCCTCTCCAAATTGAGGTTCAGGGAGGGCATCCGCAATTGGATCCGGCTGCTCTACACCAATATCGTTAGCGCAGTCTCGATCAACGGGTGGGAATCAGACAGTTTTCCCGTCAGATCTGGATTCAGGCAGGGAGGCCAGCTCTCTCCTGCCTTGTTTGTGTGCTGTGTGGAGCCCTTTGCTGCATCCATCAGGAAGGACGTGAGCCTGAAGGGCGTGACCATCCCAGGCAGCAGAGGCCTTCAGGTCAAAACCTCCCTGTACATGGACGATGTCGGCGTCTTCTGCACCGATCGTCGGCCGGTGAGTAGGCTGTTGGACATCTGTGGCCAGTTTGAACTGGCCTCGGGTGCCAAAGTCAATAGGGGTAAGAGCGAGGCCATGTTCTTTGGGAACTGGGACGACCGTTCCTTCATCCCCTTCACTGTCAGGACAGTCTACCTGAAAGTGCTGGGTGTTTGGTTCGGTGGAGCTGGTGCGTGCACTAAGACTTGGGAGGAGCGTATCACCAAACTGAAGCAGAAGCTGGGCAGGTGGACGCTCCGCTCCCTCTCCATTTCAGGTAAGTACCTGGTTGTCAGGTGCAAGGGGCTTTCGGTAATGTTGTATGTGGCGCAGGCCTGGCCTATTCCCTGGACCTGCGCCGCTGCGGTCACCTGGGCCATCTTTCACTTCATTTGGGGGTCGAGGATGGACCGGGTTTGTAGGGACACCATGCACAAAGACCTGGAAAAAGGGGGAAAGGACGTACCAAACGCCACCCTCGCCCTGTTGGTTACCTTTGCGTGCGGCTGCATCAAGCTGTGCGTAGATCTTCAGTACGCAAACACCAAGTGTCACTACTTACTGAGGTTCAACCTGTCCCCGGTGTTGCGAAGGATGGGCCTGGCCTCGTTGCCACGGAACGCTCCGAGTAGTTGGACCGTGCCGTACCACCTATCCTTCGTGGAGAAATTTTTGAAGGGAAACACCTTTGACCACAAGGCCTTCAGGCAGTGAACAGCATGTAATATCTTCGAGACACTTCGGGAAAAGGAGAGGGTGGATCCTGTCATGTGGTTCCCCACGCAGACTGCCAAAGTCGTTTGGCAAAATGCCTCATCGCCAGGACTTTCAAACAAGCACAAGGACCTTACTTGGCTGGCGGTGAGAAGGGCTCTGCCAGTGAGATCCTTTATGCATGCCCGGAATCTCTGCGCCACCGCACGCTGCCCTCGAGGCGGCTGCTGGGGGGGGGACGAGACTGTCGATCACCTCCTTCTGGAGTGTGCCTATGCGCAGGAGGTCAGGAGGGGGATGTAGTGGTATTTGTCGAGGTTTGTCCCGAGCAGCTCTGTGACGCGGGACTCCGTGCTCTACGGGCTGCTTCCCGGGGCGCACACCGAGACCAACATCAACTGCGCCTGGAGGACCATCAATGCGGTGAAAAACGCTCTTTGGTCTGCCCGCAACTTGTTGGTCTGCCAGCTGAAAGAACTGATCCCGACCGAGTGTTGCAGACTGGCGCACTCCAAGGTCCAGGACTACGTGCTGAAAGACGCGCTAAAGTTTGGGGCAGCCGCCGCCAAGGCGCGGTGGGGACCACGGTATGAAACCCCTCGTCCAGAATAGAGAAAAGGGCCCTATCTGGTAACTGGGCCCGACTGGCGCCTTCCCCAACTGGTCAGGGGGCCAACTGGGACTGTGCGGGGTGATGACTGCCGGGGTATTTTCTTTGCTTTGTTTTGTTTTCTTCTTTGTTTTTTTTTCCTTTAGTTGGTATATGTACCCCCTGGGTAACCCGGAGCAGCTTGCATGACTGGGTGGGTGCATAAATATGTTTTATCTTTTGTACATCTTATGAATAAAGTATATTTTTTCAAATTAAAAAAAGGTGATGAAATGTCTGAAAACGAACCTTCTAGCTCAGCGAGCAAACTCACATCCAGAAACTCAACATGAGCTACAAATCTTCTCAAAGCTCACTGCCTTTTAAATGTTGCCATTGTCCCTGCACCCACAACTTCCTCTGGAAGTTCATTCTGCACATGAGCCACCCTTTGTGTAAAAAATTGCCCCTCATGTCTTTTTTTAATCTTTCTCTTCTGACCTTCAAAATATGCCCCAGGTCTTGAAATACCCCAACTTAGAGAAAAGATACCAGTCATTCATCTTATCTCTACCCCTCATTATTTTATAAAACTTCACTAGGTCACTTCTCATCCTCCTATGCTCCAGTGGAAAATGTTCCAAACTATCCAATCTATTTTTGTAACTCAAACCCTCCATTCCTGGCAAAATCCCAGTAATTCTTTTCTGAATTCTCTACAATTTGATAATATCCTTCCTGCTGGACTTAGAGAAGGTGTTTTAATTCCTCAGAAATTGTAAGGGCCTAAAAAATCCCTTTCTCCTCAATGCAGCTAACCAACTCAGGAGTACAGGCTCCAAGTTTGTTCTTCATATGGGGAAGGAAATGTCTGAGTTGGAGCCATCCCACTATTTTTACATGGTTCCAGAGTGAAAGGTCATAGATTCATACAGTCATACAGCACAGAGAAAGGCCCTTTGGCCCATCGAGCCTGCACCGACCTAACTACCACTAAAGTTGGGCTAACTTCAATTGTTGCACTAGTCCCATTTCCTTGTAAAGTTTCAGATTCTCATCAACCTCTGAGTGAAAAAGTTTTTTTTCTCTCAATTCCCCTCTGAGTCTTCTGCCCTGTACTTTAAAACTATGCTCCCTTGTGATTGACCCCCTCAGCCAAGGGGAACATTTGCTCTCTATTCACCTTGTCCATACCCTTCATAATCTTGTACACCTCAATTACATTCCTCCTCACTCGGCTCTGCTCTTAAAGAAAACAATCCAAACTTTTCTAGACTCTCCTTATAGCTCAATTTCTCCGTTACAGCCAAAATCCTCTGTACCCCCTCTAATGTTACCATATCCTTCCTGTAGTGAGGTGACCAGAACTGCACACAGTGCTCCATTTGTGGTCCAATTAATACTGTACATCTCCAACATTACCTCCTTGCTCTTTTCCTATTTGCCACGACTGATGAAGGCAAGTGCCCCATATGTCTTCTTAGCCATTCTATTCAAATGCTTTGTACACTTCAGGGATCTGTGAATAATTACTCCCAAGATCCTTCCAGTTCCACTAATCATACCAGTGTCCTGCCATTCACTAAATACACACTCATCTTGTTGTTTCTTCCAAAGTGCATCACTTTGCACTTATCAGTGTTAAATACCATCTGTTCTGAGGAAGGGTCACCGGATCCAAAACGTGAACTCTGTTTTCTCCTTCACAGGCCCGCTGAGATTTTCCAGCAACTTTGTTTTTGTTCTTGTGTTAAATACTATCTGCTCTGCCCATCTGACCAACCCATCTATATCTTCCTGCAACCTACAATCATCTTCTTCACCGTCAACCACCCTACCAACCTTGATGTCATCTGCAAACTTGCTTAACACTACCCACAACACCACCATTCCCCCACACACCCCATTTTCATCTGTATCATTTTGTTTATAACAAATCATAAGAGCCCCAGTACTGATCTTTGTGGCACTCTGCTGGGACAATGCTCTCCAGTCACTCTAAAAAACCTTCAAACATTACCCTTTGTTTCTTTTTACTAAACTTTGCCACGCTTCCCTGATTTCCATTTAAGTTAACCTTCATAATCAGCCTCCCATGTGGGATCTTGTCAAACGCTTTGCTAAAATGCATATGAACTACTTAAACTGACATTGCCTCATCCAACACACCTGATCACATTTTCAAAAAATTTCGAACGAATTTATTAGGCATGATCTCTCCCGACTAGGCTATGCTGACTATCCCAAATTAACCCATGATTTTCCATATGGATATTAATTCTGTCCTTCAGAATTTTCTCCAACAGTTTCAGTACCACTGATGTGAGATTCACTGTTGTGTAATTTCCTGTTTCATCTTTACCATCCTTCTTGAAAAGTTGAACCACATTAGCTGCCCTCCATTCCTCCAGCACTTCCACTGCAATTTCTAGCCTTGCTTCAAAAAATAGCCTGGGATTGGGGCCAAGGATTTGTTCATTTTTTAAGCCCAAGAGACTTCCAATACTTTCCCATTTCTTACGTCAAACTGTGTAAATTCATCACAGTCCTTTCTTCCTGAATTCCATACCTACATTTAATGACTAGAGTAAGATTAGGGCCAGTCAAAGACAGTAGTGAGAAGTTGTGCGTGGAGTCCGAAGAGATAGGAGAGGCACTAAATAAATATTTTTTATCAGTATTCACACAGGAAAAAGACAACGTTGTGGAGGAGAATACTGAGATAGAGGCTATGAGACTAGACGGGATTGAGGTTCACAAGGAGGAGGTGATAGCAATTCTGGAAGGTTTGAAAATAGATAAGTCCCCTGGGCTCTATGGGATGTAACCTAGGATTCTCTGGGAAGCTAGGGAGGAGATTGCAGAGCCTTTGGCTTTGGTCTTTATGTCGTCATTACGTTCAGGAATAGTGCCAGAAGATGGAGGATAGAAAATGTTGTCCCTTTGTTCAGGAAGGGGAGGAGTGACAATCCTGGTAATTACAGACCAGTGAGCATTACTTTGGTTGTGGGTAAAGTGTTGTAAAGGATTATAAGAGACAAAATTTATAATCATCTAGCAAGGAATAATTTGATTAGGGATAGTCAGCATGGTTTTGTGAAGGGTAGACCGTGCCTCACAAACCTTACTGAGTTCTTTGAGAAGGTGATCAAACAGGTGGATGAGGGTAAAGGGTATGTGGTGTATATGGATTTTAGTAAAGCATTTGATAGGGCTCCCCACTGTAAGCTATTGCAGAAAATACGGAGCCATGGGATTGAGGGTGATTTAGCGGTTTGGATCAAAAATTGGCTAGCTGTAAGAAGACAGAGTGTGGTGGTTGATGGGAAATCTTCATCCTGGAGCTCAGTTACTAGTGGTATACCACAAGGCTTTGTTTTGGGGCCACCGCTGTTTGTCATTTTTATAAATGACCTGGATGAGGGTGTAGAAGGATGAGTTAGTAAATTTGTAGATGACACTAAAGTTGGTGGAGTTGTGGATAGTGCGGAAGGATGTTGTAGGTTACACAGGGACATAGACAAGCTGCAGAGATGGGCTGAGAGGTGGCAAATGGAGTTTAATGCAGAAAAGTGTGAGATGATTCACTTTGGAAGGAGTAACAGGAATACAGAGTACTGGGCTAATGGTAAGATTCTTGGTAGTGTGGATGAGCAGAGAGATCTCAGTGTCCATATGCATAGATCCCTGAAAGTTGTCACCCAGGTTGATAGGGCTATTAAGATGGCGTACAGTGTGTTAGGTTTTATTGGTAAAGGGGTTGAGTTTCAGAGCCAAGAGGTCATGTTGTAGCTGTACAAAACTCTGGTGTGGCCACACTTGGAGTATTGCATACAGTTCTGGTCGCCGCATTATAGGAAGGATGTGGAAGCATTGGAAAAGATGCAGAAGAGATTTACCAGGATGTTGCCTGGTATGGAAGGAAGGTCTTATAAGGAAAGGCTGAGGGACTTGAGGCTGTTTTCGTTCAAGAGAAGAAGGTGAAGAGGGTTCATAGCTTTAAATTGAGGGGTGATAGATATAGGACAGATGTCAAAGGTAGGTTCTTTACTCAGAGTAGTAAGGGAGTGGAATGCCCTGCCTGCAAAAGTAGTAGACTCACCAAGTTTAAGGGCATTTAAATGGTCATTGGATAAACATATGGATAATAATGGAATAGTATAGGTTAGATGGGCTTTAGTTTGGTTTCACAGGCCGGCATAACATCGAGGGCTGAAGGGCCTGAACTGCGCTGTATTGTTCTATTTTCTATGCTCCTTTCCAGAGTGAATACCGAAGTATTCATTTAGCACCTTCTAATATCCTACAGCTTCACACAGATTGTCACCTTGGTCCCTCATGGGCCTTACACTTACCCTGGTTAACCTCTTCCCTTTGATATATTTCTGAAGCATCTTAGAATTCTCCCTAATTCTATTTGCAAGTCCTTTCTCTTGTTCCTTTTACTGTACTTCTGATTGTTTTCTTCAGCTCCCTCTGACATTTCCCATCTTCCTCTGGGGTAGTTAAAAGCCTTTCTCTTCTTCCCTATCCAGTCCTGAATTGTCCGAGACCTCCAGGGTTTGCTGAACTTTATGCTGTTACAGTTCCAGCTTAAGGGTAAATTTTGGACCTGTTCTCTCCATGGCCCCTTTTTGAATGCCGCCCCCTCCAATGTTTCACTGAAGACTCACCAACAAGGATCTATTCCAAGTCAACTTTGGCCAGATCCTGCTTTATTTTAATAAAATCTACCTTCTCCTAATCCGAAACCATCTTGTGCAGGCCATCTTTTTCCTTGTCGGCAAAACATTTGGACCATGTCATGTTGTGGCTGTTATTGCTATAACATACTCCTGCCGCCATACTGAATACTTGACTGACTTCTTTCCCCGGAACAAAATCCAGTATGATACCACATCTAAATGTTGTTGCAAAAAGATTCCTTGTATACATTTCAAGAAATCTGCATTCTCAATACATTTAACACTATGGCTATCTCAATTTATATTGAGAAGGTTGAAATCCCCTAGTATAATTACCTGATTATTACACTTACACAGCTCTGTGTACTGTCTACATTTTTGCTGCTTTATTTCCTGCTGACTCATTGGGGGCCTATAAAACACTTCTAAATAAAATGGCTACCCCCTTAACATTCCCAAGTTCTACATGAAACCTCATTTGACCGAGGTTCTGAGGAAGGGCCACTGGACCCGAAATGTTAACTCTGATTTTTTTTTCTTCACAGATACTGCCAGACCTGCGGAGCTTTTCCAGCAACTTCTGTTTTTGTTCCTTATTTGACTCAACTTGACTCCATGGAAATGTGGACCAATGTACATTTTCTTTGTGTACCAGTGGGTGCTATCACAAACTTTTTCTTGTCCATCACCAAATCACTGTGACATTTTTAGCTGTTTTAACTATTAACCACCATTAGTAAATCATCTGCCCAGCCTAGTGGATGCTGGCATGCAAATCCCATTCCAATTTGCTAATCTTTGTATCACCCAGTCTTTTTAAAACATCTTCTGAATACATGCTTTCAAAGAATTATTGGCTTTATTGTAAATGGTGCTTGAAATTTTCCATTCACATTACTCTCAAATATAATGCTCCCAAAATACAATTCTCAAGGTAACATGCTTCTCTATCCCTGTCATTATGCTTCTGAGTTTTAAAATAAACAGAATTTGTTTCTGCCATTGTACTAACTCTAACTGAATTGCATGATATTTTGACCTTCATGCCTTTATATTGTTATTTTTTTAAATTCAAATACTCTTCCAAGGATTCCATTTCGTCCAGGTATCAACATGATGGGTCTGCCTTTTAAAAGCATCTTTGTTTTATAGTTATGATTTCTGCCATCTTCCACTATTTCATTTGGATCATTGAAAACAAGACATGAGAAGATAGCTTGTGCTATGCTATTACACAAATTCCAGATCTTTGAGCAAATAATTTCATTGAAGTTTCTCTTAAATTAAAAGTCATTTGAAATACTTATCATTAGAATGTCTTGTTTTCCTGATAGACAATTTATTTGATCAAATAATCCTTCAGTGGCATGCATTACATTCTTGGAATTCACAAATATCATAAACCTTTCACATTTTCAATTGAATTGAACTTAAAACTCCATCATCTAAAGATAAATGAGTTTATTGCCTGGTGTAATCTGCCTTTATAGCCAATGTATTATCCAACTCTGTCATGCTCTGCATCGGTTGCAAGGCAATGTTTAAGTTCATTATCTAAAAGTCTTGCCTTTTTAAAACCATTTGTCAAATAAGTTTACCCAATTATTAGATCATTATACTTTTCTCATACTGTGCCTTAAAGCAGGCAAAAATTAATAAGCATCCAAATATAATATAAGGGTGACAAAACCATCTCTAGGGTAGTAAAAAAGTGAAAGACAATTAAACTTGTTCCAGACAATTTTTCATTGCCAATTTTAATGTGATTTCAGCTTGGCAACCTGTGCTGATTAAGTAAAAAACCTTTTACACCATATTCATTTAAAAGCAACAAAAGTTATTCTGAATCCTGTGCTGAAGAATACAAATTAATGGTTACCATTTTTTTGACTATGTGTGCACAAGTTCTCCATTTGCAAAATCTGTGTTGCCAACATCTCTAATTCTGTTGACGATTTATTAATTTGGCACAATGTACTTGATTTTGGGAAACGTCAACACAACCTGTTGGAAGTATGTTGAATCATCACTTTGCTGTTACCATTGACTAGTTGGACTATGTGTTTAGCTGAACTGCTATTGTTGTTCATTTAGCCCATCTTTGGAGGGTATGCTGTAATGATGGTGCGTGTAAACAGTAAGTACTTTATGGCATATTTAATAACAAAATATAGATTTATTCAAGTCTGTCTTACTCTGCTGAAGAAATGATCAAATTCCCCTTGAGTACCTTAGAATTTGAGGTAGGTACACTTGGTAGAGTTGCCGCACCAGTCATGTGGCAAATACATAGCAGCACAATGCAAGTACTCTATGCATATTGAACTTTTCTTCTCCCAGACCTATAAACCCATAGTGTTGAAACAGTAGAGGAGGCTTTGCACTGTACTTAGCCCTGTCATGTCCTTGTCCCGGGTGTATTTGAAGAGGGCAGTGTTAAAGGATCTTCACTTTCATTTTAAAAGAGTAGAGGAATTACTTTATGTTAAAAAGTTTTGCTCTATATCTAACCCCATGCTGTACGTGTGGCCCTGGGTTGCTTGATCGGGACACAAGAGTATAAGTTTTGCTTTCAGTTTAAAAGAGTGGAGGGAATGTTGTATGAATTGCATTTGCCACATTAGAAGCTATATGAGATTGAGTTAGCACTGTGCAGTACAGCAAATTGCCCATCCCCTGCAATGATCATTATTGTCAAGTTTGACAAGCAGCCTGGCTCTGTGCCTATGCTAAATACAGCAAGTCAAGACAGAAGAACTGTGAGACTTAAAGCTTTGGCTTCAGTGCTAAAGACGTGGCAAGGTAAGACAGGGATGCCGTGAGCACACAGATAGTCTCTAAGTTAGTGAGAGCTCAGAGTGCAAGAAAGCAGCCCTGAGACGCAACCTGTGAACTGGGTGTCTGTCCTTGTGATCTATGTGTCCTGTAGAAGCATTTTAATGACAGTTGTTGGTATGTTCTAAAGTGGGTCATCACAGCATAGGTATGTGCTGTCAGCTGGTTGAAAATATGCAATGATGTTTCAGGGAGGATAGCATGCTGGCTGCCAACATGTATGGAGAGAGAAACATAGTTCATGTTTTGAGTTCAGTGTGACTCTATAAACGAAGGGGGCTGGAAAAATGATAGTATTTATGTTGTTGATAAAGTGAAGTGGAAGACCAAGTGGGACAGATGGAGAGCAAAAAGCAAAGGGAGACTTAATGGTAGTAGAGGAGTGAAAGAGATTAAGAGTAGGTGTTATCAAAGGCAAGTGCTGGTAACAGAAAATGGGTTGGTTCTGTTGAGAACAAGTGTCAATGGGGCACATATGGCTGGTGCCCTCGAATGTGCCTTTGCAGAATTGCTGCCAGGTGCCCAAGATGGAGGTCTGCAGAAGCACACATGGAACTGCCAGGTACCTGCTCTGATTTTCATGTCGGGATTTCAGTGTCTGGTTCCTATCTGCCACTAATGAGGCAAGATTTTCTATTGCTAAGAGCAGTATCCAGGCCTGGAATGGCAGTTTTTCAACATGTTATAATGTCCTCTTGACTCAGTTGGGCGGCCTCCCAGCATATGTGGTGACCTCTTGGTATGGCGTAGTGGTCTCCTGGCCTAGCATGTTTATTTCCCACCCTGGCATGGTGGTCTCTCAGCAGCCCAGTGTGAAGGTCTCTAGACCCATTGTGACGGTCTTTCAATGAACCATACTGGCCTTTCAGCCCGGCATGGACCCAACGTGGACTTCTGGTCTAGATGTGATTCAAGAGCAGTCTCCCGGCTCAAGGGCCTCAAGGTGAAACCTGGCATGGTCTGGAGTCAGGGCCTCATGCAGATAAGAGATTAGGTGCCAGCATGGACTGGGTCGGAAGGACTATTGTTCTGAGCTTGTTATTTGCTTATTTCCTAAGTTATTCCTCCAATCTGCAATGCTCGACTTTTTACTTCTTCATTTTCTATTTATTTTCCCCTGAGGAACTTGTACTGAATAACTTTCATATCTAAGGTGGCACCGTAAGTGGCAACTTGTAAATTTTTCACTGTACTCATCTGAGGACATGTGAAAATAAAACAAATTCAATTCAGTCTAATTCAATTTAATGAGTAACAATTTCTGATTCTAGGGATCATTCTGTATTGAGAATCTTGTCTTGATATCTGCAATTCTTTTGGAAAATGCGACTCATCACTCCTGATGTCAACTTGCGCCTCACCTGCCTTTTCCTATGATTCTTCCAGATTTTGCACGTACTTGGAGACCTAGAAAATTCTGTCAAGTGAATTTGAGCAGTTTTCTTTTCACAATGGTATTGATTTTCATTCGTCCTCAAAGGACATAAATGTTTTACGCTAAGCACTTAACCAACAGAGGATGTTTGTCCATTGGAGACTGTATTTATAAAGCAGACTCTAAGATATGCTCTCTTGATATAGCATGAGATTTTTACCATGTAATTCCCTTAAACAATGTAAGATGTGAAGCATAAAATTGCTCTGAGACTTTTGCTTCACCATCTCAATTTACTTTAAAAGTCCTTAACAGGAAATTTACTGACAGCTAAACAACTTCAACTGTGAGTTGTGAAACAAGAGCAGAAAGGAACATTAACTGACATTATCACATAGTGGTAGCTGCTTCCCAAGGATGAAATCTTGGTTGCTATGGAATCAGACGAACAGATCGATATAGTCTTGAAATCAGAAGCTGTTGACCAGCAACAAACACTGTTGTGGTAACACCACTAAATGTTGAAGCAAATCAGGAGAACAAAGAAATAGATAAAGCTGGGAACCAATCATATGTATGTGCAGATTAATATCATAAAAATATGTGAGCCCAATGGTTATAAGATCTTGATAATGTTGAACTCCTCCTAGCGTAATTGAAAGATGGCATCTAAAGATGAGGTTGGGAATTTCATGATCCTGATGGGGAATGATCTGTTCAGGACTGAAAAAAATGGCTGCTGAGCAATGCACTCAGAGATCCCATTTCTCTTTCCCTGGATATTTTCTGATCAACCAGTTTAATGCACCCCTTTGGAGCAGGTTAAAGTTGTATCTGGTCCTCCTGGCTCAGAAGAAGCAGCACTATCACTGCGTCCCACCAACCCTCTGTGCTTCTGTTTCCAACCTTGCCCATTTTTAAGTGAATGTGGATGAAGTTTCTTTTTGTAGTCTGGACCTGCCTCCCCAACTAACTAGACAATCGAAAGCATTTTGTGTTAATTGAGAGCCATTCTTGAGTAAGTTTTTTTTAAAAATACATTAAGTAGCCTGACTTCAGCAGCTGCTGTGTACTACTCTATCTGCATAGAGGCATGAACCACGGATTGGAGATCGGAAGAATTTAAAAAGCAGCTTATATGATTTTGCATCCTTCACAGTTTATCATGGTATTCTGTAGCCAAGCTGTTCATTATGATGAATAATCACAGCACAGTGATTGGGAGATAAAACAAATCATTAAACAATATGTGCCAGAATGTGACACCTGCCAACTGTGAAGCTTTCGAGTAAAAGATCAACATTTTAAAATTGGAGAAAATAACATATTTATATTAATTTTTAAAAAAATAAAATAAAAAAGACAATATATGCCACAGCAAAGAAATGATAGCTAAATTTGATAGCTATGTTTACTAGATCAAGCTCTACCATTATTTTTTCTATATTCAATCCAGACATCTGTTAAAGTAGGGAGTTCTGAAGTTTGTTTGTTTTCTTGAGGAGTTTTACGGGTTCTTGGTTGCAATCACTTTAGTCATTTCGTAGATTGGCTCCGTGCAAATAGCTGGTTTTTATTTTAAAGAGTCCATTTATTTGGGAACTTCCAAGAGCTATTCAACAATTTCTGAGAGTTTCATTTCTAAAGCAAATAATATCAGACAAGGGAAGATGAAAATGGCCAGAAGCACAATTGTGTGATTATGAACCATTGATTTCATTAGAGGAGGACTTTTTGGGAATGAGCAGGGGCTTTCATTACTCCTGCTTGGAACTTGATCCACCTCCATTTCCAAATCAGACCTTCTGCTAGAGACAGTAGCCCACTTGTAGCTTGGACACCTGGAAAACTCTATAGCCCATAGTCATTGAGACAGAGGTATAAACATTCCCATGCTCTGATGTGAAGATCCAGCTTTCAGACTTTGGACGTTCATCAAACTTGGCAGCCAGGGCATTTTTCTTCTTCCTTAATACCTATTCAAAAAGGCATGTAAATATCTCTGAGGTAGTGCCCATGTATTTCTGCTAAGACAGAAACAAAGTCCATGAGTATTACATTGTATGAAGTGGGATTAGGTAATTTCTACAATAATAGTTAAAGATAATAGTAAATGGAAGTGCTATGCTAGCGCAAGAATGTGTGATCTTCAGGGCAGGGCAGGCAACTTTATTAGACAGGGGAAAGAGAGCTCTCCCCTGCCTGATCTGTAAGTCACATTATGCCCACATTACATCTGCTACATTTGTGAGGCCTCAGTCTCAATACCTTGGTGGATATGAAATAACAAATTAATCTGCAGGATATTTCTTCTGGATATCAGTCCAAAAATAACCTAAATGAATCTAAACTTGTGCTTTCTCCCAGTTTGAAGAAAACTTAAGAAAATTCTGTTCCAACATAAAAATTTTATGCCTCCTCCACAGTTGGGTTTCTTAGCACAGTTTATTGTCATTTTATCCTCTAAAAGTGATGTTTGCAACAAAATAATCTAAACATTCTATTCTCTAGAATGTCATCTATTTCTTTTCCTTCTTCAGAACCTAGTCTTTGTATTTCAAAGGGCCAAACCTTAGCAAAAAAGAGAAAAAAAATCCCTTCAGCCTTTATAATGTTAGTCCAACAGTCTAAGATTTTCACACAGGAGGTGACATTTAGGGCATAAAAACACAGGAACTAGAAGCAGGATGAGGTAGTTCAGCCCCTTAAGCCTGCTCCAACATTTGATGAGATCATGGCTGATCTCATCACGGCTTCAACGCCACTTTCCTGTCAAATCTCCCTCACCCTTCAACCCATGACTTCTAAATTTACTCTCAGAACCCACCATATTGTGGGCTAAATTGAACTCCACAGATTTATGACCCTCTGAGGGAAATAATTTCTCCTCATCTCAGTTTTAAATCTGCTATCTCTTATCCGAAGACAATGACCTAGATTGCCCTACATGCCTTTGCAAATCCACTTTCATGTCTTATACACCTCAATTAGATATGCTATCGTTCTTGTAAAGCTGCAGAGTTTGGGGAAAATCAAACTGCATTAAATTTCGAAAGCAACAACAGCATGAAACAATCCAGACTATAGCACCTTAAAAACTCACATTTGCACATCATATTTTTTTCCAGTGTTGCTCATGTTGATCTCCTGTTATATATTCAAATTATGGACCCAATTCCCAGAGGCACTCGTGCTTTGATTTTTATTCAGTGCCTCTGAAAGATTGAGTGCATAGCCAGTCATTTTTTCTCTTCAAAATACAGGAAAATTGATTTACACTATTATGGTTTTGCCAAACCATCAGGATCCTTTCTGGGAAAAAAAAACACAAATTAGTATCTTTGACTTATGACCTTTGACTTACAAACTCCACATTATAGATTGACTGGCTTTTTCATTTTCATCTAAATGTGTTGTGTTGATTGATGTTCCATTTTATGTTTAAACCAGGATATCAATACTTGCTGATATGAAGGCGACATCTACAAATTAGGTTAAAGTCGTCATGCTTTTGATTTTACAAATTGTTTTGTTGCCGAGTGCTAAATCGCAAGCTGTGATTTGATGTTGTATCAAGACCTGAAAAAAAGTATTCCTGCATTTCTCAAGTTAGGAGTACGGTTAAATTAATTATGAGCTTCTTCCATACCTACAAGACTTGAACTGCATTCTTATAAGTGTGCCTGTTTGCTGCAGAATAAGTGGTAGTTTTTTTTTAACAAGGACACGCTAATTGGCCTCCATAAAATGGCAAAGGTAATGGCCCAAATCAGGAACACATATGCCATTATTGAGTTTCAATGTCACCCATGGAATTCGCCCTGGAAGTATTTTACACTTCAGATGCCTATTTAATTAAATGACTTCGTTGACGTACCAAATACATTTGTCTTATTTAAGATATGATTAGCCTATACTGTGGCTAAAGCAGTTGCTTTTAAATGCAGCAGATGCCAAATAAATAAACAAATGATGGGTTCACATTTTCCTTCTGTTCCAAGCGCTTTCTAAAGTTATGGCTTTGATTAACACTTTAGCAACGGGTACCTTTCATAGCCACAGTTCTGTTAGCACGTACCTGCCTGCTTACATCAGCACAGATGAGTACATTCACACTTCAATCTTCAACACCATAGCAAATTGGTAAACACAGATGTTCAGCAAAAAATACATATGAAAGAAAACTCCAAGGGTAAAAGAAAATGATATAAAAACATTTACTGTTGTCAGTAGTAAATTTGTCACTATCTGTAAACTCAAACCATAAGATTTGTGTAATATATGTTTGTGTAGTTTTAACATTTTCAGATGATACAAAAATGGAAAATATTGTGAACTGTGAAAAGACTAGTGACAGGCATTTTTTCATTCATTCACAGGATGAGAGCGTCATTGGTTAGGCAACACTTGTTGCCCATCCCAAATTGCCCAGAAGGCAGTTCAGAGTCAACCACATTGTTGTGGTTTTGGAGTCACATGTAGGCTGTAACAGGTAAGGATGGAAGTTTCCTTCGCTAAAGGACATTAGTGAACCAGATGCTTTTCTTTCCCCCAACAATCAATCCACAGTCATCATTAGACTCTTAATGCCAAATAGGTGTTGAATTCAAATTTCACAATCTGCTGTGGCAGGATTCAAGCCCAGCTCCCCAGAATATTATCTGGGTGTCTAGATTAACAGTTCAGTGATTATACCACTAGGCCATCACCCTCATGAGGACATTGGCAGAGTAGATGAAATTTAATGTGGAGCATTGAGGCGTGATACATTTTTGACAGGGAGAACAGGAGAATCAATTTAACATAAAAGATACCATTTTAAAGGTGGGGGAAGAAACACAAACTACCTTCTATCCACATGCAAATGGCAGATGCTAGAAATGCTCAAGAGAAAAAAAGAGTGTAGGCTTTATAAATTGATGCAAAGTGTATGAAAAGAAGGAACTTATCGAAAGCCATTCTTAAACATTGTTTCAGTCTGAGCTAGAGAATCCTTCCAATCTAGGCATTACAGTTTAGGAGGGCTGAGAAGGCTTAAGCAACAGTGCAAAAATGAGTTATGAGGATGATTTCAGAGGCAAGCGACTTATGTTACATTGCTGTGCTCAAGGAGCTGGAATTAGTCTCCTTAGAAAAGGGCAAGTTGAGCAAGGATGGAACAGAGGCGTTCAAATTCATGCCAGATCCGGAATGAAGAGGTGGAGGAAGGATTGCAAACAAAATGACATGAATTTAAATGAGAGGAAATTGAACCAAAACAGACATGAGGGATAAAGGAACATGTGAAATGAGAGCAGGAGTGTAATCCCGCAATCATGCTCCATTATTTAATATGATCAAAGGCCTCATATCGGTCAATGCCTATGATGTGTTATCTTGTATGATCATGTGTTTTATGCCGAGTTACCAATACAAATAAGACGTTCCAGGAGTGATTCAGTGAATGACACGTGCTGAAGTGGAAGGAAGGCCTAACCCCTGGTAGTATTTTCCCCCGACACAAATGCTTCCGAAGGAGCAAATGTTGGCCACTTGACTCAATGATATTTCTTTACGACTGCTTTCAATGGAGTCACTGACAGAATAGGCTTTATCTTGGGGAATTATTTTGACAGTCTGTTTGTAAAAATACTGAGTGTTTGAAGCACCTAATGGAGAAAGTTCAAGGTATGAGACAACTTAGTAGTATTCACCAGAGAGTGGAATTGCTAAAAGTGGCTAACGTGTTTTTGATGCCAGGGTTATTTTAGTGCAACTATCCAGGAGTGTGTGGCCATGACAGTTCAATGGATTTAACTATGATTCTAGGGAAAACAGAGATGAGACGGTCAGAGATGAGCTGAAAGGAACATCTTTAACATTTTATGGCATAGCTAAACTAAATTGAAAACAAGTTCAATCCTTGAGGAATGTTGCATCCAGAAAATAGAAGGCTGACAGGTTCAAATGAAATACTAACCGGGAAAAATTCTCAACAATCATCCTGCAAGTGGGTAGCCACATGGGTTGTCTCTGGCTGCTTATGCCTGGTGAACCAGTATCCTATCTTCTTCCGTTGATGTTCCTCCTGGCCCATCATAGGATCATCATCAACACCTTCCTCCTCAGAGGACTCCTCTGGCTGCTGAATCTCCTCATCAGTCGATACATCCCCTCTTTGGAAGGCATAACCCACCACTTTGGAGCAGGACACCCTCCCTGGACTTTATTGCATGGCACTGTCCCTGACTGATCAAGGAATTTGTGTCTTATTTTCAGGAGGCCCATGGTCTGGTTTCAGTGGGCTTGCTGAAGTATGGGTAGAATTGTATATCTCCTCAGCCTGGCAGTTTGATGAATTTTTAGAAGTATTGACAGAGAGGCCTGATGGTGGGATCCCTCTTTGTTAAGCAAACAACCTTATATGGGCTGAAACCTTTTGAAAAACACTGGCACTAAAGCATTACAGGATCTATGAGTCATGGTAGCTCGCTGGATAATATTGACACATTTTTAGCCCATTGTGTTCACTATGATTTGAACATGAAGGGAATGGAATCCTTTTCTGCTTTTTGCTGATTTATGTTGGGGTGTTCTCACTGCTAAGTGGGTACACTCAATTCATACCGTAGCTGGGAGAAGCTAATAATGGCTGAGAATACAAACGACATCGCTGACTGACTCCAGTTGCCATGGCGAAAGTAGGTGACTATGAGGTCTGTTGGGAAAACAGAGTATGTAACATCCCAGATGTCGTTATGAGTACAAGACTATGAAATGCAGTGTAACAAAGGTCACCAGTCGCTCCCAGCAATGGTCCGCTGACAAAGAAATGAACGGTAGCTGCTAACTTTAGGGCTACCATAGTGGGATTGCCACTCAGTCCTTGTGATTGCAGGTCATCGAAACTGGCATAGATGGAACATGATGGCTTGGCAAAGCCTGGGTCACTGTTGCCACTGGTTCGTATTCATTTGTAGATGGCAGATTCCTGATTCAATGACAAACAAAAACTCTCCTTCTGTGTTAACAAAGTGTGGAGCTGGATGAACACAGCAGGCCAAGCAGCATCTCAGGAGCACAAAAGCTGACGTTTCGGGCCGAGACCCTTCATCAGAGAGGGGGATAGGGAGACGAAACTGGAATAAATAGGGAGAGAGGGGGAGCGGACCGAAGATGGAGAGAAAAGAAGATAGGTAGAGAGGAGAGTATAGGTGCGGAGGTAGGGAGAAGATAGGTCAGATCAGGGAAGACGGGCAGGTCAAGGAGGCGGGATGAGGTGGTAGGTAGGAAATGGAGATGAGGCTTGAGCTGGGAGGAATGGATGGGTGAGAGGAAGAACAGGTTAGGGAGGCAGAGACAGACAGGGCTGGTTTTGGGATGCAGTGGGGGGAGGGGACGAACTGGGCTGGTTTTGTGATGCAGTGTGGGGAGGGGATGAACTGGGCTGGTTTTGGGATGCAGTAGGGGAAGGGGAGATTTTGAAGCTTGTGAAGTCC